>NC_135736.1:38712500-39328214 GCF_041903045.1 Epinephelus lanceolatus
GTTCAAATTAAATGTGTAATGTTCCCTATATTATATAAAAAGAAAGCAGCTCTTTACAGTGAGTATGTGGGCGGCCCTTAAAAGGACCTTTGGATTTTGATAATGGATGTTTGTGACCGTTTAACCGCCGAAACCATACAGAGTGCGTCCCTGTCTCTTCAGGGCGTAAACCACGTCCATGGCGGTTACAGTCTTCCTCTTAGCGTGCTCGGTGTAGGTGACGGCATCACGGATCACGTTCTCCAGAAACACTTTCAACACACCACGGGTCTCCTCGTAGATCAGGCCGGAAATACGCTTCACTCCACCACGGCGAGCCAGACGGCGGATGGCGGGCTTGGTGATTCCCTGGATGTTGTCACGGAGGACTTTGCGATGACGCTTTGCGCCGCCTTTGCCGAGTCCCTTCCCGCCTTTTCCTCTTCCACTCATGTCTTCAGTATAAAGTTTCAACAACGAATGAAGTCTCCAGTTTGAGCCCCGGCTATATAAAGCCTATCTGAGGACGTAATAGAAAACACAGGCTCTCGCTCCTTCTTCTTTGGATTGCTACATGGTTGATAATTAACTCTTTGGTGCATTAGCGCCATCTACTGATGTACAGCATGAATCAGACAGCACGTCTCCTATACCCGCTGAGCTCTTTATGAAGCAGCACAGCAGTTAATCCTTTGAAACCTGGAGCGACATCACTTTTCTTGTGCTGCTTTCGGATGCCTTCCTCAAGTATTTGAACCTTTGAACCCTGAGTGAACTGGTGTGTTTCCTTTTAGAAACATGGGGGAAAAGGGTAAGAAATGTCCCACAGATTGCAAAATAAATAAATAAAATAAAAATAAAGAATGGATAAAATAATTTAGAAAATTAGGCTTAAAAAACCTATGGGAAAAAAAGAAAAAAGCAGGAAAACTAAATTTTTAATCATTACTATTATTATAATTTAAAATTATGTTTTTTGTTTTTGTTTTTTTAACATTTTTTTGTTTTTAGTTTTCTCTTTTTACTAATTTATTGCTAAATTTTGGGGTCATTTTGTCTTTCATTGCTCATTGCCTTCTTCCCATGTCCTTGAAAGAAATCAAGCCAATTTGCTCAGGTTTCAAAGGGTTAAACTTGCTCCTTCATAGTGTTTTCTAAACCTATTTTAGCGCAAAAAAGATAATAATTGACAGCATTAATTACAGTTATTATCCTTTACATTAATCTGACTATTAAACTCAGATTGTCACTGTGTTATTAACAATTTGCATGTGACCAGGGTTCTTATTGAGAGTTGAACAAAATGTTAAATTGTCATCAGCTTAATGTTCAGTATCTGAAACCCCTCTGCCCCCCTTCCCAGCTGATGTTATTCCAACAAGATAACTTTGCTTAAATCTGTCTGTGTTATCCACTGTTTCACAGTACATTATACCTCCCTTATTTTATCTTGGAGTGGAACTCAAAACACACACACTGTATCACTGCTGTAAAAGTTAAGATACTTTTTGTATTTAAAGCTGTTGTTGGTAACTATTATAAATATACATTCTAGTACATTTGGCGTGTGATGCCCCAGTCCAGTGGCACCCTTCGGTGTCTGCATGAGACACACCCTTTAACATTTGTATGTGATGCACAACTGTCTCCTGGGTGAGAGTCATAGTTATTATCAAGTACCAAATCTACTTGGTAGGTTCAGAAAAAAACATGTTTTGGGGTAAAATAAAAAATTAACATGACATAAAGATGTACATATGTTTCACGTGGGACACAAACAGCAGTGTCCTGGGTGAATGTCTGTGTTTGTTTGACCCATACATCACCCCTCCCACCTGCTTTACACAGACTTTTTTGTTCAGAGTACTACATCAGTTGGTCTGAGCATCAAATATTGCTGTAGATGGGTTTACATTGGAGTTAACTGATAGCCAGGTGCATCTCATAGAGACAGCAGATCGGGAGCCATGACAAAGCACTGGCTTTTGAATGACAACAGGCTGTATATCCACATAGCAGTGAATGAGATGGATAATAAACTGACTTTATGTATCTGTTTGTTTTATTTTTACACTTGAGTATGTTGGTGTAGAAGCAAACTATAACAGGGGCTGTCACTGTGCTGTAGGACAAATAATCTGTGTTTAGAGCAAGTTGCTTTTTTCATTATCATGATACCAACATTCTGGCCAAAGGCATAAGACAACAGTGGTGTTGTCAGTGCTACAGTGATTAAACTGCATCATGTTCTAACTGTATACACTAATGTTGCACTAAAGGTTTTTCTCATGTAAATCAGTTGTCCCCTTCTGGTCCTCTGTATTTGACACAACATCTCAAATGTGTGCACAAGTACTAACCCCAACCCTATATCAGCCATCATTGGTGTGGTCCCAGAAGAGGTACCCCTCCCAAACTGTCAGGCACAAGCCATGGCCTTCGCCTCACTTCCAGCCCGCAGAATCATCCTCCTGAAGTGGAAAGATAAACTTCCCCCTTCTTATGGTCACTGGGTAAAGGATGTCATGGCACAGCAAGAGGTTCGATCCTGGTTGTGGGAGCCCTTCTGTGTGGACTTTGCATGTTCTCCCCATGTCAGCGTGTGTTTTCTCCGGGTACTCTGGCTTCCTCCCACAGTCCAAAGACATGCAGGTTAATTGGTGACTCTAAATTGACAGTAGGTGTGAACGTGAGTGTGAATGATTGTCTGTCTCTACATATCAGCCCTACGATAGGCTGGCGACCTGTCCAGAGCGTACCCCGTCTCTCGCCCAATGTCAGCTGGGACAGGCTCCAGCCCCCCCGCAACCCTCAATAGGATAAGCGGTGAGAAAATGGATGGATAGAATTAGTGATGCATTAATGTGTTTGACACTTGAATGTTGCAGCTGGTAAAAGTGGAAGAGGTTTCAACTAGTGATGACCTGCCTGAGGAACTCTTGCTCTTTGTCTTTTGAATTTTTATGGATTATCTGAAGGGTTTATTTGATATTCAAAACCTGTGAGTTACACTGTATCTTACTCCAGACAATGCATTTAAGTATTGCACCTTCTCTTTTTTCGTTTTAAATTCACACAAAGAATTGTGTTGTATTTCTGGTTTTTAATTATCCAATGTTATTACAAGGCGATTCTTGTGTGTTTTATTGTTTTATTGTGATATACAAATATATTTTATTAACATACATTAAGTATTAATTGACCTTTTATTGCAGTAACCTGATTCTACTGACTAATTTCAAATAATAAAGTAAAAAGTACGGTCCAATATTTGCTTGTATGTCACCACTGAAAAATTCTGACAACTTTGAGAAATACTAAAACAAAGCAATTTTTTTTGAAATGCAACTATAGAGAACTGAAGCTAAATAAAAAGTAATACATTAGCAATAAATTAGTACAGATGTACAGTTATGTAAAGCATTAATCATCCTGTATAAAGGAAGTTCATACCATGAACTGTCTGCTCTCCAGAGGAAGTGGGTGGCTCTTAAAAGAGCCGTTGGGTTGGTTTCCATTCAACAGTTGAGCCGTTTACTTGGAGCTGGTGTACTTGGTCACAGCCTTGGTGCCTTCAGACACTGCGTGCTTGGCCAACTCCCCGGGGAGCAGGAGGCGCACAGCGGTCTGGATCTCCCTGGAGGTGATGGTGGTACGCTTGTTGTACTGAGCCAGACGAGACGCCTCACCTGCAATACGCTCAAAGATGTCACTCACGAAGGAGTTCATGATGCCCATGGCCTTGGACGAGATGCCGGTGTCAGGATGGACCTGCTTCAGCACCTTGTACACGTAGATGGCATAACTCTCCCTCCTGGGCCTTCTCCTCTTGCTGCCTCCTTTGCTGGCACCCTTGGTTGCACCCTTCTTGGAGCCCTTCTTAGGGGCGGTCTTTGCTGGCTCAGGCATTTCTTCCTCTTGATAATCTCGAAATGATATAGAAGGGTGTGAGCGACTGTACTTACACGCAACTCATGCAAATAAGACTGTGGGATCCCCCTCCTGTGATTGGTTGAGGCGGTGTTGTCTCTTTGAGGAAAAATACATTTTTGAAAAGTGGCGCGAGTCAGTTGGTTCAGTTTGTTCTCAGCAGGAAGAACAACCGCCTTAAATAACCGACAGCAGGCATTAAGTGAAGACTTTCTTTAGATGGGACTAAAAGCCTATGATTGTTTGAAAAAAATACATTGAAAAAAAAATACATTGAGAGAGAAGCTTAAAAGGTTCCTAAAATAAGAGCACTCTGTGCTTCCAGCTCAAAAAATGCTCCACAAATAAAATTATTGCTACTGTTATTTAAAATATCTGGTGCAATATTTAGGCCTGCAGGAAAGTCTGCTGAAAATTCATCCACGAACGTCCTGCAGTTATTGTTTTCACTGTTTGGGACAATTGTAGTTTATCAGTTGGTCTGCCTTGTTATTGTAATACATTGAATATAATGTGAAATATACATTAAATATGTCAGGTAGTCAGGGGTCAATAGTTCACTCATCATAGAATAGGGGTTCCACAAGCAAAAAGGTTGAGAAGCACTGCATTAGAATATTTACTCACTATTTTACTATTTGATTGCATATTTGACAAAGGCCTTATCTCTGGACTCCTTTCATAACAGACTTGCCAAATGGGGCGACACCCCTTACTGAGCCCTGGTGGCTGAGGATCTGATCCCTGCTCAGTCGTCTTTAAACTTGAAAGTTGTTCCTCAGACCCAAAAGAATAACCACCCTCTGTAGAGGAGGACGGGTTTCTTCTCCTCACATGCACACACAAAAAAATCGGGGGGCTGTAAAGGCTTAATTCATGAGACAAGCTGAGGGACAGGAGTTATGAAAATAGTCTAAGAAGGGCTGCCATACCCTGTGGTACTTCTTGGATGATCCTTTGAGGCGGCACCTGAGTTCCTCTAGCTTAAGGTGTGCCATGACATCCTTTACCCAGTGACCATAAAAAGGGGGAAGTTTATCTTTCCACTTCAGGAGGATGATTCTGCGGGCTGGAAGTGAGGCAAAGGCCATGGCTTGTGCCTGACAGTTTGGGAGGGGTACCTCTTCTGGGACCACACCAAAGATGGCTGATATAGGATTAGGGTTAGTACTTGTCCACACATTTGAGATAGTGTGTCAAATACAGAGGACCAGAAGGGGACAACTGATTTACATGAGAAAAACATGGGACAAAGTGACAGCTCTTCCTTTCTTTGAAACTTGACCATATCCTTCCATGTTCATCACGACCAGAGCACACTTGAGGAATAAGGTTTAATGGAAGTTCAATGCTTTGGCTCTTAGATGTCTGCTTCTGTCAAACCGCTAGGGTGCTAAATTGCGACACGTAACCATAGAAACCAGCAATCTGTTACACTGTGTTGCATGCTGGGAGACAACTGTTGCTAGGAGACGGTAAACTTTAGGTGCCATTTTCCTCGGGTGGCGAAGGCATGACCCTCCCAACGTTAACGAGAAGGAGGAGTAGGATTGGTTAAGATTAGAGTGAGGATGTCTGGAGAAGCCAATCACAGGCCGAGAAAGGCAGAGGAGGGCAGGTCCTGCCTTCTTTCTGAGCCAGGTTAGTAACAGATACAAATGTGTCAGCATACCTCAAGAAACGTTACTAAAAGTATTATGTGGCTAAAGTTAGCAATAGTTATAATGCTACGTCACAACAAAAACATTAAGAAGGTAAGTTAGGCTTGTTTGAATATGTCTGGAAGACAATGCCCACTGAGTATGTCAAGGTGTACAGGTATTGAACAATTATGTTTTATTGCTGGATTGGAATTAGTGAAGGCGGCATGGTGGTGTGGTGGTTAGCACTGTCACCTCACAGCAAGAGGGTTCCTGGTTCGATCCTGGGTATGGGAGCCCTTCTGTGTGGAGTTTGCATGTTCTCCCCATGTCAGCGTGGGTTTTCTCCATGATAGGTTAATTGATAACTCTAAATTGTCCGTAGGTGTGAATGTGAGTGTGAATGGTTGTCTGTCTCTATGTGTCAGCCCTGTGATAGTCTGGCGACCTGTCCAGAGTGTACCCTGCCCAGTGTCAGCTGGGACAGGCTCCAGCCCCCCTGCAACCCTCAATAGGATAAGCGGTGAGAAAATGGATGGATAGAATTAGTGATGCATTAATGTGTTTGACACTTGAATGTTGCAGCTGGTAAAAGTGAAAGAGGTTTCAACTGCCTGAGGAACTCCAGCTTTCTATTCTAGTATCCTCTTTTAAATCACTTCTAAAAACTTATTTATATGCAACGGCTTTGCAATTATTTCTTTTAATTTGTCTTTTAAATTTTTATGGATTATCTGAAGGGTTTATTTGATATTCTTAAACAGAGGGTTACACTGTATCTTACTCCAGACAATGCACTGAAGTATTGCGCCTTCTCTTTTTTCGTTTTAAACTCACCCATTGGTTTTTCAATTTTTTTTTGTGTTGTATTTCTGGTTTTTAATTACCCAATGTTTTTACAAGGCAATTCCTGTGTGTTTTATTGTTTTATTGTGATATACAAATATATTTTATTAACATACATTATGTGTTAATTGACCTTTTATTGTATTAACCTGATTCTACTGACTAATTTTAAATAATAAAGCAAAAAGTACGGTCCAAAATTTGCTTATATGTCACTACTGAAAAAGTCTGATAATTATGAGAAATACTAAAACAGAGCAATTATTTTTTCAAATGCAACTATAGAGAATTGAAGCTACATAAAAAGTAATACATTAGCAACAAATTAGTCTGTAACAGATGTAGGGTAGCTCACAGACATACAGTTATGTAAAGCATTAATCATCCTGTATAAAGGAAGTTCATACAATGAACTGTCTGCTCTCCAGAGGAAGTGGGTGGCTCTTAAAAGAGCCGTTGGGTTGGTTTCCATTCAACAGTTGAGCCGTTTACTTGGAGCTGGTGTACTTGGTCACAGCCTTGGTGCCTTCAGACACTGCGTGCTTGGCCAACTCCCCGGGGAGCAGGAGGCGCACAGCGGTCTGGATCTCCCTGGAGGTGATGGTGGTACGCTTGTTGTACTGAGCCAGACGAGACGCCTCACCTGCGATACGCTCAAAGATGTCACTCACGAAGGAGTTCATGATGCCCATGGCCTTGGACGAGATGCCGGTGTCAGGATGGACCTGCTTCAGCACCTTGTACACGTAGATGGCATAACTCTCCCTCCTGGGCCTTCTCCTCTTGCTGCCTCCTTTGCTGGCACCCTTGGTTGCACCCTTCTTGGAGCCCTTCTTAGGGGCGGTCTTTGCTGGCTCAGGCATTTCTTCCTCTTGATAATCTCGAAATGATATAGAAGGGTGTGAGCGACTGTACTTACACGCAACTCATGCAAATAAGACTGTGGGATCCCCCTCCTGTGATTGGTTGAGGCGGTGTTGTCTCTTTGAGGAAAAATACATTTTTGAAAAGTGGCGCGAGTCAGTTGGTTCAGTTTGTTCTCAGCAGGAAGAACAACCGCCTTAAATAACCGACAGCAGGCATTAAGTGAAGACTTTCTTTAGATGGGACTAAAAGCCTATGATTGTTTGAAAAAAATACATTGAAAAAAAAAATACATTGAGAGAGAAGCTTAAAAGGTTCCTAAAATAAGAGCACTCTGTGCTTCCAGCTCAAAAAATGCTCCACAAATAAAATTATTGCTACTGTTATTTAAAATATCTGGTGCAATATTTAGGCCTGCAGGAAAGTCTGCTGAAAATTCATTCACGAACGTCCTGCAGTTATTGTTTTCACTGTTTGGGACAATTGTAGTTTATCAGTTGGTCTGCCTTGTTATTGTAATACATTGAATATAATGTGAAATATACATTAAATATGTCAGGTAGTCAGGGGTCGTCAGTTCACTCATCATAGAATAGGGGTTCCACAAGCAAAAAGGTTGAGAAGCACTGCATTAGAATATTTACTCACTATTTTACTATTTGATTGCATATTTGACAAAGGCCTTATCTCTGGACTCCTTTCATAACAGACTTGCCAAATGGGGCGACACCCCTTACTGAGCCCTGGTGGCTGAGGATCTGATCCCTGCTCAGTTGTCTTTAAACTTGAAAGTTGTTCCTCAGACCCAAAAGAATAACCACCCTCTGTAGAGGAGGACGGGTTTCTTCTCCTCACATGCACACAAAAAACCTACGGGGGGTTGTAAAGGCTTAATTCATGAGACAAGCTGAGGGACAGGAGTTATGAAAATAGTCTAAGAAGGGCTGCCATACCCTGTGGTACTTCTTGGATGATCCTTTGAGGCGGCACCTGAGTTCCTCTAGCTTAAGGTGTGCCATGACATCCTTTACCCAGTGACTATAAGAAGGGGGAAGTTTATCTTTCCACTTCAGGAGGATGATTCTGCGGGCTGGAAGTGAGGCAAAGGCCATGGCTTGTGCCTGACAGTTTGGGAGGGGTACCTCTTCTGGGACCACACCAAAGATGGCTGATATAGGGTTGGGATTAGTACTTGTGCACACATTTGAGATGTTGTGTCAAATACAGAGGACCAGAAGGGGACAACTGATTTACATGAGAAAAACATATGGGACAAAGTGGCTGGTGCGCCAAAGCATCTCTGACAAGTAGGATCTGTATCAGGGTAAATTTTGGCCAGTCTACTTCTACACAGATGCAGATGGTGGAGACCTTTGAATTGGAGTTGCCCATGTCGCACACAAAATGAGGACTTGTGCATTCTTTCAATGGCTGTCTGCCAAGTTTCATCTGAGATGGTCAATTGTAACTCCTCCTCCCAAGCACTCTTAACGTGACTGAGAGAGGGGCTGGAAATATTTTGAAATAATCTTACTATCTTACTATATCTTACTTTCTTCTTACTATATAATGATGAAAACTCTGTGGGTGTGTGTGTGTCTGTGGGTGTGGGTGTGTCTGTTCCACGTTTTTCTCCTCACTGACTTGGTCAATCCATGTGAAATTTGGCACAGTGGTAGAGGGTCATGGGAGGATGCGAATAAAGCAGTATTACATCAATTGGCCAAAGGGGGGCGCTATAGCAACCGATTGAAATTGCAAACTGAACGGGCATATCTCATGCCCCGTATGTCGTAGAGACATGAAACTTTGCACAGAAATGCCTCTCCTCATGAGGAACACATTTGCCTCAAGCACCCATAACTTCCGGTTATATAGATTTTCCGCCATTTTGAATTTTTTGAAAAATACTTAAAATCGATCTCTTCCTAGGAAGTTTGGTCAATCTGCATGAAACTCGGTGAACATAATCTAGGGACCAATATCTAAAGTTCCCTCTTGGCAAAAGTTGGAAAACTTACTAAAACTGAGCTTCTATAAGGCAATGACTTTAACTATCTGCCTTTCAACATGCTACCTCAACTACTAATGTACAGTTTTAGCCCACTAACTATCCCACTATTGACAATGGTACTACTGTACTTTCAATAAAGCAATTGTACTATCAAATTCACAAAAACCCTGTCTGAACACATTGCTCTTCTTAATGGGTTCAGTTGACTATTTAATCTGCAATTTCCTATCACCTGTATCCCAAACACACACCATATGAAACTGTACGTGGACAACTGCGCACTCAGTGGGTATGGACGAGTATTGTATATTTTGGAGATACACCTTGACAAAAAGGGGTCGAGGGAGATGCAGTTATGTATGGGGCTGCTTGGTGGGGCTGATGGGAAAGATGGGAATTGCTTTTGTGCAAAGTCACGTATCTGTAAATACCTGAAAAAATGTGATTTTGGCAGACCATACTCTCTAACAAGGAAATCAAATGATGCAAATACGCCTTCATGGAAGAGGTCAGTAATGCTTTTCAGCCCCTTCTGAAACCAGAGGTGGAATGCAGAATCCACAAGAGCAGGTTTAAAATGGGGATTGCATATTATAGGGATGGATGGGATTGTGTGCTTATAGCCAAAATGAACTCTCTAGGAAACTGCCTCCATATAGGAAGGGAGCTACTAACGATGGGGTTATTTGGGTGGTGTTTTCTACTAAGTGGCATAGGAGAACAGAGCAATGAAGCAGGGTCCACTGACCCACATGTCTGTTGTTCCATGTGGCACCAGTCTGGTCTGACTCTATCTCTAAAGGAGCACATTCAGTATGTAACTTTATGGGCATTAGCAGCCCAGTAGTAATCCTGAAAATTTGGCAATGCCAGACCACCTCATGACTTAATTAGGGTTAGGGGTTAGGGGTTAGGGTTATTATGATTCTAAATTATGACAATATAAAATTTGGGGTCTAACTGGAGGGTGAGGAAGCAGAGTTTATGATTAATGTGATAAGTTTGGCATAATATTTTATTCACAAATGTTGCTTTTTAAGATAAGATAATCCCGTATTCCTACCATGGTCGGCAGGGGGACTTTGCAATATTACAGCAGCAGAGGGATGGTGCAAACTGGAAGCATCAGTGGAAAAAAATACAAAGCAATATTTAGGTTCTTAAAATAAGTAAATGTACAAACAAAGAGCAACATAGTAAGCAACGTCATAAAAACACAAAGCAATTTAATAACAAAGCAGAATCTGATAAAGAGACTAAATGGCTGATTTCATATTATTGACCGATGCAAGTATAACTATTGCACGGCAGTAAAAAAAAAAAAAAAAAGCAAGGAATAATAATAGACAGGCTGGCAGAATTTACATTACTGCAAGTGTCATGTTTAAACACTGATATTGCACCTAAGTGATGACTGTCCATAGTTTTGGCATGTGTGGACTACTTTGATGTTTGTATGTTGGTTATATAAATACTAGCTATCCTTATATTTTCCTGCATTCCTAAATTAGATAATTCTGTAGCCTATAAACAAAAAATGTCTAAGATACTGTAATATATTGGAAGGGACCCATGTCTGTCACAACATCTATGTACCTGAACCTTAATGACACTTTCAAGGGGAACTAATGTTTTTTTCAACCTGGGCCCTATTTTCCAATCTACTTTTGTCTAAATGAGTGATAGGATGTTCAATATTTGACATTTCTCCAGTACGAAGCTAGGGCAGGCTTGGTGATACCCTGGATGTTGTCATGGTGGACTTTGCGGTGATGCTTGGGCTCCTCATGAGGCAGCACAGCAGTAAAACCAGCTCCTTAAACCTATTTTAGCACAAAAAAGATAATAATTGACAGCATTTATTACAGATAATAGCCTTTACATTAATCTGACGGTATTAAATTCAGATTGTCGCTGTGTTAATAGTAAATTTGCCTTTTACGTAACAGTCACCAGAGTTCTTTTTTAGATGAGACTGACATGTTAAATTGTCTTCATCTTAATGTTGAGTGTCTGAAACTCCTCCACCCCTTCACAGCTAATTTTATTCCAATAACATGACTTTGCTCAACTCCATCTGTTATCCACCGCTTTACAATACATTAAGCATCTTTTTTTTTTTTTTTTTATCTTCGAGTGGAACTAAAAACACACGTCACTGCTGTAAATACTGAGAGACTTTTGCATTTCAAGCTGTTGTTGGTAAGTTGTATAAAAACAACTTGTCATATTTGCTGAATCTCATCCGATGTCAATAAATACCAATGCTTTCTAATAAATTTGGCGTGTGATACCCTGAAGGCACCCTTTGTTGTCTGCATGAGACGCTGCCTTCGACATGTTTATGTAATGCACAGCTGTCTCCTGGGTGAAACTTGTAGCACATTGTCAAACAGTCACGGTTAGGATTAGGTAACACATCTACTTGGTAGGTTCAGAAAAAACATGTTTTGGGGTAAAATAAAAACGTAACGTGACATAAAGATGTACATAGCCTATGTTTCACATCGGACACAAACAGCAGTGTCCTGGGTGAATGTCTGTGTTTGTTTGACCCATACATCACCCCTCCCACCTGCTTTACTTTTTTGTTCAGAGTACTAGAGTTTACATTGGAGTTAACTGATAGCCAGGTGCATCTCATAGAGACAGCAGGTCGGGAGCCATGACAAAGCACTGGCTTTTGAATGACAACAGGCTGTATATCCACATAGCAGTGCATGAGATGGATAATAAACTGACTTTATGTATCTGTTTGTTTGTTGTTGTTTTTTACACTTGAGTATGTTGGTGTAGAGGCAAACTATAACAGGGGCTGTCACTGTGCTGTAAGACAAATAATCTGTGTTTAGAGCAAGTTGCTCTTTTCATTTTCATGATACCAACATTCTGGCCAAAGGCATAAGACAACAGTGGTGTTGTCAGTGCTACAGTGATTAAACTGCATCATGTTCTAACTTTAACTCTATACACTAATGTTGCACTAAAGGTTTTTGGTGGATTGTTTTTATAAGGATAAAATGATATCTGATGTGTTGGCTAAAAAATAAACTTAGTTACAGCTACAAAATAAACACCTTTAAAATACACCCTGATCTTTGTTGTGTGTTCAGGAATAAGGTTTAATGGAAGTTCAATGCTTTGGCTCTTAGATGTCTGGTTCTTCATTTGTAAAACTGCCAGGGTGCTTAACTGCGGCTCGTAACCATAGAAACCAGCAACCTGTTACACTACGTTGCATGCCGGGAGACAACTCTGTTGCTAGGAGACGGTAAACTTAGGTGCCATTTTCCTGGGGTGGCACAGTCATTACCCGTCTACCGCTGACGAGAGGGAGGAGTAGGATTGGTCAGGATAATGGTAAGGATGTCTGGAGAAGCCAATCAGAGGCCGAGAAAGGCAGAGGAGGGCGGGTCCTGCGTTCTGAAACAGGTTAGTAACCGATACAAATGTGTTAGCATACCTCAAGAAACGTAACTGAAAGTTTTAAACGGCTAAAGTTAGCAATAGTTACACCGCTACGCCACATCAGAAACATTCAGAAGGTAAGTTGGAGTCGTTTGAATATCTCTGGAAGACAATGCCCACTGAGTATGAGTACAGGCAAACACTTGACAACTTGACGTTAACGGTACCGTTTGAATTCTGACACCGTTAACGTACATTAACGTAAGTAGTTAGCTAGTTAGCTAACGTCATTTCAACGGCTAACATTACAAGTTTAAAATGGTGTCGTGGGGAATTCTCACGACAACTACATTTCGTTGTGCAACCCTGTGTTGTACAGTGATAATTGATAAATTCAGTGGAAACAAATTAAGAAAAAAATGAAAATGTTGTGGGGTCACAAATTGAGCCAAAGTTTTGCAAAAAATAACGTGCTCTCTATAACGTTAGGTACAGTGTGTCTTTAATTCGCTAATTTGTCCGATAATATAAGGGACTGTTCGTTGCTTATCAGTGGAAGGGGTCGCAGGGGTGTGACTTTGTTTTTGTATTAATTTATTTTTTTCATTTTGACCCTCACCAAAGCTACAAATACTTTTCCTTGAGTCTCCCTGAGTGACTGCCGGAAAATTCATGACTCTCCCTCTACCATACATTAGTTATTAGATTTTTAAAACTTTAAAGTTAAAAGTTGAAGACAAAATCTTTGAGTAAAAAAAAAACGCCACGATTTTTCACTACTGTTGTGCATGCTGGTTAGTGCAATTTTAAAATTTCAAATGAGACTTAAAATAAATTGATTTTAATTAAATATCTCTAATTTAAGCTCAGATTTAGGCATTTCTTTTTCCGCTGCACATGATGTGTCCAAGGACAATTGGAAATTTGAAAACCCTATTATAATTTCTGTTTTTGGTTTCTTGCTGTTTTGGCAGGGTTTGAAAGGCATGCTTACTTTAAAAATCTGTGGTAAAACAAATACAAAATATAACCATTGAAATTTGTATGCCCTTCCCCTAAGCCAAAATAAAAAGTCCTCCCTTGAGCTAAGAAAATTACTTGACATGCCTCCCCTTTTTTGCACCATCCACTCCCCCCTCATAAGTCACAAACAGTCCCTAACTTGCAGCTATCACACCATTTGATGCATCCCATATTCTAACTTAAAAGATAACCCCTCCAAGTGTTCAATATCATCATAATTATGGGTAAATATCACATTCACTCATGTAAATGGAAAAATCAGAAACCCTTGTTAATTTGGTTTAGAAATGAAGTATAGACGTATTTTTCTTCTATGCAAATATAAACTGATACACGAATGTGAAAAGTCTGTCAAACTATGTCACAATTTCTGGTATTTTGACCGAAAATGGAGGGATTTGTTTTATTTATTCATTGGCGTGGCTCTGTTACCATATGGGTTTACTGTGTGAATTGCGGAAGGTGTCTTAAAATATATTGGCATAAACATATCTACACTATGTAGCCTACATGTCTTATTATTTTATTTTTATTTGTACTTAAATACAGTCAGGTCCATAATTATTTGGACAATGATACAGTTGTCATCATTTTGGCTCTGTACACCACCACAATGGGTTTTAAATGAAACAATGAATACCTGCTTAAAGTGCAGACTCTCAGCTTTCATTTAAGGCTTTTTTCAAAAATGTAGTATGAACCGTGTAGGAATGACAACCATTTCTTCACACAGTCCCCCGACTTTAAGGGCTCATAAGTATTTGGACAAACTAACATAATCATCAATTAAACAGTCAGTTTTAATACTTGGTTGCAAATCCTTTACAGTCAATGACTGTCTGAAGTGTTGGACACATAGGCATCATCAGATGCTGGGTTTCTTCCCTGGTGATGCTCTGCCAGCCCTTTACTGTAGCCGTCTGCACTTCCTGCTTGTGTTTTGGGTGTTTTGCCCTCAGTTTTGGCTTCAGCAGGAGAAACGCATGCTCAGTTGGATTCAGGTCAGATGATATGACTTGGCCATTGCAGAACATTCCACTTCTTTGCCTTAAAAATGTCTTTGGTTGCTTTTGCAATATGCTTCAGGTCATTGTCCAACTGCACTGTGAAGCATTGTCCAATGAGTTTTGAAGCATTTGGTTGAATCTGAGCAGATAATGTAGCCCCAAACACTTCAGAATTCATCCTGCTGCTCTTCTCAGCAGTCACATCATCAATAAATACGAGAGAACCAGTTCCACTGGCAGCCATACATGGCCATGACATAACAGTACCTCCACCATGCTTCACTGATGAGGTGGTGTGCTTTGGATCATGAGCAGTTCCTTCCCTTCTTCCTTCTCTTGTCTTCCCATCATTCTGGTAGTTGATCTTTGTTTTATCTGTCCATAGTATGCTGTTCCACAACTGTACAGGCTTTTTAGATGGTTTTTGACAAACTCTAATCTGGCCTTCCATTTTTAAAGCTAACCAATGGTTTGCATCTTGTGATAAACCCTCTGTATTTATTCTAGTGAAGTCTTGTCTTGCTTACAAGAGCAGCAGGATGAAAGCTGAAGTGTTTGGGGCTACATTATCTGCTCAGATTCAACCAAATGCTTCAAAACTCATTGGACGATGCTTCACAGTGCAGTTGGACATTGACCTGAAGCATATTGCAAAAGCAACCAAAGACATTTTTAAGGCAAAGAAGTGGAATGTTCTGCAATGGCCAAGTCATATCATCTGACCTGAATCCAACTGAGCATGCGTTTCTCCTGCTGAAGCCAAAACTGAGGGCAAAACACCCAAAACACAAGCAAGAAGTGCAGACGGCTGCAGTAAAGGGCTGGCAGAGCATCACCAGGGAAGAAACCCAGCATCTGATGATGCCTATGTGTCCAACACTTCAGACAGTCATTGACTGTAAAGGATTTGCAACCAAGTATTAAAACTGACTGTTTAATTGATGATTATGTTAGTTTGTCCAAATACTTATGAGCCCTTAAAGTTGGGGGACTGTGTGAAGAAATGGTTGTAATTCCTACATGGTTCATACTACATTTTTGAAAAAAGCCTTAAATGAAAACTGAGAGTCTGCACTTTAAGCAGGTATTAATTGTTTCATTTAAAACCCATTGTGGTGGTGTACAGAGCCAAAATGACAACAACTGTATCATTGTCCAAATAATTATGGACCTGACTGTATGTATCATTTTTTTTCTGTCATGCTGTGCCGCCACTGTCCCATAGCCTGTGAGCACATGTGCCATGGCCTCTGCATTCCCGAGGGTCTCTAAGCTGAGCTGTCCTGGTCAGTGCAGGGAAGACGAGTCCAGAGGTAGGCCCCAGCTAATATAAGGCCTTTTAGGCAGCGGTGAAGGAAGTGCTCAGATCTTATACTGAAGTAAAAGTAGCAATACAACAATGTAAAAATACTCCTGAAGTCCTGAATACAGATTATTATATTAAAGGTACATCAGTATTGGCATCAAAGTATGCTTAAAGTACCAAAAGATCAATGTATTAGTTGATTATGTTCTGTATTAATAATCTAACACTGCAAAAAGTTATGAAACAATAGTAGTGGAGTAAAAAAGTACAATATTTACCAATGAATTGTAGGGGATTAGAAGTATGAAGTAGCATAAAATGGAATACTAAAATTAAGTACAAGTCCCTCAAACTTGTACTGAAGTATGATATATGAGTAAATGTATTTAGTTACATTCCACCAGTTCTTCTAGGTATCATGAAACTGTTTTATACTGTATAAGCAACAAGCCTTGGTTAGTTAACTCTTAAATTTAATGCCAGTCGTAAACCTAAATTCCACTTCACATACTGTCCCAGAGCGGCTGCACAAGCTCCCTGAACTACAGAGCTCCACCATCCTGCCAAGGATTCCAGTCCATGTTGAAGACACACAGGTGAGACTTGGCAACCTAAGATCAAACTGAGACGATATGAAATACCATGTACTGTTCACCCAGTTTAGTCCTTTCTGTTGGTGTTGTTATGATGCTGGAATTTCTAACTTTGATACAATACCTTGAAAAATATTGATGTATGATACCATTTTCAATACAGTGGGGGAAAAAAATCATGTTGTGGGCCTACGATTTAATTATATGATCCTTGGTTTAGTCAAAAAGTAATTATAGCATGTAGATGTCTTTTTTCCTTCCCTTTATCTAGGCTGTGCTGAAGAGACGTGTAAAACGGAAACAACCCAGCCTCTCCCATCTAAAGGCTCGTGAGCAGATGTTCTTTCCAGGCTGGGACACTCAGTCACCTTCATCTCAACAAACAGACCAGCCACACAGGCGCCGTGAACAATTGCCTGTCCATCTACCTCCTTTGCAATCCAGGACCATGGTCAGTGACAGACACAAAGATGTCTATCGTGCATGATGGACAGGTTCCTCAAATGTGTCTCTACAATGAAATCTTCTCACAAATCTAAGAGCCCTGACACACTGAGCTGATAATTGCCCGTTGGTCAATGTCTGGCTGTTGGTGAGCATCTGTCACCCTAGTCTTGGCGGTGTGTCACAGCACCATTAGTGCTCGTTGGCCCTTGTTGGTATTTTTTCAGTTGCATGATAAATATCATTTGTTCTTTCACCATCAGGTTGTATTGTTAATGTTTTAAGTTGCTCACAAGTTGTTGTGTATCTGTCCTGTCAGTCTTTTTAAATGACAAATACAGATTTCAGCTACCCCCTGCCATTGAGAGTTACTTCATTTCACGCAGGTGCACGCAGGTGTACGTGCTAGTTGGCCATTGCCTATAGTCTTTGTGGTGTGTTCAGGTGCAACTTCTTGGCCGAGATACAAGGGATGTTAGGTGGCACAATAGTTGGCCTTGCTTGCCATAAGTTCTTAGATGTGGGTGATGTTCCTTAAAGGAAATGCTGAAAGCCAAGACTACCAGTAAAACTGTGGCAAATTCATCAGGCATACAAGCTCACCCAAACCTAATCCTAACTGGTGACAAAATGTAGTGTAATGTCAAAATGATCTTGGGAAAATTTGGCCCTTTAGGCAGAGGCTTGAAAAAGCCTTTGTTAAAGCCCCAGTTAATTGTTTATTGCTTTTTAAATGAGGTACATGCAGGAAGAAATTGATCTGTGATTGTGTCTCTCCTCCATTCCTCAGTTGTCCCAGAATGTGATGTCAACCCCAAGTCTTCCAAAACGAAACTTTTCTATTAAGAGTGATGACACTAAGAAACGGATTGACACTCCCTCCAAAGTTAAAATCCAGAAGTATAGTAAGGAGGCCTTTATAATTATGAGCCAAGGAGGTGTTTTGCCAGCGTCTGAGGATGAGTTTGACTTTGTACCCCCTGAGTGCCGTGATGAGTATTACTACCTCTGCAAGCTGACCTGCATCCCCTTTTTTGCCCGCTTCAAAATGTGGAAACCTTTCTATGTCTGGCGCACCAAAGTCCGCACCATGAAGATTCATTTGGCCAGGAAATCCCTCCAAGAACATTTGTTCATTGTCAGTCAGGTATGTAACTGTGTGTATAAACTAAGGTCTGGATTTTTTCTCAGGCTGTTTAAATAATCTTTAATTTGAAATATCATACACTGTAAGAATGCTCACTGAGTGAAACAGACTTTGAGGTTGACAACATTGAAATAGTGTGAGCAGTATGGATGTTATGTTATTAACATTTGTGTATGTCATACAGTCTCTAAGTCCTACGCTGATGGACATCAGAAAAATGTGTTACCAAATCAGTGACACGTGCTTGTGTCACATGGAAAAAAAACGCACCTACACACTGCAGGAGTTCCAGGACATCCAGTTCAAACAACTGCAAGAGGTGCAATTGTTAATACAAAATTAGACTCGATGTTTGAAGTGTATATCTATACATTATTTCATGTCTTGTGTGCCTCCTCAGCAGCTCATTGCCCTCATTTATTCATTATTGTCAGGTGGTGGTTGACTTAAAGAAGTTTCAGGACCTGGTAAAGGAGGTGACAGTTTGTGCATGTCGCAACTACTTGTCGGCACTTCCGTTCAATTCTGATAAGCCAGGTTTGTGCACACGGACCAAATGAAGACAGTGGAATGTACATATCACAATGTTAAAAGGTTGATAGTATTTTTTTTTTCTTTCAGATGATTCATTCATAGCACGGATCAAGAAGACTTGGCATGCTAGCCACCTCACCCGGTGGGTAATTTTCATGTATTTGTTTCCCTTTATTGTCTCTTTATAAACTGCTGCTGTGGCTCAGACTTGGGTCGGGCTTGGACAAAAATGTGCAGGTTAATAATGGGTCACGTCTGAATTCTTGGGACCAACCAAAGCTCAGTTACAGAAGTTGTTTTCATATGTCATAGTTGGAAAACACAGGTGTGAAAAATAAAGTGAATGGTGGCTGTATGTATTCCACTAAACTGTCATCATTGATGTTATTAGTAGCACCTGTTTCTCTCCTACTATGATAAGTCATGATCCTTTTTACACTTGCTATTTACGTGCATCATTGGTGATCGTTGGATCACCCCAAGATGCATTATGATTTGATCACTTTACTTGCTGAGGTGGTTTGGGATGCATTTGACCTCCTATCTTTTGTAGTGTAAATGGTAACGCATCTTGATGCTTCCCCGAGGAGGACCATGTCATCAGTGCAGGACGTGGTGGTTGTTTTGGTGATAAATACACCAAAACAAATCTTAAGGGTTTGACTCAGGGTTCTTAGCTTCATGTGGTTGCTCTATACTGTATTGGTATGTATTTTATGTCTTTTATGTATTTTTAACTTGTGTTTTATTGTGAGCCACATCAAAGACAAATTTTCCACTGCTCTGCAATGGACAATAAAGTTCTTTCTGATTCTGATTCTGATTTTAATACGCTAAGGCTCTATAACTTGCCCATTTTATGGCAAGTTGGATGAAGTGTTGCATGACTACTTTTCTCTTTCTGTCATCTACCCAGCTTCATCCGTCTTGTTGACTATTTGGTTGTCAACACCTTGCATACTTTGATGGAAAATTCAGTGGCCAAACTACTGTCAGCACTCCGGGAGCAGATACATGTAACACCCAGCAATGCTATTATTCAGAGCTGGAACCAGCACCCTGAGGCTGCTGCTGACCCTACAGAAGACCAGATGAGCAAGAAGGTAGGGCATTATTTCAGTATTATCTTTATTGTATTGTATTATTTACAGTGAAACTACAGTAGTTGCTGTGCCCACCAAATTGAGCTTTCAAGCAGACACAGACCAGTGTTCACTTTTGGTTTTGGTTGGTGTGTGTTTTTATTTATAGTCCGTCGAGTCGGACACTCCCTCTTTCCAACCTATGTTCATCTCTCAGCTGATGCTGGAAACGAATGCTTTGACCTACAAGCCCTCTGAGGAGAACTTTCAGGTTAGTTTTCCAAATTGTTCCAAATTGTTACACTTCATATATCACCCATTTAAGACCCATCAACAATATTCTCTGTGTTCAATTCTACAGGAGGCTTTTGCAGAAATCATTTTGTGGTTTGAGAAAACAGTGATGTCAGTCGAAACACTTACAGCAGATCCCGATTTTGATTCTGTGACAGAGCCCGGACACTGCGAGGTAGTAAAAAAAAAAAAAAAATCCAACCACCTTTAAACGTCAACTTTGTTGATGATATCGAAAACATTAAGGTGCCATTAGATTACTCGGTAACTGATCTGTGATGTAGTCTGTGTTTTTGTGTGCGTTTGTTAACTTTTAGACAATGAAAATACAATATGAGGATGCCCCCTGTTTGGAATCCATCTTAGATAATGATGGCAACTTTCAAAGCATCATCCAAGACATAAAGGTCAGTTTTTACTTTGCATAGGTTTCTACCTCTGAAGGTTGTACTTTGTGAATACAGTACTATGTATATATGGGCCTGACTTGTTTTTCCCTTTAGGAATCACTCCAGTTTGCCTTTGACGCAGCAAAAGTGTACTCACACACATTTGAGCGTTTTCGGCTGTTCTATAAAGAGAACGAGAGCCTGGATGTGGATGCAATGCGGCAACAGGAACATGGTGATTTACTGTGCATCCATATAAACATTATTTTGAATGTTGAAACTTTAAACAAACAAGGTCAAAGTCATCCAGTAAGCAAACATAGACAAGCTGTCGTTAAGGAGTCCAGCATACAAGATAACATAGTTCCTTTAGACTGATGGATATTGACTCCTTCGTCACACAGGCTTATCCTTTTATGAAGAAGCACTGGAGTTATACCACAGCGAGCATAAGGAGGCCATAGCCATCCAAAAGAAGAGACATCTAGGCTTACTGCTTGTGGACACAAAACAGCTCAAAGAGAAGCTTGTGTCTTCCCCACTCCGCTGTCTGGAGGTAAGGACTAGCAATGAGCAAACATAGACTACAGCTGCTTTTGGTTTGATAGTCATAGAGAGCTTTTAACCATGGTGAGCAAGTGATTTAAACTAAAGAACAGTCTGGCCATTTTGTGTCGAAATATCTTCTAACTCAAATATTGAAGTAATGCTCCAGCAAAAAGATGTTAATGGCATGTTGGAATCATTGATCTGATCTGAATCTCTGCTCCAGGTCATTTCCGAGATGCTTACTCAGCTGGCTAGGACAAAGCTAAATGCTGTCATTGCTGAAGCTTGTGATGCTCAGTTTAAACTAGAGTCCAGTCCGTCCACCACAGCTGAATTTGCCAACTCGCTCACATTCCTGGATGAAATTAAAGAGAGGGTAAGACAAACATTTCACTTTATAAACACTTTCTTTAGCAATTATAAGAGTTTGTAACAAAACCAACAAAGAAAAGTTATTTTTACAGGATGTTGTCATGAACCCAGTGTCCTTACTTCTGTTCTGCCACCTCCTCGTACCTCCTTGGTACCTTTTCCTATCTGACTTTATTCTCTTTCTGTGTTATTCTCCCCCTGATCAGATTACAGTGCTAGAAGAGGAGCAGGAGACAGTATGTCAGATGTACAGTCTGATTAACATGTACTCAATTCCCACGCAACCTGAAGATCTGGTTGTTTTCACCACTTTGCAACCATCCATTAACTCACTGAGCAGCATAATCGATGAGGCAGCAGCAGAGAGGGAGTACACTGTGAACAATCTGTGCAGCTCCCTGAACAAGGACATAAAGGAGCTGAACTCTAAAGTCAAAAAGCTCAAGTTTAAGTCACAGGTACATGAAGAGGTTTTATTCATTTGTCTATTAACCATAGTTTGGAAGGGTGTTTGTCATGCTGAGCCTTATTACTCAAGGTGTGTCTATGTGTATCTTTGCTTAATATTCACGTGTTTGCCTTGTGATGTTTCATGTGTAGGATCAACAAATCCTTGACATCAATGCAGATTCTTCCAAAGTGCGTATGCTGCTGGGGGAGATCCAAATATCCATAGACGAGCTGCAGGACCAGGCCTCTGCCTACACCTCCTACCAGAAGAAATTCAAGGTGCTATAATTCTGTATACCCATACAGTTAATCCAAAATGATTCTTGCAACAAAACATGTCCCAAGTCAAGTCATAACAATTTTATTTTGTGTTGGAAAACTGGGTCTGAAGCAGAGAGTAATTGTATTTAAACAAACCAACCAACCAAACCAAATTTAGTTTCCCCCTCTATGTTCTGATGGATAAAGGTGGAGGTGACCAAGTTTGATGCCCTGGAGGAGTTAACCACAGAGTTCAGGCTGAAGCAGCTGCTGTGGGACTCCCTAGAGGAATGGGACTCGTTATCAGATGGATGGAGACAGGTGAGGTGCACTTAACACATTGGGCTCTAGTTTCGCAGACCGTGCGAGGCGGGGGCGCAGCGCACCTGGGCTTCGCCAACTGGGTGTGGCCAGGTGAATTTTGCGAGTTTGGCACACCGTGCGCCTGGCGCAGCTACTCCTCTTTCCCACCTCCATCCCTCCTACCTGCGCAAGTCGTAAGGAGGGAGGAGAGAAGGCGTGGAGTGGGTTTTACACACACCACACCAATCAAATGAGCCCCCCTCCTCGCCCTTAAATGCGCCGTGCAAAGGCGTAACGAGACTTTACTCAATTTGCCATGGCAGAAGAGAGCAGCAGCGTTAGACGGCCAAACTTCTCCCAGGAGGAAACTGATGTTTTGGTCCGGGAGGTCCAAGCTCGCAGTGTCCGAATATACAGAACTGCGAGCAGACCTCCACGGGTTGATGATGCAAAGGTAGCCTGGGAGGAGGTCACCACAATTGTAAATCAATGTTGCATTTCTCTCGCGCGCGCGCTCTCGTTCTCTTTCGCAGTTTCACTCTGTTTCTTTTCTTTTGACTTTTCTAAGATGACAGATGCTGAATATATACTCCCTATCTGATGCTGTGGCTGTTTGTGGTTGGCTGAGAGGGATGTGAACTCATTATTTTGCAGCTGTGTTAATCAAAAGAGGTTGGGTTTCCATTACGCGTGCCAAACATGCCAAACACTGCCAATCCCCTTTGATCTGACATCAGATGTGACGGGACAGTCGATATAGAGATACATTTATGTGCTGATTGCAGATAGTTGCATTGAATAGTGTTTTTTTGGGTATTTATTGCATCGTTAATGTGCCTGATATTCTGGAAACCTGCCTGTGAGGTTTTGGTGACGTGTGCACACTGTCCACCGGTCAGCCAAACTTCGGCTTACACCGGCTGTGCTCCGCCTGCGCTGACAGTAGACCTGGTTTCAGCTGACAAGCTTTTAGCGCACCTTTGGTGAAGCCTTTTGGCACGAAACTGTCACTGCGCCAAGCTGGATCTGTCGACACCTCCCCCTGCTGCGCCGCCACATCCATCTCAGCGCACCTCGGTCTGCCAAACTACCAAACTGAGCGCGCCTTGGGTTGCGCTGCTCGAAACTAGCTCTGCGCGGGGTTTGCCACCCTGCCCTGAGCCGGGAAACTAGAGCCCATTGTATGTGAAGGCTTGAACATGTACGGGCATATGTAAACAGCTCTTCCTCTCTTTGAAACTTGACCATATTCTTCCATGTTCACCCATCCTCAGAGCACACTTAAGCAGCTGGACTTGGAGCAGTTCAGCTCAATGGCAAACAAATACAGCAAACATGTCAACCAGGTGGAGAAGGGTCTGCCACGTAACAATGTGGTGTCAAGTCTGAAGGGCAAGGTGGAAGTCATGAAGCAGAGGGTGGGTAGGACAAAGTGTTTAGCAGCAACTGACGTGTGTTAACATTATCAAAAATATTTGGAAATGATGCCACATTAATATATGGACTGCAGTCAAGCCTTAGTGATTTAGCCAGTTGGTACTTGACTAAAGTTTTGTGACTTCATCTAAATAACACTTGCGCATTTTCCTTCAGCTGCCTGTGCTCACTGATCTGCGTAACCCCTGTATAAAACCAGAGCACTGGAAGACTCTTGAGTCTGTTGTGGGGACTTCTTTGAATGTGGAGGAGCTCACAGTTGCAGATTTGGAGGAGCTCAACATCTTCTCCTATGGCACGGAGATACAGGAGGTAACACATAAATATAGGCCACATTATGACCTTCTCTTGCAATTCTTGTGGGACCTTCAGATTCAGATTCAGATTCAGAATACTTTATTAATCCCCGGGGGAAATTGTTTTTGTTCCAATGCTCCTTGCAAAGTAGAAATAGAAGAAATAGTAGAAATAGACCTCAGTTACTGTTACCTGTTACTATGGGAAAAGGATGAGTATGTGCTACCACTTGCCCTTACCCAATTTTGCCTACTGCCTTGTGCTAAAATAATCTGTTTTTGTATTTTGGCCTTAAGTAAGGTCCAAGAGAGAAATTACTTTAGCTGGTTATACTTATTATCTGTAAGTCTGACTTGGATAAACACGACTAACACAGCCTTTGACATTTAGGTGTCAGGACAGGCTTCAGGAGAGGCATCAGTGGAATCCCTTATTACAAAGGTGCGTGGAAAGGGAATTTCTTATGAATATGTATGTGCATCTATACCCTTGTCCGAACGGACACGGATATCTGTAGCTTCCTATTTACTATACAGACATGACAGTGGTATCAGTCCTTTCATTTAACTAACAAGGATACAAATATGCATTTTTTTTTCTCCAAGAATATCCCGTTAAGTTGAATTTATGTTTCTGGAGACAATGAAAGCCTGGTCACCATGTTTTCCACACACACATGATTTTATGTCTGAATTTGAGTGATACACACAATAGCCACATGTGCAGTGACAAGTAGCTTTGTACTACAATATATACGCTATCAACACATATGCATACACTGGAGCAATTAGTTACAATGTTAACAACTTAAGTCTAGAGTTGTCCACCATTCAGATTTGATGCTTTCACTTTAACATTTAACCTCCACCCTCTTAATGAGCCATGCAGGTGGAGGATGCGTGGAAGACCACAGAGTTCACTGTGCTGCCTCACGGCGACTCCACAGATGTCTTCATCTTGGGAGGCACAGATGATATCCAGGTGGTAACATGCAGCACACACACTCTCACGCTGTCAGTTGTAGCACCCTTGTAGATTTGCAGTGTACCTAATTGTGTGTGTTTGTTTGGTTCTATGTTTACTATGAAGGTACTCCTGGATGACAGCATTATCAATGTTGGTACGGCGGCATCTTCTCGCTACGTAGCTCCCATCAAGCCGTGGGTGGACAAATTGCTGAAACAGCTGACCCTCTTCAACCAAACACTGGTAAAGGCTTAGAGAAGGATCGCTTAGAGTATTCTTTTATTCAGCAAAGTGAAATGTTGCTTTTTTTAAAGGTCCAGTGTGTAAGATTTAGGGGGATATATGGAATCTAGCAGTGAGGATTGCAGCCTGCAACCAGTTGAAACTTATCTAGGTTAGAATTCCTCCAGTGTTTATTGTTCAGGAGGTTTTTATTAGCTGAATTATCCACAGAGGTGTCTTCCTCTCCAAAACAAATGGACCCGGTGATTTGAAGCGAAAGTGAAAAAATGAATAAAGCAATTTCACATAAAAAAAGATAGTGTTTTTCCGATGTCCTTGTCTTGGAAGGGATGCTAACAACAATGACTAATGTGAAAATGCAAATAAGTCAATGGCCCTATCTAGAGCTAGTGTTTGGTTTGTTCGTTCTGGGCTACTGTAGGAACATGGCAGTGCAACATGGCGATCTCCATAGACGAGGATGCTCCCAATGTAGATACAAACAGTTCTTCTAAGGCAACCAAAACACAAGGATTTTTATTTTTAGGTGATTATACACAATGAAAACATAATTATTATTTTATATTCCATTTATGCCAATATATGCCCCTAAATCCTACACACTTGACCTTTAATGTTTCTTGAGGTCTATACTCTGGTTCATATAAGGAAAGAAACGGTATCACAATTTATTCCTTCTGCCTTTCTTCTGTTCCCTCCCTGTATTTCTGTCTTCTTCCTCTCCTCTTTCTACCCTTCTTGCTAGGATGAGTGGCTTACATGCCAAAGGAACTGGCTCTACCTAGAGAGTATCTTCTTGGCCCCAGACATCAAGAGACAGCTGCCTGCTGAGTCCAAGATGTTTCTTAAAGTGGACAATTCTTGGAAGCAGATCATGGCAAAAGTCAATAAAATGCCTAATGCCCTTAAAGCAGCAACACTGCCTGGTAGGTAGCCATACAGTATTGATGGAAATGAAATAGACAAGAAGACGTGTATATGCAGAGATAGGCAGACAGAGATGCACGTCCATACATGCACTCATTTTGTCCTACACAGATCTGTTGGAGACTTTTCAACAGAACAACACTCTTTTGGACGAGATACAGAAGTGTCTGGAAGACTACCTGGAGTCCAAGAGAGTCATATTCCCAAGGTAAACACACATGCTTGGTTTGTTATAGATTAGAATAACATCATTGTTCATCTTGTTTTTTATGAGCCTTAACTTTCTGCTTTATTTTTACTTTTTTCCCTGTGCACAAACTAAATGTAAAAGGTTAGGTTCTTACTCTACACCTCTCTTTCCAATGACACTGAGTGATAACCATGTGATATGGATGCTGATGGGTCGTGTTCCTCTATCTGTCCCTCACAGGTTCTACTTCTTATCTAATGACGAGCTGCTTAAGATCCTGGCCCAGACAAGAAACCCCCAGGCAGTGCAGCCCCACCTCAGGAAGTGCTTTGATGCCATTACACGACTAGAGTTTGCGTTGCTGCCTGAACAATCCTCTGGGGTCAATACAGGGAATGGCCAGGATGCTGGAGAAGGGGAGAATGTCTATAGCAAAGACATCCTGAGCATGGTTTCTCCTGAGGGAGAGAAGGTCAGTTTGAGTCACATTAACAGCTCTGTGTTTTAGTGTACCTGTTACTCTCTTGTTAAGTAACGTCAGTTACAGTAACGTTAGCTAACATTATTACTATGGATACACTACTCGTGTAGAACTCAAAGTCTCTAGCACGCCAACATCAGCTGTGTAAATCAGCTTCACTTTCATTATACAGTAAAAGATGAGGGTCACGTGTGAAAAACAAGAAAGAAAGAAAAATAAAAAAGAATACGTACCTTTCTGTGTTGCCTGTCGCGGCTCCAACTTTCCTCCAAACATAACTTTCTTCTTCTCGCTCACTCGTCTGTCTCTCGGGTGGAAGCTCAGCATTGCCCCTAGAGGCCTGGAGCACTTCCATTGTATGAGTGTATATGCAGTGTTTTCTTTTTGCATTTGTTTTCTTATTCGCAGCACGTTTCAGTATATGCAGCCAATTCTGTATGTGCAGCGTTTTCCCTTTGCATTTGTTTTCTCATATGCAGTGCGTTTCTCTATTTGCAGTGCGTTTCTCTATTTGCATTGCATTTGTCCTTGTCGGCCACCGTAGAAAATCCTGCGTATCCAGTGTATCTTTAAACCCTTGCTGAGAATGAGTGTGTAAGTGAGAAAAATATACTGTAACGCTAACTTCCTTACAGCAATAACTCAAACAATAGCGAACCCTGTCAGCCATCTTGAATGACACAATTTTTTTCTCACTTAGTAACAAGTGAGAGTGCAAAAATAAAGCAGGTTCTCAAATTATTCCAAAACTTGTACCAGCAGTAATTAAACTGCCATAACTGACATACTGCCAAATTCTGATCTGCATTTATTAAAAAAAAACCCAGTTGTTATTGATTTATATACTACACATATATTAAGAATTTGTTGGTTTTATAATTTAAGAATTTGACCGGTCTTGTACTCCACCGCAGGCAGTCTGTGGCTCCTGGCTGCTTTCTGCTCTGGGTTCAGGTTTCTCTGTACCCAGCCGAAGACCAGCCTCTCCTTAGTTGTAAAGTATACCCCAGCAATCATTTTGGTATAATTGTTTGAATAAAAGAAAATAATAAACAATAGATTTGTTTTCTAGGTGAAGCAAAGTGAATTCCTGCAAACTGTCCTGTTACTTGTAGTAAACTTTATTAAGTAAACAACGTTTTGGTTCCTCAGACCTTCATTAGGGTAACCTGAGTTTATCCTGAGTGTATAGCAAGTAATAGGACAGTGTGAAGGAATTCTCTTTTTAGGCAACTAAAAGCTTACTGACACAGAAGATTCACAGTTCAAGCCCTAATAACACAGATCAAGCCACATGTCCTTAATTGTAACTAATCGTGTCCTTCTGTGTGGAAGTGTAGGTGGGTTTGACTAAAGGTCTGAAGGCACAAGGCAATGTGGAAGATTGGCTCTGCAAGGTGGAAGAGGCTATGTTCTCCTCACTGCGATGCCTCAGCAAGGCTGCCATTGCTGACTACCAGGTGAAGTCTAGAGAGGAATGGGTGGTTGCTGGACATCCATCACAGGTACATACACACACAGAGACACCCACAAACACTAAATAGACCGGTGCAGACTTCTGTGTTATTGTTTCGATAAATGCAATGGAAACTGCTTGTAGGGATCATGATGACAGTGATCAGCCACATCAAAAAGCTTTGGACAGAATCATTCCTATACATATGCTGATATAAAAATTTGCTTATAGTATAATCAAGTGTCCCACTTACAATGTTCTTTTTGGGTCTTTTCAAGACTTCAAGAACGATTGCTATTGTCTAAAACTTTGATAGATTTTGCAATCGTTTTCTATAGTTTCAGCTGATGCATTGTGCTCCGTCTCAGCTGTTGTTAGGCAGCGATTATACATCAGTGTGTGCGTATGTGTGTCCACCAGGTGGTGCTGACGATCTCCCAGATGATGTGGTGCAGGGACATGGATGCCTGCCTGGAGGGAGACCACGACCACTTTGCCGCCCTGCAGGAATTTGAACTCACTAACTTTGATGTAAACCACACTAGTTATTCCAATGCATGCTTTTTCCTTAACTGTTGGGTTGAAAATAAGATCTGACTAAACATGTTTCCTGTGTTTGCCGAAGTATTTTTTTACTTCGTAACTTCAACTTTATAACCCAGTAATGTTTGTGTGGTTGTATGTGTGTATGTGTCTTTGTGTGTATTCCAGAGGTTGAATGCCCTGGCAGCATTGGTAAGAGGACAGCTGCCTACTTTACACCGTAACATCATCACTGCCCTCATCACCATCGACGTCCATGCCAGAGACATAGTCACAGATCTTGTCCGCCAGAAGGTACAGTAGCGCAGTGTTAGTGCAGCAGTGCAAACATGCACAGACACCATCAAGCAGCTTATATTTGTATCTGTCCCTGGCTTGGTATGATAGATGCAGGTAGTGACTGGGGATGTTTAGGTGATCAGAAAATGTTTGCAGCAGCTCACTATGTTACAGTAACGTCAGCCTTCTTTTTCAGGTGGACACCAGGTCTAACTTTGAATGGCAGAGACAGCTGCGCTACTACTGGGACCTGGACCTGGACACCTGTGTAGCCAAAATGGCTTTATCCACTTACATCTATGGCTATGAATATCTGGGAGCCTGTCCTAGACTGGTCATCACACCACTCACGGTAACACATGGACACACATTAATACTGAGACACATTATTATGTCTTATCCTGGCCCAAGTGTTATTTAACCCCTGTTTAACGAAGAAACCTTCTTTTGCGTTCTGTAGTATGATAAATCTGGGAGCACACATTTTCTCCTCAGTTAGAAAAGCTTACCCAGGGGCACAGCTTCATAGATATTATTTCACTTTATTCACAATGTCTGTAAACCCACAGACCTACATAGAAAAAACACAAACAACCAAACCACAAGCTTCAAAATCACTACAGAGAGCTCCTGTTGTAGCCAACAGAATGTATGTCCTGTAGTAGCTAGAACTGAATATGTGACATAGAGACACAACATATTGTGTGTCAGTTATTCAAGCTGTCCTATCTCTCACCCTGCCCAGGACCGCTGCTATCTCTGTCTGATGGGGGCTCTGCAGTTAGACCTGGGTGGAGCTCCAGCTGGGCCAGCAGGGACTGGTAAAACAGAGACCACAAAGGATTTGGCTAAAGCTCTGGCCATACAGTGTGTGGTCTTCAACTGCTCTGATGGACTTGACTACAAGGTCAGCCAGGACAATCTGCATTCATCTACAACCCACATCCTTTTGTTACACTTTCTGTTTCTCTTGTTTGCTTATTTGTCCACTTTTTTTTATTAGTTGTTGCATCATTTATCCTCCTGCACCTCTTTTCCTACATGTGATACAACACTGGTTGTCATTTTGTTCCCAATACCTTATACTGCAACTGCATGTGTTTGCTCCATTTTTATTTATCTCTACAAGGCTGTCTCACTCTGACTGTACCTACCAAGTGATACCATTAGATGGCACTATTGCAAAAGCTGTCAGGTGCCATTGCCAGTTAAAAGCACAGATACACTGCACAGAGCATCTGATAGTTGTGCGCTTCTTAAACATTCCCTCAAGCCAGATTTGATCCTTTCCTCTGTGTTCCTTGAACACTTCCCCTATAATGTCTGCCTGCCCCTTCAGTAACATTAGAAGAGTTATAAGACAATTGCATGTGATAGTATGATAATAGGTATTAAACTCTAACCATTTAATGGCATATCATGCTGTATGTGGCTGATTACGACCTAAGGTGTGTTATTTGTGCGTGTATTTTTTGCGGTAACAACTTAGTAAAAGGCACATTCTGTGAACCAAAGGGTTTTGTTTTTCGCTTTTACAGATACAAGCTTCATGAATACAATTCAGGAAGCCTACCACTGATTTGCAGCTACTCAGGAATATGTGTGAAGCTGATATGTGTATAATTGAAGTCCTTGAGCTTTAGGATTGCTAGGAGTCTCATGCTCAGCAGGTGTTTATTCAGTCTCATCTTTAAGGCGTGAACATTACCTTAGGTAAGGTCTCTGACAACAGCAGGGAGAAGGTTGTTCAATGATCTTCCAGAGAGTGGAGAAAGCTCCCCTCAAGGCATTTGGTGTTAGCCCTCGGGGGTGACAAGGTATAGGTTGGTGCTAACCTCCGGGTGGTTTGCCCTGGAATGTGAGCAGAGGAGAGCAGTGCTTTCAGGTCTGCTGGACAGTTGGGAGTAGGGATAGACCAATATGGATTTTTTAGGGCTGATGCCGATACCGATTTTTTTCCATCACCCTTAGCCGATGACCGATTATGGACTGCCGATTTTCTTGAGCCGATATTTGGGGCGATACTGCTTTTGCTCCCTCAATTTACATAAAAAAAAATGAAACAATGATAACAAATATTACAGGTCTCAAGTTTAAAATAAGAAACATTTATTGAACAGTAAAAAATACTAAAACAAGATGGAAAGTTGAGGTAGAACAGGTAGAATATTATTATTATTATTGTTATTATTATTATTATTATACATTCAAATAAAAAAAAAGAGTTCAGTGCTCTTAAATCTTCCAGTAATGTCTTTATAAAATAAACAAATATTTAAGCTGAAGCATAAATAAAACAACAACTACTGTACACAGTAGGATTCGCTGCATGTGCGCTGCAGGGTCTTCCGGCAACAAAGAGCTGCCCGTGGATGCCTGTCTGTAAATCATGCCAGGGAAAAATAAATCCGCGAACCCACGCGCGTATCAGCCGATGCCGATACAAGTAAAAAACTCAAATATCGGCCCGATATATCGGCCGGCCGATTTATCAGTCTATCCTTAGTTGGGAGTATGCATCTTGAAAAGAGCAGTTGTTGGAGGAACTGCTCTGTGATTAGTCAGCTTGGTGATGGCGTAATCCTTTAGTCATACTCCTCATCTACACCAGTGATCCTCAGTGTCTTATTTTGGATGTTATCTCAGTGCCTAAAAGTGGTCTGTGACGCATTTATCCAGGCTAAGCACAAGTACTTTATGATACTCCTGACCTGGGTTTTGTGGATGTTGGCTCTGCCTTTAGGATTAAACTTGTTGGCCAACAACTGCAATGCTCCGAGATGATGTCCAGCACGTTTACAGATGTTAGACAAAGTGCTATCTCATCAAAATTCAAAACACAGGATTGGAACCAGCCTAATTATTGTTTCTTTACAGTTTGTTTACATCAGTCAGTTTTTATTTATTATTATTATTTAGTATGATCAGTTGACAAACATACAGAATGCTGATATTTCATCTATATGTAATAACCTTCAAAACATAAATATGAAAATCTGTATGTTATAAGCTCCAAACTTCTGACTGGGCCTTTAACCTTGAGACAAACTCTACATTTCAGTTTAATGTTAAACAGTACTTTATCTTGCAGTACAGCGAGGTTGGGGTTGAAAGCACATGCTGTCAAGACAGCTGGAAAGCCATTCTCTTTCTGTCTATTGTAGTTAGTTGTTGGTTGCAGACACCTGTGTATTAGAGTTGGAAAGGGCTCTGATTTAGCCAGGCTAGAATCACAGCACTCTGTGGTTTCATGCTTTGTTCAACTCAGCTCCACTGTGGCTTAACATCATGTACTTGTAACATTTAATTCTGTTGTCCATGAGAGTTGAACAACTTTGAACAGTGTTTTTTGTGTTATCCATAGAAGTGGTGCAAGTAACACAAAGTAACACATAATGAAATTTACTACTACCTTTCTTCCGCAGCTGCAAACATGGGTCCCTTCTGGTCCAAAAGCTTAACATTTACAAACCAAAACACAATCTCTTCTGACTTATTTATATCTAAATAATTATAGGTTTTACAGGAATTTAGTTATTTTTTTAGTTATCTTTTATTATTTATTTATTTTCAAACAAATTTTCCATGGACAACATTGACACCAAGCTGATGTTAAAGGGATTATGCAGCACAGTAATTTTTAAAATCTGGTTCTGTACCTGGCACAGTTACTTGTGGTAAACAAAAATGTTGCACTGGTGTGTTTCCACAATGAACTCAGTTTCAACTAGAAAAGAATTTACAATGAATTTAAAAGTAAAAAAAAAATGTGTATGCTGCTTTTGCCTCTACTACAACATTCCTCTCAGACTCCACTCCACTCTCTCTTGTCACATTATTCCTAAATTATGTTAGTAACTTGTTTACTGTAAATAAGCAAAAGTCTTAATCTGCACAGCAGGGTGAAACATTTACCACGGACAGGTTGCCACGATTATGATACATGTTTAACCTTGAATTACAGTGACAGTCTCACATGGCTGTAATAATCCTGTTTTATGAAACAATCCTTAAAAATAGAAGTAGAAATGACAGCCCAACCCTGCGTTAATATTTAACTTGTAGTAGTTCCTTCTCTTGTTTTTAATCAGTCATACTTCTGTCTTCCAGATGATGGGGCGCTTCTTCAGTGGGCTTGCTCAGTCGGGTGCTTGGTGCTGTTTTGATGAATTTAACCGAATCGACATTGAAGTGTTGTCTGTCATCGCTCAGCAGCTCATAACCATACGAAACGCCAAAGCTGCTAAGGTACAGCCACACACGTTACATCCCACCATTTTTGTTTTGTTCCCAACACACTCTGCACTCTATGTATGGAGGAAAATTAAGCACATAGCTGTAGTCTTCTAAAACTCTGGTTAACACCAAGTGATACAAATCTTAGGAGCTAGTAGAGTATTGGGGGCTGTACTGAATGTGTCCCCCCCCCCCCCAAAAAAAAAAACTTCAAAAATCCTCAATTTGAATAGTGATTCATCGGATTAAATGAATTATCCATAAATCCATCCATCCTCCTATTATCTGTAACTGCTTATCCTGTTCAGGGTCATGGGAGTAAATGAGTTAGTCTTTTTTAATTATATCAACTTCTTTAAAATGAATAAATGTAAGTGCATGCCTCCCACTGTGTGCAGCAAGCAGGAGAGCAAACCACTGCAAAAGTGTTATTTTTTAAAGCCTTAACACCAACAAATATGGATTAAAGCAAAGTATGGTGTTAGATTAAAACATGTTTTGAGTGTTTAAAATAATTAATTTTTTAAATTTAATTTTCAACTTTTGGATTTTCAACACTCAACGAGTTGTCAGAAATGTTAGGATCACAGGAGTTGGAAATAATGCTATACAGTTACCACTTGAATCTAATTCTACAAATAATATAATGATAATAATAATAATATTAGTGTAGCCTAATCTTTGTCTGCAACTGTGCAGTAATACTGGGTTTAAACAGGTGTGCATAAAAAAAGCTGCACAGGATTTGAATGTTGATTTAGAAGTTGAATTTCAATGTTATGAATTCAATTTTGAAGCTGTTTGATACACTGCACCAATGTGATGATGGCCTGTCACTATAAAATAATTTTCTACTTTTATAGTTCCTCTCTATGTATATATAGTAATGTATTGATGAAATTCAACTCTCAGGCTGTAAGACAGGATATGATCCTTTGTCCTTTATTAGTCCCACAGCAGGGAAATTTGCATCATTACAGCAGCAAAGGGGATAGTGCAAACAAGAAGCATCAGTAAATGAAACACAAAACAATACAATAAGTATGCACTGGTTAAAATCACAGATAAGTCAAATGAGTAAACAGTAAAAAACACAGGGCAACTAGAATAAATAAACAGTAAAAAAAACACAGAGCTATGCAACAAAGTAAACAGTATAAAAGCAAAATATAATAAATTGAAAGGCTGATTAATGTTTTGATATGGATGTCTCTAATTTTTAACAAAACACCTATAACTTGATTTACAGAGATGTATGATAATAAATTCCATGTACAACTGTTTGACCTTTGTAATATGCCACAAGTTCAACTGAGTAGCTGTCAGTAATCTACTGTAGCATTACTGTAGCATTTCCCTGGAGACCGTTAGGTCAGGAGCCAGCACAGATTACATAAATTAGAAATTAATTAGGTCCATAAATCACAACCACACACAAACTTTACTCGCTTGTGTAGATGATTAAGACATCACACTCGCACATAAACAAGGGCCTCTCACTCAGCTCTGTGTTATGCAGCTGTCAAGGTTTCGATTTGAGGGCCGGGAGATCAAACTCGTGATGACGTGTGCTGCATTCATCACCATGAACCCCGGCTATGCTGGAAGAACAGAGCTACCTGACAACCTTAAAGCTCTCTTCAGACCCATAGCCATGATGGTGCCAAACTACGCACTCATTGCTGAGGTAACAGGCTCTCTCAGTGTGCATGCATGTGCTCCGTCATTTTCCCTGCATATCTTTATCATTCCTCTGTTTCTCTCTCTCCCTCCAGGTGATTTTGTACTCAGAGGGATTTGAGTCCAGTAAGACCCTAGCGAGGAAAATGACCCAGATGTACAAGCTGTGCTCTGAGCAGCTGTCCCAGCAGGACCACTATGACTTTGGCATGAGGGCCGTCAAGTCTGTCCTGGTCATGGCGGGGTCAGAGCATCACACTCATGCATACACTGACCCACATGTGCATTCAGTCATAGAAGCAAACAAATATTCACCTTTTCAGGCATGTCCCAGAAGGACCATCGTGACTTTGACACTCACGCAGACACACATGCACTCGGTATATTTAGCATTCTTGCACATAATGTGCTTTGAGAGATTGTTATGGTAAAATGGGTATGTTGCTAAAAAGTACACAGTTGTCATATTATAGTCCAGTGATACTCAACTTGTGATATGATGCCAGATGGCCCACCAAACATTTTCTAATTCACAGTGAAAACAAATTGATCTACACTCAGATCTTTTGTACTTTAAATGTAAGTAAAGTGCCAGCGCAAATAGTGATCTCACATAGAGACGAAGAAGAAGATTAGGTAGACATAGAAAGCTCTGCAGACAGCATAAACAGTCGTCCCTGGTCTGCGTGGGTGCATAAATAGATTTGAATGGATCTCCAAGGGAAGAAAAGGGACCTAAACACACTGATTGATTTGCAGCCATTACTCAGAGTGAAAATGATTCATTTAAACTCTGATGAAGACACAGTAGGTTTGAAACATTTGCACAATTAAAGGCTGCAAATCAATCTGTGCACTCCAGTTCCCTTGGAGGTTTACTGTCCAACAACTGAGACGCACTTGAATCAGCTGCATGTTGGAAGATGCATGAAGAGCCCCGTTTGAACCATATTTAAATGGATGCTCTCGACCGTATGTAGTGAAAGTCATGCTTTCACCGGTTGGTTATTAGCTAAAGCTCAGGGAACTGTAATTGGCTTGTGATTCATTGTCTGTCTTTGCCTACATATTACTCCTCTGAGTCTGCTTATTCTAAGCTAAGCACACATTCATTATCTCCCACTCTAATGTCTCTACTTTGTTTTTTTTTTTTACAATCGAGTGGAGCCAACTTGTTGTGAAGATCAGGTTATGCAATATTGAATTATCAACTCATGTCAGCAGCTGATTATTTGTATTACATCTCTGTTTGTAAAGAGTCTATTTTCCACAAATGAATTTGTCCATTTGAACATTGATTTTCCAGTATTATTGATATCTGTTTGTGCACCAACTTCTTTGGATGGGATGCCTGTGTTCTCACTGTTAGTAATGTTTAATGAAAAGTGTTATTAAATTTTGTTTTATAACAGATTTTCTTAATGCTTTTTTATGAAACTGACAATGTTGGGGAAGATTCTTTATCATCCAGGTCATGGTAATTCAGAGTGCCATACTGTAAGCAACTGGACTTGCTTTAGTTTCTTGAAGACGTTTCACCTCTCATTCAGGGTAAGAGGTAAAGTACATATGATTTAATGTTATGATTTGTGTGTTCTTAGATCACTAAAGAGAGAAAACCCCCACCTGAATGAGGATGTGGTTCTTATCAGAGCCCTGAGGGATTCCAACCTGCCAAAGTTTCTCACTGATGATGCTGTGCTGTTTGGGTAAGCCTGTTATATTTCTGTAAGGAAGCACATCTTACTTCTGGTGCTCCAAAAGCACACTTACTGAAAAATAATGGGACATTAGTCAGTGTTTGGATGGTTACTTTTAAAACGTATTCCACTAGTATATTGATTAAATGCCCTAAAATGTAATTTGTAACTTTTTCTTTTAGACTAAACTATATAATGTATTCTGAATACTTTGAATTACTTTTGGAATACTTACAAATCATCTTGCTGAGCTCATTTGTCTGGGTCTTACATTTCCAAGCTAAAACCATGACATTGTCCTGGCTGTGCATCCCCTCTGCTATTGTAGTGTGTCAGATGAACTGCACACACTTTTAAAAAAATCTGTTAATGGGAAATGGATACCTCCAAATGAATTTCACACCATATCCTAACAGAAAGTGAGCAGTGCTCTATGTCCAAACTGAATCCCTTAAATATGCACTTCTGTAACAAACCAAGTAGGCTACCTATCAGCTGTACACTTGACTGGAGATGCAGTCACTTAAAAGGTGGGTGAGTACTTTATACTTTAAGCTCCCTGGCGATTTCCCTCCAGCCAGCCGCCACCTTATTTGGGATTTTGTAGTTAAATAAGAAGGTGTTGTGTAGATAACTCCTCATTTAAACTTCACAAATCAGCCCTTCTTTGTCCATTATAGTGCCTCCAAAGTGAGCTCCAGGGATAAATAGAACCAGGGCATCCAACAGAAGTTCAACTAAGAACTGCAGCACTGCTGCACCGTCGACCAGTTAGGACATTCCAATAGAAAAAAATGCAACCAAACTGATGTTTGCTTGGATTGAATTTGGTTAGGACAAGGTGTTACAATGAATAAATAAAGCAACAACAACAAAAAAACCTAACCCCTTCAAGTAATCCATTTTTAAAGACAGTAACTGCATTCTGAATTCCACCAATTTAAGCTGTAACTGTGACGGAATTCAGTTACTCATATTGAGTATTTATAATATATAATGCCATTACTTGTATTCCATTACTTTCCAACCCTAACGTCAATATATACAACACAGCACTTACACAAATGAGATAAGTTTTAGTGAGAAAAAGGTGTGTTGTTTTTTATGTTGTTACACGTGAAAACAATTTCCTTATTTTGTGTGTGTTGTATGTGTATATGTATTATGCCAACCCCTCTCCAGTGGTATCCTATCTGACCTCTTCCCCGGTGTAAGTATTCCCGAGCATGACTACGGTGTGCTACACTCAACAATCCTGGAGTCTCTTGTTAAGCGAAACCTCCAGCCACTGGACAGCATGACCAAGAAGGTACAAGGGGGAATGATGTTTCTTTTTTTTAATTTCCTCATGGGTATTTTAATATTTTAATTTTGTAAATCACTTTGCATCTAATATTTACATTTTAAAAATGGGGCTGGTATTATTCTTTATTTTTCCCATCATCAGCAAATCCCATGAAAAGACAAGTCCATCCCCTCAGTACTTTTTTAACTTTATTACCCTGTCTGTGGCACCCATCCCCAAGCCTATTGGCTCTTACTGATGATGTAAATCTTTTAAGCAAAGTCACAGTAAAAACAAGAATTCTTCAACATATTTGGCACTCTAGACGAGGGTTGATACAGGTAATTGTGAATTGCTGGGGGACTTTTTTCAGCTGTGGATTAATACACTTTTGGTGGGCTAGTGAGTGTTTACAGCACTAGGACAGTGTATATGAGATTAACCCAAAATAAACTATGGTGCTTATGTAATCATAATGACAAGAAAAGTCACATGTCACCAGTAGGCATGTTGAAGTACCCTTGTACAAGACACTGGAAGCTATATCAAGTTTTGGCCACATGGGCAACAGCTGTTAATTTTTATGTTCATCAGCTTTGTTAATGATGATAAAATGATAACTTTTACAGGGTTGCATCATCTAAATATAGGTAAATAGAATCCAGATGCCTTGTATTTGTTTCACTTTGATAGAGCAGTGAACTTGTTTGGATTTAGTTTGTTTTTGAAAACCGGTCCATCCTCAAACATGTCCTCATTCCTCTCCTTTCTACCTCTTTTCATACGACCAGGTAATCCAGCTGTATGAGACCATGTTAGTGCGTCATGGTGTCATGTTGGTAGGACCTACTGGTGGAGGTAAGACCACTGTCTACACCATCCTGGCAGACACGCTGGAGACCCTCCATCTCACAGGGCACACGGCCAACAACCCCTTCTATCAGCATGTCAAGACCTACGTTCTCAACCCAAAATCTGTCACAATGGGAGAGCTCTATGGAGAGGTAGTGCGGATAAGAGAAAACATGACACAACAACTTTTTCACTTTTCTCTTTATACTCATGCATGATTTTCCTCAACCCCTCAGGTTAACACATTAACATTGGAGTGGCGTGACGGACTGATGGCGCTGAGCGTCCGCGATGCGGTCAACGACACCAGTGATGACCACAAGTGGGTGATCTGCGACGGGCCAGTGGACGCCCTGTGGATTGAGAACATGAACACGGTGCTGGATGACAACAAGATGCTCTGTCTTGCTAACAGCGAGCGAATCAAACTTACTCCATCCATACACATGGTGTTTGAGGTTAGAGCTGAACATAGCAACAGTAAAGTTTAATGTTTTCTTTCCACAGTATTTTGTGCTCCTAAATCAGCTTCTTTTATCTTCTTCATTATCTGTTTTTCAGGTCCAGGACCTGGCTGTAGCATCTCCAGCCACAGTCAGCCGCTGTGGGATGGTATATATTGACCCAGATGAGCTCAAGTGGATGCCCTATGTCCAGACATGGATCAGTGGTCTAGGAGCCAAGGTTTTGCATACGCTAATCTCTGTCATTCCCAGATCTTTTTTATAACAGTATCTGAAACTATCAAATGCCTTTGAAAGTGTCTAGAAGCATGTAATAGTAATCTGACTATTACTGTACGACACACAAATTCGAAGGGACTGATAAATATCTATCTGTCTAGAGGGGTTGTGCTTGAGACTTGGGACAGAACTGCTCCTCAAGCAGTGTTAGTCCCACCTCAGACCAAAGATTTGCAATGAGACGAAACTGTTTCAGACCAATGCAATGAAAAGTTGCAGCAACGTGAACTGGCCTGTTTCAGCCTGACTCAAGCCGTCTGATGTTGTCACCTGCGACTCAGCTTGTCGAGTCGCCAGGCATTGGTTTTTAGAGCGTAAAGCACGTCACCTGTTTGAACAACCAATCGGCTTGTAGCAAAGTCCGCAGGCCAAGCCAGTTACAAAGTCTGCAGACAGTGTGTTCACTTGCTGTGGTATTGTCTGACAGCAGCCCTCAGTCCATGTGGAGCCTGAGTCCATGTCATTTATATTCCAGCGGCTGCTGACGGTCTCCGTCCTCATAGTATGTCGATGCCGGATGGTTGGTCTCTGCAGCTGCTTGCTGTATGTGCTTATGTACCACACACGTACTTGTGGAGTATTTATTATGAATGCAGTCTTTGGGAACAAAAGTTATCATAACCATATATAAACACGTGAGATCATGCTGTTTGAAGAGTGTTTTGCTTCCTTGTGATGTTTAAGTTTTTACCTGGCCTGAACTGAACTGTGTCCTTGAACAATTTCATCTGTGTATGGGAGACTTGCTTTGCTCCTGTTCTCGTAGAAGTTATCAGTAAACTGGAGGCCTCCCTATTCTCCCTTTCTCCCCACTTATAACTTCATTATGTGACTGCATCTATGATTTTTTGTCAGTCATATGAAGGACACTCCGGGTGTCGGAGCTCTGACCTTTCAGCTGAAATAAGATTGACTCTGTTGTAACTTCTGTTATTCTGTTATCACTTTATTAAAATAACACAATGGACAACTTGATCATTTCACCCTTCATTTGTCCACCTCTCCCATCACACGGTCCATGTGTTCACCACTTCATCACTAAAATGCGACTGGAGCAAGTATCTCACTATCTCTATACTCATTCATATTTTAAAAAAGCTAGAAAATGTATTCAGCGCTGAAATAGGACTGAAAAACGAGGTCAAAATGGAAATACAGAGAGTTGTTACTATGGAGAGGATACTGTACACTGTCTCGCCTCGTCGCATTGATGTAAACTGGCAGGTTTGATAAAGTTGCAGACTGGAACATTGCAAGTAGTTGCAAATTACAACTCATCTTGTTCCTCACTGTTTGTGCACTGGTACATGAATGGTAATGTGCATTTTCAAGCTGTACAAGCAGAAGAACTTAAGCATCAGCATAAATGTTGATGACAGCCCATCACATCAAAGTTTATAGCTTGCAACGTTAACCTTGAGTTTTTCACTGACTTTAAACGGCAGTGGGAGTGGGTCATCTGTCCTCTCAACTTCTAACTCACTCTCTCTTGTATATATCTCAGTGTCTAATTGACTGAGACTAGTCTGTTGACAGTGCATTTATCTGAAAAGATGTCATTTCTTTGTTTTACTTTGTGTTGTTTGTACCTTCTCCTGTTTTCTCTCTACATTTATCTTCCACCTTTGAGTATTTCAGCCTCTCCATTAAGATACATCAATCGTTTTTTTAACAAGCAACATTTTTAAGTGTTGCATTGTGCTTTGTCTGGGATAACTTTGATTACATTTTAAGCAAATTTGTGGAGGTGTTAGACTTTATTAAAGTTCTAATTTGTTTTGTATTGATTTCCACTTAGCATTTTAACTGGAGGAGTCTCTTTCTGTCTCGTGGGAGCAGGGAGAGCATTGCCTGTACTTATTCCAATTTTCTTTCTTCTCTGTGTAACAGTCTCCTTTAAATTATTAGCTTGTATGCCGTACCTGTTCAGGGAAAGGTTGAACATTTTGAGAAATAGTACCACTCCCTTCTGTAATTATGTAGATAAACATTGAACATTGAAAATCACTACATAACCTTTCCCTCCTCAATCTCTTTGTTACCTATCATGTTGTCCCTCTAGCTCCCAGACTCAGTGCGAACATACCTGCTGGAGCTGTTTGAGCAGTACGTGGAGAAGGGTCTTCAGTTTGTGTTGAAGCACTGTACCCAAGCAATTCGACAGGTGGACATCAGTAAAGTCACCACTCTGTGCTCCCTGCTGGAGGCACTGCTGCTGGGCAATGGAGGGCCAGACCTTAAAATGGTACGTTTAACACAAGATTAACTGTCACTTTAGGTTATTTGACTTATGTCTGTGGTGTCTCACAGGTGCCGGTCTATCGGAATCAGAATCAGAAATACTTAATTAATCCCTGAGGGGATACTCTGATTCATTACAGTCGCTCCAATGTAAAGACTAGAGAATTATAAGAAGTAAGAATAAGAGTATGAAATAGAAGTATGTAAAGATAGTAGTATGTTAGTAGTTCATTCAGAATATAAAAAATGTATTGTGCTTTAAGGGTTACTGCAATATATACATTAATAGAATAAAGACAAAAATAAAAATTAACATAAGAAGTATGTCCAATTATGGGCATTTAGTATTGCAGCAGTTGAATTATTGCACCAATTATTGCACGTTAAAAAAATAAATAGTGCAAGTAGCACAAATGAGGATATTTTTGAACAATAACTCAGTGCTGTAATCAGAGAGATTCGTGTTGGTGTGGGAAAGGTCATATGACAAAGGCAGCACCTCTTCTTAAACCATGCATGAAAACAGTACCTTATAGATAATAGGACCCCACAAATACATGCAGTCAATAGAGGTTATGTATGTACTTCATTCTGGACCACGCCATTACTTAATAACTGAGCCTCTTCATCTCCTTTTTTTTTCTGTGTGTGTGTGTGTGTTGGTGTCAGGATTCCAAGTATCTCAACAGTATATTATGTCAGACCTTCATATTTTGCTACCTGTGGGCAGTAGGCGGAAACCTGACCAGTTCTCACTGGGATGCTTTTGACACCTTCATCAGAGAGCAGTTTGAAGACAACAGCAATGCGAAGGTATATATCTGCGCGCACACACACACACACACACACACACACAGATTCAAATAGATGGACAGGATGGAAGAGCTTTTTGCTTTATACTGTATTGTAGCAATTGCAGACACCAAATGCGTTCATAACACACTGACACACATAAAGACAAAAATGTAGTGTTTCTCACGGAATTAGGTTCTGTTTAATATTTACTAGTACCTCAGTGATGGCTATTTTGCTTGTGTTTATATGATTATGTTATTTATAGACACTGATGCTATGCACTCAAATGCTGGTAATAAAGTACTTTGTTTCTTATGGAAGAGAAGGGGTTATGTTAAAGATGGCTCCATTGCGTCATCCAGCAGTGACTTCTGATCCACAGATAGTAAAATACAGTTTTACGGTTTAACTCTACAGATCAGTACTACACAGTTTCCAGTCTTTTCACATTTTCAACAAGTATTTTCTGACATGTTAAATGTGTTTAGGAAGAAATCCCTGATTTTGCTTTCCCCACACTTAAAGTAATATAGTTGTCGTTACTGTGGTGGGCTTCCACAAATACATCAACATATAGGAATCATTGAAATGTCATAACTGAGTCTCCCATATCCAGTGCTGCTAGTAAATCTCCTTTCTGCCACTCAAGGCATTTTTTATCCCTCATCTGTGTTAGAAAGAGTCTAATCCATTTACCAACGCATTTGCTGGTATTAGCATGAAATATGGGAAAAGGCCTGAAGGTTTGCTCACATTATATCACAAAGTACTCTTGGCACCGGATGTAGAGGATTATTCTCTATGATATCAGTCACTCATGTGAAATGAATACATAAAAGAAGAGCATCCATATTGTAATACCTTCAGAGGGTCACAGGGAACATATTGGAAAGGTAAATCTGATAAAATGGTGAGCTTTGTGCCAAGGTTGTAAAAGGCCATTGCATATCATTATTCAGTCTTGCCAACTATGCAGAATTATGAATTGGTTAACAGAGATCATTTTTAGTTGGAAAGAAGGTGCAGGTGTCTTGGTTAGCAGATGTAGCAGATGATTGAAGGAGCGCCTTACTGACAGAGGCAGAACACGGTAGGGCAGGAACATGGCTCACTTACCTGAGTGAGCATGGAAGTGAAAGGTTCATGGAGGCTGCAGTGTATCATCTGGAACATCCCACATGTTCCACATCTGTTCATCTGTCTGTGCATAAGGAGCTGATAGTGTTGTTGTGTTTGTGGTGGTGTGTGTATTTGGGAGTTTTGATATTATTTGGATCTGAGAATTGTATGTGTGTACATTTTTGTGTGTTTACCATGAGATGAAGCCAGTGCAGCCAGGTCCCAGCTGTGAGGCTTGAGGGAAAGCAAACTCTTCACACATGTGCCCACACACACACACACACACACACACACACACACACACACACACATCAGTAACAGCAGGATTCAGGGAAACAAATGTAGCAGAGAAATGCTACTTCAAATGCCACAGGGAAACTTCTAAAGTGGCACATAACAGAGACTACAACAAACAACAGAGTAAAATGAGTTTCTTTAATGCCTAATTTCTAAGAAGGTTTTATAGGTAATGAACAGGCACTCTAATGTGGGCACTTGTATTGAACTACATTACATTTGCTTTGTTTTCGTGTGTATTTTTTGTGCCGTGCAGCTCCCGAAGAATGGCACACTGTGGAGTGTATACATGAACTTCAGTCAAAAGCGTCTGGAGCCGTGGGAGAAGATAATCCCTTCATTTAAATACAACAGGGAGCAGCCCTTTTTTGAGATGCTGGTTCCCACCACTGATACTGTCCGCTATGGGTACCTGATGGAGAAATTGCTATCTGTCCGACGTTCTGTTATCTTCACTGGTGACACTGGAGTGGGGAAGGTAAAGATAAATTCATACAGTTGAAACAGCAACAACACCGTGATATGCTGTACTTTTAATTGTAGCACACAGACCTAATAGAAGTAATTTAGCAAGAGAATCCAGTTACAGCGCTGTGTAGACAGTTATTTGCTAACTTGTGTCCTTTATTTTTACAGTCAGTGGTGGCTCGTGGCCTTCTTAACAGTATCCAGGAAAAGGCAGGATACCTCCCAGTCTACATCAACTTCTCGGCTCAGACCTCCTCCGCCCGCACGCAGGAGATTATTGAATCCAAACTGGAGAAAAAGAGGAAAAACATTCTGGGTATTGGCTCACAGTGGCATCACCACACAACCATTCATATACTGCAATGTAGAAATTCTGTGCTACAACATGCAAAATTACTGTCATTGTCCTTTAATCTTCTTCATCCTTCTGGTCAAACAGCCGCCCTTCATGATTCGGGTCTTTCAATCCATCCACATACAGTTTCAGACTTTCTATCTTCTGTTCTGTTAACCTTTTCCTCCCTCTCTCCTCATCCTTTTCCCTCTCCCACCCTGTAGGTGCTCCTGGTAACAAGAAGTTAGTGGTCTTTGTGGATGATCTGAATATGCCTAAACTGGACAGTTATGGCTCTCAGCCTCCTATAGAGCTCCTGCGTCAGTTCCAGGACTTTTCTGGCTTCTATGACAGAAACAAGTTCTTCTGGAAGGAGATCCAGGTATAAACGTATACAGATAAGATGAGCTACATTGTTACGTCACATTTGACTGTAATGGTTGTGCATCATTTGTAAATACATCTAACTTTGGCTGCTTGGAGTTCAGCAGATGACTTTTATCCTATAACATGCCTTTGTCCTTGTCATGAATCCACAAACAGACGAGTAAGCACTTCCTTCAGTGTTCAGTTAGAACTGTTGTTTAAGCAATTTGAACATTTGCGCATTTTGGCACCTAGGCTTGTTTGCTATCTTATAGATTTAGCTATCATCTTAACCAAGAGGTTAGGACTATCGAGGTGCTCCAGTTACTGGGCTCAAATATTTTTCTGGCCAGACTAGCTCCAATCTATAATTATTTCTCGCGAAGCCACAAGTCTCGTTTTATTTCTACACATGTTGAACACAGAATATACATCCTACAAACAAGTCAGTTTTGGAGTTGTTGTAGAGGCAACTAAGATAAAATTTGCCTAACTGTTTCCTCCTGTTTCCAGTGTTTATGCAAAGCAAGTCTAAACCATCTAGTTGCTGTACTTAACACAATGTAATGTAAAGTATATTGATGTTCTCATCTAACTCTGGGTAACAAGGCAAACAAACGTAATTCCCGATATACCGGGAGTGCCTTTTTAATGGTCAGTTGTTGAAAAGTGTTGATATAGCTCTGCAGTTTTTGTTTTTACACAGTCAGCATCAGCTTCATTTGTTTTCTTTTAATGAAGTAAGTCCATTTATATAAGAAACCCATTCATCTTGTTGGCCTGTGTGTGTTTGCATCTGGGTTTTTGTTAACGCAGAGGACCCAAATTTGCATTCTGCATTGATATAAAGTTTCCTGCAATTAACCTTTGCTATACAACCACACATAACTGATACTGCATGTGATGATGAAGTGTATTAGAGGGTGCATATATGTGATGTTGGAGTTGAACATAAGCAATACATTCAGGATCTTGTGTGATAATCCACAGACAGACAAGGTCAAATATATGCAGACAGCATATATATATATTTGGGTCCACCAGGATCCCAGTCCCATTTCAGTTCCCTAGCTGGAGATATTTGATGAAGTTTCTGTTCGGAAACATGTTGTTCATCTTTTCTTGCCCTTCCTCTCTTTTTAAAGTTTGGCAAAACTTCTTTCCTTTCTACTTGTCCTCCTATCATCCTGCCCTCCAGGAAATGACCATCGCCGCAGCGTGTGCTCCTCCAGGAGGGGGGCGCAATCCGGTAACCCCCCGTTTCATCCGCCACTTCAGCATGCTGTGTCTTCCCACACCGTCAGAACACAGCCTCAAGCAGATCTTCAAAGTGAGGAGACACACATACACAGACCTACACATCAGTACACAAAGAATGTAGGCTCTGAAGGAGTTGTCACATGGATCAAAGATAAGCCACACACTTGTACACAGATAGACAGTTACTTTTCCGTAGACATAATGTTTGTTGACTGCTATAAAGCCCATGCAGAATTACAAACTAAATTTAATCTTGAAAAAACTTATCTCATCATAAATAAATGTACTTCTCTTGATACTATCTGCTCTCTCACTCTCTCATTTTTTCATCTCACCCCACTCCCCACCATTAATCGCACATAATTCCATCTTTCATGCTTGTTATAATCTCTTTCCCTCCCAACCGTCCTCTAGGCCATCCTGAGCGGTTTCCTCAGTGAGTTTTCCCAGGTAGTGAAGGACTGCGCTGGCCAGATTGTGGATGCAGCTGTGGAAATTTTCAACCGCTTGAGTGTAGATCTGCTGCCCACCCCAGCTAAGTCCCACTATGTCTTCAATCTGCGGGACCTCTCCAAGTGCGTCCAAGGTGAGACATGTACACGGGCGCTCTTTGCACACAAAGACACATGCACATTTAGATCAAACTCACTGGACACCCAGGGCTCTGCAAAGAACAGTTGCAGTTGTCACAATGGCTAATGTTCAACAGCCCTGAGTCCAGTTGAGAGGCCAGGCAGTTTTAGATACATGTTTGCTGTATCGACTTCCCTTTTGCAGCTTCCCAGTTTGCCTCTTGAGCTAGCCAGCAGTCTAGCCAGATTTGTATTTTACGAGTTTTAGAAACAGAATCACAAATATGAGAGCATAACATACATACACCTGAAACACAGGAAGCGGAATAAGGCATTAAGGAAAAAGGATGCAGCCAGATGAGATTTAGGCATTCGTCTGTAATACCTTGTATCCAGATATGTCCAGTTTTTTGCCTTTTGTTTGGCCACTTGGGATTTAACTTGAACATCAGGTTGGTTTTTGGGTGAAACATCCAACCCTCATATTTCCACGAGGAGCACAAACTAAACTTAAGCTCTGCTGAAAAAGACTGACAGATACAGAGGGTATCTTAATCTTTGTACCTCCACAGCTTGGGGCACTGCTATGATTTATCTCTTCAAGCCATATTACCAACATTTATAAGCTCTTTCTCAGCCTCGTGCTCCCAAATCGTCTGCACCATCACCCCCTCTGCCTCATTCCCCCCCTCTGCCTTTACCCAACAGGCATCATTACAGCACCAAGATGAGTTGAAGTGACTTCTTCAGTACAGCTGCTTTATGTACACCACTTGTACAATGTAGCTAGAGTGCACTACCCAAAAACATAGTCCCTTTAGCAGTACATACTGTTGATGAGGTGTAAAAAAAACTGACACCCACTCTTCTCTTCTAACACCGACATCACAGTGCCTCTCTCTCTTGAAACAAAGTCTTATCCTGATTTGTTTTTCCTTCCTCAGCAGCATCTTCATATGGCTCTGCTTTAGGTTGTTTGCATTGGGAAAAATTGCAAGAGTTATGTGTGTTATAATTTCTTTATAAACTACAAGTAAAGCAGTTTCACAAAGTGAGCAGCAGAAACAGATTTTGACAGCATGTCCTTAAAATGTCTTAAATTTGAATTTGTATGGTCTTAATTGCCTCAAACATCTAATTTAATTTGTCAGTCTTTTAATTATTTCTCTGAGGTTGGGTCAAGTCCACATTTGTGATGTTACAATTCTATTAATTTACTAAACCTAATACTGTTTTTTACTCTATACCAGCGCTTACCTGTTGGCAATTTGCAGATTTACCTAACTCACTCTAATAATTTTCTTCCTACATAAAAGCTACCTCTGCATGCGACCACATACCACATATACTTACTTTGATACTTACCTACAGTGCTTGAATAAGAAAAGGATGATAAGTCCAAAAGTTAGTCTTAAATTTGATTTAAAAATATCTTTAAAAGGTCTTAAAAAACACTTAATTTATGTGTCTGATACCTGTAGACACTCTGTGACAATACAGTATGTCTCCATTTTGCACTTTCATTTTCATTTCATTTCATTTGTCCTTGTTTGTATCTAATGGCTCTCACAGTAAGTCTTTTTCACTTTGTTGAATCACATTATCCAATCAAGCTGTGTCTTACCTTTTTTGTTGTGCTTCTGTTGTTTTGCTTTTTGTCTTTTGTTTTCTTTGAGATGTATTTATTAGCTCCCTCTTTACAGCTCTATTTTTTGTTTCATCCTTCTGTTCCTACATAATTTGCATATGCATGTAAAATAAAAAAGTGGAGCAGTTCTCCTTTCTGATATATCTTTCCCCTCTCTTGATGTCCAGGTATACTGCAGTGTGAGCCGAGTCAAGTGAGAGACAAGAACCAAATCTTCCGTCTCTTCTGCCATGAGTGTCAGCGAGTGTTCCATGATCGACTCATCAACAACCAAGACAAGACCTACTTCAACACCATCATCTCTGAGATGGCCAGTAAGAACTCAGTGACAACTCACTACTAAGCATAGTGACTATGAAGTGTCACTCCACCCATTCTCCACTTATTTGACATCTTTCCCAGCTGAAGAATACCCACCTGCCCCCCACTTGACTGTCTCTCTCTTTGTGCCAGGCAAATATTTTAGCATTAACTTGGAGCCCTCATACTTTGTGACTCAGCCCATCATATTTGGGGACTTCATCAAGGTCAGATTCTCTCTGCTTATTGAGAATGCTTGATCAGTTCAGAAAGCATTTGATTTCTGTGTTTACTCTGATCTCTATCTAATAATCCCCGTAGGTGGGTGCAGACAAAGAAGATCGTCTGTACGAGGATCTGACAGACATGGATAAGATTCAGGCTGTTCTCCAGGACTACCTCGATGATTACAACATGACCTTCTCCAAGGAGACCAAGCTGATTTTCTTCCAAGACGCTATCGAGCATGTCTCCAGGTGTGTACATGCGAACTTCCACCGCTGAATTGACAGATGTTTTTGTAAGGTGACTTCGTAGTTGGTGGTTAATGGATTCTAGCTGTATGTGGCGTAAACTGTGAAATGAAAAGTTACACCAAGAAAGAAGTTGCACAAGAGACACCTTGACATGCTTAAGTAGTGTTTGTCTCCTGATAAACTGTTCTGTGGAGCAAGTTAGTGTTTGAAAAAAGCGTAGATGTATTGCATAAAATGGCACATACGTGTTGCTGCTGCTGATGAGGTCATTAACACATTTAAATACACTTTGATTATCGATGATTATGCTGTTGGTGTACATCAGGACTCTGCTTATATGTTTATCAGTAATGTTGTGTCACTGCATATCAGTACATGTGAACATGACCTATATATGTCACAACATTTCCCAATTTTTGGTATGAAGATGAAGACAATGCTTTTTTTTTTATCTTCCAGAATTTCCCGTATGATTCGCCAGGAAAGAGGCAATGCCCTGCTTGTGGGGGTGGGAGGCACAGGCAAGCAGTCACTCACTCGGTTAGCATCCCACATGTGTGGATACCGCTGTTTTGAAATTGAACTGAGCCGAGGCTACAACTATGACAGCTTCCATGAAGACTTGAGAAGGCTCTACAAGATGGCTGGAGTGGAGGGCAAGGATATGGTGTTCCTCTTTACGGACACTCAGGTATAATGGAAGGACCTGGCTGATATGAAAACAATATTTGGATGCTTGCGAATTGCTTTTTTTTTCTTTGCAAGTATAATTAGAGATGTCCATTCTCTCTTTTTAGATTGTGGTGGAGGAGTTTTTGGAGGACATCAACAACATTCTAAACTCTGGCGAGGTGCCCAACCTTTTTGAGAAAGATGAGCTGGAACAAGTACTAGCTGCCACCCGCCCCAAAGCCAAAGAGGCTGGAATCAGTGAGGAGAACAGGGATGAGGTACACACAGACACAAACACTTCCTGTAGAAAACAGTCAACATTCAGGCATTGAAAATGCGTCACAGTACATATCTACGACATATGCAAGTTATGGGCTATCTGCCAGATTGTCTCTTGGCCTGGCACAGTAACACAACTGGTCTTTTCAGAGAGGTTTGAATAATTCATTCTGCAGCAATGCCAGATGTGCCCACTGAATGTTTACGACGTTAAAATCAACAGATTGTCAGTATCAAAAGCTGTCAGTAGCCAAAAGATGAAAATTAAGATCTTGCATAACATTTCAGGCACAACACACATACAGTTTTTCACACAAAGGGCCAAAGTAGCCATAGAGTCTGGGCAGGAGCACATAGTTAAAGTCAGTGCCCCATAGCGAGCTGCAAGAAAACATTAGCCTTTAATGTTATCTGCCTGCTGAGACCAAACCTCCAGAAAGTATGGAATCTCTCAATGTGTGTGTGTGTGTGTGTGTGTGTGTGTGTGTGTGGCCCTCAGGTGTTCCAGTACTTTATCTCTCGTGTACGGGAGAAGCTGCACATCGTGCTGTGTATGAGTCCTGTGGGTGATGCCTTCAGGTCCCGGTGTCGTATGTTTCCTTCACTGGTTAACTGCTGCACTATTGACTGGTTTGTACAGGTATGCTGAGATAGCTCCCATTGTTCTAGCCATATCTAGTCACACATTATGATTCAGTTTGGTTTCGGGTTGTAAAATTAAAGATGATTATTATTTATAAAGAGAATATTAATACAATTATTCTAAGGGGATCATCTCCATGTTTGTTAGGATGTTTCATTCCCCCATCTTAAACCAGTCTACAGCACCATGCTTCTCTCTGTCTAATATTAAGTATTGCTGGCTCTGGCAGCTATATCTAAAATTTAATTTCTTCTCCACACTGACATAATTTTCCAGCCCATTCTTTTATCTCATTGCATGTTTATTGTTTTAAAACTGTCCTCTCTCTCATCCACTGTTCTGATCATCTGCTCTTGTTCAGGATTGTAGTTTATGGCTTACTGTCCTTATTTTTATGTTTATGTCTTTAGTTAGCACATTGAATTTTTGTTTTTAAACTCATTTGTGGGAGCTTGTAATTTGCATCTTTACTAAATGTCTTTATTATTGCATTTTGTAAAAATTTTATGACTTTCTATTGCTGTTCTGCTGAATCACTGTGCAAATAAACAAAACATATAAAAACTGTATATTCTTGCATTTGCTGCTTTTCTCCTTTCCCATTTACCCCCTGATGCCCAGTGGCCTCGTGAGGCGCTGCTCTCTGTTTCTGAGGCCTTCTTCCAGAATGTGGACTTTGGCAGTGAGGAGCTGAAGCAGAGCTTCTCAGCCATGTGTGTGGAGATACATGTAAGTGTCACTGACATGGCTGAGCGATTCTACTCAGAGCTGAGACGCCGATACTACACCACCCCTACCTCCTACCTGGAGCTCATCAACCTCTACCTGTCCATGCTGGGGGAGAAGAGACAGCAGTTAGTTCTTGTAAGTCTGACCATCAAAATGCACCAATTGCAGTTATTAGTAATTATCATTATTTTGTAGATTATGTGTGCATGTGAAATATGCATCATACCTTTATGTGTGGCTTTATGTGTAGGCCAGGGATCGTGTGAAGAACGGTTTGACCAAACTGCTGGAGACCAATGAGCTTGTGGACAAAATGAAAGTGGACCTGTCTGCTCTGGAGCCAGTGTTGAAACAAAAATCAATTGATGTTGATGCCCTCATGGAGAAACTGGCGGTAGACCAGGAGAAGGCTGACGAGGTTGGTCTGTGTGTGTGTGTGTGTGTGTGTGTGTGTGCGTGCGTGTGTGTGTGTGTGTATGTGTGTGTGTGTATGTGTGTGATAAGGCAGCATTAACACTGAACTTCCAAAAGTGTGTTTGTTGTTTCGTAGAAGATACTGAAAAGGCATGATAGCTTTATATCATGGCTGAATTGCATGTGCATGTATCATACAAAAATATCCTTGCCCCAGGTGCGTAAAGTAGTGACAGAGGATGAAGCTTTGGCCAAGGTCAAAGCTGAAGACACCCAGGCCATAGCCGATGATGCCCAGAGGGACCTGGATGAGGCTCTGCCAGCACTGGAGGGCGCCAATCAGGCCCTTAATTCTCTCGACAAGGCTGACATTTCTGAGATCAAGGTGTTCACCAAGCCCCCAGACCTGGTCATGACGGTCATGGAGGCTGTCTGCATCCTGCTCAACTGCAAGTCAGTTTCCTTCTCTCCCTCTAAAAACTAAAACTTTTCCTCCTCAAAGATGTTTTGTTAGACAGGTATCTTCGAGAGAAGTGATCTTCTCCTCCCAGCTGATATTCCATAGTTACAATCTCCCTTCTCATTAATTATGTCACACCCTAACACAGTCATTTTCAACCAGCTTTATATCATAACAATTTGGGTAGTATGTGTAAATAGACTGTGGTAAACTCCATTATGCCAGCACCCAGATCTTCCTGCTCATTTGTCAGCAAAAATTTGCTGGCTCGGTCCTTTCCCTCGGACCAAACAGTAAAATGAGGCTATGTTTATCAAACATAAACTAAGATCATGTTACTGCACTGCTTATTTTTCCCCTAAAATGTCTTCAGAAACATATTTTAATGCACTGTTTAGCTGTTATATGAGTTTGTGAACAGGAAGTGTGCCCCATATTGTTTTCTGTCTTGTGAAAATGTAGGTTGAACATACTGAGTTTAAACTGTAAAACTGGGCAGTGCTGATCAAATATGAATATATTCCTCGACTGCATTGCCTGTTTCTTGCCTTAAATGTTTTAGAACCATATTTTAGCTTACCATCAACTGTAATACTAGATAGTTTGTTAGCTGGCTCCCATATGTTTTCGGACGAGCCAACACTGCCCAACTTGCATTATATCACACATCAGCAGGAGCGTTTTTTTGTCCGATGTGGCAAAGTGCATTAGGTAATTGTAGGTTTTCAACCTCTTGAGCAAAAGTGAATGCTACAGCCCTTCTTCTCTGTTTTCTCTGATGATATAGCAACAGTTTGAAATTATTATTTTTTCTACTGCATAAATAGCCTAGTTTTATGAAAAGACCATCTTTCCTACAGTGAAATACTTTCTTAAGAAGTAAATACATCAAATAGGGATGGCAGATGCCATTTGATGGAGCGTTTTCTTAATTAAATCATAAAAACACGGGAGACAGACCAGACTTTAAGGATGAAAGACTTTAATAGCTAATCTCACATGATGTGTGTTTCATTTGTTCACATCAACACCATTGGCAAATGTTCATCTGAAAACACTTTGGGATAAAAAGAGAATGCGGGGATGGATACCTAATCCAATGTCAGTTTAGGATTAATGACTACAAAAAAAGAAAGAACACCTAAGAGGAAAATATTCGACTATAACATCTGTGTCCCAAAAAAAGATTGATCAGGCATCCTGATTTCATCCCATTAATCATGATGATCCAACATTATAATCACAGTCATCACTATAGCCACCTTCGTTATCTTGGTATGTGTGATATCTTCTAGGGATGTCCCGATCCAGCTTTTTCACTTCCGATCCGATACTGATATTACAGCCTTGAGTTTTGGCCGATACCGATACCGATCCGATCCAAGCGCGTATTATACATAATCACTTATTTTGTTGTCAGTCATGTTAGAAAAGGTTTGATCAAGCAATATTACTCTAACAAGAACAACTACTTAATCAGGGTTAGTTAGAATGATCTACAACAGTTGGTATGAGAAACTGACCCATTTATTGTTAACAGGGTTAAATAAACAAACTTTAAACTTGAACATTAACATTAAATAAAAAATATAGCTGGTTTGCTTTTGCTGCTTTGGCCCCTTAATAAATAGAAAATAAATCAACACAAGAAATCTTTAAAATGTCTAACATTGAAATTAAAATAGCAGCAAGACTCCACACACTTGTGCTTTGGCCCCCTAATAAATAAAAAAAAAGATTAACACCACAAGACATTGTTGACATTTAACAAGTGTCAGTGCCAGCCTGGTGCACAGGCACACAATATTGTACAACTGTTTAAACAAGCAATAGTCCATCCATGGCTCCAGTTTCACTAATTGTGTTCAAAACAATGCCATCAGCGCTCTTTACTTAAACATTAAGAGTGTAAACCAAATAAAAATATCACTCTCAAAAAAACCAGAGCAGAAAACAAATACTCAGTTAACTAAGTTGACGCTACTCTTCCCACCCTTCCCTCCATGTGTGTCTGCCGTCTGCATGCTGGCCTGGTGGATTGATAGTAAGTGCTGGAGCGGATCACTGGAATGGACTGCTTGAATCGTGGAGCACTGGGCTGGCCAGAAAACCTGGATCGGAGTCCGTGAAAAACTGGATCGGAGTTCTTGGATCTGCATTTTTCCATGCAGTCCGATCTGATGCCGATGCCCGTTTTTTGCTAATATCGGGGACATCCCTAATATCTTCAGCATAATCATAATCACCATCATTTTAGGAAGTCCAAAAATCATCATCATCATTATAATCGCAATCTTCTCTGTTGTTTTGCAGCCACTCTGCCAACTATATAAGATTTGGGCATATTTTTTAATCCCACATATTTTGTAGTCAGCATCCAGATGGATTACCCTCCCATCTCATGACTCAGCACTCATCCCTCTGTCAATCCTTAAATATCACCAGTTATTAATCTGCTGCATTGCTGCGCTAAATCCAATCCTTCCCAATATCCTGTCTACTTTCACATTTTCAGCACCCACTGTTTGGCTCTGCAGCACACTAGCATTATGCTGAACTCTCACTGACTTTGCACTATGACAAGTTAAGTGCATATGAATGTGTTATAAATCAGTTGATAGATTAGACTCTAGACTTTTGTTTCTGCTTGTTCTTGGTTGTATTTGATTTGTAATTGTTGCATGTACCTTGTATGTTGAAGTGGAGTGCATTATATTTATAGTATCATGACTTACAGTAGTTTGCATTAGCATGTGCCTTTAATATTTGCAAGTAGGGTTTCATTCTTGTATCATTACTAGCAAATGACAGTTCCAGGCTGGGTTTGCTAACTTATGCACCATGTTCTATGACTGTAATACGTTCCAGAATATTACCATTGAAAATCAGCTTACGTCATTCTTTAACAGATATATTTTGGCCCTATAAAAATTACGCCACACATGCACACATATTAATTACTATTGTAATATTGGTATTGTGTTAGGCCCCCCCCCCCACAGCTCCTCACTAACATGCCTGTCTCCCTACAGACCAGACTGGACTGGTGCCAAGCAATTACTGGGAGATGCCAATTTCCTCAGGCGTCTGACAGACTATGACAAGGACAATATCAAGCCGCAGATCCTGCTGAAGCTGCAAAAATATGTCAACAACCCTGATTTCATACCTGAGAAGGTCTGTTTGGATTTCGTGTCAAACACTCTGATATGTCAGTCAGATTTTTGCTGCTTACAACTGCTTAAGTTTTGATTATGGTATTATGGTCATATGTATGTCTCTGATTTGAACTATGTCGATTTTGTGATGGCATGAATCATCAATTTATGGAACATAACACAGGATGCTTCAATATCTGCTACTTGGTGTAATTCCTTACTGGGTTGCTGTTATTAGGTGGTGAAAGTGTCCAAAGCCTGCAGATCAATGTGCATGTGGGTCAGAGCCATGGATCTTTACTCCAGAGTCCTGAAAGAAGTCGGTCCCAAGAGAGAAAAACTAGCTAAGGCACAGGTCAGTAACATACAGCTGAGTGCAGCATGCATATAGGTTTTAATCATATTACAATCTAAAGGAATGGCCTTTATATGCTCTTACTTTCAATCTCAGTGCTGTCTATTTTTGTCAAGTGTGTTACAGTCAAAGCATTCTTCCACTAAACACCAACCCTGGGTGTGTAACAGCTCAATTGAAGTAAAGTTTACAGACTTTGATAACACACATAAGACAGGGCTTAACAACAAGAACATTTAACAAAAGTATAAAATTGGTTCGATAATAACTGTAAAAGTTGATAGACAAAACAATCGTTTTTTACTTTTCCTTTACTCATAGCCTAACAAATTATATGCATTATTATACTTTTTCTTACTCACCATTAGTTTAAGTCAATGCACCTCCTGACAGAACAGCACGGTTGAATTTCAGCCGGCATGCACGATTTGTCAACCTACCATAGGTGAAAGAGAACAGCTAATGTTGCCGTAACAAAAGCAACAAGTTAGAGGAGTGAGATGCTTGGCCAGGTTAGTCGGTTTCCTGAGTGTTTTATCTTGTAACGGCATTCTTTACATATGGCATTTGCTCTTTGTGTCATCACTGCTGATTTATTCCTGAGATGGGAGTAAATATCCTTGTCGTCTTTTCTTGTCTGCTTGCCATTATCCACTTGGCACTGTTTGACAGCGACACAGCTATGCAATGGGAATTTCAAAATAAAGTTGTATCTTAAAGATGACAATATGGATCAATGTATTAATTTTGCATCCATGATGTTGGATTGTTGATCATTGTATTGATACATCAATCCAGATTGATGCATCCTTACACCCTTAACCAGTACATTCTTTGTTCTTTCTCAGTGTCAGTCAGGATTGCCCTGCACATATTAGACCAAATAATGAGAATAAAACATTGACTTAATGTTCCCTTAGTGGTTCATTAATGGTATTTTCCTCTGCTCCCTACTCTGTTCCAACCCATGCAGGAGGAGCTGGACATGACGATGGCAACCCTGAGGGAGAAGCAGCAAAAGCTTCAGGAGGTGGAGGACCAGATCAAGGTCTTACAGGAGCAGTTTGAGAGCAGCGAAAACGAGAAGGAAGAATTGGGTAAGGGGTGTGCACTTTACATTTTACCACTTTAAACTCGTTCTGGGGTTTAAACTGCCCAGCTACTGTATATTTAATACGAACTGATGTGTGAAAATCTCAAGAGATGGAGGAAATTCTACCAAGAAGTGCTCACTTATATTTCTGCATACAAGGATGTTTTATTACCCTCTGGAATTGAGGAAGAAAGTCTGCCATCATTTACCTTGCTAATACTTTTTCCCCTCTCTTACTTCAAAGTTAACACCATGGCTCTGACACAGGCTCGGTTGACCAGGGCAGGGAAGCTAACTTCTGCTCTCGGCGATGAGCAAATACGCTGGGAAGAAAGCGTTGCCTTGTTTGAGCAAGAAATCATCAACATTGTGGGGAATGTCTTTATTGCAGCTGCCTGTGTGGCTTACTATGGAGCATTCACTTCCCACTACAGACAGCTGGTAGGTTCAATCTGATGAAATTAAATTCAGAACTTTTGAGGACTCCTCTGGTGTGCAGAACTTGTAGGTTTAGTAAGAGCATACTCTGCAGTCTTACACCTTGTTCCTTGCTCTAACAGTACAGTACGCCTCTTTATGTTGCGCTGTCTTTGTGAAAGAAAATAAAGTCCAATTTTGTCTAATTATTGTACTTCTGCTTAGAGAATCAATTCCCAGGACAAAATAGATGTATGTTAATGGCACTGAACTGAATGTGTTTGTACATTATTAAAACACAGAAGTACATTATTACAATCAGTGATAAGAAAGCGATTAGTAAAGTAGAAACATTATAAAATATGCAGAATACAGAAACAAAGATATAAAATAAAACACCACAAACCAATCATCTTTTAAACAAAACAAAAAAACAATTAATGAAAACTAAAATGAATGCACTCATACATGTGTGTGTGCCCCCTTTCCCCAGCTGATTGACCAGTGGATAAAGCAGTGCCAGGAGCTGAACATCCCCATCAGTTCCAGCTTCAGCTTGATCAACATTCTGGGTGACCCATTTATCATCCGCCAGTGGAACACAGAGGGTCTGCCTCGTGACACCGTCTCTACAGAGAACGGGATCCTGGTAACCGAGGGCCGTCGCTGGCCTCTTATGATTGACCCACAGGATCAGGTGAATGACAAACTGGGACCTAACCCAACTTAGGCTTCATCCACACTAATGCATTTTTGTTTTTAAACACATAACTATTGCAGTGTTTACACCTAGTGTCTACACTAATCCAGCATTTTGGGACCCCTAAAATGAAGACATCTGAAAATGCTGCTTACCCTGTTTCAGTTTGAAAACTCCTGGGTTGCGTTTTAGTCCGGAGGAGCGGAAACAGATGATTTGTAAAAGATGATGCAGACACCCTTGTTCGCTTCTCGATCGGGTCTTAACAGCTACAATGTGTCAGGCCACAACATTATAGCTAAGCCAACAAACCTTTTGAAACAAACCTCCATGTGTGGGTAGCCCAACATTACTCTTTTCCCATTGCCACGGCTTCTTCCAGCGATTAACAATGCTCCCGGTATCGCTCTAATTTGTCGTCATATTTGCTTTGGAACAACTCCCAGCCTGTTTTTTCAGCTAATGGCAGAGTAGACAATCTGCTTCGTGTTTATACCAATATGCGCATGCCTAGTGCAGTTAATGGTCATATGATTTCAGCCGTGTTAAAAAGGACAGAGATTCTTTCTGAAACAGCGCTAGAATGCTTGTGTGTATGGAAATCATTTTTGTTTAAAACACTATCTTAAAATTACACATTAGTTTGGATGTGGGCTTACCCTTCCTTGTCTGTCTGGATTTCATGTGATGTTACACTGGCCACATGGCCATGATACCAGCAGAAAGAACAAATAAATCTCTCTTAAAATAGAACTTGTTGTCAGACACAGTCAGAGACAAAGTCAAGACCAGCCGCTGCCCCAGGACATGCAGTTCCCAGCTTCCCCACACAGAAAGGACACAAACCAGCTCACTCAGATTTACAAGCACGTACAGGATGGCAATATTGTCAAACTTCAGTTTTGAGGCTTCCGTTCAGCTCACTGTTCTGTGTCTTTTTGACCACTGTCAAGTCCAATTTTATATCCTGTCAGGTTTGAGCTTTTTTTTTCCTCCTTCCCCCCTGTAAGTCTTGTCTGTCATCTTTTTCTGAGCAGCACTGCCCTGTCTTGCTTTACATAAACAGGAATGCACATATGGGTCAGACAGGTTGTTTGTGAAGCCTTCCGTGTCTGACTGTGCCTGTCAGATACATGGTTCACTGTAGATGATGTATTGTACACTCCCACAGGATTGAGCTCAATCACATACAGTATTATGTTTTTTATCACTGCCCTACCATTGCCACAGTCTCCCTGTATTACATCAAATGCGACAGTGCATTCTTATCTTGTACATATTATGTAAACAGGCCGTCTTTTGTTACATTAGATATTACAATATACAATATAATATACAATATTATTTCTTTTATCCTCAGGCCAACAGATGGATCCGCTCCAAGGAGGCCAAGAATGGTCTAAAAGTGATCAAGTTGACAGACCCAAACTTTCTTCGCACCCTAGAGAATGCCATACGCATGGGCATGCCTGTACTGCTAGAGGAGGTAGGAGAACACATAAACATGTTTGAGCCTTAAGGAGGTGATTTATTTTAAAACATGATTCCATGTATAATTGATGGTGTGTATAATTTACAATTTTGCCATTTAACAGAGCTGCATATTTACTTCCACTGACTGAGCTATGTGACCTTTATTTGACAGTGTTGTTTATTATCATTTATGTGTAAGCATTTTTGTATTGTGTATTTAGTTAAAGGAGACCCTAGATCCAGCTCTGGAGCCCATCCTGCTGAAGCAGACATTCGTGGCTGGTGGACGGACGTTGATCCGACTTGGAGACTCAGATATAGACTATGACAAAAACTTCAGGTTCTATATGACCACCAAGATGGCCAACCCACACTACCTACCAGAGGTGAGGGCAGCATGCATACTCCTGTAAATCCCCATATTAGGTTATCCTGGCATAAACAGTTGTAAGATGCAATGCCAGTGGATACACTTGGAGTCTTAGATTAGATGAACAACAGCACACCACTGCTGGTTGCCTCAAGGTTTTTTTTTAGAGAAAGAAGCCCAAACAGCTTACAGCTATGGCAACCAGATATTTATAGGCTTGCAGCAGGGCTGTTAAATTTAATTTTGGGAGTCAAATATAAATCAAATAGTAACAAAATAAATACCAATTAAATGTCGAACTTACTGTTCGAATACAATTTGAGTATTCGACTTTCGCATCAAAATCGGTCTCTCTCATATACCTATCGGCTATGCGAGATCATACTGGAGATGTAACTTTAAAGATAGGTGAGTAGCCTACTTGCTATCTTTCTACGTGTACACTTTTTAAACAGAAAACACGTTTTATATTGTTTTATGTCCTGGAAATGACATTTACTGTCATTTACCACGATAAGCCTAATCCAGCAAACTGGAAACTTTCATCCCCCCAGCAATCTCACTCCAGCCAGCTGCCATCTTATTTTACAGTTCAAAACAATCATTTTTCAATACCAAAATAACATCAAATACCCTTTAATTCGGATATCAATGATTTGCGCTAGTGGGGAAGTGTTTACTTCATTTTGCTATCATTTACAGTCGCGCTAGTTTCTCTCCTTTCTGCGCTTCGCCCATCCACGCACACTCAAAGCCGTGCCATAGCAGAGAACAGGAGAGGAGAGAAAGGTCAATTGAACATCACTTGAGCTGACAACAACTCGTTATGTTAAGCAAAATGAAAGCAAATGCCACAGGCTTAAGCTAATATTAGTGACTAGTGAAAAGCAACTGTTTTGTCAGTGACACTTGACTACTATTATTGAGCTGAATTTTAATGCCAAAACTATATTTTATATGTGTAAGTGGAGTCAATTTAATTGATAATGATAATGATTATGATGAAACTTGTTATTTTAAACCCCTATTAATTAATTGGGTCAGAAATAATAAAGTTGGGCATGAAAAGTTTTTATATAAATTCAAATGGGATTATAGAGGAAGATTGGCAGCTCTAGCTTTCACAAAAACACGTTTTGTAGACCAAAAGAAATGGTAACACAAAAGAACCTTTGTGCCCTGGTACAATTAGTGCTTGGCTTCCCGTAATGGGCATCGACTGTGGTCAGTTTGCAGGCATTTGTCAACATGTAGTCTCCTGCCAGCTCACCAACTGTGTTGTGGCCTTTTATTCAACAGCAGCCCAGGAGAGCAGCAGCACTATGTGAATGCAAGCTTTTATTCCAGTGTTGTTTCAAACCTGCGTGCAAAAGGGCAGTAACTTAGACAACATGAGCCCATTTGACTATTGTATTTTGGTTTTACATCAGAGGTCAAAAACATGAAAGATTTTAAGTGCCATGGCAGTTAAAGTCCCATTGCAAATTAGTTGTTGTTTGGGGAACATGTAGAATTGTGTTTGAATTGACAGTTTCACTGTGTGTGTGTGTGTGTGTGCGTGCGTGTGTGCCTTCTTGTTGCCCATCAGGTTTGCATCAAAGTTACAATTATCAACTTCACCGTGACTAGGTCTGGCTTGGAGGACCAACTGTTGAGGTACAAACATGCATAGACACACATGGGAGAAAAAACAAATTGCATTTACAAAAATCTATATGTACGTCTATATGTACCTCAGTAATGACTAACTGCATTGTCTTTTTTACCTAAGGATATTTGTATTTGATTTAGTTTCTTTCTCCGACATTCTTTTCTCTACCCCGATCCTCTTGCAACCCTTTTTCTCTCCTCAGTGACGTGGTGCGTCTGGAGAGTCCACACCTTGAGGAACAGAGGAATGAGCTAATTTTGCGAATCAATGCAGACCGCAACCAGTTAAAAGATATTGAAGACCGGATCCTTAAGCTTCTCTTCACCTCGGAGGGGAATATTCTTGACAATGAGGAGCTAGTTCAGACTCTTCAGGAGTCAAAGGTGGCAAATGGATCATCTTCAAAGATCATTTCCACATGCGTTTGGAATTTGGCTTGTTAATCTCATATTGTCCTGTTTTGTCTCCCTCTTTTCCTCTACCATATCTCTTCTGTTCTTGTTTTGTTGCTTTTCTTCTATTTCTTTTTGTCTTTTCCTCTGTTTCCTCCATTCTTTAGGTGACATCAGAGGCCATAAAGCATCGTCTGGAGGAGGCAGAGGCAACAGAGGAAATGATCAACTCTGCAAGGGAGCGTTACCGACCCGTGGCCACCCGAGGCTCAGTCTTGTACTTTGTCATCGCCAGTCTTTCTGAGATTGATCCGATGTACCAGTTCTCCCTCAAGTACTTCAAACAGGTGAGAGAGAGTAGAGGCTTCGTTTTTTAAGCTGCAGGCGAATCTCTTTGTTTTTTAAGCTGTTGTAAGAAACACATTATGATGAGACTTTAAGCCCCTTTGTAACATAATAATTTTCTTCCTGTTCAGTATCTTTCTGTTCTTTTCATTTTCCACCCTCAGCTCTTTAACTCCACCATTGAGACATCAGAGAAGAGCACTGTGCTAGAAGAGCGTCTTCAGATCCTGCTGGACCAGATCCTGCTCAACTCCTACATCAATGTGTCCCGTGGCCTCTTCGAGCAGCACAAGCTCATCTACAGCTTCATGTTGTGTGTAGAGATCATGAGGCAGCGTGGCGAGATCTCTGATGCTGAGTGGCAACACTTCCTGAGAGGAACTGCCTCTTTGGAAAAGGTAAGGTGGGAAATCAAGTAAGAACAAGTCCATGCTGGTGAATTGCTGGTGTCAGATAAGAACCTCTCTATTGTCCCTGTTACTTCATTAATAATTTAATCTGATCTCACTTCATTGTTAGAAAAAAATGCTCCAAATGACCTCAGTCTCCTGAGTAAATGCGTTGTTGTGCCTTGCTACAAATATAATCAATATGTGCACTCTGGTATAAGGCAGTATCCACATAGATACCCAAATATTTATCGGAGGAAACCAATGAATAATTCAACGATCATTTATCAGTCGCTTCTGTTGTACTTTGATGTTTTCTTACTGAGGTGAGGACTGCTCTATCACACATGAATGTGGTCATGACTAAAATACATATTAACAAAAGTCTCTGGAACTGCTGAAGAACCATCTCTGCAAAAGTATTCTGCGGATATCAGCCCCCTAACAGCTGCTAGTTTCTGTTACAAGCATCCAAGTGGTGCCAGAACAGTTTTCACTGCAGGTGAACCTAACATAAAATCATACTTGTGCCCCCGTCTGTTCAAAACAACAGTAACTGTAGAACATAGTGCATGTCATCATAAATGTAAAGGGATGTAGTCTGTGCTCCTGGCGTGAATATTAAAAAAAAATCTTGGTTCTTCTATCTTTAGTCCCTTCCATTTTTCTAACCATCTAACTTAAACCTGCTTAGGGAATGTGTACATTTCAAGTTAAAGGAACACTATGCAGGATATGTCACTTACACAACATTCAAACTTGTTACATTCTAACTTACACACAGTAGTTGGTGCAACAGGCTGCAAACTTATTGACAGAAAGAACAGCTGAACTACATCAGTTTACATATACCAGAATGGCCAACTGTCAGAAGATTTGACCACTGGAGCCAGAACTAATTGTAAGGTATGAGGCTTAATTGCCTGCAGGAGTCGAGAGATAACATCCTATTTTTAACTGTCATGAGCTCCAAATAAAAAAAAAAACAAACATATTTTTTGGCATCCAGGTATTCTTAAAATTACATGAAAATAGGGAAATTCGTCACAGTTTGTCGGCAAGATCCTCTTAACTGCAAATAAACAAGGTGTTGCTTTATTTTTCCCTCAGAAAATCCCCCAGGTTGGCATGTAAGGCAGTATCTTCCCTCCCCTCCTCCTTCTTATGTTAGGATTGAGTTGATTGAAAAAAAAGTCAGTTGTCACATAGCGGCAGTTAGCCTCTCTCCTGGCCGACTTATTGCTGAGGCACTACTGAGACTGATGGAAACACACACAGTAAGTGAGAGACAAAAGAACATATGAGAAAATCTGTCTGTGGAGAGGTTGACAAAATAAATATGTCTGCAGAAGAGAGATAAGAAAAGGAGAGTATCTGTGTTTCTCAGCTGTCCATACAACCTGTATGTGGCATGCTAATAGGCCCTGACTAGTGCAAAAGCTTTAGTACCTCAAACCAGACAAGAAACCTTCAGATGGGCTGAGGTCATCTGAACTAAAACTCCAATAGACCTCAGAATAGTCCTTGTTTAATAATCACCTTTTCACTCTCTTTCTCTCTATGTATTTCTCTATAATTGTTTTTTTTCCCTGGTGTATCAGAAGGGTGTGCAGCTGAGGCATCGTTGGTTTGGGCAATAAAGAAGGTGAAAGGTAGAACAGAGCAAGGAATAAAAGGCCCCTAGAGATTCAGCTCGATTTAGACGCTTTTGTGCCACATTACAGATCAGTCAGTGGCACCCAGGGATATATTCCTGTGTTCATCCACCATTTATATAGCATTAGTTAGGCTGGAGGTGCTGCCTGTCAGCCGTCGTGATCATCATGCTAATGCCGTCCCTCCTTTTCTCTCCTTCCCTTCTGTGCCTCCTGTCTTGTGCAAAGCAGGTTCAATACATCCATCACCTACACTTCTTTTGCTAATTTTGAGCACCTTTCAAATTTTTCAAATCACCGTCTCTCATCTGCTACGTCTACCTGCCTTAGACATGTTGAATCATCCTCGCGTCACACTTTTATTGACATCCTTTAATTCTTCTTTACTGCCTCTTCACTCAAGGTCCGTCCTCCATCTCTTTCTCATCTCCTTTCTTTATGGTTGTAATCGTCTCCTTTTCAATTTCCCCTTCTCCCAGGACTATGCAGAACGGCCAGATGTGCCATGGCTAAGTGATTTTTACTGGCAGACATGCTGTGAACTGGAGGACACGCTGCCCTGCTTCAAGGACATCTCCAAGGAAATCACAAGAACCCACATCCACATCAAGCTAGGTAACCCAACCCAACTGTAATCCTGACTGATCTGACAAGAATCACCATATTTAGTGCATTGGGTTTCTGCTAAATATAAAAACTAGAATGTTTGACCTAGTTACAAACATAATGTTTCACTGTCAGATATTCTATTTATTCTTCTGCCTTTCTTCCACCACATAGTGATTTGTACAGAAGATTTGCGTAGCATTAAATGACAGTTGCCTCTCCTTTAGGACATTTTCAAGCATCTATTAATCCAGAGAACTGGGAAGGCTATGTGTCAGAGTTGTCTCCTGTTGGGGAGTCCAAAGAGGTAAAACAGGAGAGTGGGATCAGAGGTGACTGGAGTGAGAGGTTGGGGGCCTTCCAGAAGCTCGTCCTTATCAAGAGCTTCATTGAAGAAAAGGTGAGCCTAAATGAAGTCTGTGGAAAGATATTTGTTCCTCTTGAAGGGAACAAGCATTTGGTTGTATGTGCATGTTTGTGTGAACATGTGTAAGTGTGTATATTTATTTTTTCGCAGCTAATCTTGCAAACTACTGAACCAATCAGTCTAATATTTTGTGTGCACATGTATGGCTGTATGCTCAAGGACATGTCGTCACTGTGGTGATTCAAAATTGTTGAAAAACCTGTTTTATTGACTGTTTTATGCTGATTTATTGTTGACGACAGGCTCCTCACTACTCTCAACTGACCAGCTAAAAACAACACACCTTACTGTCTGCTACATTTTGGCCTTTGTAGTGGCTCAAAAACTCACACCCACAGAAAAGTTTGGTCTTATTTTTAACTGGAGCATCTACAGATTAATTTCATACCTGGTATGTTACGATCCACTAAGGTTAGGCATGATATGACTGTAAAGCAGCCAGAAGGGATGATTCCACCCGGCCCAGCTCTCTGTGGTCCGACTGTGACCCATTTTTGTCCCGTCTTCCATATGGCATACTACACCAGGACTGTTTAAGAAGTGGAGCGTTTTGCCTGGCTGATTTTGTGGAGTTGCAGATTTTGTTGATTTTGTAATTCGTTCTTGATATTTATGCTTCTACTGTAAGTAAGTCAGTAGGCTTTGTAGTTCAACGGTGTGCTTTTTGTTTGTTTTAGTTTTGTTTATTGTTGTAACTTCCTCCTTTTTTGCAGTAGCTTGCGAAGTTAATACTGTTAAAAGTCCAGTTACGAATGACATGAATCAAAGATTTCTACAGCACCTCTTTGTATTTTTATTAACATCTGGGACTAATGTGAAAGATGCTGTGTCTGCTGGAAAAGAATTGTCTAGAATGGCTGCCATCAGTTTTGGCGGCTGCATGGCTCCCTTGTGGAGATCTGCACTTTACTTAGTGCTCTACACTTTACAGAGCACTCAGTAAAGTGCAGATCTCTGCATGGCTCCCTTGCAGAGATCTGCACTTTACTGAGTGCTCTTTTCTTGTTAAACCTGCAATAACTTTTTGTCTGGCCGCTGTTAGGCAGCAGAAGCAAGTTGTGGATTTCAGAAAAGAAGAATTGGTGTCCATGTCAGTTAATTTTTTATTATTAAGTCAACAAAGACTTGGCTAATTACACTAATTTACAGCTGTGCTGACTTACTGCCCTCAGCTAGACCCTGAGACAAAAGTCTTCTGTCCTTTGCACCATGGGAAACTCAGACATGCCAGCAGCTGGATCTAAGAAAGCAAAGCCTTCCTGTCTCATCAGTGATGTCCAGTCCACTATTGATAAAAAACATCCTCTTTACCTGTTTCATTTTATTTCTGCCTGTGTCCCCACAATGCCATTTAGCTTGATTATAAAATCTGTCTAACTCTTTTTGCTTGCTGTTCTTTTCATCCATCACATTCTCTCATGCACATGCTACAGTTTTACGCCTACTTGTCTACTTTGTCCTGATATTCTCTGATTTACTTCCTCCCCATTTTGTCCAGGTGGTGTTTGCAGCAACAGAGTTTGTGATTGTCAGCCTCGGGAAGCAGTTTGTGGAGAACCCTCCAGTCGACCTGGCAAACCTCTACAACGATATGTCCCCTTCCACACCATTGGTCTTCATTCTGAGCACAGGATCTGATCCCATGGGTGCATTCCAGCGCTTTGCAAAAGAGAGAGGTTGCCTTGACAGGTGAAAGAAATTAAAAAAAGACAGACAGGACAGATAATAGAAGGGTGGAGTGATGTGATAGAATAGAGGTGAATAGTAATACAAATGTCGAACAGAGGAGTTTGATGTGATGATCACAATTGTTAACACATGATCACAGGGGCATTTCTATTCTCTTTGTCTCTCAGCGTTGAGTCAATATCGCTGGGTCAAGGCCAGGGGCCCATAGCAGAGAAGATGATCCGTGCAGCACTGAAGAGTGGCAACTGGGTCTTTCTGCAGAACTGTCATCTGGCGGTCTCCTGGATGTTAGCCATGGAGGAGCTCATCAAGACCTTTGCTGAACCAGGTATTAACCACGCTGACACATCACATACGTAACTACATGCATGACCACACAAGGGCAGAGCATCATGACACCTATTTCAGATGTGGCTTCTGACCCATTTTTGATTACATTTTGTACTCTTGTTCCTGTCTAGTGCATGATGGCTGAAAATCACCAAGTAAATACAGAAAACAAACACACTGCAACATAACTGAGCTTCTGGGGACACGAATGACTAAACAACTGTTGTTTATGTGGTTTCCTTTGTTTATTACAGCATTTGTTATCAGTGAAAAAATACTTCAGTGTACATTTTTCTTTGTAGTCAGAGACACATTAAGTTTTTTATTATTTTTCTTGTGTATGACTGTGAGTAACGGGCCCCTCTCTTCCTCTGCAGACACATCAATCCATGAGAACTTTCGTTTGTTTCTCAGTTCCATGCCGACCAAAGAATTTCCTGTTACAGTGCTTCAGAACTCTGTCAAGGTATGCACACACACACACACACACACACGCACGCACACACACACACACACACACACACACACACACACACACACACACACACACAGTGCCACTCTATAATCTCACTTTAGTTCATTTCATTTGAAGATTGTCTGTCAGAGAGAGCTTTCAGCTTTGAACAAATTAACAATTGCCCCACTTAGCGTACTTCAGTTGTTCATTGCTCTTCATCATTCTTCTCCATAAAGAGTGTTCATACCCACGTGCTTTGAAAGCAAATATTCTAAATACTTAAACTGAGTTTAACTTGCTAGATTTTTGTGGGAAACTTACAGCTGATACTGCATATTTTGCATCTGTACAAAATACTTTTAATAATTAATTTCAATGCTGTTGTGTATTCTTGAGATAGTAGGTTGCAGAAAGCTCATTAATTACAAAGAGGAACATGATGTTCGTGTTCTAAAGCATTAGATAATGGCATTCTAGTTGTGTCTGCTGGGATAAGGGATGTAAGTAAAAAGGCTAAGTGGATGTGATTTGCATTTCTTCTAATGGAATGTTATGTGACATTTTGCATGCTTTGTAATTTGTTGAACAAAAGACAGAAGTGATACCAGCGTCTAAAAAGAAAGTGTCACAACATCAGAATAAACCGTGTCAGTAATGCCAGGCTGTGTGGTCGTAAAAAATTATTTATTTTTTATGTGTATTTGAGGATTACATGAACTTTATTCCATTGGTGTGTGTGTAAGTAAAACTGACTTGACCCAAAATGAAATCCAGTCAAAGATCTGGAAATGCATTGGATAGACACTCTGCATGTAACTTGTTTTTACAGCTGTCTCTGAGCCTATCCAGTGCTGTGCATTAGAGCTCAGTACCAATAGATCCCTTGTTCCTACCACTTAGCCCTCACCCCTCTGTTTTGCGCATTCACATCCAGGGGTAGGGTGTCCAGGGGATTTTTGTTAGGACTACATGGCCCTCCAACACAGGTTTTTCAGAGGCACAGTCCAAACCAAGTGTTATGGCAAGTCATCACCTAAATGGCTGCACAGGCCACAAAAAGGCCCACAAATGTGTTTTCTTGGTTATTAAAAGTTTAAAAATGACACTTGCCATCTTATTTTTTTGTTTGATATTGTTTTAATGTATTATTGTCCTTTTCTTTGTAACAAGCTCGGATCTTGAAGGGTTGTCCCATTTCATTGGGGAAGATTTCAAACACTGCCGCTTTTAACTCTGTTCTGATGGGCAGAGGGGCACTTGAAAATGGGGGTATGGTTAAAAATAAGAAATGGGATTGGGCCCAAGTTTAAAGCAAGTTAAACTGTGAAGCTCCTCAAAAGTCTATGAGTTCACCTAAATTGTTAATGGTAGATGTGGACATAAATCGAGAAGTTGCAGTTTGGGATTTGTGTATACTGTACGTCATGTGGGACATGCCACAGCGCCACCAGAATGTGAAATAATAGCAACATACAAGAATAATCAGAGGCATATTGACGTCAGAATTTTTACACTGCTAAGTTGTTGGTCTAAGAATCATCCCTGTCATTTTAGTGGCAATTCTGTAATAAGTTAGGAATAGTTGAGAGGACTCCTACGTCACGTCCTACGATCAATCCACAAACAGTGCTGAAAGTAGCCGCTGATGTCATTCATTGATAAACATTTGGACACCCCTGACTTGGAGAATAATCAAACCATAAAGACCATTTTAGACCTCATACTGTTCAATACTGTTACATATGTATAAAAAGCTGGTCTCATTGCTATCACTTGACTATCTGACACAGCTGGATTTAGATGCTACAACTAATATCATCAGTAGCAACAGGCCAACCACTCTAATCCTTTGGTTTTTCCCATTCTTTAATTCAGTAGCTTAAAAAAAGTTTTGAAAACAAACTCTTAAAAGTATGACCATACCATATAATCTGATCTAGTTTGAAAAATACATTATGAATGCAGCCTTAGGTGTGTTTGGTTTCCACTGATAGAAATTGCATTGATGCCTGATCTGTTTTGTTCTTGGAATAGAAAACATCAGTGTATGATATATTTGTATATGCACTCACACACACTTTTAAACAAGCATTTGGAACAATAATCCATGATTGTTTTTACTTTGGTGAATGCCTTTTTGAAATGATAAACTGTACCAGGGGCACCAACAACAGCCATATCACTGACAGAGCTAACAGTGTTAATCAGGGAGGTAGCGTGACTTCATTCTCTGCTGTGGATGCCATCACTCCACTTTATCTTTACAAAGAAACTAGTGTTTATATTTTGCTATATTAATGCTCTGAATGTTGCATACAGAACCTTTAAGCCCTCTGTGTCTCTGGTTGTCTTTGCCAGGTGACTAACGAGCCTCCTAAAGGCCTGCGAGCCAACATGCGACGGGCCTTCACAGAGATTTCCAACAATTTCTTTGAAGACCACGTTCTGGGACACCAGTGGAGGAAGATCATCTTTGGAATCTGCTTTTTCCATGCAATCGTCCAGGTGACACGCTTTCTCACACACCTCACACATACTTGATTGTCGCTGCTTTGTGTGCCTGTACTGTATGGTTTTACTCTCTTGCATGCTGTTTTATGTGTTTGCACAGGTGTGTGCCCATTCTTCTACTTACTGTTTGTCCTGTTTTTGTGTCTTGTTTTTCATGTGTCTTAGGAGCGGAAGAAGTTTGGTCCTCTGGGCTGGAACATCCGCTATGAGTTTAACGACAGTGACAGGGAGTGCGCTCTGCTCAACCTCAACCTCTACTGCAAAGAGGGCACCATCCCTTGGGATGCTCTCATCTACATCACCGGTAGGGAAGCCTTCACACACGGATAAGTGTGTGTGTCTGTGCAGTGTGCTGAGCATTATATGAAACATCCGATTTTGTGGCTTTAAACAGGGCAGAAAGTGTGGATGGAATCAGTCTCTTTTGGTCACTAAGGCTGGCTTGTTTGGTGATTTGCCAATGTGTGGCACAGACTGCACACTGTTGTTTTGTCAACAACACACATTTCAAGCATCATGTGAAATGGGTAATGGGCAAAATGTTTGCTGATTTCACAAAGCAGGGCAGTTCTGTAACACGATTTGACTCTGTGCTGCAGCTGCAATCCTGCATTTGTTCAACTTTCACTCAGTGAACTTTTGCTGCTCTCTTCCTTTTAGCTTTGTGTTTATAGAAATAAAATGGAAAAGAACAGATGTTCCCCTGTACAGCCAAGCTAGTTTTCTATGTCAAATACAGCAGATAAAGAAATCCAAATGTTATGGTTATAAAGTTTTGTAGTATGAAATAGTTTGACAAATTACAGTATTTATCACGGTACATGGGAGTGTTTACCCCATTTATATCAAGAAAGGTAGACTAAATATTGGAAATACCTCACCGTGTAGCACAATACAATTCAACAGCACCATAACTACATCCTGTTGTATTAGACTATGTTATTTTTTAGCCAAATGTACCTAAAAAAAAGTGGCAATTGAGTGAATACCTGTTGCACATTTCTGTAAAAATGTTAAAAGCTGACATATTTTAAGACCTCTTGCAGAAATCCTGACATTGTTTGAATGGAAATTCAAATTTCAATTCCTATTTAGTTTTCTTTAATGATTTAAATTTTGTTAAAGCCATACTGTAGCAGACGTTAGAGTTGAACATATATTTGTCAAAGGAGTTTTATATGTTGTATTTAACTTTGTTAGATAATACATTTTCAAACATAAAACTGAATACTTTATAATGTATTATCATTATATATTCTGGGCACACATACGAACACAAATGAAATTTCAATTTAATTGAATTATGCTGATTTAATGTCGTCTGTCCCGGACTTCCATAACAGACGTCTTCAAAGGTCATTATGAAGAAGAGGGAGGGATCCCTTTCATTAACAGTACTCATCAAATCTCTAAAGTTCATTTGTTTTCCTAATCTGGTTTTCAATTACACCTTCAAATGATTATGTGCTGCGTTCAGTCTCAGTGGAGCGCACCAGATCAAATTGATGTCTCTCGTTGTTATCACACTACGGCGTTATTAGTTTAATCCTTAATTTTAACAGTCCTTGTGTGCCGGAGCTACACACTCTTTGAGGGAAAGAATGTGGGCTCAAACCAAGCATGATATTGCCTTTCCTCTTTTAGAAGGAGCTGTTCTTCTTTTCTTGTGCAAAAAGAAGGCTCTGCCAGCTTTACCACGCCTGCAGCTCACTAAAGGCTTCAGCAGAGATTTGTCTGATTATTCACTCCCATACTTACTGTCTTACATAACTGTGTCTTTACACAAAGTATGGATTTTAAGTGTTGAATTGTTAGCGTTAAGTATAATTTCCATTCCATCTTACTTTCTGCTCCTTGGTAATATTAACCCTCCAGCTATGGCTGTCTTTCCACAGTTTCTTTCCTCTTGTCTATTTTTTCCTGCTGGCCAGAAGTGTTTTCCTCTCTGTGCTGTTCATTAGAACTGGAAAAGTCGAGGATTGTTATTTATGTCTTTTCACATCACTGTGTAAGTGAAAAAGAAAACAGTTGTTATTGTATTTCTGTGTTTAAGCTCTAAGCCATACAAGTCTAGTTTGTGTCTGTAGACTACCCAGTGCCACTGTCGTGCTCTCTGTAATTCTCTCCCCCACCGTCTCTTTCTCACCCATATGTGTCACAATAAGAAGTCTGTACATAGCCTGCAGACTCTATGATGTTGCTGTAGTCTTTATGTCTTTTTATATTTATCCTACCAGACTACTAGTTTCATGTAGGGTTTTAAAGGGGAGGCTGGGCTGGCTAGTGCCACCCCTATAATGTCATTAGCCAACCCAGATGCCACCCCAAATTTTTTGCCACGTCATTGGCTTACACCTCTGTATGGGGCGAGTGTTTGGCCAGCATGTTCCCACAAGATCCCACATCCTCTAACTCATAGGTGTATTAAGGCATCTGGATACAAAGTTGGAGGCGGGACCCTGTTCCCTACTCTGAAAGTTGCTCAGTGGTGTATGAAGCCAAAAAAACCCTCTATTTCCCCAGTATGAAATTACCTGGATATCTGCAAGTGCACTAATGACTTGTACTGTCTGAGCTTGCTACTTCCAGTTTAGCACTTCGCTAACTTGAATGGCAATAAAATGATTTAATGTTGCAGCGCTTCTAAACTTTCCAAATGTTATCGGACAGAATAGATTAAGTCCTGATAGTGAAATAAGTAATTTTGTGGGGCTTGTGATGCTCAAAAAGTGTATCCTTTCATTTACAGATGTCTCTTTTCCGATGTAAGTCTATGGGAAAAAAGTCTGTGGCATCACACGACGGACTTGGGAGTTGTAATTCCACTGTTTGGCCACTACGAAAATACAGTCTGCTTCCTGGGGGCCTGCTCTCGCTCCAGTTTCTAACTGGACCGATGCTGCTTACTCTCAAGCCACAATTACACACAGCAGATCTGTGGGTCATATTTTGTGCAACCGGCATCAGCCTATTGTAAAATAACCACAGATCCCCTCGTACTCATGTGAAAATCAAACATGTCGTTTTAATTAATTATTCTAAACAGTGTCTTCTACACATTAACAGGCAGATGGACACATTCAAAACAATTTAAACAGCTCCACAAAAAAATGTGAATCACTTAAAATGTATTGCTCTGCTTTTAACTCCCTCAGGACCATCCATTCCTGCCAGTTTTTCACCCAGTGTCTCAGTTCGAAACACCAGGTAACCCGGTAATAGCTGCAGTGGTCATCTTTTTTTAAATGAGGCTCGCCAAAATGTTGCCGGGAGCTTTACAATTTAATTGTAAAACAGGTAGCCTGGATGGGTGGCTGTGATGAGCAATATGATTTGAGATAGAGATTAATTTGGTCCCCTCCTTCAGCTACCACCACACATGCCATAAATATATAGACTAAAAATTATTTCATACATCTCTCTGCTTGGTAAAGAGCTGAGTAGCTCACAGTGCTTGTTTGTGGCATGTTAAAGTACTGGAGGGGTTTAAAGCTGCAATATGGACATTTTCAAAATTTTTATTAACATTTTAATAATATGATGTATTATGCAGTCCTAGTCTGCATCTGTGCGTGACCTCTTTCGTCCATACAATCCCCAACTACCTGACTTGGGCTTTTTACTATTTCAGGTTTATTGTTTTTAAGGTATTTTTTAATGCCTGTGGTGTCTGTACAGATGATGGTTACCTTGCCTCAGGCTACACATTGCTTAAAGATAGACAGCTGATCAAGAAGTGCAAAAGTAGTGACAAGGTGCAGTTTGAACCTGCCCAACTGAGGAGGAGGCAGGAAAGCAGGACAAACAAGACACTTGGCAGTCTCAAGGAAAATGCTGCTAACGTCTTTCTCAGCTTTGCCTTCTCCTGCCATTGTTTACTTGACAGTCATTTATCCATATTCAAGTTTCATAAATATTTAATGTCTTATTTAAAATGTTTGCTTTAGACTAAGTGTTTTTTCGTGCTGAGAGTTGACTCTGAAGAAGACGCAGTAGCGTCGAAACGTCAGTTTGTTTGCACCTTATTAAAAGCTCTGCAATTTCATCGAGTGCTCCAGCCTCCTTTCATTTGGGTTCAATCATTTTTTGAAGTGGCCCACTTGATTTAGTGTCAGTTATAAAGAAACTCTGATGTAGAGGGATATCATTATGTGGTCTCTTTGTTTGCCTGCTTAGGTGAGATCACATATGGAGGCAGAGTGACGGACGCGTGGGACCAACGCTGCCTCAGGACAGTCCTCAAAGGCTTCTTCTCACCTCAAACCCTGGAGCCTGACTACACCTACTCCCCCTCAGGTATTTTTTCTGTGTCAAGCTCTCAAGCTCTCTCCTCCTCTACCCTGTATGTAAACAGGGTATGGATAAGATAACAGGAACACTTTGTAATGTATTGGAATTCTATATAGGAGGTGTTTGCGTTTGCAAGTCTGTCTCTATGTGTGCTCATCTACTGTATACGTTCTTTGTATTGTTTCGTCGCTTGTCTGTTTAAGGTATCTACTATGCCCCTAAGACGGATGAACTTGAGGAATACAAGAAATACATCGAGAGTCTTCCAATCATAGATGATCCAGAGGTCTTTGGCATGCATGAGAATGCCAACCTGGCCTTCCAGGTGAGGATCAATGTGCTTATTTCTCATATGAGCAGATGTTGAAAACTAATTCACTTATTATTTGCTTTCAATTTGTTTGTTTGTAGAAGGGCAATGTGTTTAATAGCTCATTTTAAACAGTAAATGTCATCATTTATGGGCCTTCATGATTTAATCTGGAGATGCACAGTTTATGGCCTGTGATAAAAGCATGGGAGTGCAACTGTGAAATATCAGTAAATGAGGATGCTACAAAATGTGTGCATTTCCTTGTGCGTGTGGGTTTGTCTCCACAGCGCCAAGAAACCATGACTCTAATCAACACCATACTGGATGTAAATCCTCGCTCATCAGCCTGCCATGGAGCTAAAAGCAACGATGACATCGTCTGTGAGCTTGCTGAATCTATTTTAGCCAAGCTGCCTGGTACATGCTCACACACACACACACACACACACACACACACAAACACAAACATCCACGCATAGATACAAATGCAAACACTCACATAACTAATTCGGTGTTTTCCATGTCCATCTTGTCTGTCTGCCTGCCTGTCTTTCTGTTTTTGTTATCGGTTTGTCTCCCTGTTTGTCTACCCGTCTGTGCAGAGCGTCTGGACATGGATGAGGCGGTGGAAAGTCTGTTTGTCCGAGACGAAAACGGCCGCCTTAACTCCCTGACAACCGTGTTGGGCCAAGAGACAGACCGATTCAACAACTTGCTGAGAGTGCTAAGGGTGACGCACATAGCTAACTCCCTTAAGTACACACTCTGGAAATTTAGAGTTATGCTTTGCTCAGGGTTTATTTCCTGTCAGCTATTGACGTTAGCAAAAACTGCTACAGGAGTTATACTTGTTTACATTAGCTGACTAACCAGAGAAAAACAAAACTTCCCCCCACAAAAAACAAATGAAGAAAGTGGTGTATTATGTTGCATTAGCATGTGTTAAAACATATTACAGTGTATATTGGATATATCAGAAATAAACAACGCTTTTAAAGACCTACATTGTCCTTTCCACCACCTCATTGTGATGTATGCTTTTTTGTGTGTGTTTCCCAGATATCACTTATCACTCTGCAGAAGGCCATAGCAGGTCTGGTGGTGATGTCAGAGGAGATGGACCGCATATACACAAGCTTCCTGAACAACCAGGTTCCCACCCACTGGGCAAACTCTGCCTACCCTTCTCTCAAGCCGCTGGCCTCCTGGGTCAGAGACCTGACCCTCAGGACCTCCTTTATCCAGGTTTGGAAGAGAAAGGGAAAGAAATAATCAGTATGTTTACATGCACAGTTAAGTCGAGCTGAGGTTATAGCTCGACTGGGCCATTTAATTGGACTCCTGTACTTGTCCCAGGAAACAAGCATTGGAGGGAAATCTATTTATTGACCAAAGTATGTCTGACTCTGCTATGATAGGTGGCGATATGCCTCCTTTCAGCTTGTTAGTATTGGACCTTTTTTCTGGTTACCAAACAGTCAACAAACGAGTTAGCTACAGTTAACTAGTGGCAAACTGGAACCATGGTGACAACTTAACAGCTCTTTACAGTTTGTCTGTCCAAAACGGCATGGCTCTGGATGTAGATTTCACCGTATTGTTACCAGCTTCTTCTTCTGTCACACATTTAATGCTTTTCGACTTCCGGGTATACATGCAGGAGTAATTCGACTCCTAATCGCATTATCTGGTGTGTTAGTCCAGCTTTGAGAAATTTGATTCAGTACGATTTCAATTGGTCCTAATATGTTTTAAAAGTCCAGTTTTAGTCAGACTAACAGCATAATTCGATTTCCTCTAATGTCATGCAGACATACTGACTGACACATATACACACACTGGCATCTTCTGCACTTGCTAACGCTGAATTGTATTTATAAGTTGTTTAAAATAATCTGTCCTGATAAAGAAAACATGAATTAATTAGAAATTAGTGAAACATGGGAACAAATATAATAACAGGATTCACTTCCCTCTTCTGGCTCAAGTCTCTGTATCACTGACTGTGTATACGCACATTCAAGTGTATTTGTGTGTGTGTGTGTGTTTTCTCATCAAGTTGAGAAACACTAATAGCACATGAACATTCTGCGTTTTTCCCTGAGGCACAGACCATCCCTCTTTCTCTCCCTCCATCCCTCTCTTTCTGTCTGTACACCCTCTTTCAGCATTGGGTTCATCTCCCCTGACTTAAAATTGTTCTTCCATGAGACTGGTCTGAACATGTGTGCTGCACAATCACTAAAATTCCCACACAAACACACAAATGGGACAAACGGGGGAGAGTTGCGTTAGTTTATGAAGTGATGGGTAGTCGGTGAGTCAGACTGCACATGTTCACCACCTCAGAAGAGAAAATCCACCTCGCTTCCAGTCAAAGTTGAGTCACTCTCATAAGTAACAGAATGCCTGTAATGCACCATGGCTTGTTAAACACTGAGCACAATATATTAAAACAGTTATTTTAAGATATGCACATTTTCTTTCTCTTCCCCTCTCTCTGTCTCTCTCACCAGGCTTGGATCACACGTGGTCAGCCCAAATCTTTCTGGATCTCTGGATTCTTTTTCCCCCAAGGCTTTCTTACTGGTAAAATACTGCAGCACCAAAATAGCTTCCATGTTTTTAATGAACCATAGTAGTAAGGGACATTTCAAAGCTGCTAGAATATAGAGAGATCAGTCTAACTATTCTCTAAAGCACACATAAAATAATGTGATTGGCTTTTAACTGCTCAATAATATACTGAGTTGCCACTTTTAACATGTGTTAGACCTTGCAAATAAAACATTATAAAGCATATTTTTCATGTCCCGTCTGCTTGCTGGCCTGTAGGGGTGCTTCAGAATCACGCCAGACGCTACAATCTGCCCATTGATGAGCTCAACTTCCGCTTCAACATGGTGCCGGCGTACAGAGACCAGGTAGCCGTCTGTGAGGCTCTACGCACTTTGCCTAACAACGCCAAACTGGACATGGATGATGAGGTACAGGAAGGGGGAGGGGGGTCGTTGTTTGTAAGTGATGCTTACAGATCATAATAAATCTTGTCGGGATGCAAAGCATGAAAAGCATTTTATTTCATGTCTCCATCTGCTGGTGGGCCATCACGATAAGAGTATGCATGCATAATATGATGCGAATTCCACTACAGAAGGGATTTGATGATCACTAAACCAAGGTGGGGAAAAAAGATGAATATATCTATATTGGTATCTGTATTGGTTATCGGCCAAATGAATTGTTAAATATCTGCATATCAGATGTCGGCATAAAATCCAATGTCTTTCATCCCTAAAATCTAGCTGGTTCCAGAACTGCAGCATTCCTGTGTTTGATAGCCCAACACCAATTAACCAGTAGCTAACAGGTTGATTTTAAAAAGATGGCCTTGGATACTCTGTGTTCAGGCAGATGTAATAATCATGCTGTTGTCTTATTGGGCAAGTGAAAATGTGATATCTAATGCAATGTTGATAAGAAAATAAATTGCATACTGTATCGCCGAAGTGAAGCTTTTGCAGCTGAGCTCTGTGCACAAGTCTGCCTCACCTCAAAGCGATGAACGGGACCGATGACAAAAATCCGATGTACTGGACTCTGTCAACCTAGAGTTAAATGTTACTAACGTTGAATATCTCTGGAGGGTAATATGTGAGAGAGACTTGCTTCTTTTAGGCCAGAAGCTAATGTAAACCATCATGACGATCCGTATCCCTTTCAGAAGCTTTGCCTTGAACCTCTTTGTCCTTTTTGAGACTTTGTAAAGTAAATCTAAAATGATAAATCCGACACCGGCTGTATTCTCTGATTATTTACCCATTTTTCAGTGTTGAAAATAATTATTGTTGTTGTTAGCCGTCCCCACTTGGCAACCATTTGTCAAACCAATCAGTGGCTTTGTTTCTGATTGTATTTGTCAATGGGGAGAGATACAGGCAGGTGACTGAGATGTGCCAGGTTGTAGTAGTCCCCTTCCAGAAGTTGCATTGATGGGTCTCTGTCAAGCTGTAGGTCAATTTACAGCTAACCGTTGACATCCCTAGCCAGAATAGAGCCACCTACCTGTCATTAAGTCTGTTATTTACTGTCTCTACTGTCCATTGATTGAGTATGTGTTCTTTTCTATGTCTAAAATTAAATCAATTTTAAAAAGTCCTCCTAACTGTTCTCAGTTTAAAATGAGATTTGTTTAATTTCCCTTCCTTTCCTGTAATGATAATGAAAATAAAACCTATCAAGCTTTGATAAAATTGCTGTATTAAGGCAAAGACAACATTGGTAACCCAGCATACCATGCTCCATGGCTACATAATTAATAAGGATTGATTACTGTGTGTGAATATGCATCTTTCACTCACTGCTGCTCCATCTCATTTGTGGATACAACAGTTACCAGAGCCAGAGGATGGCGTGATCGTGCATGGCATGTTCATGGATTCCTGTCGCTGGGATGATGACAAAATGGTGATTGAGGATGCGTTGCCTCGAGTGATGAACGCCATGCTGCCTGTGGTGCACTTCGAGCCGCAGCAAAACTACGTGCCTGGGCCTGACCTCTACCATGCTCCTCTGTACAAGACCTCAGTCAGAGCTGGGACTCTGTCCACCACAGGTACATACAGGCTCCACACAGGGGCCCACACTTAAACACTGCTTTAGATTGCACTGACACATTGATATTGAATGAGCAGGCAGGGGTTTGTTGTTGTGCTCAAGGGCACTTTAGCATGGTGGTTACTCCCCGGATATTTTGGGGAGTTTTTGGTGTCCATAACAATCTCATTCACTATTAAGCAATGTAATGGATTGCTAGTTTTTCCCCTCACCCTTCATTTCTGTCTCCATCCAGGTCACTCAACTAATTTCGTTGTGACAGTAATGATCCCCTCCAAACGATCCAGCGACTATTGGATAGCAAAAGCCTCTGCTCTCCTGTGCCAGTTGGATGATTAAGTTTTTATTGAAGGACAAAAAGGAATTTTAAATGGGACTGAAACATGTACCTCTATGCACAACTTTGAATTAATGCTGAAGCTTTTGTGGAATTATTTATAAAGAGTTTTACAACAACAATTTATGCTGAAAATGCACCTAGAGTTTAATAAACACTTCGGAGCATGCCCTGGCTGATCTGTCCGCTTCCTTCATGCACTCATGTGTATCGGTGAAGATTAATATCAGTTATATGCAGCAACAAAGTCTTACCCTGCTGACGCTGGATGAGAGCGGGGCAGTACATCCAGATCTTTGAAGATGAGACGCGCCGTCTCCACGGTGTAAACAGCATATATTAGACTCTCATACTGGAGAACTCCATTCATGCTGTGTGAATGAATGTGCTTACTAAAATTTACAGTACACATGTAGCCTCAGGGAGAGAAAGGACGGAAGGATGGACGGCAGAATAGCTGCAGTAGATGGATGAGCAGAGATGTGTGGCCAGACACATAGATGTTAATGGTTCTCAAAAAAAAATGAATAAATAAATAAAAAAAAGGGAATACCAAAGACAAATGAGTTGAGACAGGAAAAGGAGTGATGATCATCAAATGATGAAATGTTTCCGCTATAACCCCCACACACATCAGCAGCCTATTTGTGTCACTTAGGGCATGCAGTGCAAACACATAAAATATGGCTCTTCAAGCACATTAAGTACACCCACTGCAGTACTGGGGCAGGGTGCAGACAAACTCAATCTCTGTCTCTGTCACACACATTGCCTCCTCCACACCTTACTGCTCCACTAACGCCAAGCAGGGATGGACATATATAAACACTATATTTAACCTCACCCTGGGGAAGAGCAGCGCAAAAACATAAATAAAATTATGACACTGTAGAGAGAAAGGTAACTGTAAAAGCATAGGTAGAAATGATAGATATTTTATATGGCACTATACCTGACTCCCTCTTACAGTTTTTGCCTTTTCTGGCCCACACACACAGTTCAGTTTGCTAAACACTTTATGCAAAATGCTTTATTTCTAATTTTGCCCTCAAAAGATCACATAGCACACACACTGAACTACTACAGGAACAGTGTGTACGATATATTGGTGTCAGCTAAAATTTAAATTTCCCCAGGGTTAGTTGTTCAGGGGTTTAAAGTCGGAGCCAAATTATCTGTAGAGGCCTCCTCCTCTCCAAAACAAACAGACCCAGTGATTTAAACCAGTAAAAACACTGAATAAAGCAGTTTAATGTTAAAAATAAATGTATTTTTCTGACGATGCACATCTTAGAGGGGTCACTAACTACAGTGGACAATGCAAAATTGCAAATGGCACTTTCTAGAACCAGTGTTTCATTTGTCTGTTCTGTAGAAACATGGCAGACTCTGTTGACGAGGACCTGGCCCCTACGTCGATATAAATAGCTCAGTCTAAGGAAACGAAAGCACAACACTTCTTATTTCCAGTGATTATACACTAAAGAAAACATACTAAATATATTTTATTCAATGTCTGCCAGTATACGCCTCCTAATTTCTACACACTGGACCCTATAGTAAAGTTAAAACTAAATTGATTGTATTGAGTAAATGCATCATTCCACAAGTTTATCATTGCCTCAAAAACTCTCATTTAAACACAGCATGCGGTGGTCATTTCCCTTACAATTATACAAATCACAAGAAGACAGAAGGCAGCACGGTGGTTCAGTGGTTAGCATTGTCACCTCACAGCAAGAGGCTTCCTGAACTCAGGGTGGAGTAGCCCTTCTGTGTGGAGTTTGCATGTTCTCCCCATGTCAGCGTGACTTTTCTTTGGGTTGCCCATAGGTGTGAATGGTTGTCTGTCTCTGTGTGTCAGCCCTGTGATAGTCTGGCAACCTGTCCAGAGTGTACCCCGCCTCTCGCCCCACATAAGCAGGTATAGGCTCCAGCCCTCTGCGGCCCCCAACAGAATAAGCGATTATGGAAAATGAATAAAAAGAAGACAAAAATGTGTGATTTATGGAACGATACAGAGTAAGTATTATCTTTGAAAATCTCAGTTTTATTAATGCATTACTATAAATGTAGATAAAGCAGTCTAGAGTTCACACCTTAGTACCAATAACAGCTGTAACTTGTGCTAATATAATTTGCCAGAGCATGAGTATGTGCTTCAATGTTTAAAGAAAGAAGAACTTTGTGTGTATTGCTAAGAATATTATTTTATTCTTGGCATGTAAGTTACTGACACTTATAAAACTTAGAGTAGTTGTAAAATAGTGTAACGTGTAGACACGCTATTGAATTCTAATACAGTGACTATAGAGTTAAATAAGATGGCTAAATGTTGTGTAGAAGTTTTTTCATTACATCCATCAGCTGGAAGAGATAAAAATGAGTCATGACAAGTTTGATGAATGTACAGCTTTAATATGAGGTCCTACCTGGTTTCCAAGTCTTTTCTTCTGATCAACATTCACTCTCACTTTGCCACTATCTGTTCCTCTCTCCTATACTGTATGTACAGACTACTATGCACTTTGGTTATTGGACTAACTTACTCTGTCTGTTTTTGTGCAGGATTGGAATCTGTAGCAGAAGCTATTGTGTTATATTCCATTCACAGGCTTCACTAAAGCTGTAAATGGTGATGAATTGTCTGGCTCTGTGGGGACTTACAAGTACACATCATCAGGACATGTCATCTCAGAGGTGAAACCTTTCTATTTTATTAATCTCACCTTCATACACTGATTGTGAAAACAGACAGTTTTGACTTGCTGCACCTGATTTTCTGTGCTAAAAAATATCCCGCCTGTTTTCCTGGCTTAGGTAAAGCACAGTGATCCAGTTAAATTCATTTCAGTTTTCATTTTGTGCAATTGCACACACAGTGACTGCACAAATGCCTTCACACATGCGTGCATCTCTGCAGCTATTGTTTCATCAACAGCAACATCCACTGACATCCTGACCTCCTTTATTAACCCACTTTCTCCTGATCAATCCTTTTTGTGCCAAGATTATGCACTATGAATAACTCTTAATCTACTGTACTGCTGTTAGGTTATGAGTTGTATGAAAAGGGAGGGGAAGGATTGAAGGAGTAAATAAGATTATATGCCCAGTCACTCTGAAACCAGATTAACACTGTTTTATCATCATTGCACACACACACACACATACACACACACTTCCCTGTGGATTAAGTCAGAGGAAAGAGGACATAGTTGAAACAGATGGGTCCAAAGGAAAATTGACTTTTTTCTCTAAAGGACGAAGAAAAGGAGAAGAGATTATAAATGATATGAGTGCGTAAGACTAAGGCACAAAGCAAGCAGTTGATGAAAACAGCTCTCTGACAATGAGGACAGCTGTTAACATGAATATTTGACAACAAATCAACATGTTTAAAATGATGAAAACCACAGATTGACAGTGGATCCACCTTGTGCTCTCACTGTGACTTGTCAGTTGGTTTATTGATGTTGGCAGCAGTCATTTAGGTTATTCAGCATCAATTGATACCATTGAAAATTCCACCACAGCAATGACGATACAGTGTTGGAGGCAGGGTCCCATTCATTCCTATACAAGTTGCTCAGTAGTGCATGGAGCCAAAAAAGTTTGTATTCCCTGTTTTAAAATTACCCGGGTCCTCTTGAGCATCGTGGGGCTCATAGAGCAAGTGCACTACAGACTTTGCAGACTGAGTGTTTAACTTCTGGCTTAACCCTCTTGAGTGGGGATAAAATGATTTAATCACGCTGCCTTTCTAGACTTTTGAAGTGTAATCGAACCAAATGAAGTCATTTCATGGGGGCTGTGATGCTCAAAACATTTATCCACTGATTTACAGAAGCCTTTCCCAATGTAAGTCCATGGGAAAATGTTTTTAAGGCCCAATGGCATCACAGGATGGACCCAGAAGTTGTAGTTACACAGTTGGCCACTCTTTCCCAGGGGTCTGGTCTATAAAATAAATATGAAGCTATAGCCAACAGCTGGTTAGCTTAGTTAAGCATAAAGGAAATGAGCAGAGACTCCAGTGCCAAGCCAAGAAACCCCCCCACCCTATAAAACCACAACACTGGTCTTTGTACAGATTACAGCTACAGTACACAGCCAGTTATCATAGTATAAAGACTAGAAACAGAACAGCTACCCAAACACATAATCCTATGTAAAACCACAAATTTTTGATTTTACGCTTCGGTTTTTCTATGGATTAAACAAAGGAGGTTAATCGGTGTAATGAGCTTTTGAGGTGCTAATAGGCAGATTTTGACAGAGCTGTTTCCCTGTTTTCAGTATTTTTGCTAAGCTACGATAACCAGCTGCTGGTTGTACATTCATATGTAGTGGAGAGACATGAGAGAGAGTGGTATCTATCCTCTTATCTAAGTCTTGGCAAGAATGAAGATAAACAATCCTTGTTTTTTATTTTTAAATAATATTTTTTGGATAAATGTGTGCATGAATTAATAATAATTACAGAGTGTGTGTGCATGAGTGAGCATCGTCACACTGCAACTATTTGGCTATATACACCCATCCCAACAGCGCATTATTTTTTATCCCACTCGTCATGTTGATGCGTCAAGGTTGGAAGTGTTAGGATTAGGGCAAAGAGGTCATGGTTTGGGCTAGTACTAGGCATTCTTAGATAATCTCTGAGATTAAAGTGGTAAATTTATGAGAAATAACTCACAAAAGTACTGCCAGAGAGTGAAGAGATGTAGTATAAAGACTGAGACAGTCCATGGGGGAGTGAGAAGTGGTGGATGAATGGGTCAAGCACAGGACTTTCTTGCGTAGACTGGGGTTTGAGTCCTGTGTCAGTCTTTAGTGGCTTATTTTTGGATTTATCATTTTTAGTTTTGAGAATAAAGCTGCTGAATGCACACTGTACACAGTAACTTTAGCAGAATAGCTGAAAAGACCTGTTCGTGTAAACTTCATATATCGACCTTGCTAGGATGCCCATGAATATATACTCAGGGTGTAAATAGCCACATAAGCTATCAACACCTGGGTGCTGATAGCTCTATTTAGACATGATGATTCAGACTCATATTCATCTTCTGTAGGCAGAACAAAGATCTAAATGACAAGACTGAGTCACTTATATACAGTTTACAATATACAGGTCAGAGTAAACAGCATCTGAGGCCGTGAACGTGCCTTCCACCCCAGTCATGCAGAAAAATGACCAGGCTCTGAATTAGTGCAGAGTCCCCACCTGAAGACCAGAAGGGTGTGTGCGTGCAGGCAATTATTCTACAAAGAGAAAGGCAGTATAGATCTCACAGGAGGGGCAGGTGTGTGGTCTTTACATTACACTAACTGCACCAAGTCTGTGGAGATCTCTTCCAGCTGACCTGGTACTAACAGTGCCACCAAACAGAGCAAACATTATTCACTATGATTGTGTAACTACACCCTTCCCCCCTCCCCACCACCTACGACCCAGGTGGTCTGTTGCATCTCAGGAACAGAAAAATGAAGGGAAACCACTAGGACAGTCTGCAGGGTGGAGCGGGGACATGCTGTCTGTCCGCGTGGTCTGTTGGCAAATGGAAGGTTTTTGGATTTGTGTGTGTGTGTGTGTGTGTGTGTGTGTGTGTGTTTGCATGGGTTGATACAGTGTGCTACAATTCCAGCCACCAACAGCTGTCTGTCTGCACGTAGTGAAGCCTGAGATTAGATTTGACCAATTTGAACATGTCATCACTCTGCTGAGCAGCATTTAGTGTGTGTGCACACGCGCACATGTTTGCCGGTATGAGCTGCCAAATGTCCTGTCTAATATCAGTGAGGAGATTGGATCCCTCCTGACTTGGCCCACAGTATCTCAGTCATTCATTCCTGCTGGGAAATGAGGAAGGTTTCTAAGCCTTCCTGGCTAACGACTCGCCCTTACATTTTCACGTCTGAGCTCACGTCAATCTATCAGCTCTGGATGCAGAAACTTCGTGCAGTAGTCTGAAACCTATCCTTTAACTTTAATCCCACTATATCTGGCCACATGCACACCTGAAAGGCACATTATTGATGGAGCACACACACACCATTTACAAATACTGTTCCCAAGACAGAAAACCTTTGAATGGTTGGATTCACTGTGCTTGAGATGTAAATATACAGCTGAAATCAAATGAATAGTTCAATCTTCAGTAAGTATGAGGCGGTGTTGAAACTGGAAAAATGTGTCAATTCTGTTTTGTCAATCAAAATAAAAACAAAAAAAAAAGGATAGGAACAAAAAAACTGATCAATACAGAGAGCTGCCAGGTTTCATAAATCAAGATAAGGGATGCTGGGCTCTGTTGCTGACATTTCTATCTCACTTACTGTGTCATTTTACAACAAACTAGTCCTTACCAGGCCCTCAGGAAGTGCACCAGGCTTTGAAGGCGATTTTCAAAGTGGCCAAACAGTTTAATCACATCCCTCAAGTTATGCTTTGCGGCTCAAAAAGACTTCCCATAGAGACATCTGCAGATAACTTTTTTTAAGCATCACAACCCCTGAGAAATGACCCATTATACTATTATGATCCCATCCATTCAGTCTAGTAACATTTGAAACGTCTAGAACAGCCGCAACATTAATCATTTTGTTCCATAGATGTATTAATAACTAGATACCAAATGGCAAGATTGCAACTATTCGTTACAACGGAGTTGCTTGCCCGGGGCATACGCCAAAAAACGTTCTAGCTTCCAGGTTTACTTCCTTCGCATGCCGCCCACTGAGTATGCGCAGTAGTGTCTCTCCCACTGGCTCTGACAGTGAGTTCCCGCTCGGCTCATAGACTTTACATTGTGATGACATCACAGATTTTTAAATAATTTTTCTTGGCTCAAGGAAAGTTTCACAAATATTAAACCTCCATGGATCAAAAAAATCTAATAGAAGAAGTCATAATTTACCTTGTTTGCAGTTTGAGGTGTCCTGTCAAGTTTCCCAGATGTTTCTTTTATAATGGTGGTCTATGGGAAATGTTTTTTTGTTTGTTTGTTTGTTTGGTAATTTAAATAAATTAAATTTAAATTTAAATAAGTTATAAGTTAAATTAGTAAAAAGGAAACGTTAAGAAATTAAAGTATAGCTTCCATGTACTAGCCAGGTAGGAGTAATTCATCTGTCAAGCACCTTCTTGAGGTTAGCACATGCTCCTAAATGTATTTCTGATGTGCCTCTGCCTTGGAGATGATTTGTCTGTAAGAAATATATGTCTGTAATTATCAGACATTTGAATTTTTAAAAGGAATGTCATGTTATAAATGTTATTGTTGTTTTGCTTGCTAGCCAGCATTTCCAGCAGTAGCTCATTATTATGTTTGGTAAGCTGTTTTCACGCAGTATAGTAATTTTCTTGCTTCATAGTTTGGCAGGAATTATGTAGTAATACTGTACTGATTTGTGTTTTTATCTCTGTAGTGTTTCAGTTTTTCAAACAAAAGTCATAAAAAAGAGATAACCGGACTTCACCAAAATACAAGAAATGTCAAGCCTTGTGTGGCTGTCTAGCTTTGCACAAGAGAACACACTGCAAGGGCAGTAAAGTATGGGAACAATATTATGACAATCACATGCTGTGTTTAACCAGCATGAGATGACAAGCTGCCATTACGATGTCTGTCCTGTCAGATCATCCCTGTCGAAACCCAGGATGCTCTGACAACTTTGGTGAGTGAAAGCACTTTAAAATGTATTATCTGGTGAATAGTAGCATGTCGGCCACTCAGTTGCCAGTAATTATCATATGTCTCCTTTATTTTTCTCAAAATAGTCATGTACAGTGAGCATTTATGTACATCCTTCAAAGGAGAAGGAATCATACTGAGCAAAGAGGCACAGACCACAAAGAAAAAGACACTCAAGTTGACCAAAATACAACACTGGTGATCGAAGAAAAAATGTGATAGCATGGCAAAAGTAAACGGTCACACCCTCATCCTTTAGCATTGAATTTGCAACACTGCATTTTGAGTGTGGTTTCAGCTTCAACATAGCTTTGACTTGTCAGCAGCAGAATGTGTTTTACTGTATCCCAAACACCGAATTCTCTCTTCATATTTTCCGCAAGTCCCATTTACAAGTTTCCATATTCTTCATTTGACACACTTGGATCACTTTTAGTGCCATAAATGCCTCTCACATGAAAATCAAATGCTGAATAGACATCAACATGAGTGAGTAACAATAGAAATGGGTCAGGTTATCTCACAGACTATCTACATAAGTCAGTCCGAGTCACATGTATGCAGAAAACACTTCTCACTCCACATCTCATACAAGTCATTACATCTCCAATGAGTTAGTGAGCAAGGATTTGCATTATTCCTCAATCTATTACATAACATACATACAGCAACCAAGACCTCGCTTTCCATTTACATACATTTAAATCTAGCATGAATTCCTTTATCAAAAAAAAAAGCTTTGTTTTCTCGGATCATCAGTGCTCAGCTTTTCATCTTCACTGTACACAGTAACCCCTGCAACTTGCAATCTATTATCTACACAATGTTCAACGACAAATGGACAAATATCTGAGGAATTGTACATTTTGGGAAAAACTTTTTTTTTTGCTTTTTGCTACAACAACAGAGGTGTAAAAACAATACATTTTGTTTCCCCCCTTTTCCAGTCAGGTAAACTCACTGGCTGCTGTCTGTAGCTTCATATTAACCATTCGGTTAATATAATAGCGGTAATGAACTTCTCTTGTTACTGTCATTTTTGCCTGTTTCCAGTCTCTGTGTCAAGCTAAAGTAAGCGGGGGTTGGTTGGCACACTTTTCACTCTCTGCCATACTTATATTCTAACCAGCAGGAAATGAAAAGGTTAAGGTATAAGTTATAAATTCACCTGTTTTAATGTACACAAATGTTTTCTAAAAAATGAGGTGATTTGTTATTAAATCCATGAGCAGTTGTACAAACCAGCACTGTCACAAGGTTGGTTGGCACCCAGTAGAAACAATTTAAGCATTTAATTCAAACAAGAACCAGAAACATGAGCATTTATTATTATATGTACCCATTTTATCTACAAAAAACAATTTTTAAGCAACTCATTCATAGTAATGTCTAATTACTTTGCCATTGACTATTAAAAATGATAATCTTACTATATAATGACGAAAACTCTGTGTCTGTAGGTGTGTCCGTGTGTGTGTCTGTTCCATGTTTTTCTCCTCACTGACTTGGTCAGTCCATGTGAAATTTGGCACAGTGGTAGAGGGTCATGGGAGGATGTGAATGAAGCAATATTACATCAATTGGCCAAAGGGGGGTGCTATAGAAACCGATTGAAATTGCAAACTTTGAATGGGCATATCTCATGCCCCGTATGTCGTAGAGACATGAAACTTTGCACAGAGATGCCTCTCCTCATGAGGAACACATTTGCTTAAAGAACCCATAACTTACGGTTATATAGATTTTCTGCCATTTTGAGTTTTTTGAAAAACAGTTAAAATCGATCTCTTCCTAGGAAGTTTGACCGATCTGCATGAAACTGGGTGAACATAATCTAGGGACCAATATCTGAAGTTCCCTCTTGGCAAAAGTTGGAAAACTTACTAAAACTGAGCTTCTATAAGGCAATGAATATTGCGGAGGGCGTGGCTCATCACATAAAGGTGTATAACATCTTAAGGGTTTCACCGATCACCACATAACTTTGTAGGCATATGACCACACATAATCTGAGGGGACCCCTCCATTATTGACCCGATCAAACAAAATGGGGGCGCTACAGAGCTAATTTCTTATCTAGGCCTAACCGCCATATCGATTTTTACTAAACGTGGTAGATATGTAGAACAGGACGCCTCAAGGTGACTGGAGAAATTTAACTCTAATTGGCAACTGGGTGGCGCTATAATAACAGAAAAATGCTTAAAAATGGCTGAAATGAGACTGATCACTGCGGCTCCCCCTGTGGACCAATATTGTTGTTTTTTTCTAATTTTTGGTTTGACTAAGTCATGGTATGGAATGCTGTACTCAATGGGTATGGACTAATAATGATAAATATTGTTTTTAATCAATCAAATAGTTTAAATCTCTGAAAATACGGGTTACAGTTGTTAATTTTGCAACATGTGCCAACCAACAACGCTCAGATTTGACCCAACTTTGTGAAGAAAATTATGTTAGCCAGCAAACATCACTTGTCAGAGACTTTCAGATCTTATATTAAAATGTAGCTGATTGTTATGTCTGTTAACTAAAAGTAACACTTTTCCAGTATCTCTGTCTAACACAGTTTACAATGCATTTAGTCCACAGACCACTTTTTTACTTTCAATACCATAAAACTGAAATGTTATCCTTGCCAAAAAAAAGTTAATGACTGTCAGATGTTTTAACGCAGTAGGTTTTGATGTTACATCTTTTTTGCTGTGACCTTTAAAGGACCAGAAAGTAGCAGTGTACCAGCCAACCCCGGTCTCCCTTACTTGCTGTAGTCTCATATTTACTGTACTAAAGCAATCAAGTTATATATTGTCTGTTTAATCCATACAAAAACAGAAGAATAAGTAAAACAACTATTTGGGTTAAGTAGTGTTTCCCTGTTTCCTGTCTTTACACTAAGCTAAGTTAACTGGCTGTTGGCTGTAGCTTTGTATTAACCACACACACATTAGAGTTATATCTTTATCGGCTCTTGACAAGAAACCCTAAACATGGAGCTATTCCTTTAACCTAATACCATTACATTACATAAAAGACTGACCATATTTGCATTGTTTAAAACAAAAAAAAATCACATTCTGGTTGGAAATTAAAAAAGGGGTATGAAGATTAAAACTTCAAAGCTGGATAAAAAATGAAGGAACACAGAGTTCTGCAAAGTACTGGCTTCACCTTGTCCTGTTTGTCCATTATAAGTGGACATGACATTTAAATGCTTTACAGTCTTGGAGTCAAAGAGTGGTAGGCTAGTCGATGGGTGGCAGCTGTTTGTCTTCACTCGGCCCATTGATTAACTGTAACAGCATGAATTCCATTTCAGTGGCTGTTTCTGCAGCAGTCACGCAGTGTCCAGCATTTTGATGTTTTTATTCCCCCTCGGTTCTTCTTAAAACTCCACTTAGAATGGCCATGTGCGAGTTTTGGAGAAGTCTGCGAGTGCACTTGCGTGCGTAAAAGTGGAAATTCATGCGTGTCTTGTACCACTGAGGATCAGCGGGGATGCTCGGGTAGTGAGAAGGTTTAACACAAATCTGTTACATAAGGTCACCCAGTAATCCTTGTTGCATGTTGTTGCTAGAGATTAGAGAAGAAAGTGTTTGCCTTTCGCTGAGTATTAGAGAGTAAAAACACAAAGCACTCGGCACTACAAAAGATTAGTACCGAATGTGTCCCTAACGGGGTGATTTCCCCTCAGAATCTGTTTAAAAATCCCTCAGAAGAACAAATAGTCTTTCAATCACTACTTGCACTGATCTTCTTTCTTCATTGTGAGCTTTTCTGCGAATACAGCAGCACATTGTGTAACTTGCACACAAGTCAGATAAACATTACTCTCAAAAGAAAAATACATTGCTAATTAATGTTAGTGATTTAAAAATAGTCAGAGTGTATCATATGCTAACTAACTACATTGTTTAGCACAAGGGATGATGGCAAAGAGAAATGTTGGGAGATCCCCTCTGAAATTACTTCACGCTTTAATAAACTGTCTTGAAAAGAGCAAAACTGTAAATGTCTCTGATGTCATAGTGAAGTATGACTTTTACTGCCGATGGTAAAACTTTATCTTTTCACATTTATGGATATAGAACCACCTGGATGTAAGATGTGCCAGAAGGGAAGTGCAAGGAAATAATGAGAATGACTTGGAAGGCAAGAAGGAGGTGAGTAAGGACCAATCCAGTAACTACAAATGGGAAAAATGAGATAAGATGGAGATCTTTAAAGTACAGCTGAAACATGAGTCCATCAAGAGACAGTTAATCGGTAGCTTTTTCTGATTATTAACAAACTGTTTTAGTCATTTTTCAAGCAAACATATTCACTGTTTCCAGCTCCTCAAATGTCAGGAATTGATGCTTGTCTTTTTCATATATGCAGCCCCGTGGCCAGAGGAAAATGTTGGCAGGATACGTTTCTGGAAACCACAAGTCCATTACATTTGCACATTTCATACATATTATATCAGCATTTTTAAAGTGACATATGTGCTGACTTTGTCATTGGGAGGTGGAAAGCATGGTGTATGGTGTGTCACATAGAAGAGACGCCTGCCAAGCTGCAGTCAAACTGTTTATGACCAAAAAAACCAACAAAACCCATTGTCATTTAGCGAGTCATTGTTGTGTTTCCATTGGCTTTTTAGGCCAAATGTGGGTGCTTTGTTGCTATCCATCAAAGCAGTTGTTTTTACCAAGACATCACTAATACATTAACCACAGCGTTGTTGAAACGTCAAATGTAATAAGGGAATTAATGAAGGTGCAAGTATACGGGGTTTACCCACTTCTATTTCTGGCCCATCCCATCAGCCAAAAAGTAACTGGAATATATAGGAGAATGTACTCACTTCATACTCAGTAATCTAACCAATGAATTCAACATGTCCATGGTTTGCAGAGATTTATCATGCCAATATTTTTTCCCGGCAACTGGGTTGAAAAATTAATTTAACAGACCACCAAATTTGGAGGGTGTGTTTTGTAGATAACATGGAGAGTGAAGTATGACGTGTGTGTATGAATCAGTGAAGTTGACTGCTTGAACTAGCTTGCAGGCGTTGCTCCATTTCAGTCAGACAACTCATGTTTTAAAAGTTTATTTCAACAGCAGAACATAGAGTTTGGCATCTAGACTACGGCCTCATCGCTTCCCGCAGGTATGTTTACATGTGATATTGGGGAGTGATTATTAAATATTTCTCCCCTTAGCCGGAGCCTGCATGTGGATGTTGGGGATGGAAGTAGGGCTGAAAGTGAGCAGCAGTGCTGATGCAGGGCAGCAGCAGCATAGACAAGGCAGAGGGAGAGCTGGGAAGATTTTGCAGCTTAAATAGACTGCCAAATTGGGAGGGTGTGTTTTGTAGACCTATGACGTCTATGTATGAATCAATGCAGCTCGAGTTGACAGCCTGAACTAGCTCGCAGGTGTCACTCTAGATTGGCATCTAGACTCTGGCCTCATCACTCCCTGTTGTGTGAATAAAACAAGCAATCTGAAGACATCACCTTTGAGTCTAGAAAACTACCAGGCATTTTTCACTATCTCAAGAAAATTATAAGTGTATTAATTTAAAATGAAAGCGACCAGTTGCAGCTCTAGTTAAAGAGAAGTGAGATGCACAGGCGTACAGAGTCAACAGGTCAGCAGCTCTCAGTAAATTCAACAACTTAATAAAAAGATTTAATCTCAGCTTCACCATATTTATAAAGTGAGATGTAGAATCACTAGAATACAGGCCTGCAAAAACTCTACTGACTGTACTGTATGTAACTGCTGAAGACATTAAGACATTTGTAGAAGATGAGAAGCACGACACATGGGAAAGGAAGTGGAAAAAGTGAGGAAAATAGCAGAAAAAAGAGCTGTAAGAGAAGGGAATGTTAGCAATATATTCTGATGAGATGTGAAGCCCAGGTGGTGGCAGGTAAATGATGTGGTACAGCAGGGGTACAGATGAAAGTGCATTAGTGTGAGTTTCTACATCATTAAATACTGCATGTAGCCTCAGCCTCCTGCATACTGTGGTATACTTTATGTGCAGTGTTAGCAAGGAGAGCCACCCTGAATGGGAAAAATCACATCATCTCCAAACAACCATATACTACTGACAAATATGTGAAGATAGAGGGAAAGGTTTGCTTCTGGTGACTTGTAACAACACTTCTAAAATAACTGTGTGGCTTCACGTTGTCGTAGCAGGGAGGCTTGTGTGGCACAGTTGTAATCATGTCAGGATTTTTAATGTTAGCTCTCTTTTTCCTCTCAGAGAGGGAGGAGATCAACCTTATGTGAAGTCTTTGGACACAGCCTCAATGAAATTGGGGGCTGACATGAGGATGGTGAAGGTGCAGATGATGGAGAAGAGCGAGAAAGCCACCAGGCACAACCGATCCACCACAGCCGCTGCAAACTTCCACTCGCTGCAGATTGCCTCCCCCTCGTCCTGCTCCCGGAAACGTCTGGCAATGTACTGCACTTCCTCCAGGATCCGGGAAATTTCCGGAACCTGCTCCAGCAGCAAAGTCCGCGTCTGTTCTGAGTGGATGTCATGTGGAGAGGAGCCGTTAGGATGGCCACCTCCACCACCACCGCACACCACCACACCCGAATCAGTGCTTGGTGGGAAAGCAGGGTTGTCTGTGCCCATTGAGTGGTAGCCAAAGTACAGGTTCATGCTCCCGTTGGTCGTGGTCGACTGGGTGGATGCCTGCCCTGGTATGGTGCTCATCTGAATGCTGTTGGTGCTGGTATGGTGTGCAGGAGGGTGGGAGTACTTGTAGTTTTGGGGGCTCATGGCTGCTCTGCTTTCCTCTCCAGGTTTCTTCATGCGGAGGAACCAAGCGCACCAGTTGAGAAGGATAACTCGGACCTGGATGAAAAGATGAGATAAGGTGGAGAGATGGAAGACAGATTGGTGAGTTAAGGACCAAAATATAAGTGTTAAATTCATATGAAAAACAGACAGAGGCCAGAAGATAGAAATACAAAAAAAAAAAATAGAACCTCTACTCCCCCATACTTCTGTTAGTGTGATATTTGCCTTTCCATAGAGTGCATTATTATTTAATAACTGTGTAGTTCACAGTATATAATCTTGCTAATGATGAATTGCTTTTATGATCTTGATTCATATTTTGGGTAGTGATGGGCAGAATGATTGATAATGGTAAAATATCCATTATAATGTATTGATTCAGCATCCCACCTGTATGTAGGTAGGCAATGTAAGCTCAATACAAGGTTACAGAAATGCCACTGACCACCGACATGCCATTCAAGTAGCAGACATCCCAGTTACCTCTGTAGATCCGTGCTGCATTCATGTGTCAGAATAATCTGAAAAATAAGTTCCCGATCATTTTTGTGGCTCATCTGATCTGTTTCCTTTGCCCTTTATTAACAACATGTTGTTAATAAAATTCATGAACACATTGACACATTTGACAGGCTGACCCAGTACATACTGATGTGTTAGTTCATTTTTGCCCATCACTAATATTGGTGGAAACCTTCATGTAATACAAAGCTTTGTCAAACCTTAAGATAAAATAAACCTTCAGAAATAAATCTAAATGTACTGTATAACTGTACAGTTAATACAAAGTAAATGCACTGTTGGTGGATATTTCTGCTTATGATGGTCTCTCACAAACAGTTAAAGTGTTGTTAACTCACACTTGGAATAACAAATACATTTGTCAACCTTTGAATAAATGTTACTGCATTACTCCAACAAAGGACAGCTATAGCTTAGCAACAGCCTACATGAGTAGTTAAGTGTACCAATATTAATAAGTTGTGTGGTTATTTGAAAATAATGCAGTTGTTGGGATTAAAAAATTATTGTTAACCTACCCATTTGGGCATCTTCCCTCCATGGGGGTCATGGTGGTGGAACTGTAGTACCAGGACTGTCACCACCACAGACAAGCCCACAATCATCATGGTGCTGGCAAAGTACTGAGCTAGAGGAGAAAAGGCACATAAGTACAGCAGAGTAACTTCCATTTGTGACAGAGAACAACTAATACAGTGTAAAAGTGTAATTCTGAATGAAAAGCTCATGAATCTACATACAGTCCGAGGAGAAACATGAGAGGTAAGCATTGTATTTTGGCAGGACTGCTGCCGAGTCAGCCCGTTGGTTGGTTGGTTAGTCAGTGGGGAGTTTATCCCTGTCAACAGACCTGAGGTCATACCACCACAGGGAGTGGTGGGAGGATGACTAACGTTTTACTTCCTAATGTACAAACCAACCAAAACATAGATACACACTCGCGGGTATTTGCAGCCACGGAAACATGAAAATGCATAACATATGCATGTAGGCAAGCACGCTACCCGGTCCACCACACACACAAAACACACACAAACAGGAGATATATTCCCCTTCAAACAAAAATTGGTCATGTTTTATTTTGGTCTGGCTCTGATATCAGTGAGCGCATATAAAGATGGACCAATCAAATGCTTCTGTATACACCTCCATGTCAAAGTATAATTGGAGCTCTCATTGTGAACCTTGAGGAGTATTTATTTTGTCTTCAATCTATCAGTTCCGCTCCACCTACAATGTGTTAATATGTCTACACCAATAAAGGTGAGTTTGCTAATGGCTTCGTTTTACATCACTGAGCTGCCAAATGATACTGAGCAGCATTTCTGTCTGCAGCCTCCCCTCCCATGTCATGGGCGGCTGCCTCGTCTCCTATAGTCTGTATCAGCATGGCTTCATTCCATGCAACTCTATTGGTCCTCTGCTCTGAGGATAATCTCCACATCCTGTATCAGCAACCTCCCACACCCAGCTGCTAACGGCTGCCCTGTGGTGAATATGAGGTGTGAATATCTCAGCAGTTTAACCTATAGTTAATGGGGAAAACTCTACACACTGACCCACCAACTATGGTATGGCACTTTTTAGCCTGTCTGGCTCCTTAATGAAGGTCAGATTCAGGTACAAGGTGAAAAATACATGAAATATAACCTTTTTATTTTCCTTGCAAAAAGACTGACACCACCATTTTTAAAAATCATGACCATTAATGTAGAATACTTGCCCACATTCTGCATTGTCTCACTTCATTTTCCCAAAGTGGTTAGAGGACTTGTTATGCTTATTTTTGGGTCGATACTTTCTACTTGAACACGTTTACAGGCTTACACAACTGCATACAAAGTATATAGAAAGACACTGAAAATGTTGAGGGAATTAGTAAGCTGCAGAGATGATTTTTTTTTTAACCTTTGGAAACAGCCAGGTTAGCTGTTTGCCCTTTTCCAGTGTTTATCTATTATTATGAGTAAATATCACGTCTGACACAAATAGCTAACTGTTAGGAAATAAGCCCTTGCTCATTTTGTGATCCATCTCAGTTGTTTTTCTTTGTTTTTCATCACTTTGAAAGCCAGACAATAATCACACTGAGCACCAATTAAAACAGAAATGTGTCTTACCAATCAGAGGAACAGAGTCTGAAGTGGCAGGCATGATCTCTGCTACCAGTAACATGAACACTGTTAGAGACAGCAGCACTGTGATGCCTGGAGGACGACAGTAGAGCAGAAACACAAAGGATAAATTCTTTCATCACAGCCTAGTTTGCTCTTAAATGGTGACTTGAGAGTACTCAAAATAAATGCAGCTGGTCGCTTCAAAATAGGTGAAATCAGCTGTGGATTTATTTTAGAATATTCAGTCTCTTTTCTACCCTCTAGGGATTACTTGCAGTTATATATTTACTCTGACCCCGTCTCACTGAATGGCGTTTTGAAACTAGCTGATATTTTCGGGTCCAGGTGATTATCTTTGCTGTGTTTATAATGGAGCTTTTATTCATCCGCTAATGAGTAAAATCCAACTCAAATGCTAATTCCCAGCCATAATGCCAGCATTAGCATAGAGCAATGACAAATAAATGAGTTAGCAACAGTGTCGGGACCTGGTGGGCTGATATCACCAAGGCGGGGGAGAGGAATACATTTTTGTCTCTATGTATGATTGTAATCATGAATCACTGTCCCTCTGTGTTAGTGTGAGAGAATCTGTATGTGTGCTGGGATGGACTGATGTGTGTGTCCTGCCCTGTACCGAGTGAGATCTTTTCTCCAGAGTCAGCAGGGAGCAGGAAGACCAGCAGGGCCAGGCCAGAGATGAGCACACAGGGGATGAGCAGGTTGAGGCCGTAGTAGAGTGTCCTGCGGCGCATGGTGACCGTGAACGTCACATCGGGGTAGGGCTCCTTACAGCACTCGTAGTACAGCTCATTACGCTTGGCTGGCACACCTGGGGGAGAAAAGAAAAGATGGGAAGGTGTAAATCAAAGGTAAAACACATAGAACTGTAAAATAAAAGTCCAGCTCTCAGTTCTGCTTGGCTGAGTAATATTTAAGATCTTATAAAATAAGTGGTAATGGTGCAGCTGTGGCTGTTTGAGCGGTTGGCAGAGAGGATCAGTTTACAATCATTATTAATACATGTTTATTAGTGGCATTTAAACGTGATTGAATGGGTAGATTTGTGGGCAGACAGTTACTGGTTTGAATCCTTGGACATAAAGAGAGAAAATGAAATGATAAATGCACCCCTGTCCTTTTTATTTCATCATGTACAATACAGTGGGTTATGGATTTAATGTCAGTCACTCAAAGATGCCACAAAATCTAAATTCCAGACTTTAACTAAGCACAGTTGGAGCAGTTGTTGTGTTTTTAGGAAGATTAGGATTTCAACATTAATGTATTGTCCTGGTAACAGTGTGGAAAGCAGCTTGTCGCTGAAAAAAAAGCAGTGCACTCTTGCCTAAATGATTACTGTACATAATAGAGTGATGTAATCTTTTATATAAAGTAATAATCCTCCCAACACAGTTTTCACCTTGTGTAGAACAGCACATTTAAGCTTGTCCAAAATCACAATGAAGCACAGCTTGTTGTGGTTTGTTGTCTAAACATTTGAGTCGTAAATGTTTTCTGCAGCAAATTAATTTTTTTTTTTTTTTTACGACGGCAGCCACCTGTTTGAGAGCAGCCTTTCTGTTCTAACTCTGTACACTGACTGATAGGCAGTTGTTGCTCTTAAGCTCTTTATCCTCACTGGATCTGTCTAGACGTGTTTTGTGTAACCACAGAGGTGATTTGTAGACAAGGTTCATGTATAGTCCAATCTCACGTCCAGTGTGTTCACTGGACTTTACAGCCCAACATCAGCAACAGTTCCTTATATAGCACATTTCATACTGAATAGCAGTTTAAAGAGCTTTACAAATTGCACAATAAAGTCAATAAGACAAGATAAAAAAAAAAACATTAAAGGGACAGTTCACCCCAAAATTAAATCTTCATATTTTTCCTCTTACCTGTAGTGCTATTTATCAGTATAAATTATTTTGGTGTGAGTTGCCAAGTGTTGGAGATATAAGCTGTAGAGATGTCTGACTTCTCTCCAATATAATAGAACTAGATGAGACTCGGCTTGTGCTGCTTAAAGTGCCAAAAAAATTCATTTGAAAAACTCAACAACAACAATGTCTTTGTTCAGAAACTATTGTAGAGGCTAAGCCAACACTTTAAGCCACTGAGATGCTGCACTAGGATGACTTAAGTGATGCACTGATTGTTACCATGTCTAATGAATCAAAGTCTGAGTCAAACTTGCTTGTTGAACCTTTGTCAGTGTCAATTAACCTTGAATATGTTTCCAGTGATACTCAAAAACATCCACACGTTTAACTCCCACAGCAACAAGCTGCTTCAGCAGTCAAAAAAACTATTTTTCTTTCCAGGTGGAACTACTGCACAACATCCTCCAACAATACCACTGTGCAGACAGAAGTGTGCATCTACTCATGGACGAGAAGCTCCTGCTTGTGCGTCCTCCTCAACTGAGCTGTAAAGTCAGCTAGCTCAGTGGTGCCAGGTGAGCTAACACGAGATGCTAGCAAAAGTCTAAAAGAGGCACACGGTTAAGTCATTTTATCCCCATTCAAATTAGCAGAGGGCTAAATCAAAAGTTAGCCATTGGCATGGCAGAAGTCTCCAGTGGTCTTGGTCTGTATGCACAATGATAATAATTTAAAACCCTGTGAAGTCAAATTTTTTGGCTTCATGCGCCTCTGAGCAACTTTTGCAGGAATGAATGGTGCCCCACCTCCAACACTGTGTCTTTATACATCCATGTCCAGGACAGATAGCGGCTAGTGTAGCCTCAAGCAGAGATGAGGAGCGGGCTTCAGAAGTCTAGTGACCTTGCTTCTTTCTAACTTTATGTCCCCAATTTATTGTTCATTTTCACACTCGTATTCTTCAACCAATGTTGACTCAAGTGACATCACATTAGAGATTTATCAGACTTCACACAGCTCCCTCTGGAGCCACAAATGGCTTTAAACAACTTTGTCCACATAAGCAGTAATAGCCTACTGCCTGACGCCTGAAAACAGACTTTGATGTGTAAAATCAGTGGAGTTCCCCTTTAAGATAGACTTAAAAAATGTGAACCTATCCTTTAATCCTCACATTTGAACATGGGCATATTATACATGCATACATACATGTACTCCATATTTTGTGTTTACCCGAGGAACAATCAATGAACCTGAGTCACAAGACCTACGTGCTTGTACTTAGAATGAAGAGCACTGCTTGGGCAGGAGAAACTGTCAAGACCTGTCAAGAAGCTCATTAAACTCTGTGTCAACTTTAAATTACCCCACTATCCCTGCAAAACAATCCTAAATCATTTATTAATCCCTAATGCTCATCACCATGCCCTTATCTGTCTTGCCGGCATATTCACATTTACAAGACTAATCTGCCTTTTCCATCAGGTCAACAAAAGAAAACAATGTCACCTTGGTCTGGTCAGATGCAAAAAAGTCCTTGTGTGTAAAACTTGTGTGCATTTGTGCGTGTAGGAAGATTAGAAAGCAGGACTTTGATAGATTTCATAGCGCAGTCATTTCAAAGTGTTATCTTTTCCCCTTGATTAAAAAGCCACAATCAGTGAATTGTGTGTGTTTTGTGTGTGTCTGTGTGAGAGAGAAGGAGGGAGACTCATTTGTGGCTCGAAGTCAAAAATCAGTGTTTGGTAATGGAGCCTCATCGTACAGCTGTATCAGCCATTCACAAGTTCAAGTGTTTACTGATTCTGAATGAGGCCTGGTTCAATGTAATCAGTGATATAATTAAAATACACTACTCAAAAAAGCCCAGAGAGAGTGTGTGTGTGTGTGTGTGTGTGTGTAAACAGTGTTTATTCCTATAGAAATGCAATTTAAATTAATTGCATGGATTCAATTTAATTTCATTTAAACCGCGTCGCTTGAACGCTGAAGAGAAATAGCCTTTGTTAACCATCTATTAATTTGATGGATTGCAGACCTGCAGATGCAACCACCACATCCTGTGTGTGTGTGTGTGTAGATACATACGCCGGCATGGGCATGGGAATGTTCTAAGGCACCAGGACAGTGTGTGTTCTTGGCCAGCTTGCCGCCTGACCGTGCCTGAATTAAGTGAACCATCCCGAGGCCAGCTGTCACCACACACATACACACACACACACACACACACGCCCCTCCATTCCCCCAGCCAGCTGGGTACTCTCACTTTGTGTTTAAGTATATTTGTGTGTGAATGTGAATTATACTGTTGGCCTCTGATTAACACCCAAACTTGAGTTAAAGATGATGTGAGCACTTCATTTCCACATGGGGAGAACGAGGGGAGAAAAATAACAAAAAACAAACGAGGGGAGAAGAAAGAAAACAAAGAAATGAGCAGGATTTATTAGCTTTATATTACCTTTAGAATCTTATCTTGAACTTAACCATTTCTGTCTTCCTTTGTTTCATAAGAAGAGACAAAAGAAACTTGGACTACAAAAGGATCATGGTAAAAGACACAAATAAAAATGAATTGAGCTGAGAAGATTCCTGTTTTTTTAAACTGTAATGTTAAAGTAAACACACTTATTTGCTCCCTTGTTGAAATAAAAGAGAAGATAGATACCACTCTGTCTGTGCAGTATATATGAAGCTGAAGACAGATACTAACATACTATTCATACTAAGCAGGATGTCAAATTAAGCATATAGTGTGTTCCAGCTGCATAGTATGTGGATTTTGTATATGCAAGACAAAACCAGATACATACTTGATTAGCAACAATTTCTGAATATGTGGCATGACCTTACTGAACATACTCAACTGTCCCACAATGCATTGAAAGTAACACTTTAGCTTTCTTATATGAGGCCAGTTTATCCAAATAATGCCTGTGTGGAAACCTGCTGCAACATTTTTGGAGATGTGAGAGCTGCTGGACAGGTCAGAGCGTCTGTCAATCATGTGATGCAGTCTTATGACTATTATTATTTTGCTTGAGCTAACTTAAGTGTAAACAGTCTGTTGGTAACCCTAACCCTTGATTGTTCATTGAGTAGGCAGTATGCAGTACATACAGACTGAGTGTTTAGGTAGTCTTAGGCAGCATGTCAGTTTGCAATTCTGAACACAATCTTTCCCCAAAGCAGTGACTTCCTGGAGATGTGTTGTCATCATAAGGTCGTCAGAAAACTAGCAAAACCTTTGGGAAGCTACTGCTGCTAACCCAGGCCATCAGGAAGCGCTCTGGGCTTTGAAGCTAATTTTCGTAGTGGCCCAAAAAAAAAAACATTTTTCCCATAAACTTATATTGGTAAAGAGACATCTGTATATCAATGAAATGACTTGTTTCACTATTAGGATTTAATCCATTGGGTCTGATAACATTTGGAAAGTCTAGCAGAGCTGCAAGATTGAATCATGTTATCTTAATTCAAGTTAGCGAAGTGCTTAATCAGAAGTAGCCGGCTTGGCTAGTAGGTCTCTTTCTCTATGGGTCCAATGATGCGGAAGCACCACCGATCATCTGGGCAATTTCTCACTCAAAGTGTTTTTGGCTTCATGTGCCACTGAGCAACTTTCATAGGAATAAACGGAGTCCCGCCTCCAATGCTTTATCCAGGTCTCTTAATACATCCATGGGCTAACCCCATGAAAACCGAGAATGTATAATTATAACTAGGTTCCCAAGATGGCGCCTTATCAGTCCAATGGAACTGCTCATCTGACGCATGTGCCAAAAAAATCCTCCGCGATATGTGGCCACCTAGATATGTGCAGTAGTGTTTCTCCTGCTGGCTCTGCCTGCTAGTTCTCACTCGGCTTATAGACATGACATAACATCACAGATTTTTAAATTGCTTTTCTCAGCTTGAGGAAAGTTTTACAAGTATAAAACCTCCATGAATCAAAAATTCATGATAGAACGAGTCATAATTGACCTTGTTTGCAGTTCATTAAAAACCAAGGCTGAGCAGCATTCTTGGGCCCTGATAGAAACACAAATTGTTATTTTCACTTTAGCCAGACTAGGTTTTTCCCCCAGTTGTCAGTCTTCATGCTGAGTTAATGTAAGCAGCTGGCAGTAGCTTCATATTTACCACACAGGCCCAAGAGTAGTATCAGTCTTTCCAACTATCTCCCACCAAAAAAACAAATGTGTATTTCCAAAAATGTCAAACTGTTCCTTTAAAATTCTATCGAGCTAAAACCACTTGTTTTAAACCATGAGAGCCACTCAACCTTTAGTCCCATAATTCTCACACAAATCGCTCTTTAGGTAGCAATCATCCAAAGAAATCAACTTACACATTAATATATATAATCAAAAGCAATAGTTCAAGGGGAAACTGTGTGGATACTGCTGCAATAAACAACATTCTCCAGCCTATCTTTAAGCAGAACTGATAGACAGGGAAGTGTCAGTGAGAGCAGCGTCTTACATGGAAGTTGACATCGCTGAATCACCTGCTGTCAGAGCTGTGTCATGCTGACTGGTTGTCTGCCTCTCTGGAATATGACTTGGAGGGCCTAGCTAATGTTGAAAGTGTCTGTCTTTCTGTCTCAGAATCTGTTACAGTAGTCTTTCAGATTCCCTGAAGGTTTTTACAATTTGCATGGCAAACATATCGTCCAGATATTGGGAGTGGTGTCAGTCATTCATCATATCAGCTCTCACACCTTATCTTTATCCCTCATATGTCACCATGCAAGTTATTTTACATTGATTTCTGCACTCATATTTACCCATACCAAATGATCACCAAAATATTTAGTGTCTGACAGCACTGCTTTGACATTTACTTCAGTAAACAGCCGCTAAAAGCTTTCTCCACGACGACTGATACATTTGTTCTAATATTATCCTGTCAGAAAAATAAACACACATTTCATAAAAGCAATATGGGTAAATATGTTGTGTTATAACAAGCCAGAAACTGAAGGACGGTCTTATCTTAGATTTAATTTTTATTTTGTTTTACTGTTGTCATCCACCTGAATGTGTTTGAGTGTGCCTGTCTGTTTTTCCACTTACCTACTAGATCCCATTCCCCGTTTGGTATGTAGGTCGAGATGTCCACATCCATCATCTGGAGGTCCAACAGCCAGCCGTTGTGGGTCCACGAGCCAAACTTGAGGTCACACTTCTGCACATCAAAGGGGAACCACCGCACATCGATGTAGCAGGTACTCTTCAGGATGCCTAGAGAGAAGTGTTGAGGGAAGTAATGAAAGGGAAGCACTAAACACTTATTTCGGTGTGTGATTTGCTTAATATGTTTAAAATCTAAAGTAACTAGTACATTTCAGTATGAGTCATTTCACTCTTTCAAGCCTCAGAGACTGGAGCAAAACATGCCAGTGACCGACAGGCAAAAGTGTTTCTGGTTCTGTTGATCAAGAAACACTTCAGTGTCATTTAACGTCAAATTGTCCATCAAAATACCTTAATTTTTTGCTTTTGTTTTTCAGTTTGACATACTTGTAAGCATTTTCGTTTAAAAAGTTACCAGAGTAATCAGCAAAAGTCAGAAATCTAGGGTTACATATAACTATTGTTTCTATAGTGTTCACCTTGTGGCAGGTCCTACAATAAGAGACGCATTGAAATGTAGTTGACACACTGTTAAATGACAATGTGTAATTTTCTGCTGCTAGGGGTCTCAATCAAAACAAAAACAAAAGACGGAGCAATGCAGTCAGTTTGTCCTGACTAGGATTCTGTCAGTGTTCATTGTTCAGGATGTTTTTACCGTGAGCTCAATTATCCGCTGAGTGCTCCTCCTCTCCAAAACAAACAGACCCAGTGATTTAAACTGGAAAGAGAAGAAAGCAGTTTGGCTTGTTGTGGAGGGGCTACTAGCCCAGCTCCCGCTAAAATATGCTCACATTTCCTCCACAATAACTTTATACCAGGAGTCGAATCATCCACAGAGATTTACTGCTCTCCAAAACAAACCGACCCAGTGATTTAAACCAGTAAAAATACTGAATAAAGCAGCTCCTGAAGTCAAACTGCTGCTGATGTTTGTTCAGTTAGTTTCTTTGCTAATGTAAGATCCAGACATCTGATGAATTAAAATCCTTCAACCAGCTGAAACATATAGCCAAAAACGACCACAATCTAAAAAGTATATTGTAAAAATGTGGCTTAAAACTGGATAAAAGTCAATTTATGACAGCCACAACCCTGAAGCATGCACAAAGGAGATATGACCCCCTAACAGGTGATGAAATGGATTGTGTCCTATATTAAAACTACAGATTTCTCTGGGTTTGAACATCGCTGTAAACATTTGGGATAATGTGAGTGACCTCAACAAAATATAAAATGCTGGTCGTTTTTAGACAATTTAGAAAAGATTGGTTATATGAAATATTGGTGCCTATAAACCTTTCACTTTTCTCAATATTTGGCCTGTTTTATCCTTGACACCTCTTTGTATCTGAAAATCACCAAAACAATGGGCAACATTTCAGTCAGTGAGTTAGAAAACAGTGAGGAGGAGAATGATGACAGCGATGATGATAATGACAGTGATCATGTTGGTGTTCCTAAAGATGACCACAATGATCGAAACATTTTTGATGTGAAAGGCTGCTAATGGTGGTGAGGATACAGCAGAACAACTATAAGTAATGGTAATACAGTGACAAGATCAAGCTAATGCAAATGAATTGAAAGTGGGTCATTAGTGAGCGAGAATATATTTTGAATGTCTCACCTGGTGGGATGTACTGGCAGGATCCTGACGCATTTACCAGCACGTTTGTATGGAACGTAGCATCAAACCTCTCATCAGCACTACGAGGAGAGAGGAATGGATAATGTAAAACCAGTATCGCAGCATGTAAAGAAAAAGCTCCCAAAGCAAGGAAAATAGGAGTTCTAGAGAAATACCAAGAAAAAGACAGACCATAAACAGTAAGTGAAGGTGACAGAGAGAGGTAGAGACAATGGGGATTTGTGTAGATCCAGACAGACAGTGTTTAATTTTACTGATCATCTTAAACAAACATGTTTGTCTGCCATCGAGACGTCCTTCAAGCAGACAGGGATTATGTACACCCAAAAAGCAAAGTACAGACATCATAATCACAAAATTACACATTTCACACAGGAACAAAAATCATCCCTTGAACATTACAACAAAGGACTCTACATATCAAAGGACAGCCATTCTTAGACTATAATTACAAATGTTGAGGACTCTTTCTTGCTAGATATAAAGTATCTCTCTGCATTCACTGTAGTAAAAAGCAGCACGTCAGAAATATTACAAATCCAGTCCTGGCTAATTGAATGCCTTTAACAAGAACTTCAAAGAACATAATAAGTGCATTCAACTTCTAGTATTTGTCAACTAAAGAGCACTTAAAGAGCATATCTTTCCATCGTGGCTACAGATTACTTACTATGTGGATCTGTCATCTAAATTTTCCACACCTTCAAGAACACGGTGACCGAATAAAAACAGAAATACTTGTAATACATATTTTTGATGCCAGAAAAAATGTCACACAATCTGTTAAGGCAGAATAACCTTGGCCTACGAATCAAGGAATCCAAGAAAAAATACTGTATATGTTTTGTGCATAAACTGCCTTTCACCATGCTTTATAAAATCTGTAAGGTACATTTTAGCCATGCTAGTGGCTCTAACGATCGCAATTTCAGTTGATCAATTCAGGCTGTAATTCAACATTTTTGCCTGGACAGAAATATCTCAACAGCTATTGAACGTTTAGCAATGCGTTTTTGTAAAGAAGTCCCTGGTAAATAAAAGATATATTCAGTCCAGTCATTGGAAGAAAAAGTTGGAATTGTATGTTTCTGCAAACGACAAATATGTTACATTTGCACCTTGTCATACATATCACATCGATGTTTCTAAATTAATGTCTTATATAAGATGAATTTATCATCCGGAGGTGGAGGGGATGGTGGATGGTGCGTCACCTTGGCGAGATGCCTGCCAAGCTGCAGACCATCTGACTGTTTGAAACCAACAAACAACAAAAGTGATTGTGATTTAGCAAGTCATTGCTGTGTTTCCAGCAGCCTTTTTAGGCTCCAGACATGGGTGTTTTTTATTAACCCTTTTTTTTTTTTTCTATCAGAGATAGAGCCATGAAAAGTGGTTGTTGACATCACTGTGGTGATGAAGTTGGGACTGTGTCCCCCAAACTGGGTATCTTAAGCCAAAACATGATTTTTTTCCTAACCATAACCAAGTGGTATTTGTTCCCAAACATAACCACACAATAACGAAACAAGGTTTCAGTGTATCCACAACATAAATGTAACATGTATGTAATGTATCTGTGGTTTGCAGAAACGTACAATGCTAACATTTTTTCAGCCAGTTCTGGCGTATCCTTGGTGATCCACTGATCTTTCCTCTTGCGCCATCAGCAGGTTGACATTTGGGGTTTTGCATTAAATATATTGACAACTATTGGATGGATTTCTACATTCATTAATGTCCTCCTCAACATGAACTGTAATTCCTTGTTGATTCCTGACCTCTAGTGTCATCAACAGATCACAATTTAATGTGGCTATTTCGCCCAAAGCACAGTCAAGCTTTATAGAGCTGCTGGCATGGCAGACAAAACAAAATAGGACATCCTTTACAGAAGCCGTAAAAGGCTTTATACGACAGCAACTGAACATGTATCAATTTATTCAGAACAAGCATGATATTTTTTAATACCTCTCAGTACGCTGTGACCCCCATAGAAACTCCGAATGACATATACTCATCATTTTTAACATTATATGAGCACACATCCAGAGCCAGACAAAACACCCTGACTCATACCATCATCAATTATTGTCCATTAGTACATATCTACCACTAACATTATGAGACTGGGAGCAGTGGGAGAATGTGAGGGGCATGTCTAAACTCCTCCTGAAGGCTTTTTGTTGGACAGGTAGAACATAAATTTAAGCTAAGTGAGTTGGGAACGAGCCCAGGAGGCCAATAACAGGACAAGGCTTTACCCAATGCAGATTTATAGCCGCTACATCAATAATCTAAATCTAATCACTCTTTTCACTTAGCAGAGGGTGGAAAAACAAAGAGGCTGTGAGAGTACTTCGAAGCAGCTGTAATTACTCTTATTCACTGATGAGAATAAATGAGCTAAATTAGCATTTAGCCTTGTAATGGTATTTGGAATACATCTGCCCAACAAATACATTAGTTGTGTAGCACGAGCATTTTCAAACTGTTTGGTGAACCTTGTACAAATGTAGAGACTTTTATATTTATATTTATATATATATATATATATATATATATATATATATATATATATATAGCACACATGAGCTTCACCAGGTGTCTTGATGTGAAAGCTACGTTTTAATTAGATCACTAAGCAGGTGGAACATATGTCATGTGGAAAGATAAGGGCATGATCAAGGTGTTGAATTCCAATGGAGTCCTTTTGTCCTCAGAGGAATTCTTCAATAGCTTAACCATCTTTTTCTTAGATGTAAGCCACTGAATGAAAAACAATAGACACGTGTAAAAATGTGGAGCCATTTACTTTCAAAGCAATAGATCTTGCCAAATGTATAAGCTCAGAGAAGTCAAGAGAAACTATTAAAGAAAATCCGAGGTAGACGTGTACCTCTAAATGTTAAGTAGGGGTGGTAGTGGCCACTTCCCTACATCACACCCCCTAGCTCAGATCACACTTCTTAGCCTTTATTTTGACCTCAACTACACACTTGTAAAGTTTCGTGACTACATCTTGCACACTTGTGATGCTATCGCTGTGACAAAATTTGTACAAAGACACACCTGATAAAAACTGCTTCCTGCTATAAAAGGTGTCTCCAGGACCACATTTTGCCATGACGACACACACACAGACTTTCAAGGTTAAAACACAACCCAGTCGCAAAATGTTGGCATTGTACATTTCTGCAAACCATGAATATGTTACATTTGCAGGTTATTGTTTCTTTACCTCACAACAACACTGGTTCAGGCACCAAAACCATTTGCTTGTGATTAGGAAAAAATCATTTTTTGGCTCAAAATACCCGCTTCTGGTGCTGTAATGCTGGCAGGAAACGCAGCAATGTCTCCGTAAAAAACAACTATTTTTGTGGCACAGTCTCCACAGAAATCGCAGCGATGTCTCAGCAAAAAATGGTTGCTTTTTGCAGCCCTATCACTGATGGAAACTCTGCATCATGTTGCTAAAAAAACATCCAAGTTTAGTGGCTAAACAGCTGCTGAAAATGTAGCCACAAAAAACAACTGGTTTTGTTGTTTGTTGGTTTTGAACATGGTCTGTAGTGGTCTGCAGCTTGGCAGTTGTCTTGCCAAGGTAACACACCATCCATCATCCCCTCCACCTTCCAATGAAAAAGTCAGCTCATATACTACGCATTGTATTTAGGGATTGCAGAAATGTAAAATGCCAAAATTTTCTGTTGGCAACTGGGCTGGAATCAAAACCAGCCATCGCGACATCACAGCATGTAATAACCTGCTTAACCTGAGGACAAGATGGTCCACAAAATGGGCACATATCTGTAAGGGTGCTGCTACACACCCACAAAGCCCTAAAGAATACAATTTTAGGCAAATATCTTTCCCTCTTATACAGTACAGAATGTACTTCTTGAACATCCACTCACTCAATTAAATTGCATCACCCACACTGACATTTCATGCCTGTGAAACACTGTTACATTATATGTTAAAATATCATCATCAAGATATGCAGCTGAGGTCAGAAAAGACAGCATTGTACAGTCTGTACCAGTTCACAACTGAAATCATCTTTACATGTACAGACAGCAGTTCAACAGTGAGATGGCTTCCATTATTTACATAAAAAATAAAATGAAAGCAGAAAACTCAGTCCCTTTGTGTCACAGCTTCCCAAGTGTCTGTAGATGGTGAAATATTCAAAATCATGCCGGGGACAGGACAAATGGTTCCTATATTATTCATCTGGCATGAGTTTAGGTTTGCTGCAGTGCTGACATGGGCACATACAAAACATACAGCTGTCTACCTTCTGTATCCCCCACCAGTCCGGCTTTACAGCACTTCATGTCCAAACTGTCTTGGCTAACTTGGACAGACTACCCTGTCTCTCCAAGCTAAACTGAAGGAACAGACAATTCTAAATCTCCTATAGTGGTTACATGCATAGTGGAAAATGCATAGCTTTGCAAATTCTCTACAAATGAAATAACATCAAAGTTGATCATTGATCTTTGGCCTAAGGTGTTGTTGTATGAACCACCATATGATCAAACAATATGTCTGTTACGAATTCCCCAGGCGGCATCCTCTTCTGAGCCCCACCCAGGCACTCCAGGAAGATCAGATACTTTGAGCTGCTGTTTGCTGCATACGCATTAACAACAGTCAGACCTTTCATCCTCAAAATATACCAAGCCCTTCCAAGTTTTTTCTGTCCCCCCAAGTCGCTCCGATTACAACGGGTACATGATATCATATTTACACAAGAGTTTCTTTCTAGCCATAACCCTACGGCTACCTGTTCACACCTGGTATGATCATTCATCTTGGGTCGGATCACAAGTGGACAGCTCGTGGTCTTTCTGTTCACAGTATACATTAGAATGTGTCTTCACCATTAGATCTCCCTTACATGTACATCATTTCATTCAATGTCATTCGGAAAATATTGTTGCAAGAGTGTGAGCTTGGCACTGGGAACAGTTGGTGAGAGTCTGCCACTGCACACAGTGACAGGGCTAACTGTTAGCATCACACAGCTAACATTATCTAACAGTTATCAATGAGTCCTCATACAATGGTTCATATCATATCCTAAGAAAATGCACACACAACAGTTTGTATGATATCCTACAAATTAGCACGCCATGAATGACGTTATGTTCTTTTACAATTACATAATTAACATAAATTTACGGAAATTAGGTTTGGGCAAGTAAAGTTACTGTGGTTAGGTTTAGGAGTAAAAAAATTGCGATAGGGACGAACCTTAAAGTGAGTTCACTTAAAGTTATTTGTTTCCATCAGCACATTGGTCACGTGACTGCAGCCTTTTAAAATGTGTGGGTTATGCAGGAATTACTGATTTATCATTACCTGGGATATCTATGAATTTTAGTGCATTACTTTTCATGGGAAAACTTATAAACAGTGCATGAGAACAGCCTGACAGAGTCAACCTGTTTCAGTGTTGAGGTGAGTTTGTTGAGACTGCTTAGCAGCTGCTGCTCTGTTAGATGGAGCTAATAAGGCAGATGTTGAACTGACTGTTCACTGCTAGGAGAGCAGCTCCGGGAATGGTCCTTCAACACTGCATTTAACCAACCTATGTAACCCCAGCAACAGTCGGATAAGCAAGGGCATCAGCTAAGTAGGTTGTCCTTCAGTGTGGCTCGGGAAACATTAGCATACAATCTGCTGAATGAATGTGGCCATATGCAGAGAGACTGGGTGCATTCACACCTGTACTTAAAGCTCACCACTTGTAATCCTATCACCCAGGATGCATGTTAATACCAGTTGAAAACAGGGTCTGTCAAAGCACCAGATCTCTATATCTAGATGGGCTCACAAAGTACGCCTGCAAGCTCCCCTCTCAGGCTTGGCTCAAGCAGGGCATCCCAGGCAAGGGTGCTCAATCCAAACACTGCTCTTAAATGTGTCGTACTGTGTACAGTGACTGTGAGTTAAACAGTAGAAAGTAGAAAGTAATCTACCAGTAAAGAGCACGTGCCTGTATTTGATTGGCCACCACAGCATCTCGCCAAATGAGGTTGGGTTGCAGTCCAGCTGGATGACCCTGCCTGTTTTTCACCAGAGCCCTTTGCATTGGCACCCAAACTGCATCACTGCACTGTCCTCATTCAAATTAATGAGGAGGATGTGCTTTCGTCATGCAGGGCTGAAGTTGCTCTGAATGTGGCTTTAAGGCACCAGTATACCAAGTCACAACTGCTTTTCAGATAGTTAGATAGCTTTGGAAACCCCTTTCCCCTCATACCTTACCAATGTCAGAATTGGGGATGCTCTGTCCGACAATTTATATAACTTTCTGAAACCAGCAATGTGATATTAACAAGCACTTCATAGTGTGATTGGTCACCTGTGCAGAGAGAAAAAGGAGCCAATGTTTTTGAACTTCTCTCTGAAGTTCCTTTTCTATTTCTTACACAACTATTCCCATCATTTGTTTGGTAAACAACCATCAATTTTCAATTTTATTTATAAAGCCCAATATCACAAATCACAATTTGCCTCACAGGGCTTTACAGCATACGACATCCCTCTGTCCTTCGGACCCTCACAGTGGATAAGGAAAAACTCCCCAAAAAAAAACCCTTTAACGGGGAAAACCATAAAACCACCATGAATGCTTTTGCACCATTATCCTCACACCTCCCCACGTGAATACTCAGAGGGGTTTCCTGGTATTTATTCAAAATACTTTCACAGCTTAATTGTTTTACTACATTTACAATGTTTGTATTTCTTATACTTTTTGTCTTTTGAAGTCATGCTACTGCAACAACCTAATTTCCAGGTGGGTATCAGTAAAAGTTCACCTTATCTCATCGTTTTAATCCCGTTTCTCGCTTGCTTTCCAACTTCATAAAAATAGAAACGAATGATTTTTGCTGATAATTTATACTGTATGCATAAGGAATGTCAGTTTCAATCTGCGTCTGTGTCAGGACTATATTGTTGTTATCATTAGCGATCACTGATCCCCACCGTAAGCTGCTTAATGTTCTGTATCATCCCTGTTAGATAGCCAAACCTCTCTTTTCCTCCCCTCCGTCTCTCGTGCACACACTAAGTGAGAAATCTGTCGCTACCATCCCATAAAAGAATCCTCAGTCACCTTGAGGGTACAGCTGAAAAGCCGGTGCCATCAATCAACCCTGCCATGTATCAGGTTATTTTTCCCACATTACAAGTGTGATTCTTTAAGTGTGGGTGTGTGTGTGATTCTGAGGAGGCGTGAAAAGGATTGATGCATTAAAGACATCTTACTCCCCTGTTAAATACCCTCTCTTGGAGCTTGACGGTTTAATAATGGTCAATAATCACACAACCTTTCTCCCCAGGTGCCTTTTACCATAAGCAGCACTATAAAAAAGCAGTTTCACTCACATATGCAACAGCGCCAGACAAACACCGCTTTAGTATTTACTCAGGTGGTATTCCCATGGACATTTATAATGTGATTTATGTTTAGTATGGCGGTCCTCATTGAAGTAACAATCAACTTCCATAACTGTATTTACTGTGTGAAACTATACAGAATGCTTGCCATTGCAATAACCTGATAAATGACTGTACAGAATCTGATTTTTTCCCTGTTATTGCATTTCATCTAATGCATTACTTTATCTTTGTGTTATAGGCACAAAAATAACAAATGGAATCTTCAAGAGCCAAAAGAACTTAAAGATAAAAACACCAGACTTCTGTGCAAGGTAAGCATCAGGCATTTCTCATGCACTGTTGGTACATTTTCCTACAAAAAGTAATGCACCAAAATTTGCACAACTCCCATGTAATCATGAGCCAGTAATTTGTGTATAACCCATGTATTTGGGAAGGCTGAGATCACTTGACGAATGTGCCGATGGAAGTAAAAGCAGAAGCGGTCCCTGAAGGGAGACAGGTTGGGGTGGTGGATAGGTAACAAATCAAAGGACTTTCCCTCAGGAGACTGGTGTTCGTCACCATGTTTCTTTTCTAAAACCTAACCTACATAACTTAACATTACAAGATACTGTTATTTCACAACCATCTTCCGGTCTTGAACGTACAAAACAAAACAAAAAGTGGGAAGGGGAAAAAAGAAATATAAGAAACACAAATCAATAAAAATCCTAACAAACGTACCAAAAAAGACAGTATCTCAAATGAACAGCACACAGGAGAAACTACCAAACAGTTACAGATTATCTCAATAAAGAGCCCTCTTTCTTCTCTCCCAGGGTTTCTCAAGATAACTGGTTAAGTTCTATGTTTCAGATGTGAACAGATATTTCCGTCTTTTGTGAATTTAATATATTTACAAAATCACATTGTGCACTTCACAATAAAAAGGCCAGCAGTAAACAAAATTGATCTAATTTTCTATATTGTTTAGACAGACCTCAACCTAGCATGTAGAGGTCTGTGTTTTTTCTTGCTTGCTTTTTAGACAAATTATATACAACATAATTTTCCATAACATATTCGGTTTGTATCATTGTAAAAGTATGCAGTACATGTACACATGTGCCAGACAAGGTCATGTGATTTCACAGAATGTACCATGTAAGAGGCACATTGGGTATTTGTTGTTGTTTTTCAGTATGTCACAGCTGTTGAGCAAGACGGTAAATGTTCTGGATGTCATTTGTTTACCATGTAGGCGACGGTCTGTAATAAATGTGTAAAGATGGCTTGTTTTTCAGGACAAACTCTGACATGTTTTTTTAAAGTGCACAGAAAGCCTGAAAAACAAAATTGACACGGGTACATGATCAAGCTACTTAGAGGCAAACTTGAGAGATCCTTGAATCGTTGTCAGGAACTGAGCTGGTCCAGATTACATTGTCAGTATCAATCACAGAAACACCTAGCAACCTATTTTATTTGAACAGGCACAGCAGACTCATCTTGCCAAAATGGCTGAGCAGGTTGAATAGGAAAGGGGTTCAGTTAGGCTGACCTATGAATCAAAGGGACCGATGAGCTGTTCAGAAACCATTAGTTCTGTTTTTTACCGTAATTCTTTGACAAAGGTATTAAAAGAAATGAGCTCCACAGGAATGTTTTCAATAAGACCTGTAGAGCTTAATATGAGGGTGAATCATCTCTACAAACATGATGAAGTCACATGGTGATGTCTTAAATAAAGGACTAAAAGAAATGACTTAAATACTTCATACAAATAAAGATAAATTACAGAAATCTGTTGACATTTCCAGCCACTTGTGTTTTCAGTCGTCTAATTCCTACTGCCCATTGCAGGCAACAGATGCAAAGCCCCCTGGGAGTTATGGTTTATGTCCTCCCAGAGGGAATTGGCTCAATCACCTCATTAAACGAGGCTGTAACCAAGAGTGATATTTCATCGGGGGAATATTTGTATCCACTGTCTCATAGAGTAAACAGAGCCCAGGCAGTCTAGAGTGTCCATCTGTGTATTATAGAAAACAAATTCATATAGAGAGGGGAAAAAGAGAAAGAGAGGAGGGCAGAAAAAATAAGTACAAATGAAGGAGAGTATGCAGAGCAGAATGAAACTGTAGGAGCAGTGACAGATTAACCAATGTGCTGATCATGCCAGGCACCAGTAGCCATTGATATAATTATCAGCAAAAATGAGGTTTCATCATATAAGTTGCCTTTCTTCATCCCGTCCTTAACGTCAGTATACTTTATCAAATAACCATTCTAATTCGAAAGAGTAAAACTACGCTGTGTGGATGATTTTAAATGCAGTGTGGTGAAATGATGAATCACTCTGTCAGTTCACAAGTAAAGAGACTCTGAGGGCCTGTGGAGTAGAGATTAAATATGGACAGCAGAATTACATTATTATGCCAAGATTAATGTGACATTATAAAATATTTTATGTAATTCAGACTAGCCAGCTTCAGAATGTAGAAAAGTAGATTAAATCAATAAAACTTTAAAATTAACTCAAGTAGCTGGTGAAGGAATGAAATTATTGGAGTAGTATTAAAGGAAAACTCTGCCCATTTTCAACCAGGTCTGTGTCACGCTGGTGTGGGTGGTGTGTGCAGAAAAACAGTGTCAAGGGGCCTCTGTGTATCAGCAGCCCATGAGCCAAAATCTGACAGATGATGCGAAACACGTCATTTTGCATCATCTTGCAGACTTCAGCAAAGTATCTCTTTAGGTTGGAGAGAATAAGAGAGGATATAAAACAAGACAAGACTAGGCAACAGAACAGAGCTAAAAGTTGTAAGTATACCCTACCTGTTGTAGAGGAGGATATCTGGGACCCATACCAGATTGGAAGGGAAGCGCAGGTTTTGAACCCCGGGGTAGCTCTCTGCGTTCCATGATAGGTAAATGTCTGTCCAATACTGAAACAAACAATAGAGAGTTTAAATGAGACAGACGAGGTAAAGACGTAAAAACAAGAACAAAACATAGGAAAATACAGGTTAAAAGTGCTGCATGTAACTCTGGAGGAAGATGGTTGATTGAGTCTCATTCCATCCATCCATCCATTTTCATCCGCTTATCCGGGGCCGGTTTGCAGGAGCAGCAGGCTGAGCAAAGCACCCCAGATGTCTCTCTCCCCAGCAACGCTTCCCAGCTCTTTCTTGGGGACCCCAAGGCGTTCCCAGGCCAGATGAGATATGTAATCCCTCCAGTGTATCCTGGGACTATCACTGGGACGTGCCCGGAATACCTCTAATGAGAGGCACCCAGAAGGGAACCTGATCAGATGCCCAAACAACCTCAGCTGACCCCTGGCTCCACTCCAAGCTCCCTCCGGATGTCCGAGCTCCTTACCCTATCTCTAAGGCTGAGCCCAGCCACCCCACGGAGGAAACTCATTTTGGTTGCTTGTATCCGTGACCTCATTCTTTTGATTTCTACCCAGACCATAGGTGAGGGTTGGGACGTAGATGGACCAGTAAATCAAAAGCTCCGCCTTCCAGCTCAGCTTTCTCTTCACCACAACGGTCAGGCACAGGGCCTACATCACTGCATATGCCGCACCATGAGTGGTTGACTGGAAATACGTCTCATTCCCGGGTCTTCAAATACCACACTTTGGACTGGTGGTTCAGTCTGACTACCAACCCAAAGCGTCAGTATTTGACAACCTGGGAATGAGACTCAACAATAACCTATCTTTCTCCAGAGTTACGTAACAGCACCTTTAAGTGAGCAAATGACAAAGCGTGAGAAAGATGAATGCCAAATTTAAGACTTTTAACTTTGTGTTTCTTGGTTTGTATCCCAGCCAGGCGATTTGCTCTTTTTGTTTTTGTTGCTGATATTATTATTAGCAATGTTCACAGCTCTGACAGCATCACACGTTCCGCAGCTTAAATAGTGTTGGTACAATGCCACGCAAACTGAATTCTCATCTATGCATCATAGCATCTCTCCTGTAATATGAAGCATATCCAGTGCAAGCAACACAGAACTTTCTTACAATTATGATCAGCCTAAAACCATCCGTCAAACATTGTCCTTTTAGCTGGGCTGATATTCCATCAAACTGCTGGCTCTTACACTTTGTCTCCAGCTCTGCTAATGAAGCCTGGCAGAGAAACCTTGCCAAGCCAACAGTTGCTGGCAGTGACCCCTACACTCCCAGTTGAGTGTGGGTCCGTATTCAGCAAGGGGCTAACTGAGCCCAACATCAAAGCGTCTAAAGGCACAAAGAGTGAATGTGTGTTGCCTCTGTGCCTCTTTTCATGACTCACAATACGAAGCAAGATGATGTGTGGTCTGTGGAATAGTAAACATATGAGTGTGAGTACTGTCGTGTCTGTCTGTGGGTGTGTATGTGTGTAGTATACTGTATTTATAGAAGTCACATATAGGTGGAGGCACTCAGATGTTGTAGCCAAAGGGCACATTCTCTATGGAGCAAACACAGTCCCATTGCTAATGTGGCCACAGTGCAGTGGGTACATCTGTTTGTGCCTTTATGTGCGTGTGTGTATGTTGGTGTGTATGCATGGGCATACACATATGGATATTGTGCAATGTGTATTTTTGTGTTTGCATGAATGTGCTCTTGGGACTGTTAAATGTGTGCATGTTTCTTTTTGTGCACATGCAAATCCATCTGTGCTTCTGTCCATATTAGTGACCTTACAATCAGTCCCAAATCCTTAAAGGAGGGTGCCTGAATTGAACCATTTCAAAGAGATGCTATCCATCTAAAGGGGGCCTGCTGACATATGTCTCCACTCACGCAGCTAATGACTTAATCACTACACTTGTCAACTGTGGGCCTTGGCGGTTTGGTGCTACACAGCCTTCTTTTCATGTTGTTCACGTTGGCTAAGAAAGCACAACTAACAGCCAACAGAACAAATTACAGCTCAGTAACTTTGTAGTCTGTCAGGAATAGATGAGGAGGACACTGGGCTACATAAGGTAACAGCTGTCTAAGAATAGGTTTGGAGTTACATAACAGAAAATTAAGAAAGCGTCACTAATTTGAAACAACTATATTCTTCTTAAGAGACTGGCAAATTTATTCTCTGAATGCAAGCCCCAGGAGAGGGTGTAGGATGCAAATGTGCAGTATATATCATGCATTCAAGAAAAGTAATGCTAAAATAGTTGGGGAGATGGTGTAATATTTAGCACTTTGGCTGCTGCAAAGAGATAATTGGAATATAAATTGCATGTAAATGATTAGTTATACTTTTATGGTTATCTGTTTTTTCATGTAAATTCTAAATGTATATACTCTGATAGATATAATCCACAGACCTCACTGTCAACATGTGTTATATGGAGAAGATTATACATCAAGTAATTCTGACCAGGCAATCTGATTGGTCCACAAGACATTTAAAATGTGCTCAAATCAGCACAACAGCACACCTGACTTATCACTAAAAATATTACACCACCATTTCCATGGCAACGTTTTCAGTGCCAGAGGAAATACTAGAAGGCTACCAAACTGCTACAAAATGGACCATTTAATCTTTAATTTTGATTTTTACAGCAGACTCAGTTTGATGAATGGTTGGAGGAAGATGAAGCTGCTGCTGCTGCTGCTTTGGTACATACACTGGACACATGCATACTCTATATATCCATGTATATGGGCTAAAATCTATAGGAAAACTCTTTACAATCCTGAAAATATTATATAGCCGAATATGTAAATATAAGCATACTGGAAGTCAATATTTATTAAACTAATATATCTGAAACATTTTTTGGTCTTTATTTCAAATTACCTGCAAGCGCCACGGTCCTGACTGCATCACTATTGTGCCACAGTTGATGTTAAAGGACACTCTCTTGTGTCATATTGCTTAAGTGTACCTCGGGCAGTATATCTCTGTGCAAACCCAACCCCAACCTGGGAAACCCAACCCAAACCTGTGAAGCAACCTGTTTTTTATGCCCGAACCCGACTGGAGCCCAACACAGTAAATGTAACATTATTAAAGCGCTGGGTTTTTGCTTGTCATGCTACTATTATTACCATGGTTACAGCTTGCCAGGGGTGTCAATGTCATTTTAGTTCATGGGCCACATACAGCCCAATTTGACCTCAAATTTCCCTCTGTAGACATTCATTCTTTTATAAAACAGATGAACAGCCTGAGATGTCTAAGAAAAATAAGTGCAATTTCAAAAAAAGGCTCAGTTTTTCCACATTCAGTCAGTCACTGTCATGATATTTGCATTTATCCATACGTTTCCTGGTACAGATACAGGTGTGATACAGTCGGTACAGATTCTTTGAACTGCTGTTTGACAATATTTTGAACAATGCTCAATATCTTCAAACATGGTCACAATAAGCATTCATTGTTATATCACAGAACTGTATTCTGGTCAGGGTGGAAAAGCCTCTAAGCAGAATTTTACATGAAGTAGGCAAAGCAGGTTTAACTTGCTCCTGAAACCTTGCACCTCTTAGTATAGTCATCTAGTGGGCCCAGTTGGACCATTTGGGGGGGGCCGGTTCTGGCCCACATGCTGTATGTTTGACACCCCTTCTGTATACTATAATTATAAACGTGGAACCTCAAAAATGACCGTCAAAAGGCACATACGACACAAACACATTACGCAATGTCATTAGCAGTTAGAAATAAATAAATTTGAGTTTTAGCCAGCTATTGTTGTATGCTAAGTCTTTATCTCCATAAACTCTTCCTGAACTGTAACTGCTGTAAAATGACTTATTTACATAATCCAACCATCGTGGCATATTTGGAGTCATTGTGAAGGAAGAGGATATCATCCACTTTGTTTCATCCAATGTTTTCTGCCAGCAAAGCCTGCTCTTGGCTAAAAAGGCCAGAATCTTTGGAGCAAGTACACAAAGCTTTGGATAAGGTTAGGTGATCATCATTAGCTAGCTAACGTTAACTTACATTAATATTTGCCATCTTAAATAGCCTATGTGTTGTGTTCATGTGTTGTAACATAAATAACAAACCCAGCACTGAACAAGAAGTAGCTCAACACAGACAGTATGTTCATCAGTTTTAGGCTGAACCGGACCCAAACATCATTTGTAAATATTTGCAGGTCAGGAATCCACACTTCAATATGGACTTTTTCTTTGATAGAACGCAGTAAAAACTGTTGACAGCATGACCTACAGATTATCCAGATTCACAGCTACACAGCTCCTGGAAAGACTCTTTACTGATAGATTTTCAGTAAACACACTTGTGTTCACCTTCATTGTATTCAGATTTAGGCAGGAATATCCAGCACTATATTAAAATCCAGATAAAATAGTGACCCTTTAAAGGTCACTTTTCCACCATCAGTAATCACAGGCTATAGAGGAGGAGACAAAAGTAACACTCAGTTCTTAGAAAACTTAAGCTCATTACAATTCTCACAGCTAAAAACCACATAAAATCCTATCCATTCGGATGTGAGACATTCATTGCCTGATAAACCTGTAATCCTTAAATCCTTCACGATGCAGCGAAGGTGAACCTGCCCCTTCTCCGTCTGTCTGTGAGCTACTTAATGTACTTCTCAAGTCTCCTTCAAAATCTGCTGCATCTGCAAAGCACCCTTAAGCCATTACACCAAAGTGGATGCTCATATTAAAGAGATAGCTTCCTGAATAATTGATTCATTCATAACTTGTAAGCCAGTCAGCAGCCAACTCAACCTGTACGAGCGCAGGCTGTGACATCCTTAATAGGCTATTCTGACTGGGGCCGCTGTGATAATGAGGCTGTTGTTCCTACCTGGCTGGCCTGATGTAACATTTTCCTGAGCACTACAATGTATATTCACTGTACCATTAACTTATTGTCACCTTTCCATAATGGGATAGATGTGCTTTAAGTGAGCTAAGTAGCTTAGTTTCTGCATATCTGAATGGCAGTACAGATGTTAAGGAATCTGACAATCGACTTCTCCTCTGCCAGTTGTGTCTTAGCAACTATAATACGCACAGCAGGTCTGTCAGGGTTTCACCTCATGCCCAAGTGTGCATGGGGCTGTAGCAAGAGAAATACTTGGCAAAACAAGTTCAGAAGTTTAGGGGATGTGAAGTAAACATTGGGTTTATCTACCCAAGGCCAAGACTTCACGACTGTGTGGAGGCAGGTTTTGAATGCTATCAGAGTTTAGGTGACTGTTAGCAGCTCTTTGATTTGTGGGAGTTTACACTCCACCAACACCAGCCAGCTTCACCAAGACTGCATTACACGTTATTTCTCGTCTTAAAAACCTTTTCTCTTGTAATGTTAATGTCAAAAGTGACAATTTGAACAAGTACATAAGCTAAGCAGTCAGACCATGGACACATTACATTTGTATGTTTTGTACGTATCATTTTAACATTTCTAAAGTGACGTATTATATGAGCTGACTTTGTCATTTGGAGGTGGAGGCGATGGTGGATGGTGTGCCACCTATGCAAGATGACTGCCAAGCTGCAGATCACTGTTCAAGACCACCAAACAAATGTTTTCTTTTCTTTTTACCAAGTCATTGCTGTGTTTCCAGCTGCTTTTGAGCCACCAAACATGGGTGTTTTAGCAACCTGTTGCTGTTTTTCAATCTTAGATAGTGCCATGAGTGTTGCCAACTCTTTCCCAATGAAAGTAGCTAGCACTAGCTCCAAAAGCTAAAAGTTGCCAGATGATGCCATGGGCTTATTTGCATATTGGTTGTTGCATAATAACAAAGACATTAAACCTTTGCTGAATCAGGTTCAATAGGAAAATCCTCAACACTTGATTGAGAGCTATGGCACTTATACAATAGAGCGTTTCACTGGAATTGCATTGCTAGGCAATAGCTTGAGTCCATGTTTACTTCCTGTCATTGGATGCAACTGCAAAACATTCCAACAGGAAGTACAAAGGGACCCATTTGAAATGTTGATGTTGTCAAGATTGAAAGGGTATAGTGCACTTTGTTGTGCTTCCAATCCAGAGAGCAAGAGCGTCAGTGTAACCATAGAACCTCACAACAACTGAACTCCAAAGGCAAGCAGCATTGCCTCTCCTGTCCCACACCTACTGCACAGCAGAGGAGGAGAGTGGAGAGGGGGAGGAACACGCTGATGGCGTGGACAGGCCGGTAACTTAGCCACTTAGTCACTTTTTAGAAATAAATTTGCTAAAAGTTGAAAAGTTGACACCACAAGCAAGTACTGTAAGCCAAAACATGATATTTTCCCAACCGTAACCAAGTTTTTTTTGTGTCTAAATCTAACCGCACACTAACATTGCTGAAATGTAAAGAAACATAAAGTTTCAACATATTCTCTACATAATAATGTGCAAATGTAACATGTCTGTAGTTTGCAGAAATATACAATGCCAGCATTTTTTCTGGCGACTGGGTTGATTGACTTCCTGAGTCTTGGCGGTGTAGCCTCTAAATGCAGTCTCATTTTTGTGGCCATCAAGTGCATATTTATGAGACCTTTTATGGCATTCTCATTTTAAAACGCGTCAGCTGTAAAGATAAAGATGTCAGCCAGAGACAGTTTTATCAGCCAGCTAATGGCGCTAATGTTAGCTCAATTAGCCAGCTGTGACTGATAAAACCTGCAAGCATTACTTGTCCTGTCACCCAGCAAAATCAATTAGGAGAATGCCTAATCAATATGCACCATTATTATCCCGCTAGAATGGCTTACAGATGTAATAACAGCGACTAATGTAAAATATAAAGGCTTAAAGGAGCTATATGTAAGAAATCTAAAGCAAATAGTCGTAAAATCATCCCAATATGTCACAGAGACTAAGGAATAATGTTAATATAACATACTGATCTCACCGACAACAATAGTACAGCCAGAATATTAGCATTTTAAAAAAAAAATTACGGTTCGCGAATCATGTTTATGTTTTGAATTTGTGTTTTGGCCTGTTGCGCCACCCACCGCCGTCTACCAGTCACGCAGTCAGTAGAGTCTCAGCATCAGTTACAGTTACGACTGAGCTACAGCAGCACGGCAAGCAGCATTAGCAGTGTCCCAGTACATAGCATTAGCAGTCTCCTCAGCTGTATCACGGCAGCAGCGTCAGCAGCAGAGAAGCCGGACTTGCTCGAACGGTCCGCTGGAAAACCGAAGATCAAGGACGCGGCGACGCAGCCCTGCCACGGCAGCCGCCCGTGGGCAAACAAAACAGTCTCCAGCGTGCCGCTGTCCAGCAAACTCAAATCTGTAGGGGAGGGGGGGTGGACACGACTCGTGGCAGTATTTTGAATTTGAGTGCAGTAACCGTTTTGGCCACATTCTTACATACAGCGCATTTAAGAAGGCAGACGAAAGTAGCCCAGTGTTCAGCTCAGAAATGTGATGAGAAAACATCTTTGAAAACATGATATGCTGCCTTAATAATATAATTATCCTCATTATCCTGTGACATAGTCTATTGCTCAGAATAAATATTTGTCATGCCATTATTTGGCTAAATATCATAGAAGAATAAAAAACTCATGCATAAAATATCATTTTTGACATAACCAAATGTTATTGCCTTTTTATTTTGTGGAAAAAGAACACGCCTATGTCATTTGACACAACTGCCGAACATAAAACTTAAGATTGAATTTTATATCTTATATCACATGAGGCCCTGGAGAGTCAATGAAATGCATTAACTTCTTATTTGGGGGATCACAGAGATGTTTTATGTTGGCAACAAAAGGTTATTGGTTGCAGCTCCAATCATACCTGGCTCTCTGACTTCAAAAGCAGTTGAACACTTTCTTGAACACACAGAGCCCACAAGACGCAAACATCACACACACAGTTTCCAAAAATATACCAAATGACAATTATAACACAGTGATCACACAAGAAGTGCTTTGAGGGGAGACATACCAGCTGCAGCCAAGCGTTTGTGATCAACACCTGGTTCTTTTCATCCTGGAGGGAAACGGGAGGAGACAGAGAGAGAACAATCAGCGGCTAGGAGACATGGCTGCAGACAGAAATTATTCTGCAGGGTGAGAAAATAAAAAATAAATACCACGTCTGGTAAACATGAGGTGGGATTACGAGACAGATCGGCTATGAAGTCAAACTGCAACCCAGATGACTCAGAGCTGGCGTGCACTCTGAATGACAATGATGCACTCAGCTTTATTCTGTTTTACGAGATTCTTGTGATGTAATGAGACAGAAGTTGTGTTTTGCCGTTTTAAACAAATGCTATCATAAACTGTGAGGAATAAAAAAAAAAAACAATAAAAGAGAGCAAAAAGCAATCTGCACAGAAAATAGACTATGACACTGAGAAGAAAGGATGAGGCTCTTCTATAAAGAGATGAGTTTCTAACAATTTCTATATGCGTCATGAAAACAGAAATACGCAGACTCAGTAGCTCCAGTTGCATTTTATATTTCACAAGGGTCAGTTCATGGTCAAATGGCCAGAGAAAGAAAAAAGGGGGGAGCGTAGAGGTAGGAAAAACTGAGGAGGAGAGAGTGAGAGGAATCAAGATTGACAGAGAGAGAATCAGAACAGACAGAGGCTGAGATAATTCATCAGACAGCAAAGAGAGAAAGCATAGAAAGAAGTCAGAGGTAGAGCCACAAGGAGGAAGAGCCAAAAAAAGTCTGAGGTAGTAATGGACTTCTTTAGAGTCTGTTTTGCACAATCCTACATGACAGTGACAAGTTTTGCTCCTTGTTACACACTGGTGCACTGTGTGTTTGACGTATTACCTCTCTTACCCTTGAAAACTGTACAAACCGCTCGAGAGCATCTTCTATTCTCTTTCTCTGCGGATTAGTCCTTTTTATTTTCACAGAATCTCTCCAGTGATTTATCACATTATCTTTACACAAGCTGGAATAACACCGCAAGTCCAACCCTTTGAAAACTTTTCCTTTAATGTTACTGTGGTAAAATCAAATCATGAAATCAATTTTTCTCACTTTATTTCTTTCTGTTTCTCATCACACCAGACCTAATCTACTGTACAGTTTTCTTTCTTATCACACAGTTTCACTGTTTTTGCTCGTTTCATCCTGCTTTCCTCGCGCTCTCAGGATACAATTTCAGAGGTGGAACCTGAAAAATGAAGCTTGTTCTTATGCTGAGAGATAGTCACAGAGGAGTGTGTTTAGATCAGACCTTGAGGTTGTTGAATAACGAGTTTCTTAGTCCTTTACTTATTGGAGTGAGGGGCCATATCATACAGTAATGTGAAGTAAGCACAGTTTGTAGTTAATAAGATAAAACTGGCAAAATCATAAGTGCAGTCCTTTTAAAGGTCTTTGAAGAGAAATTGTGGCCAGTGATAAAGTGTACGATATTTGCAGCTGATGTTGTTAGATTATAGATTCTTGAGCCTCTGCACACTTTTCCTTTGACTCCATGTCACAGAGTTTGAATGAATGAATGAATGAATGAATGAGTATTTTATTTTCTTGTTTGGTAATTTACATGACCCATCGGTCATGGATGATTCAGACACATTTACCAAAAACAAACCAAACATTTGGTATGTTAACCCACCATCATCCAACGGCATAATACATGAACATCAACCAGGCACAAAACAAACATTAACCAAACCAAAAGAACATAAATCTCCCACAAATAACACTTCAAGAGACATCAACAATGGAAAAAATAACATAAAATAGAAAACACACAAACACGGTCCCCTGAGCACAAGACACAATACACACATCCGAACAAACAGTAAGTGAGTATTTAGTCAGTTGTAAAGCCACATGATTTGTGGCGAGGTTGAGCTGTATTGCATTATGCTGAAATGTGTAGTATTTTTAGTCCACCTTCATTGATGTAAATGGGAATGAACAAGTATGCTTGCGAAAACATGCCAGTGCATAAATTTAAAAAAAGGCCATGTTATCTGGTTCTACAATGTCAAACAGTCACTAGTCAACTATCAGTTGACCACATCTGTGTAAACATGGATCTAAAAGCATTTTTGTGATGCACAGCTGAAAAACACATTCACATCACGTCACTTGACATAATGTAAATACTTTAATGTGACTGGAAATATGTGTTGTGAGTGAGTAACATTAAGTTGAAACAACGGTGACTTTTGGTTTCACATGGGACATGACCTTTGGTCTCCTGGGCAGAAGTCCTGTTTTGTTTGATCCATCCACCTCTCCTCCCTCCCAGACTTTCTTGCACTTTATACCACGTTATTTACTCTCAGTATCAAGTATTGCCCCAGATGGGTTTACATTGTAGTGAAGGAAAGCAGTGGACGTTCACATCTGAAGATGAGTTCTTAAATGTGATTTAATTTTCTTGAAAACAAACAAATATTTAAAACAGATGATACACTAAAATAAAATATATTACAAAAGACCTGCTTGGCTTGTGGCCTCTCTTAAAAAAAGCAGTTGGGGTCTCTTTTCATATTGAAAAAATGTTGGCATTGTACATTTCTGCAAACAAAGGATATGTTACATTTGCACATTATTATGTGGCAGATATGTTGAAACTTTGAGTTTCTTCATATTTCAACAATGCTGTGGTTATCATGTGGCAATCATGTTTTGGCTTAAAATAGCTGGTTTTTGTGTCACCATCCCCACTGGAAAAACAGCAACGGTTCAATAAAAAGCACCGACGTTTGGTGTCTAAATAGCCACTGAAGACACAGTAATGACTTGCTAAATTAAAATTGGATTTGTTTGTTTGGTGGTTTCAAACAGTGGTCTGCAGCTTAGCAGGCATCTCCCCTAGGTGACATACCAACCCCCACCCCCTACACCTCCTGATGACAAAGTCAGCTCAAATGCTTCATCACTTTAGAAATGGTGATATGATACGTATGAAATTTACAAATGTAACATATTCATGGTTTGCAGAAAGAGTAAAATGCCAACGTTTTGATCTGGCGATTGGGCTGTAAAATGCCCATGAGTTGTTAGCAGTCCCACCAAAGAGTAATTTCCAGTCTGAACATCTCAACGTTATTGTTACCAGCTGTTGATCAATGGAATAGTGTTAAACTGACAGCATGATGTGAATCGTGCCACCAGTGATACAAACAAAACAGGGACCCAGTTGTAACATCCAGCACTCCACAGGGGACATTTAACTCTGACTAAGCCTGCACATTTGCAGGTTTGAGCTGAATGACTTTATGCTTCAGATATATTTGAATCTGGATTTAAGAAACTCAAATCAGCTCAACTTTTCCACTAAGAGGACTAGGGTTCTCACGAGAGTCTCTCTCCTCAGGTTTCCCCACACTTTTCTCAGAAAAAGGACTTTTTGACACGAAAAATGATGCAACATAATTTATGATAATGGATAAACTACACACTCAGGTTTGGAACAACCACTAATATGAAAATGGCACAGTAGTGCAGTGGTCAGAGGCAAGAGGGTTCCTGGTTTGAACCCAGGGTGGGGGAGCCCCCAAGTTTGCATGTTCTTACCGTGTAAGTGCGGGTTTCCTCCAGGTGCTCCAGCTTCCTCCCACAGTCCAAAGACATGCAGGTTAATTGGTGACTCTAAATTGCCCGTAGGTGTGAATGTGAGTGTGAATGGTTGCCTGTCTCTATGTGTCAGCCCTGCAATAGTATGGCAACCTGTCCACGGTGTACCCCGCCCCTCACCCAGTGTCAGCTGGGATAGGCTCCAGCCCCCCGTGCACCCCAACAGGATAAGCAGTTACAGAAAATAATAAATGAATGAATGAATGAATGAATGAATGACTAATATGAATAGGAGTATGTTCAAGATATAAAGATAATAACCACATGACAATCAAAATCCATTAACTTCATGTGTCTTATTATTAAGAAGAATGGATGAACTTCAAAAGGTGCTTAAAGTCTTTGTCATCAACGACAAACAAAGCAAACTCACTGCTCTTACTTCTGTAGTGAAAATCGATTCTCACACAATCGCCGCCTCTCTCTTGCTCTTTCTCTCATCCCCGCCTCCTCATCTCTTCCTTAACTCCCTCCAATCTTATCTACTCCTGTCCTTTCTGATCTGTCCCTCTTCTAAACAGCCTCCTTTCTCCACTGCTGAAATAGAACAGCCTTCCATTGTGTGCTTCACAAAGCAACATATATTCTCTCCCTTTTTTGCGTGTGTGTGTGCAATTGAGCCAATCGTGAAGATTTGGGAGGTTGCTGTGTTTTCGCTGTGTTTTGTACCTGCCCTCTCTTTTGTGGTGTTTTGTGGGATTTCTCTCAGCTGCAATAGGCAGTATCAACCCTGTCACAGCCACCATCAACACTCTAATCTCCTCATAAATCTGCTCTGATTGGTTTTAGACAGACTGGCGAGGGATTGATGGACACTTTTCACATTCAGTGAAAGCTCCTTAACTGTATTTTATTGCAAGTCATCTGACATCATATTGCCAAGGACAAAAACATGCTGTCATGAATTGATGCTTTACTGTAAATCTCTGTGTAAATTGTCCCAGAACTGGCTTTTCATCTATGTTTTATCCTCAGGAGGGAACATTATGATGACTGCCATATTTTCTTTCAGTCCAGATCAGAGGATCAGTGTTTCTGAGATATTCAACAGACAAAAATTGAAGAAAAGAAATCCTGAAATCATGAATCATATCTCAAAATCCTGTATTCTGCTCCCTGCACTAGACTTTACCCCAGATTTTCATCAATTTCCTGAAAAACAGATCTTTAACAGGGCGTTGTAAAATGGATGGTGAACAGGATGCCTTTGTGTTTTCATGGTTCACCGGAAGTGGTTGAATTTCTGCAGCATGCAACACAGCGTGGTTTAGCAAGTGTCTCTCTATATTTATTTTCTGTCTCAGGCTTGGTCAAATCAAATGTGAACAAAAGCAGAAAACTGCCATTGTATTGCGCAAAGCAATACCAAACCAAAGAGGAATGTTTGAAATGTCAAGAATAGTTGTTAAGTAACACTATGATCACCATGCCAACAGCTTTTGATGTATAGCTTTTGTAGTTTCATTTGTTTCTTCCATTCTTTCTCTCCCTCCTTTCAGACATGCATGTACTACATGTAACCTTGGAAGTGGCACATGAAGCATTCAGATCCAATACTTAGAGCAAACACTTTTGGAAACCTTATTTGCTTTCTTGTGGTGAGTAAGCCCCATTCGGACTGGATTTATTTCTCTAGACCTGTGCTGGTCAGTGATTTTAATCTTGTCTGGCACGCATATGGGTGTATGTTCTGTAATAATTGCAGCTGAACTTACCCACTGAGTTTTTTCTGTGATAACAGCTTCTTTTCCTTCCTCTGCTTTAGCAGCTCAGTGTGAAATTTGATGTAAAAATGGAGGAAGTCAAAAATGTTTTTGCTAGTGTGAAACACAGAAACACCACCATATAGGCTGATTTGGCTGTTGTTATGTCAGCTGGGTACTGGTTTTGTCTTTTGGCTTGTCCTGCAGAATGTCCGCTTCTATTCAGTTAAAATGCCATCTGGAACAATGAGTTAAATTACAGAGTAGCACAGAAAGTATTTTATTCCTCTCTTCCCCCTGTAATCCTGTCCTAATGGGGCTTTAGATGAGAAGATCGATGCTTCTCTCATATCTCTCGATTAAATATGAAGTTTGGAAAAGCAGTCGGTTATCTTAGCTTAGCATATGGACTGAAAACAGGGGGAACCATCTAGTCTGGATCTGGCTAACTGGATTAATTTTTTACTTTTTGACAGAGCCAGGCTGTTTCCCCCTGTTTCCAGCCTTTGCTAAGCTAACGCTGCTCCTTGCCTTGTATTTAATGGGCAAATCGATCTTCTCGAACTTGCCAGGAAGCAAACACCTGCAAGCATATTCCCTAAAATGTCAAACTATTGCTTGAAATAAATGTAGCAATACAACAACATACAGTAACAGGACATACTCACTCACAACTTGTCAAACACGGCAGTTTGGTCAATGTTGTCTTTGTAATTATGATAGGAGCATTGGAGGAGGTCAGATGACATAGTACAAAGACTGACACAGTCCTCTTAGGGAGGAGGTCGGGGTGGATGGATGGGTCGAACGAACACAGGACTTTCACCCAGGAGACTGCCTGTCTCCAGAAGTCAACTTTGACTTATTTTAACTTTGGTAACATACTTAACCTCACATAGTACTGCTATGTGGTAATTTATTTGCAGAGTCTGCAGGTCATGGGATGAGATTTTGATATCGGAAGTGTTCTAGTTCGGTTTGTTGTTTGGACTGCAGGTAGACAGTTTGGGTGGAGAGGCGGAACACACTGGCATAAATGCAATTTCAAAACCCTTTGGCTATGTCTGACAATAAGTCAGCTTCACATTAGGGTTTTTTTATTGATCTGCATTCATATGTATATATCGGTTTGTATAGATACATTGAAATGGCCTGCTTGAGTAGGAGGAAGTCTGGGCCGTATATCTGCTGGCTACGCCAGATATGCCCTAAATATTGACCTTTGGGTTCTGAGATTGGTTACATAGCTACGTACATAACTGAACTTTAGTAACAAGCCTGCTTATTTTAACCCAAACCACAATATTTTCTTTAACTTAACCCCCTAACTGTATTACCCTGCAGAAGGGAGCATGCATCTACTGCTAGCTCACATGGCATTACTGAGCTAGCTATAACATTACAGCTCAGCCAAGGGACCTGCCATTAATGTTTAAATCTTGCTCTGTCACAAGTGCAAGCTTCTGGTCCATAAGTAGATGCACGCTTCCTTCTGTGAGGTAATACCAATGGCGTTTGTAGTTTGGTAAAAAGAAGACAGTTTCCACATAAAGGTCTGCAGATTATTTTGAGCAACCAGGTCATAATTTCTGGAAATAGACATTGCTGTTGAGTTTTTCAAATGTATTTTTGGTGCTTTGAGCACCACAAGCCGAGTGCCATCTAGTTCCATAGTATTTGAGAGAAGGCAGACATCTCTACAGCCAGTATCTCCAACACTCTGCAACTCACACCAAAACTATCTAGATTAACAAATAGCACTACAGGTAAGAGGAAGAATATTTGATATGGGGGTGAACTGTCCCTTTCAGTACAGATTTCTGAAATGTAACCTTAGTTTCTTTGTTTGCTACATGCACATGCTACCCCTTCACATACTGGACTGTGACCAGTCCTGTGCTCATCTGCCAGTCTGCTCGTGTATCTGTCATTATTCATGGTGATCATCATGGTGTCTGTGGGCTTTGACCTGCCCCACTTCCCTGGTTAGAGAGTTACCCAGAGCAGATGGAGGAATCAAAGGCCACATTACACACACTTATGAGCACACACACACACACACACAACCAGTTTTACATTATTTACAACTGCCCAGTAAGCATTTATTCATATGGTCTTGCCAGCTTATCCATTATGCATCGACTTATGGCCGGTATACACTGTGCGATTTTGGGCTGTCCCAGACGAAAGATGGCTATCGTGGGAGAAACGTGGCTATATCTTTGGTCGTGGCTCTAAAACGGTGGTCTTACGTCGCACTGTGAGACAGGTTCAAGGACAGCTGTTGTCAATGTCTTGCGACCAAAGATAACCTGAGATAAAATTCTGACAGTGTGAGAAATTTAGGATGACTATCTCACAGTGTGACAGCTGCTACGACCTATGTCTACTAATCAACCAATAAAAATGCAGCACAAAATGACACAATGGTCACTGCGACACCGGCGCTAAACCCAAACAAATGATCACTTGCCATGGAAGTAAAACGAACAAAAAGAAGTCTGTGGAACTCCCAGAAAGAGGAAAGTTTGGTGGAGCTGTGACAGCAGAAGCCTTGTTTATTTGATGTTTCCTCCAGCTGCTATTAATAAAGTATATAAAATAAAAAATTATCATGACCGCGAGAAAAAAGACGCTGCATGGAAGGAAGTTGCAGAGGAACTGCAACTTCCAGAAGAGTAAGGTACCTATGATGGCGCAGATGGATGACGTATGCTGATGCGGTGCACACTGATGACGTTGCATATTGACGTACGTCGTAACCTGCGATTCAGTAGTAAACGACCATCGTACAATCTGCCACATCAAACTTGACGTCGTACCAAAGTTTATTAGATCCACGTCTCACAGTGTGTCATGCAATGGTCTTATAAGATTGCTAAAATCACACAGTATATAGAGGGCATTAGTGAACAATGTAGTGAACAGTAACAACTAGCAGTGCATAAAAAGCAAACACACATATTAAAACATATTCAACAGATGTATGTTTGTCTTTGGTCTTTGGAGATGTATGACTAATGTACAACAACTCAGATCAGTTTAACTGTCTCAATACTGACCATAACTTAAGCACAACACATTATTTGTAACTTCACCAAATTAAAAACATTTTAAATCAACCTCTCCTTCACAAAAGGCACTAAAAGTTCTCGCCACATGGTGTTTGAAACACGCCATATGTTTTCTCCCGAGATTACCTCACCTCTTGACTCTGTGTCTGTTGTTGGAAAGCTCTAAGAAAACATTTAAATGATGTTTTCTATGTGCTGTAAACTTGCCTGTATTAATAATAGAACGGGAATCCTATATAACAGCCCAGTGTACGCCTCTTACCAGCATGTAGTTATCATGAGAAGACATACACGTCTTGTGACAGGACTGGCTCAGGGATGTGACGGGGTGTCGGCTTGGGTTTTTTGGATGAGTGCTCCGGCTGTGTGGTGGGGCTAACAGGCAAGGGGTTATGTGTGGGTTGAAGAGAGGATAGATGCATGAGATGAGGAACAGGAGGAAACACACAGTAAAGCACAGGGTGAACCAAGAAGGAGCAAAACATAATATGAGATGTGACAGAAAATCTACCCAAACCACAGAAGTGTCGATTTAAGAGCAGAGGGTTTGACAGGAAGGATTGTGGCCATATTGAGCTAAAAGATGCTTCTGTGTGTTTCTGGTTGTTTTTGTGACTGTGTGTGTTTGTGGGTGTAAAATGTAGGACACATGGATAAGAACTGGGCTTTTGAATGAAGCTTTTGTCTTAAGAAACAACTTGATACAAATGAGGAAGAAGAAACAGTGGTATTGTGTTCAGGTTTGGAGAGTGTACAGAAAGTATTTAAAGGAATAGTTTGACAATTTGAGAACTACACATACTCGCTTTCTCACAGAGAGTTAAAGGAGAACATTGATAGCACTCTCATATCTGTACAGTAAATATAAATCTACAGCCGCAGCCAGTAAGCTTAGCCTGGTAACCGCTAGTCTGGACCTGTCCAAAGCTATTAAAAAAAAAAAAAAAAAAAAGCTCACAAATTAACATCTCTCATCTGAATCTGTATTGTAAAAAAAACATGTTGTGGTTTCCAGGGAGTTATGCATCCAAATGTTTCTTGGGTAGGTGCAAAGAATGAAGACAAAGCAAATTTTCGCCTTGCACCTTTTGGGGAAATTTGAGTCAACCATTTGTGCAGTGCATGTTGATTGACCCCAAACAACCAATGTAGCAACTGTAGAAACATGACACAGTAATGGTCACAATGTGCATTTACATGAGCCCTAATGTTCCACTAATAATAAGAATAAAATAGCCCAACTAGAATAAAAATGCATAATCAGACTTAGCCGATACGTCCCAATAGGAAAGAATTTTCAGTGGGGTTGTAAACCTTTAATAAGCCATTTAATGTGAAAATATTAGCACATAACCATATAAACCCCCTAATCTATTTTGTTTCTCTCTGTTTGGAATACATTTATTATTTCTGAGCATATTTAACCCACATGGGGATAACATTAGGTGACGTAGGGGATGTGTACACTTCACACAGTGTACACTGTTTTTACATGCCTCTCTCTGCTAATTTTCACAGATAGTTGTTCATAAATTTAAAAAATATTCTCTCTGTTAGTGCTACGTTTTTATGTGAGTGCTCTGATTCATAAATGTAATCTTTGATTTTCAAACAGTAGTTTTATCTAACAGCTGAATTGTGGAGTTGCTTGTCATAAAAATTGTCTGTCGCTGAATGTGAGACATTTAGGGAACATCAGTAAATCTTAGTGTCTATTGATAGGGTGAATGTGAGGTGTTTAGGGGACATTTATAATTTGCAGCTACAGAAAATAACCTGGGTTACACTTGCGTTACATACTTCTGAATTGTATCAACAGGTGGAACCACTTCTTCTCCCTCTATACTTTATGTATTGAATGAATTCAATTTTCTCAGTGAAGTTGGAAATAAATTTCCTCTTCTGTTATATTTAGAGCAGATTAGATGCTTCACAGCTGGCAAAACCACTTTGTACAAGTGAAAATAAATTATATTCTGAATAAATGCTTTGGGGCTTGTGAACACACACATCTTATTGAATCACTTTATTTAGACTTTGTATAAACAGTAAAGTTGGAATCTCTAATCAGATTGACTTCAGTGACTTCAGCTACAGTGAGGTTGGCAGACCACCAGTGGAGAGTCAATGAAGTGGTTAGCCGGGGAACCATATGATTCCAGCCTGCCTTAAATGAGTTGGGTCAGTCATAACTGTTTATCTAATGTGGTTTCAGACAATGACAGCTTGCAAAGCCTTCGCACTTTACATAGCATATGTGATGAAGTAATTTTTGTCTTGCAATTAAAGAGGAGTGCCATTAAGTCATTTTTAAGAAACAACCAGAATGGCTGCAGCTGATGTGGAACTTTTCAAAAACAGCAACACTCAACCACAGAGATATTGATGCTTAACTGTCACAGCTCATCTCTGCACGTCACATGATCTGTAGTCTCTATATACAGACTCTACACTCAGTGAATGTAGAGTCTGTAGGCAAACCCCGGAGATCTTGCCTCCGGAAGAAGAGCGGAAGAGCCCTGGTTTCCGGTTGTAGGTTGTTTGTAGTCCGCGTGATATTGACCAATCACGTTTGAGTGTCAGTTGTTGCCAGGTTAAACGGTCCGTGCGCCGAACTAACGAGGCGGAACATAATTGGCGTCACTGCAAACTCTGAATCCATCGCAATGGTTCAGCATATTTACTTATATATGAACAGAAGTGGGAAATGGAAATTCGCCTCCTCCTTCCAAATCAAACCGGAATGCCAAAAAATCAGGGGTCTGCCCCCAGAGGCTGTATTGCCATCTGCCATAAGTCCGACGCCGAATACAGCCGATGGGTTCCGAGAATGCATGATCTGTTACTCTAAATGGTCTATCTATTTGCATCTAAATGCAAGCCATTTTGATCTGAGGCAATTGATAAGATGATGATAAGAGGAGGAGGAGGGAGGAAGAATGAGGAGCAGCTTGGTGCAAAAATGTAAGACAGCATATCTCAACAGTGAGATTGACTATTTTTGTCAAATAAAAGACAGGACTGAGAGTCTGTGGTGACACAAAATGAAAGAAAAGATCAAGGGGAGAAATAAAGAACTTGCTATTTCAAAGATGAATAGTCTTGGTTGGGTGCTGCCACTGGTAGAATAACAGTTTTAAGTTCAGAGGAAGATGAAGTGTAGTAAGCACAAGGTGTGTGCATTAGCATGTACCACAGTCACTGTGGATAAATCAGATGGAAAAACTTTAACACAAACAAAACAAAGCAAAAAACCTGAAAAAACAATCCAACATGCAAAAAGTTTGACAAAGAGTGTCAACTTCACTTTTTCTTACTCACTCTCTGTGTTGATTTCCAAATTAATTCCACTCACACTCATTTTTTCCACCTGTCTTCAAACATACTCTGTACCTCAGCCTTGCGTAAACACACACAGGCACAAACACTCACCACGTCAATGATTTGTAGCAGTGTTAGGCCGAGTTCCACAACAATGGGCGCAGAGTCGTTTTGGACGGGTCTTTCCAGACGATTGTAGTTTTCCATCAGGTCTCGGTACAGCTTCCTCTGGTACACACCGCCATGGCAACCTGGAGAGAAAAGAGGATGGACAGTGAACATGGGAGAAGAATGAAGGATAGACAACGAGGAGAAGATTCAGCGAGACAAATGGAAGCATGGCAGAGAGGAAAGAGGTGGATGATAAAAGTCATGTGAGGTGTAAGGAAGCAGAGGAAGGAAGAAAAGAATAACAGAATAATAGATAGCAGAGGTACAGAAGTAAAAGGGAGAGAGTAGGAGGTGAGAAAGAAGAAAATGGAAGGGTGACATGATATGTTCAGATAAAAGAAAAGGAGCAATGGTGGGAACTGACGCATTTACATTCTACTGTTTATATCTTTGAAAGAGACTCATCCAACCCTGCACTTTAATAAAACATACTCAGAATATTCTCCCACACATATTAATGCCTGTAATCTAATCAGCTCTATTATTGCAATTGTTGTTCATGCGGCACAAAATCCCTCAAGAAATCCTGATAAAGTCACAATAAGCTGAATGTAATGAAAACATTATTAACTATGTGACTTAAATTGTGTTGACTGTGCTTTCTTTTTGTATCTCCTGTAATCATTAGGTCTCATCAAGAGCTTTACACTGAACAACCAAGCATTCATCTCTAACAGGAAGGAATGTTACAGCGCAGTCCCTGATGCAAAGAAGAAAACCCAGTCAGTCGTGAAGGTAGAATGTTTTCTCTTTGGTAGAACAATGATAGGATTGTTTCTCTTTCACCAATGCTTCTATAAAAAATAATTAAATGTTGGTTCACATCATCAACCCTTCAGACACACAATCCTGAAACAAGTCCAAATAAAGTTATTTTTTTCCTTAAATCATAGTAATTTCATTTCAGTCAGGACCACTTTAGTCAAAGAAAATTTAATCTCCATTTGCAGTATTATATTTGTTGGTATGGCTCTGTTCTGGGGCCCCTCTGACTTTCCTAGGCCTATACAGAAAGCCTCTTCCACATGCCTTCGTGGAAGGCCTTAAGGCAGAGAGAACCCACCTCTCTGCCCTTCCATCCACCTTTATGGAAAGACTAAGGCAGGGAGAGCACCAGCAAAGACCTCCCGGGAACAGAACAGAACCAGCATCAATGACAAACAGAAATGACATTGATGAGTCAGATACCGCATGAAAAAGAGGAGCTGGGGTGGAGGCGTGCAGAGGATGTAGCAACAGTAGACAGGCCAGAGCAGTTTAAATAGGGCGCCCTGAATGAGATTCATCAATTGGTTGCATAAATAGGAATCATGTGATTTATCAGCTGACTCCCTTCCATCAATCAGCTGCTTCATCAGTTGATTGAGCTATTTAAGATTAGCTAATGTAGCTGGGATGTGAGCTGAGCTTGGCGTCATGTCCTGCCTGAACTAACACTTTGCTCAGTTTAATTTAGGGCTGTTCTTGCTGGGGTCCTCTCCCACACCAAATTAATAGACAACATAAAATCACATTGCAATACACCATAACATCAAATAACAATCAGGGTTTGTCTTTACTTTTACAAACAGCAGCTGACAATTTCTGCATAGTAGGGAAAGAAAATCATTGATCTCTATTTGTGTCTTGAATGACATGCGCAGGAAAAAGTTACATGAAACTATGTCTCTGCTTCACAGTAGTTTAATGAACTTGTTTTGGTTCTGTTAAAATAAATTCACCACCATAGACTGCCTAATATGGTAATCAGAAACTGTCCTCACACGAAGAATGACAGCAATGGTCATTACAGAAAGTGCCGTAAAACAGTGTAAGTTCAAGTGACAATGCCCTCTAGTCACTGTAGTAGTTATGACAGGAGCAAAGGAGGAGGGCAGGAGCTTGGACTCTCCTTATGGGGAAAGACCTCTCCTCATCTTATTTGCAAACATGTCAATATGCTTTAAAAATGATCATTTACACTCCAAAGAAGTTCACGTTGCACCAGCACGAGCAAGCTAGGAGCATGAGTTAAAGGATTTTGTGTAGAGAGCAAAGCAGATTTTTTTTTAAAAAAAGTTGGAATACCGGCTTATCTCCCGTTCCATCCCATTTCATCTCTGCTCCGGTATCACTCTCACCACAAATTCCAAGCATGCTCAATGCAAAAATGCATCTGTGTATTGAACACTATAACTATTCTCTGTCAAAAATCAACTGCTGTGAGGTCGACAGTGGAGTTTACCTCGTACTTTCAAAAGGAAACTGAGGGAGCGATGAGTGGGGTGAAATTTAAGGTGAGCATGGTGCAATAATAAGCAAGGAGAACAAACAGCTCCGTGAGTGAGAAGCAGAAATTCTCACCGCTCCACTCTGCTCAACATTTATAAGCACTACACAACTTATAAACGGTTAAGAAATGGCTTATAACACACTGTAATGAGTGTATTCATCAAAACCCTACCTGTGTGCTCTCATAAGTAGACGCTGGTGTATGAACAGATAATGAGTGACACTATAGTAAAACACAGTTGTTATAAAATTTGTCTTTGTATTGTAGAATATAATTGTTAAAAAATAGTGTACATTGATAAACATAGCTATAAAGTGTCCTGTAAACAGGTTAATAAATGTCTCTATGCTGCTTATAAGTGCCAAACAGGTAGGACTCATTTTAAAGATTCCATAATCACATAAAAATTCTTGACGCAGTGACTTTAAGTTGCCCACCCACGCCTACTGAAACTTGAGAGGAACAACTTCCCCTCTCATGCCAAGGTTGCCACCAACACAGCATTTACAAAACTTCCAGACTCCCTCATCCTTCACTGTCTCATATGAGCCAGAACTGAAAAGGTCTCAGCCTGCATCTCCCTGGTGACCCTTGTCCAAATTAGATGTTGTCTCAACATATTCCAGCAATTACCGAGTGACAGCCAAGACGCCAGCTCTCCCACAATGACTGAGTGCATGACTAATTAGCTAATGAGGCAAAAATAAACAAAGATAGCTCACTGGGTATTTGTGTGTGAGGGTGTTGTCAAGTGTCAGGTGGGGCACCCCTAAATCTCGGTGTGACGGGGAATCTGCATAATGGGTGAGAGTGGCAGCCAGCAGAAGTGTTAGGAGTCGATGGAGTGAAGTGAGCCGAGCCAAAAAAAAAGCTGAACAGAGTTGAGCTTAACAGTAAAGAGGCCTGTCACTGAGCCACTGTAAGAATAAACACAGATCTGAATGGGTGGAAACCTGGGATACACTGCAGTTAATCTATAATTAAGTCCAGCTTTTATTTTCTTCCCTAGTGTCTCTATTGCTCGCAACAAATTCCAGATGTATCGCTTTCCTGCAATTATTTGTCATGCGTAGTACTGACAATTCTGAACAATTTGTCCATGTTCAAAGAGAGAAACACACACAGTCTTCCTCTCTGAAGAAGATGATTCTCGTTGGTTATTATCTTGTTTGTCAGAAATCAAGCACTGGATCTCCTAAAACTTTCTCTAGCTGAATGAAAACAAATCTGATATCAATAGTTTGATCCTCCAAAGACCATCCCAATTTTACAAAAACATCTTGGCTCCCCGTCTACAAATGTCAAACCTGCAGCCAGAAACCTGGGTGTAATATTTGACAGTGACCTTTCATTTGAGAAACAAGTTACATAAGTTTTTCAATCTTGTTTTTATCAATTGAGGAGTTTCTTAAAAGTTAGAGCTTTTCTATCCCTCTTACTGAACTCAAAAGGTCATTAAGGCCTTTGTGAAGCCAAAAAATAATCTCATGTCTACAGAGAATACAAAATGCAGCTGCTTCATTTTTAAAGCTGGAGTGCGGAGCTTTTGTCTCCCCCTCTGGCAGTGAGAGTAATGAACACTGTTGACGTGTTTATGACGTATGCGGTGAGCTTGCTGCCAAGTTTCTTTTTATTTGGAGCATCACTCCCGAAACTTTTCTTGTACACTTCCTAAGATTGTCCGCCACAGCTTTTGCCACCCCTAACTGCTGCTCTGTTGCCATGGTCTCCGTTCCCCCTTTAAAAAGTCTTTATTTCACACTGTCAACATGCACAGCATCAAAGATAAACTATAACCTGTACCATTCGCTACATCACTTACATATAAGATAACAAAAGAAAATACAAGAAAACAAAATGAAAATGGAGCCAAACAGAAAAAGACACCAAACACAAAACAAGTCTGACATAAAATAAATAATTTTAGTCTCTCTCCCTTCATGCCAACAGTTGCTGTGGCTGGTTGACTTAAAACGCACCACTTAGTTGAATCCGCAGGGCAAAGTCGCAACATACACCACAACTATGGTATACTGTGAAATGTGTGAACTCATTAGGCAAGGGCTTGAGTGTAACAGATGTTCATTTGCTATATATGTTTAAGTCCTGCACCCCAGCTGTAACAAATACTAGAAGATGGGATCATATCAGCCCCGTCTGAGCCTCACTGGTTACAAGTTTTAGAACTAATGTTAAAACTCTATGTGACATTCAGAGTGTATAGGTTGTCTGGATATGGTTCTCAGCATTGAGGTGGCTGAGCCAGCTAGTCTAATGGTGCCAGCGTTAAACAATGGTAACAGTGCTGACAGAGCTAATGGTGATAACCAGGGGGAACCAGAGGGTGGGCGCTATGCTTTGATGACGATGTCATCCTAATGTCAGCAATAACCGCAGTATGAGCGCAGTGCAGAGCAGCGGCAATGAGCTACCCAGTGGGATACAAGCATGCACACACACAACAACAAACCACAGAGAATCTGTGATTACAACACACACAGCAGGACTGTCACTGTATTCTCTTCTTAGGATGCCATTACTCCACTCTATCGTTACACGGCAAATAGTTGTTTGCTGCTATGTCTATTAATGCTCTGAATTTTGCATACAGAACCTCTGAGATTTTACCTATTACCTTCAAAGCACTTTATGGTTTAGGTCCTTGTTGCATTGCTAAATCACTGCTCCCCTGTGAGCCAGAGTGCAGCCTCAGATCTCAGATCCTCAGGCAGGACTCTCCTGGCTGTTTCTAAATCCTGGCTCAAAGCTAAAGGTGACCGGGCCTTTGCACTCATGACCCCACAGCGCTGGAACTCCATGCCTGAAGATCTAAAGCATTTGGAGTCAGTGACATTGCCTTATTAGAGTCCTGATAAATAAAGTGTGTGCATTTATTATTATTATTATTACAGGATGGAAGACAACATCTTTAAACCTCCATTAACAGATTGAAACCCTAACAGGTACAGTAGACTGCACTAGATACACACAGCATGTTGTTGGTAAGTTGTGATGACTTATTCCAGTGCAGCCTCAGGCAGTGTGTCTGGGCTTTGGTTTGCATCTGGACTGCTTCCTGAGATCTGCCTGTTTATCCCTACAGTGTCCCATATGTGATGCTTCATGTCAGTAGTTCAGTAGTTATGTAACATCTCTCTTACTTACTGCTCCCTCTGTATGCCTCTGTCTTTTTTATTATGCACTGTATGTTTGTATTTACACAGGCTTATAAAGTTTATAAAAGTGCATTCCTTCATATGTATCTGCTAATATATGGTACTGGTAGGCCCTATATTTAAAACTCAGGGGACAGATTGGTCAGTCAGTGCCTTTAGATGGCAAAATAAACTTTGAAACTGTCAAATTTTAAGTGTAGCTTAAAGGGAAACTTCAGTTTTTTTCAGCCTGGACCCTGTTTTCCCATGTTTTTGTGTCTAAGTGACTAATGGGAATAACAGTTTTTGAAACTGGTCCAATATTGAGTGAGAGTGCTGCAGCCAGCAGCAGGAAAACAGGCTGCAGTGTAATCCCTGCAGGCAACTGAACACCGTCCAATTAAGTCTCCCACATGACTGTTATTATAAGTGTTTGACAACCTTATTGAAAGGATTCCTACAGAGACAGACCTTTTTGTCAAAGGATAAGATGCTTTTGGTTTAACCAGAAACAGGAAATCGCCATTGCCAAACACACCAGACTCTATTTAAAATAAACAGTACTTTTATAACGTAAAACACATTTCATTCAATGTTGGCAGAAGCAAAATAAGAACTCATAAAAACCATCTTGGCTCATCTTTCCACTGTTCCAACAATCATCACCTCTGGTTTGGTTGAAATAAATCTGAGATTCACCCAGTTCGGTATGAAAATATGCTGCCCCTATACACACTTAAATTACTTTTTATTTAACTGCAGTCTGGTGGGTTTGGTGATGGCGATTTCGGGTCTGTTTCAGGTAAAACAAAAAGGATCTTACACTTTAACAAAGAGGTTGACCTCTAAAAGAATCCTTTCCAAAATGCTGTCAGACATGTCTTATAATTAATAACGTGAGCTTGTCAGTGGCAAAAACAAACACTTTTAGTGGACATAAAGTGATGGTGCTCAATTGGGATTACATTGCAGCCGCTTCAGCACTTTCATTCAGTGCTGGACCAAAAATTGTTGTTGGTCACTTAAGCCCCGTTTCTACCATGCAGTACGATACAGTATTGTTTGGTACTTTGGCCTTTTCTTCCGTTTCCACTGTGAAAAGTTGTGGATGGTACCAATGGAACTGTTCGGTACCGTCCCCATTTTTGGTCCCCCCTCTGTTGGGGTACCTAGCACACAGACCTGGTACTATAAAGTGGAGCTGTGAGCACTGCAGTCCATTGATTGGTCTCTCTGCTCAGGGTGGTTTTGAGGCTTAACCACTGTTCATACCATGGAAAGTTTTACATTTCAATGTGACTACTTTAACCATTACTTTATTTTTTATTGTCTCTCTCTTGGGTGACATACACTTTTAGTAATGAGTGGATCTTCAAGCATTTGAAAATATATAGTAATTTCAACCAGATTATGTGAACTGCATATATTCTAATCTTCACTTGCAGAAAAAAAAAAGTGTTGGAGAGCATCGGGGCTGGGGCAACACTAAACCCCTGAGCTTGCCTTAGAAGGACTAAATGCACAAACCCGCTATTTTTAAATATCCCATGGAGAGAGACTTTCACTGCAGCCTGTTCTATTTTGTTCTGAAAATATCGGCGTGCAGCCTCATTCTGCTGACGATAAACAAGGTGCAGACTGATAAAGGAGGAAATACAGTGAGTGCTGGACGGAGTAGTGAGTGACAACAACCCCGCCCACATGAAAGAGTACTGTTCGTGGTGGAAACACTAAAGACCTAGGGTCTAGGTACCATGTCAGAAGGGCTACTTTTGGTTCCAAAGGTACCATACTGAAAGTGTTTGGTGGAAACAGCTTTGGACACAAAAACATGGGAAAATAGGGTCCAGGTCGTAAAATACAGAAAATACAGTTCAAAATACAGTTACTCTGTTACTTCTCACCTTCTCACCAGAGGTGTACTTCAGGTACTTTCAAAAAGCTTGAACATCTCATATAACTTAACACATTTTAAGACATTTCAAGCTCAATGGGCGACCTCAATTTTTCACACAAAATACCTGCATTCCTGCAGCCATACTTCCACTTCTATTCTCTCTCTTGCATCTCCCAGATTGCAACTGTTGTTCTTTTTTTCAGTTTCCAGCAATAAACCCAGCGCTCACAGATTTGCTTCATGATCCACAACCTTAACAGATACACTGAACATACTAATACACTCAACGTGGCCTGAAGGCATTCATCAGTTTCAAATGGCTACCATATATCTCTCTCATCACATTAGTGACCCCTCATATTTCCATTTCAGAGCCCACTGGGGGCCCTCATTCGACCCTCAATCATTAAAGCTCAGTTGTATGGTACAGAAGTAAAAAGGCTGTCTTTTATTGCTGGGATGCTGCAGCAGTAGACACACAGGCAATTCACTTTATGAGTGGTTCACCCTTGAAAGGACTTGCTGCCTTCAAAATCATTTTTACAGACTCAGTGTCCATGGCATGCTCATTTTTCCTGTCACACACAATGACACACACGGGTGTAACAAATCATTGAGGAAAAAAAACCTGCCACAGGTTTGAAATCAAATATTACATGATACTGTTCAGTGAAATTCAATAATGTCCATTCTGTTGTGGATTTATTTGACTGAATGCAATTTTGGAGTAATGAATTTCATCTCAACAATTTCACTGCATGTTCTTTACAGGGTACTCCAGCAATTTAGTATGTCACTTCCATAAAGCTCAAGACCTTGGGGAACAATGGTCGAAATCAATAAATCGAGGGCAAGACATCATGACTTTTGTTCCGTAGGATGGGTCAGGCTCCAAAAAGACTGGAGCCTACATTTCCAACGGGCAGGTGGATGGCTTCTTTTCATTAGACCTACATCCACATCGATGTGGACACCCAAACCAATTGCCATAAAAAGATGTCAGCATTGTATGTCTCTGCAAACTCTAAATGACTTGGGAAAAGATCATGCTTACGCTTAAAATAGCCAATTTTGGTGCCACCATTTCCAGCAATCAGTAAACAGCAACTACTTTTCATGTCACTATCCTTGGTGGAAAACAGCTACAAAACAGCCATGTTTGGTGGTTATAAACCTGCAGGAAACAGCCTTGACTCGCTAAAACACACCTGGTTCTGTTGTTTGTTGGTCTTGAACAGTGACCAACCTCCACCTCCCAGTGACAAAGTCAGCTCATATGCAATGTCTTGTGTTTCTCTAATCAAAGTTTCATTATCAAAGTTAAAAAAAACATTCAGGTGAAACAGGTCCACAGAAACACCTGTGTATCTCTAAGTATCCCGACTTTTCCTCCTTTTACTGAGCTATGTGATGTGATTTTTCTTTCTACATATACTGAAATTACTCACTCTACAAACTGTATATTTTTGATACACAAAGACACAGAAAGTGCTCATTTATTAGTTAATTATACAATGCCTCAATACCTAGAGGAATGACTTATTTGGATCAATGATGTGATTCTAATAAAGCACACGCTGTATCATGTGCACATTCCCTAAAGGCCAAATGCAATGTTGTGTGTCTCTCTGAGTGTAAATATCAACGCATCAGCAAGTTAACAATGTGACCTGCCATTAAAAGAACTATGGAACCAGTAAATGCTAGAGCATTAAGACACCAAGACAAACACTGATATGCAGCCAACATTAAATCCGAGCACATTTGAGCCATTTTGTTAAGCTGACCGCAGCAAAGTGTAACGTGGCACACTCTTGAGTTCTCTGTAGGTCAGTAGCATAACCTAGTCACCAGAAGAAAATTATGTCATTGTACATTTGTTCCATGAATGAATTTTAACCATGAATTCATTACATCTATACATTTCACCTGCTGTAGTTTTTCTGGCAGCTTTTTAGCCACCAAACATGGGTGTTTTTTAGCAATCCCCTGCTGTTTTTCCACTGGAGATTGTGTAGCAGTTGTTTTTACAGAGACATTGCTGCATTCCTAGCACAGAAAGCGACAAAAAGCAGTTATATTAAGCCAAACCAGGATCTTTTCTAACCATCATAAAGTAGTTTTTGTGTCTAACCACACAGTAAGCTCAGCATTGTTGAAACATAAAGAAACATTAAGTTTCAATGTATAAATTACATAATAAGATACAAATGTAATGTATCCAGGTTTTGCAGAAACATACAATGCTAACACTTTTTTTGTGGAGATTGGGTTGAGTAGAGAGCACTGAGCAGCTGCAGAAGGTTTTACACCCCGGAGCAAAATCCTAATCTGGGCTTTTCCCAATTTAGTGTGCACCATGTTGGAGCTTTACAGGGCCAGAAGACAACCCCTAACAGCTTGCTGCTCGCAGCAATATTAACTTCACACTAAGAAGGACATTAGTAGGACAGTGCCAGAGCGGAGTCAATGTTTAATTTCCCCAAGAGGCAAATTGGTCTCCAGAAAGTAGTCAAATAAACAGCACATGAAAGATACTGTAAATACACAATAAATAAAGGGAAAAAATGGACCATTGTCACCACAACCAATGCCAGGAAACCAGCTGTCTATATTTACAACAGGTGACTAACTTATAACTTGGTGCTAGTTGATAGCACAAAATCCCTGAGATAGTTTTCATTTTATACAGGATGTAATGTGCCGTTTGCAGTATTCAGTGCGCTCTTGAAAGCTTTTCCTATTGTTGTCATACAGTAGCTTCTACATATCTACATATTGCTTTATACATAATTACATTGTCCTTGATGGATGTTCCTATCATTTTTCACACTAATGTTCCTGGTGCAAATTTTGTATTCTTCATATAATCATGTTAGAAGTGTTATTATAGTGCTCAACTCGGATGTTTCTCGCTTCAAGCTATGCACACTGTAGCTACAGAAAAGTACCAGTAAGCACCTTTTAGGGTCTTTGCTGCAATCCGATGAAGGAATTTACCGGAAACTAGATACCATTTAACTCAAAAACATGACAACACTCACAAGGACCACGGAGACAGATTAAATATTGATTGACCTCAGGCACTCTGGACATTGAGGAGACTTGGCCAAGTTAAAAATCAAATCACATTAAAGCAGCTGGTTCACAGATAACGGTATGAGATCGATACATATCCAGAATCTGAGGGGCAAAAAAAGTCAGTAGAACAGAATCGGATCAGGTCGACTTATTTTCCTCAAGAATATCAAACAAGGTCACTTTGTTAGTGAAAATATGTTCCAAGGAGCATTTCCTCTGAGTACACACAAACATGATCTTACATATACAGAAGTCTCATGCATCATCAAGTTTTACTGGTTACATGTTTGCTTCAAATTTAAAAAGAACGATCCATTTATGTCGTGGTTGTAAAGTTTACTTAACGGTGTCAGCAAAACACATCTAGCAGACAGGGAGCAACATTAATTTCTTTGAAGGGATGTTTCTGGCCACCTGATGAATGTAAGTCCAATATTTAAGCTCCTTTTATCTCTGTTTTTGGTCTCCACCAATTCCTGAGGGAAATATCTGACTTTTAAGCTGTTAAATGTTCTACTGTGTTCCCCCAGATAGATACTAAAGCCCCGTTTCCACCAAGCAGTCCGATGCAGTTCAGTTCAATACTCTTTTTTTCCCTTTCCAATGTGAAAAGTTGTGGATGATACCAGTGGAACAGTTCTGTAACATCCCCATTTTTGGTCCCCCCTCTGTTGGGGTACCTTGCAAACAGATCTGGTACAAACTGGTGAAGCTAGAAACACTGCAGTCTGTTGATTGGTCAGTAGTGGACAGTCTCTCTGCTCAGGGCTGAGTTGTGGCTGGTTTTGAGGCTTATGTAACCTCTGTTCATACTGTGGAGAGTTTTACATACATTAGTAAACTATAACTATTAAAATGAAAAGATGTTTAGCTGCTTCTCACAGCAGCTGTAGTCTGAGAAAAAAAAAAAAAACTTTTAAGTTGGAACGCTGACTTGTAATATACTCAGTACATGACTTGACAATGTGAATCCATCAGATGTTCTTCAGAATTCTTCAAGATGTTGATCTTCAAGCGTTTGAAAATATATAGTACTGCATATATTTTAATCCTCACTTGGAGAAAAAAATAAGCATAGCAGAGCATTGCTCCTGTGGCCTACGGCAAAACTAAACCCCTGCGCTTGCCTGGAAGGACTAAATGCACAGACCCGCTATTTTCAAATATCCCATTGAGAAAGGCTCCCACTGCAGCCTGTTCTATTTAGTTCCAAAAATGTTGGCGTGCAACCCGTTCTGTGGACGAAATAAGAGGTGCAGACTTCTATCTGCGTCAACAGTGATGAGGAAATACAGCGAGTACTGGATGGAGCAGTGAGTGACAACAACCCCGCCCACATGTTTGCAGTGGAAACCCTATATGGACATAGAGTCCAAGTACCATGTCTAAAGGATTACATTTGGTTCCAAAGGTACCATACCGAAAGTGCTGGGAGGAAACCAAATGAAGCTTTGCACAAGTTCAATCAGGAAGACTTTCTTTATGCTTTATTCATTCACAGTTCTCTCTCTATCCCACTTCCACTGCTTTCTCCAATCAGCTGATTATGGCCGTTTGTTCTCCTACTTCGCCAGTCAAACTTTACTGCAATCTCTTTCAGCCATTCATGTTGCTATTGTCAAACTTTAAATCTGTTCTACTTTCTGATCCTGTCAGCTGCATTTTAGGCAGAATCGTCACAGTCATTTCCACCGCATTCACCCCCACTCACTTTATCCAGAGCCCAGGACAAGCTCATCAGAAGCCCACTCTTCTTAAAATCTAGATCCTCTACTCCCTCTTCATCTCATCTCATCACCACAGACAGTATCGCCACAGGGGGCGTTCCCTAATCTACTACCTCTTTACAATCCTCTTGAAATACATGACACCAGGATGGGGTCTTACAGCAAATGTAAATATTCTTTTCTCTCAGACCGAGTCTCTCCTGATTGAAATTGTCATCTGGGTATGTGTGTGACATGGGTAATTGAGGCTGTTGAATAAACAGTGAAAAACTACAACTAATCAGCAGCCATAGAGAAGGACTTTCCAGTTTCATTGTAATTTAAAAGTATAAGTATATTATATTCAAGTGTTTACTTTTTTTAAAAGAGTAAGAGCTCTCACTAGCAACCACTGTTGTAAACATCTGTGGCAAGCCAAGTGCAAAGTCATCTAATCACATGTTCAGTGAGCAGACAGCAAGGTTGTGTCCACAACTACATTTGACACACTGAGAAGCTAATTAGAGGGACTGCGTCTGAAACAGAGGGTGGACATAAAAATACAAACAGCTAATTATGTGAACAAGGAATAGGTCACCCTGTACTTTTAGCATGTGTGTAGTGGGACACTCAGTGAGGAGAGCCTTCACTTCATTGAGGGATACAAGAGATGCTCTGCACTCCAGTTTGATGGTGGTTGGAGATGTAAAGAGAAACATCTGACTTCATTTTGGGGTCCATGGAACTGTTCTTAAATTTATTTAGCAAAGTGCCATCACCTTGTTGTCATATAGGAACACGTACACCTGCTATGGCAGCCATTATGATCATGCAGACACCTTTTTGCTGAGTTACTTCATTTGTAGTCTTCAACACTCTCACACCTTTCATTTTCTCATCCTGTTAGGGGTTGCAGCTAACATTAGCGGAGAGGCTGGGTACACCCTGGACAGGTTCAGACTATCACAGGGCTCACACATACAGAGACAGAGACAGACAACCTACTGGCAATTTTGAGTCACCAATTAACCTGTGTGTCTTTGGAAGCCAGACTACACGGAGGAAGCCCACACTGACATGGGGAGAACATGCAAACTCCACACAGAAGGGCCCCCCACCCTGGGGTTCGAACCCCCGACCCAGGATTCAATCCAGGAACCCTCTTACTGTGAGGCGACAATGCTAACCACTGAACCACTATCCCACCTGTTGGGACACTTTGTGAGGCCACATGCACAGAGAGGAGCCTCACCTGTGTGCATGTTGGACCTTTAAGGAAACAGAGGATATGTGACGTGTCTGTGTCAAGGTCTGTGACCTCTGTTTTCCTCTCTCTCTTGTTCAGTCAAACAGAGCAAAGGCACCAGAAAAAACTGTACAGGACCCATCAGGAAAACATGATTGCATGACCTGTAGTATATTTTAAAAAACTACTACAAACTCTAGAATTTAAACCAGGGATTCAAACATATTACAGAGATTTATCCTCCTCTGAGGGTCCTCTAGCTCTGCTCCAATGTAGTCACGCATTGAACAATCCTTTAGCTGCAGATTACACTGAAGGGATGAACGGCCCCAATGGGCTTCGTGCATCATCGCCGGGACGCCCATTCTGGGCCAGATGTTGTCGGGCTATTAGAGAAAGCTCAACCGCGTGCGCGCACACAAACACTCACTGCTACAAGCGTGCAAATATAATATTATGATGATTTATTAAACTGTGATCTTGAGGGATTTAGCAGCCTTTACGCATACTATAACACAAGTATAAACTGTTGAAACAGACGAAAGAAGGTGAAGCTCTCCTTCAAATTGCCTTTCTAAATGAATGTTATATATTTTTCTTAAGATCCACTCCTACTTCTCTTGACAGTTGTGGATACAGATGCTCCTGTCACGCCAGATGCGCACGAACTAAGCCCAAGTGCCTGAACTGCAGCTCTCATCTGTCTGACAAATGTTGATGGAAATGACGCTCAAATGACAAAATGTCAAAGATAAAAGGTGCCTGGCTGCATCTTTTTCCCCTGCTCTCTGCATCCTCTGACAGACAGACAAGAGACGGAAGGCTCCATCAGTGACCCACCTTGACAGCAAAACATCGCCCACAGGTAAAATCCAATCAATACAGATCCAGTACACTTCCGAGGCTCCATGGCAGCGGCGGAGCACAACTCCCTCTGTAGCCCGCTGGGGATGTCAAACTTCGAGGGAGCGCAGCTTTGTCAGACTGCTGGTGCTGCGCTCTCTATCTCTCTCCCTCTCTCACTCACTCACTCACACTCACACACACACACACCCAATGTTAGTCTTCTTGTCGAGTCGACGAGCCGACCGTCACCTCAAAAGTCACTTTGGATCCCGCTGTCCCCCCTTCTCTCTGAGCTCAGCTGTATTTTTATATCAAACATCTCGAGCTTGTCCTCTGCGTCTTTCCTGTCGTAACCGTGTGCGCTGATGATGACAGCCACCTGTCCGCTGGGTGCTTCTGCGCAATGCCGTCAACTTCGTCAAGGTTTGTCCCCTCCAGTCATTTCGGGCTCATCCTCATCAGCTTTATGGGTGATGACTGAGGAGAGATGTGTACGCACGCAGGAATTCCCAACAGAGGGCGACTTCGGAAAACTTTTTTTTCCCCACTCAAGCAAATGTTTAATTTGTTTAGTGGGTGCTGAGTACAGTTGATCAGCAGAATTTGCAGGTATCCCTGTATTTTTTTCCCAGTAGTGGAGTAGTGAACATGGTCTCCCTTCCAATCTAATATATGGATAAAATGATCATCTGTCACTGTGCTCCTTTTCTCCTACAGGCGGGAAGATTGACTCTAATGCAACTGAGCGACAATAATGAACTTCCCTAAAAAGGTGCACAAATTAAGTTCAGTAATTTGTCTGTAAAGGGAGTATTGTCCCCTCTCCTTTCCCCCTCCTTTCAACCTGTTGTCACACTTAAAGCCTTGTCCTCCTCAGTACCTGTATGCCAGGTGTGGCTCAGTACTGGCCTGCGCCCTGATTTCTGGGCGGAGCTGGCGGAACTATTACCTGGGCAGGTGCTTGCTGCTCAGTTTGGCGATCTTGTCTCTTCCTGGAGCTTGGTGTCTTTGTTTGACGCGGTCCACAGTTTGGCTTAAGCAGTGTGGCTGGCGGAGCACTGTGTTTCTTCTGAACTTCTGAAGCTGTGGGTTGTGCCTTCTCGCTGCTTGTTTTTATAGGTTTAGGCACAAAAACACTTGGCTAGTGGTGGCACTATTCTGGCAGGAAACGCAGCAATGTCTTGGTAAAAAAAAAACAGCTACCTTTTGTGGCACTGTCCCGGCAGGAAATGAAGTGGTGGGTCGCTAAAAGCTGGTTTTGTTATGTGGTGGTGTGCAGCTTGGCAGGTTTCTTGCCCAAGTCAAGGTCAACTCATATACAACGTCACTTTACAAACAATTATATGTGGTTTGCAGACACTTGCAGTGTCAATATTTTGTTCTGGTAACTGGGTTAATGTCACTTTTACACAGTGCACTCCTTTCTCACTCTCCTGTTTATCCTCATAATGGTGTTCCTCCTCCTCCCTCTTTTCATTGTCATCTTTCCTCATCCTCCCTTATTGTTTTTCCCCTCCAGTCTCCATAATCTATGCTTTCTCACTGTCAAGGGCATTACCTGTAACATCCACAACCTTCTCCAGTTATCCTCTCTTCCAGTCCAGTTATTAACTCATGTTTTCTACCAGCTATAGAAATGTGTCTCAAGGTAGGTGTTGGACCCACCCATGGCTTTAAAATCAAACAGAATTTTCGGGAATGTATTTAGAGAAGGTGAGGTAGATGTTTATATACACATGAAGGAAGTTCCTACTCATTAATGGTAGTTTGTGGATATATTAAACAATGATATATCCAAACATGGAAGCCCTTACAATTCAGTACAAACTGCTCACTCAGCAAAAGAAAATTGTTCTGCCTGCTAATCATGTGTCCATGACTCATGTGCATTAATGTCTTTCTCTGGCCAAGCCGCCTGTTGTATACTGTACATGGCACGTGAGCAGATTATACAACCCAGTCACCAGAAAAAAATGTTGGCATTGTACTTTTCTGCAAACCATGGACATTTGCAAATTAGTATGTAGTGGATACATTTAATATTTAATAATGCTGAGGTTAACATGCATTTAGATTTAGGCACAAAAATCCTTTTATGATTTGGAAAAGATCATGTTATGGCTTAAAAAACACACTTCTGGGGGAATAATCCCAGAGAAAATGTCTGGGTAAAAAAACAGTTGTTTTTGTGGAACTATCTCAACTAGAAAAACAGTAACAGGTTGATTAAAATCACCTATATTTGGTGCATAAAAAGCCACTGGAAACACAGCAATAACTTGCTAAATCACAACTAGTTTTGTTGTTAGTTTGTCTCGGAAAGTAGCCTTAAGCTTGGCAGATGTCTCACCTAGTGGCACGCCATCCACCTTCACCGTTGCCTTTTTACGTCACTTTCCATTTGTTCATATGATATGTTTGAAACGTGCAAATGTTATGTGTTTGTGGTTTGCAGAAATGTACAAAGCCAGTTTGCCTCTTCAGTAGTAGGGTTAGCTTTCGAATCAGAAATATTGGCTGCTGTATTGTACATTTCATAACAAGGACATTATGTGTTGCTACTTTCAGTTACAAGCATTTGCGCAGCAGTGGCGCAGATGATGAATTAAGTCATAAATAGATTCATGTTAGCACGCACCACTGAACGCATCTTTAATCAGCTTGGCAGCCGTCCAGTGTGGTGAATTTTGGTGCATGTGGCCAGTTGTTAAAGCATATTGCGTCCTATAATTACCTCTAACGAGACAGCCTGAGCTTCAGTGTGGTGTGGTAAGGGAAACACCTTCAGGGCAGCACCCTTTACACTGCAGTGACATGAAATGGAGTATTATTGTGTGTGAGCAGGTGTGTGTGGGAGTCAGTGTTCGGCCTCATTAGCTTGTATGGAGACATTTAAAGTTGTCAGTTGGTGTGATGCACCTATGATGTGTCCTGCTCTATTAATTGCTCATTTATGCCAACCCTGTCATCTTTGCATCATCGTCTTAATGTTCTTTTCTTTCCCTTTGTCTTTCTCTTTGTCAACTATCACATACTCTCACTTCCTCTAGTTTTCTCTTTTGTTTTACCCACTACCCATCTGCCATGCACACTGATTCATTGTTGATCATACTGTCTGTTCACTCTCCTCCTCCTCAACCGTCCATCTCTCGTCCCCCCCTCCGTTTCCTGTCTCACTTCTCCGTTCTGTGCTCTTGCAGTTTGAGCATCAGATGCAGTGATGTCCTCAGACCATTATGAGAGCGCCCGCAGCGCTTCTGTAGCCCTCACTATCTATCACCCTCCCGCTCCCTCTCCCATCCGCTTTAGCCCCAGTGTGGAAAGCCCCCACCTCCCCTCCTTGTCTTTCTGTCTCCCTCTGGCTTCAGTCTGGACACAGTGCTGCACATGTATGTAGACTGCCATCAGCTCACATTAAGTAAATGTCCTTTTGGCTGAGTCTGCAGGGATTTGAGTTGGTCCTGTGTGTGAGTGTGTGTGTATTTGTGAGTATGGGTTTATATGTGTGTTTATGTATGTGCACCTGTTTATTTACATGCTGTATATGTGTGTTGTCTCTTCTAGTCCAACTGGAAGAGCCCCTCCCTCCCTCCCTTTACAGCACACATCACATTAACATATACACAGCACATAGTAGCCCCGAGCCCATGCCATAAATATCATAAACAACATCATCAAGCATGGTTGGACATGTGGTTCGTGCTGGCGCTTATGCCATTGCATATGTCTCAGCTTACTTCACCATGCTAAATCTAAATGCACTGTACATATGGGAAGAGAAAGGGCTTGAAATCTTGAAGAAATTATAATTATCACCTAAATGTGCAGCCCCCCTCGGCTTTATGGAGCTATAGTACCGCAAGGTTCTAATTTAGGTCCAATTTTAATTTCCATCTATATGCTTCCACTTGGCCAAATCATTCAACAACACAACATTTCTTTTCATTGCTATGCAGACGACACCCCTGAGACCCGGTGACCCAAGAAGCCTAGCTGCTGCTGTAGATTGTCTCACCGATGTCAACTGTTGGATGGCACAAAATTTCCTTCAACTCAACAATTCAAAAACAGAAATCATACTGTTCAGTCACCCTAATCCAAAAAACCCCATCAGTCTTGGTCCCCTTTCTATCTACATGAAGCCCACTGCCAGAAATCTAGGAGTACTGTTCGATTCAGACCTAAGTTTCAAACCACACATTAAAAAAGTTGTCCAGTCCTGCTTCCTCTCAATTAGAACCATTTCTAGAATTAAGCCAATGCTCTACCATTCTGACCTTGAAAAAATCATCCACGCTTTAATTTTCTCCAGATTAGATTACTGCAACTCCCTCCTTTCCGGCATCACCCAAAAACCCCTCTCTCGCCTCCAACTAGTTCAGAACGCAGCAGCTAGGCTTCTTACTGGTTTTAACAGACAACATCACATCACCCCGATTCTGGCTTCTCTCCATTGGCTCCCTGTTCGTTTTAGAATTGATTTTAAGATTTTACTGAACACTTTTAAAGCACGTCTGGGTCTGGCTCCAAGCTACATACAGGGCCATCGCAGGACAGGCAAACTAGGCAATTGCCTAGGGCCCCCAGCTGGAAGGGGGCCCCCAGAGACGACTGACATTGGTCCATATCAATGTCAATATGATGGAACCCCTATAGACACTGCAACAACGACAACACTTTGGAATCCCCCCTAATGGGGCCACCTACTAGCTGCTGCTTGCAAGTGGCAGTGTAAGTAGGGTGACCAGATGTCCCGCACTGTGCGGGACTGCGCAGCATTTCTGTCTCTCCAATCACAAGAGGGTGAGTGTCCATGCGCCGTCCAATAACGGCATGCGCTGGCCACCTGGCACTCAATATGCTGCTGCAGTGGTTTGTATCCAGTGACATTTCAGGTATTAGCTGAGCTATTGAGTATCTTTAAGCAGTGAAAGTTACTATTTATTTCTTTTTACTTGTAGGTTAGATTTGTTTATATGCTACAGTGATTTGTTTTCCACAGAGCTCTATTGTGCAAGTATTTTACTCGCATTTGCGACTAAAAATAGTTTTGCACAAGCAAAACAAATCATTCAGGAGCACGCTGTGCGAGTACAGATTTCAACCAGCAGCAGAAACTAAAGGCGAGTCCTGCCGGTTGTGGGTTGAACGGGGGTCACAGATGCCGTATTCCTGTCAAATATGGCGCAAGATAAGGGCTTACTGGCGACGGAGAAGTCCGGCTCCAGGTCCAATAATTTCCTCTTTGTTGATTTCATGACTGCCCAGAAATACCTGAACAGCCGAGCAGTGGCAGCACACAGGTATGTGGTGTGTCAGAGGAGGAACGAGCCATTCACATTTCTCTTTTTGTGTCAGGTAACGGCCCACAAACCTCACCGCACTGTTCACGGGACTGTTCTTTACTTGTGAAGGGACTGTTCTTTACTTGTCAGGGGAGGAGGGTGGCTGGTTGATTTTTATTTCATTTATTTATTTATTTTATTTCAATCCCCCCTATGTTAATCACTTATTGATGCTGTTTTTGAAGTATGAATAAGTCAATAAGTAATTTATTCCTTTGAAATATCATTGATGTATTATAGAAAAGTGATTTATCTTTTTATAAATGACAAAAGGCACATCTGCCGAATTTTTGCTGTGGTATTGTGATACTACTCAGAACCGTGACACTTTCACTGGTATCGTACGGTGGGTCCCTCCACGGTGCCTCTTGCCTGGGGCCCCCACAGTGTCTTGAAACAGCCCTGGCTACATAACTGATATGCTGACCCCGTACGAGCCAGCCCGCAGCCTTTGATCCTCAGGTGGGGCCCTTCCGGCTGTTCCAAAGTCGAAGCTTAAATCTAAAGGTGACCGTGGTTTTGCCATCAGGGCCCCTCGACTTTGGAACGACCTGCCTGAGGTGAATCACTTCTTAAAACCCATTTCTACAGACTTGCTTTTATGTAATGTTGTCTTTCTATTGTCTTTTAATCGTTTTATCATCTCTTTATTGTTTTTCTTTGTCTTCAGCCGCCATCTTCTTAAGGTCAGATCTGTTATTGTTTTCTGTATCATGTCTTTGCTTTGCATTGCACTGCTTTTGCTTTGTTTGTCAAAGCACTTTGTAAACTCTGTTTTTAAAGGTGCTATATAAATAAAGATATTATTATTATTATTATTATTATTATCATTATTACAGTAAGTTTTATCTCACTGTTTAGCTGTCTAGGTTACAACATTACGGTTATGGTTTACTTTCACTGCTCTTCTAGAGTATGTTTTTGGGTTGCAGCAGGAAACTGTTCTCAGTGAGACAGTTCTAAAAACTCTCTGTGCTAGTTGGTGAACATAGTGGAGCATTTAGCAGCTAAAGAGACAATCTATTATCTGCAGGAGTTAGTGGAGATCATAAACTGTGTAATTAAGACGGATGACATGACAGCTCCCCAAAAGTGAAGCCAAAACACCTTGATCGCCTCCTGGTGGCTGGCTGCCATATAGGTCCTAAAACCCGTCTCTTGGGGCCCATGAGAAAATGGGCCAAACTAGAGATCAAATAACTACACAAAATACACATCAAATAATCTTTTTCCAAAGATGATTTTTATCATTTTAGGTAGTTTTTGTCACGCTGATGTATGGTCATGTGTTCATTTTCACGTTGTTACCAGCTGTGTTCCAAACTGATGCTGTCCGGTGGCTTTTACATCCACCAGACACAAAGCAACATGAGCATTAATTTGTTTCTCTGGCAAAACAACAAATGTAGTTAATAGTTTATAGAGTGCATAAATGAAAATGTGCTGCATGGGTGTTGTAAGAAAACACAAAAAGGTATGATGAGGAGGTCTACCATCACCCGACTGGCTGCTCTGTTTTATATGTGCATGCAGCACACTGGACCCAGGTGTGTCCCATGAGGCTGATTGTGCCCAATCAAGGTCTGCAGCCCTGGAATGCAAAAACACAGATACAGCAAGGTACCTAACAGAGGGGCCGTCACAGTAGCATACACTGAGTTTGTCAGTTTTTCTCCAAGGGTAGATGCCTGCAGCAACTGGAAATGTTGTTGATGAGAGCGGTGAGAGTGAATTGGAATAGTAAAGTTATCACTTTAAAGTTAAGATTACTTTTTCCAAAACCCAAAAGGTTGAGCTGGGAGATGCTGAAATGCTCTGTAGAGCTGAGGGGAACTGCAGAGTTAGGTGATGATTCTCTGTTGATTGGTTTTACAACACTTCTTACATTCCTCATAGTCATACATTTTCTGTCCTTTTTAAAAAATATAAATGTATTGATTAATATGTGCTTTAAATCCAGAAATGAAGCCTTGAAATCCACCCTGCTCTAATGCAAAATGTAAACATGGCAATTACCATATCGAACAAAAATATTTATTCACAAATATTAGGAGATGTGTCTTAAAATCCATAATCTTTAATACATCAGTGCATCCCTCAGAGGAGTGCAAGAGCTAATCCTTCTCTTTGCCTATTCAGCCTCATTATCTATTTCTTTACTTTTATTTCTCTTGTTTCTAAGTGAGTGAACAACATTAACCAAAAAAAAAATTCACTCAGACTGTCTACCCTTATGACAGAAGATGTAAAAGTTAAAGGTCATGATTAAATCAGACTGTTTTCCTCGAAAGGCAATATCACACCTTAAGATGAGATCAGCAAGGTGAGCAACAGAACATGTTTTGCGGCACCTACAACGACCTTTTCACAGGGCCATAGTGCTGCTGGCAGTTTGAGTCATGTAGTCAGAAAGTGACGAGGCACACACACACACACACACACAGTTTGCCTGTGTGATGTTATAAGGGGTAGCACAGGTGAGATACAGTCATCTTACTGCTTTGGTCCCTGGCAGTTCAATCAGCAACTGGATGCATGATCAGCTCTCTCCCAGAGCTGCTTGCGGCCACAGAGCCAGGACCCTACCCGTATTTTCCCCATGATGTACAACCTTGGGTTGCTTCATTAACAATGTATGTGAGGCTGAACTTGTGGCAAATGTGTGTTTCAGTCTTTCCATCCAGATGAGCTTCAATTCACAGCAGTGATAACAGATGTGAAGCAGAAAATTGAGACTTTCCATAAACCAAAAAAAATCCCCAGAGTGCTCCCATAATCACCTTTTCAATCTTTTCTTGTTCATAGCGACTGGAGCTGTACACAAGCATCGCAGAAAATAAAGTATACACATCCCAAGTCAATACTATCGGTAAATAAAGGCAACACCGTATATTCTCTGCATGTTCCTCAGAATGAGCCTTTACTACAGCTTTAAATTGCAGCATTGACACATAAATGCAGGTCAGGTTTGATTCAGACTGTACAGGACTGAGCTTAGTAAATAATGTTCACTCAGATGGATCAGATTGCCCTCTGGCATAAGGCAAATACTACAACTCAGTCAAAAGCTCCATGAATTTAAAAGAAGAATATTTGTAGACTCCATACAGAGTATTGCTGGTCCCAAAATATATACTGACAGTTTGTATAACATCTTATAAACACTTTTACAACACTTTTTAATAGTAATCTCATGCTAGCTGCATGGCTCTATCAGTATTGCCTCTCCTGTCAGTCCACCACTTTGGTCCAGACTGAAGTACTTGACGAACTATTGGTTTGTCAAGAAAGTTTGTACAGACCACTACTGTAATCTACGTGATAAGCAGGTATACACTGTATACCCACTAAAACAAGTGCCAGGATTTCAGTGTACCCACCTAAAAAATGCGCAAAGACACGTAACATCTTCAACTTCCACTTCAGCTATTTGTTTTTTGCAAATACAAGGTCAAGGGATGTGACAGCAAACTGAACAAACACTGCAAGACATGCAGAGAGACACTTATCATTCGTCCTCGGCCTCAGCTGGGCTCAGTGCACAGTGGGTGCGTAGCAAGTCAATCAATCAATCAATCAATCAATCAATTTTATTTATAAAGCCCAATATCACAAATCACAATTTGCCTCACAGGGCTTTACAGCATACGACATCCCTCTGTCCTTATGACCCTCACAGCGGATAAGGAAAAACTCCCCAAAAAAACCCCTTTAACGGGGAAAAAAAAACGGTAGAAACCTCAAGCAAGTGTGTGATAGAGCGAGAGACAGTGGATACACTGAGATCAGACAGGAGTTGGTATTCAGAACTTCCTCTATCCCAGCATATGAAACACATAATCATATTGTTTTAATAGATGAAGTGAGCAATATTTTAGAAATAACTTAACAATAAACGTACAATCCAATAAAGCAGATCTTCCTGAAAACAATAACAACAAGATAAGATATGCAGCATGTCCAGATACATAACAATATGAACAAGTCTTCCCGGCTGTAAATGTCCTTGGCTTTTAAGTCTTTGTGTTACTTACAAAAAAAAAAAATGTTTCAGGAGGTTTTATACTCAGTCTTTTGAATGCCTTCAGTTGAATGTATGTACTGTATAAAATAAGTCCTCCAACCCATACGACTACATTCATTGTCTCTACCTTCTAATGCAATCTCCAGGAATGTTTCCTTAATCAGTGTCCCTACCTATAGTAGCCGTTCCAACATACCAACGTTCCGAGGCCACGTAGACTGCAAGTTGTCTCGGTTTCAACTCGTGTTCCTGTCCCTTTTCTGAAGATCCACAGTACTCATATGAGGCAGGGAAAAAGTTGGAAGAGATTGATTGAGAATACAAAAAGACAAAATACAGCAGGCCAAGTTCTTCCAAAATTACAACTTTTACGGTCCACTACCAACTTGATGGATCTATTTATATATATTCTTACTGTATTACCCGTTATTATACACTTTAATACTGCATACCATGGTCAAAAACGTATTACAATCCAAACTAACACAGACTTCATGTCGTCTTTGCGCGACAATCTCCTCTTGTCATGCCCTCTAAACTGGTGCAAATAATTTATGTCTGTAATCTAACACAAATATGAAGTAGATCTAAACATAACCTTAGCATAGTCCATTGCTATAGCCTATTCAAAATATACAGAAACTGCTGTGAACTTGAATATCAACAGAATCTATACCATATGTCATATCAACACAGATGTCCTTACCAAATATGTGCTTAAGTGGCACTTACACCAGGTTAGGTTTAGGCAAAGAATCATAGTTTATGTTAAAATGAGTACGTTTGTTAAGTCATGTATGTAATGTGACATAAGTACATGTTTTAAGTTACAAGAAATGTTAAGTTAGAGCGACCCAGCATTGACTTTTGATTTTACACGGGACACAAACAGTGGCCCCCTGGGTCAAAGTCTTGTGTTTGTTTGACCCTTCAATCCACCTCAACCTCCTTCCATTGTAGACGTTGCTCCACTTTGTATGATGTCATCTGGCTGCCTCCTTTGTTCAAGTCATAATTACTACGGCCACTAGAGATCGCAGTCTAAAAAACATAAACATGGGCCCTAATAAGCTGCTCACACAAATGACCCATGGGATTGTTTTTTGGACAGTCTCACTGTATGTGTTAGGATTAATTGTACTCCCTGACTTTTTATCTTTTCTTAAATTTGGGATTTTAAAGTTTCCACTTCTTTGCAGTCATGACCAAAGACTTTCAAAACTGAAGACAATTCAATCAGCCTCAGCTGTGTTTAGTTGAGTGTGTTTAGTGCTAATTAGTAAATAGCTGCTAATTACCTGCTAAACATCAGCATCTTAGCCTAAATCACTACTGTGCCTTACCAGGTCAAAGCCTGACAGAACTGCCGCTGTAAAGCACCATATTAAAATGTATTTCTTGATATACTTATCAAAATTAGGTAAAGTTAAAGTTAAATAATATGATTTTTTATTAAGACAAAGGTAAGATTTTAGTATTGGTCCAGCTAAATTTAATGTAAAAAAAAAAATGGGTCAGGTTCACAGCTTTGTGCTCTTTTGATACAAATAACTCCTTTTTGTGCAATTTAGCAGCATTAAATTATGAATTTCACAGCAGCACTAGAGAATCTGAGTACATGAATTATGTTTTTGCTGGTTCTCTCCAAAATATTTTGGGTGTCTCACATATGCGCACCGGTTTTTCTTCAATCCAAAGACCCGAAAGCTTGTCTATTTGTATGGAATCCTGAGGGGCTCACACCCTCCTCTGTCACAGTCTGTCTGTGTCACACACACACACACACACACACATGCACACACACACACACGCTGTGCCCTTCGCGTGCACTCTCATTCTGTCTCACTTGAACACAGACACACCTATACACACACGCACACACACACACCTGTCTGTCTGAGTCAGATCTGTAGCTGTGAATAATAGAAGAGTAGGCTGAGGTCAGACTGTTCAAGTGCAGGGGGAAACGGGAGAGGCACTCACTTAAGCATGCCAGCCGTTTTTAATAAGTCAGAGAACAAACTCATGTCTCCCCAAAACTAGGCCAAAGCACACAACGCCGTGATACCACCGGGGACTGCCACTGCCACTTGTGACAATATTTGGTGGGGGACAAAAGCCTGAAGGCTAGACAAGAAAGTAACAGCAGCTAATAACCGGAAGGTTGGCGGTTCGGATAGACAATCTCAGCCAGCTGGGAAAATAAGTGCGGGGGAAATGAATGAGCCACTGTCTCCTCTTGTAATTACTACTGATGATGTGCCCTTGAGCAAAGCAGGCAAGGTGGGGAGGCTTGAGTAGAGCTGATAAGAATAAGAAGAGGGGCGACAGGATAATGCCATGTGACTTACAATACCTCACTATAAATTGACATTATCAGCTTAAAGAAATAGTGTCTGTTGTATGTAATTCCAATGTACATGTTCTTATTCTGCAGTGCCCTCTCCCTGTACAGCATGCCTGCACTGCTCTGTTAGAAACTGGTATACTCTGATCGATATTAGATGACTGTAACCTTGTCCTATTCAGCTTATCATCCAAGCTGATGCAGTGAATGAAGATTTTTCATTAGTGTTAGAACATGGTCATGAAAATGTCAGATTGTCCAAATATTGGGTTGTACCATGGTACCCTGATTAATATTTAATCTTTATCCTGTAATCGTCTTATTTGTGTTCACACATACCATATTTGATTTGTTTTTTGATTTATTATCACGTCATGATTTCAGTGAAGCAGGTTTTGAAGCAAAACCAGCTGTTTTCATGGCAGAAAAAGGTGTTTGCTGCCATTTAGTGGTGATACAGTGTCACTACAGCTCAACACACAGTCTAATTGGTCCGCTGCATCTAGTCCAAAATTAAGCACAGTGATTCACATCCTTGGGTGCTTGCATCACAGGGGGCACTTCTGCTTTTGGGTATGTGGATTCAGCTGTAACACCTGAACACTGTATGTTGCTGTTATGAAAGACGGTGTGAAATCTAGTTAGCAAGCAAGCACAGCAACAGGGCCAGATTAACCCTCTGGGGGACCCAGGTGCAAAAATGAGATATGAGCCCCTATTGATCCCTGTTTCACCCACCCTCTTTGAATTGCGTATGTAATACTACATAGGCTATTAAAAAAATCAGTGGATTACTCCCTCTGGATGGGGAGTGAGTTACTGCTCCAAGGAAAGGAGTGTCTTGTTCATGAGTGAGGGTAAAATGGTGTGCAAGATGGAGAGGCAGATTGGTGCAGTGTCAGTAGTAATGCAGGTGCTGTGTTGGTCCGTGGTCAAGAATGAGCTGAGCTGGAAGGCAAAAGTCATGAGCTTTGGGTAGTCATTGAAACAATGAGACTGCAGATATAAGCAGCCTTAATGAGTTCCTCTTATGGGTGGCTTGGTTCAGCCTGAGAGATAGGGTGAGGAGCTCAGACGTCCAGAGGGAGCTCAGAGTAGAGCTCCTGCTGCTTTGTATCAAAAGGGGTCAGTTGAGGTGGTTTGGGCATCTCATTAAGATGCCTCCTGGGCACCTCCCATTAAAGGTTCTCCGGTCACGTCCAATTGGGCCTGAACACACCGGAGGGATTATGTATCTCAGCTGGCCTGGGAACACCTTGAGATCCCCCAGGAGGAGCTAAAAAAAGTTGCTAGGGAGAGGGACGTCTGGGATGGCTTGCTTAGCCTGCTGTCCCTGAGATCCTGCCCCAGATGAGCTGAAGATGAATGGGTGGATGGATGTATAAATGGTTAGCAATTAGCAAGTAGTTTGTGGCACATACATTCAGAAATATGCACCATGTAAGCTGCAACATGTTAGCACAACCCTCTACAAAATGGGACCACATGCTTGCATTACAATGCAGGTGTCACCTTAAACATTTTATTTATTTGTGGTGCAAAACAGTTCTACCAAACAAATTCTCAATTTATCAAATTAACACAAACAAGGTGTAGTTGCTCACTTTGCCTGGTTGTCAGCATCAGGCCTCACAAAAGGAATGTAAAAGTGTTTTTGAACATCAGATTTATTTTTATCATCATCATTACAGCACTTACAGTGGAGTACAGCTGGCTGGACAACATAGTGCATGTGACACACAAAACAAGTCATTATTCATGGAGTGATATTGTGCATGTTGCATTTATAATTACAGAATCACAGTTATACAAACATGGATACTCAAATCATACTCGCTACTATAACCGGCTTATTGCTTTCAGTCCTTTGCACTCCGGTTCATGCACCTTACAATAAATGACAAGTTGCATCTAGAACACCACAGTTTGCAGTAGTCGTTACTCACTGTAAACCATACTGTAGGGAGGTAAAGTTTGTAGCTCGAGCTTGTTTCTACAAAATAAATATACAGTGTGAATGTTTTATTGAGCTTCATCAATAAGTCACAGCCAAAAACAAACAGGAAAACAAGAATGAGCTGTTGGAGAGTATCCACGTGTTTGTGTGTGTGTGTGTGTGTGTGTGTGTGTGTGTGTGTGTGTGTGTTCATCAAGGTGTGCTGAGGTACATCTGCAGAGCAGGGGTGAAGATTAGGACAGTTCCCAGTATTGACACTGTGAGGAAGGCCCACAGGAAAATCCTGTCCAACACCTGCGCCACAAACTTCCAGTCTTGAACAACCTGAATGCGTCAGAGGAAGAGGAATAGGCAGACAGGAGGAAAGGGAGACATGAAAGAAAGAAAAGATCCACAGGGGTGAATCTGTATCAGACTCAAGCACTTTTTTCACAGAAAAAAAAAAAACCTCATTCAAGAAATACTTTGTGCTGTTCTGATAAGTAGTTATAGAGTAAATGAGATACATTTAACAAATAATGAGCAGTAATACAACATGCAAACAAAACCTTGCATCCCATGCCTGCCCACGCACCTCTCGTATGAAGTGCTCCTTTTTGATGTGACGGCTGATGTAGCGAACTGAACTCGTGGCTTTCTCCAGCATGGCCAGCCAGGCTTGGTTCTCATCCTCCTTCCCCATGAGGGGCCCTCTCTGTTGGCCAGGAGCACCCCTCCTACCCACACCTTTGCGGGGCTTCAGCTCCGGGCTGCGCATCTCCATGTCTGGAAAGTGATATCTGAGGATAATGGACACCAACTGTTTTATCCCTTTCACAGTATTTATTTTCTAATGAGTTCTGGCAGATAGGATATCAGTGTTGCCAACTTGGCTACTTTCTCGCTAGATTTAGCGACTTTTCAGACCTTCTTAACGACTTTATTACCAAAAAGAGACTGGCAACAAATTTAGCAAATTAATCAGACCATCAGGGAAAATGAGAGAAATATATTATATTGTAATTCATCCCCATGCATGCTGCTCAGACTAATTGCAGTTCAGAGCTTGTCAACCATCAGTTTGGGGCCTCGTCTTTCCTCTTGCGCCATGCTGAGTTTAATTGTAAGTGTCTAGGTTTACGTTGACACTCTTGCTGTCTGGATTGTAAGCATGGTGCACTATAGTCTAAGCTCCATGGCTCTCAGGCCATGCAAATGTTTTGTTGCAAACTTTTCTATTGAATCTAAGACAGCAAAGTTTTAATGCTCCCATTAATGCGCGATGTCACCAAGATGCAAATGAGCATATGGCGTCATCTGACAACTTTTAGGGACTTTTCGAGTTAGTGCTAGCTTCTTTGGTGAGACAGGTCTACAGGCAGTCTTTCAGTCTCTTTCACAAGACACCCCACCACACAACATCTCTTCTAACCCCAACCACAGTGTGTGCAGCTGCAGTTAGATCGACTTGACATTCATTGGAAAAGAGTTGGCAACACTATATTAAATGCTCAACTTGGACTAAGTTTGAAATTTTGGGAAATAGGCATTTCTGATTTCTTGTAGAGAGTTTGATGATAAGATTAATACCACTCTCCCGTCTGCATGCTAAATATAAAGCTACCAGCAGGAGACTGTTCGCTAGCCTAGCAGAAAGACTGGAAACAGGGGAAACAGCTACCCTTTCTCCATCCAAAGGTAATAAAATCTGCCTGCCAGCACCTATAAAGCTCACTAACCCACTCACTAACTTTAACCCATTAAATCTTGTATGTTTCATCCATTCAAAAACCAAAGTACAAAGACAACAATTCACTGTTTCATGAGGGTGATGAGTCGCACTACTTCTTGGCCAGGACCAGTAACTTCCTTGGTTCTCAGTTAATTGTCTGACGAATGCTTAGCTAATTAGCAGATGAGCTGTGTGTCACCCTGCCTTTAATCTTTACTCTAAACTATGCTAATCTTTTCTAATAAGTCTTAGAAATAAAGCAAACTAGCATGTTTCCCAAAATGTTGAACCATTCCTTAAACTACAGCTGATCCTGTATTACCTGTCTGTGTGCCCCCTCATACACAGCAGTCTGGGCAGTCTCTGAAGGAAGAGGCTCTTTACCCAGGGGGCCATGGGGTGGTAAGTAGCAGAGGACCGGTGGTGGACATTAATTACAAAGACAGTGACGATGATGGAAAAAGTGACGAAGATCATGATGAAGAGCAGGTATTCTCCTATCAGTGGGATCACCTGGGGACAGAAAAATGTAATGGCTGTAGAATCAAACAGCTCACTCTAAGGATGAGGAATATATGAGGAGATATGTGTTTATTTCCTACATGAATTTTTTTTAAAAACTACACATTGTTTGCTTCTTAAAAGGGCACGCCACCATTTTTTTTTACATGAAGTTCGGTTGGCTCTTCACAAGCAGTATTACTCAGCCTGTGAAAACAGTTGTATAATGTCTCCTGTGACCTTTTGCTGTTTTTTTGGCACTCATCTTAACAGGTTGGAGCAGCCACACTACTTGCCTATTTTTTCCATGTGAAGCGTGCGGTTTTCAGCAAAAATACACAGTAAAAATAGTTCTTTGATGGTCATATTGACATCGCACCACCTTTCACTACAGTTTCAATATCTGTGTCTGTCACAGACATGACAAAATATAAATATATATTTTTAACTCAACACTTCTCTGACAGCATTTCTGTTGACTGAATCCCTTTATTTACTTACACAACACTTTTTATTGTGAAATGAAATTTTCAACCGTGTTGTTGAAAATGCAGTAACAGGGGAGAAAGAGTCAGGATCACCAATGACAGTTAATCCTCGCTATAAAATTCCCCCCTCACCTGCTCACAATGCACGATGGTCGTTGAGGCTTTATCTATTGCATGTTCAGGACTGTTTAAGTTGCACTGTGGGATGATTTGATATAAAACAATCTCCACGAGGAAATATGGAACAGTGGAGAATACAGAATAGTGAGTCAGTGATTTCGGATGCAGCCATTGTCTTTGTAAGGTCTGCTTTTCTGTAGAGGACTCAGATGCATCTGAAAACAACAGCTTGTTAATTGAGTTGACATGCCATTTGAGCTGCAGGTGATTGAGAGAGCTGTGGTTGTGTTCTGTGTTAATTAGGGCACGCTGCAATTAAGATTACAATTAGGATAACTGAACACTGGGAAAAGCAGGATCGATTTAAAATACAGAGCTCAGTAGAAACTATAAAATGAACACTGGCTTCTACCCGCTCAGGAAACCCACCTTTGAGGATGAAGGGATGATTTCTTCTATGACCAGGAGGAACACAGTGAGTGACACCAGCACAGATGTGGAAAGAGACAGTTTCTCTCCTTCATCTGATGGTAAATAAAACACCAGCACTGTCAGAAAGGAGAGGCCGAGGCATGGAATGATGAGGAAGAGGGTGTAGAACAAGGGCAGTCTCTTGAGGATGAAGGAGTACGTGACGAATGGGTACCAGTACACCCCATCCCTCCTGCTTCCCTTCACTCCTGTGGCATTTAGGATCTCCCACTCGCCATTATCGAAGAAGTCTTTGCGGTCCACGTAGTGATCCACCAGGACCAGGTCCACCATGTTACCATCATAAGTCCAGGAGCCAAACTTCATGGAGCAGTTCTGTCGGTCGAAGGGGAAGAAGGTGACGTCCATGGTGCAGGAGGACTTGTAGCTGGCAGGTGGAGTCCACGTTATGGTCCCGTCCCAGCGCACAATGGCTTTAGTCATCAGGGAACCCTCAAAGCGACCGTCCGCACTGGGAGACAACAAACACGAAAAAGAGAGGATGAGGTGTAAGAAAAAAGTCAAAGACCATGCAAGGTAAGATGCAGATAAGACAGACGGGGAGAATGAAGCGGAAGAGACATGATTAAGGAAATGTGCTACTGATGTGTGCAGAGTGCTGCATTACTCACTTTTCATACAGGACGATGTCAGGCAGCCATATCGTCTCTGAAGGCACTCTGATGGAGGTAATGCCTCCATAGTCATCTGGGTTCCACTTTAGCTTCACGTCAACCCACTCCTTTGAATAAATAAACAACGTATGATAAGTAACATGATAAGACACAAAACTACAGAAAGCTTCAGGAGTTTTACATTGAGCTTTTCTATTTCAGCACCACGGACAGCACCACACTGCTGACTCTACAAAGTAAATGGAAAATATGTTTTTCACTCCATAGTTTTCCCACATTTGGTTGTTGCCTTTTCCATGACGACGTCATTGATTCAGCATCTTAAAGACTACATGTATTTATTAGAGCAAAGTCTTGTGATATGTTTAAAGGAGCAGTCCCAAATCAATGTAACCTCCTCTATACTTCCAGCTGGGGATTTGGTTTAACCTCCTGAGATGCTGTATCCTGGTTTACTGCACCTTATACTTCCTTCTACTTAACTTAGACCTGTTGTACTCATTTGTGGACACATTTCTGTGCCATCTAGTGGTAGTAAGAGCACAATACACTAATTCATGTAAAAAGAAGATGACAGCCATCTCTGCCAAGTCAGTCTTCAGATGATCCCAACACAAAAGTGGACAAGGTACATAACCTGATACCAATTTTAGTCACAGTAACAAGCTAAGAGACTGGTAATTAGAAGGTACTCATTTGAAGACATTGGGACCTTACTGTTGTCCCATTTGAGGACCCTGGGACTTAATTATCACTGACAATGTTTAGTTTTTTATACTTATCAGGTCCTACTAATCCCAAATTGCTAGGAGAAATTTAAAATGCATACCAAGCCAACGTTCAGGTCTCAGGAGTTTAATCAAATTTCATGGATTATTATGAAAATTCTAAAATATTCCTAGACTAATTAGTCATTTCATTGTTATATATAGATTACACATTATATCTCTAATAGCAAATAATCTGACATTTATGACAACTTATCAATCTACCTGGTGCTCTTTTAAATATCCTGACATATTTCTTAAAATATGTGTATATTAAAATATTTACACTACATTTGTAAGCTCTGCTATTATAGTCCTTTGCTAAAATCATACTTTATAATGTGAAATGTTCATAATTGCACATTTTATTTAGGCTACCATAAAAATCCAGATGGTATGATTTTCAATACCATCAAAAATACAGATGCTTCTCTGTCTATTAAACTGATATGGAGATGCTGTATTGAGGTGATGTATTGTAGTGCACGGCACACCCCACCAGCGGTTAGTCTGGTGGAACAGGCAGCTGAGCTGACAAAGATGGCAACTGTGAGTAGTGGGGATAACGTTACAGGACGAGTAATGTATTGTTTGGAAGTACTGCCACATTTAACTTTATCTTGAGATGACTTCTTCTAACTACAAAGCAGTTTATTAGCAGCATAGTTCCATTCAAAACACCGTCTCTGTCAGCCCATGGATATGTTGGTATCCGCCGTGGCAACAAGTGTCATCAAAACCTCCAGCAAGAAGGGTGCTTGTTTCCTATCTATTCATTCTTCTATTGGTCATAAGTATTTAAACCTAACAAGACTTGTCTAAGTAGGCTAATTGCTTTAAAGAAAGACAACACCGTAGGCTGGACAATGTCATACATGCTACAATGACTTCTATTTATGCTTTTCTTTTCTTTTTCTTTTTTTTTTTACACATATACCGTCATAATGTCAGGAAGGTATGGAAAACACAGATACCGCCTGAGGCTCATATCAAACTGTGTTAAAATTAGCTGATCACAGACTGACTAATCCAGTCATTGAAAACCTAACATGCAGCACACACAGATGTGAAAATAGCACCCCACAATTTTTACCTGCCAGAGCCAGACGTTTGTAGTCATCAGTTGGTTCTTTTCATCCTGCAGGGAGACAGGAAGGAAGTTTTGTTCACTATTTATACTTCTTAGTGGTGCTTACTTTGAACGATAAGAGAGGCTAATGAGGAGGTGAGGAGCAAACCAGAATCTGGAGACAAAAAAAATTGAGTGGGATGAAAGAAAGTACTTAAACCTAGTTAGAAAGGAAGATTTTTTTTTCTAAAGTGGGTTAATTGCTTCTCTTGCTTGACACTAGGAAAGCACACTGGAACAGCTCGGGGGTTAAGTGCATTGCTTCAGGATATACAGCATTTAATGAGCAGGAGAAGTACAAGTTACTCTTCCGTGACCAGTATCACAATGGCAGTGCTAATATAGGCACTGCTGCTGTATCGACATATACTGTACAGTAACAAAAGAGAGGCACGGAGAGGAATAAGAGGAGGAAGAAAAAGACAGTAATGAATATCTGGAAGTCAGAAAGGTTTTCAATGTAAGTCCAGTTTTCGTGCAGGAAAAGCCTCGCAGAGACATGCAGAGTAAAACTAGGGTGGAGAGAAAATCTATGGAATAGATTTTGTGGTTTGTCTGCTCTTGCAAGGCGTTGAGGAAAACCTGATTGAATACCCATCCTATCAACAAAAAATTGATTTGAGGTGTTTTTCTTTTTTTAATCAAAGTAGTTAAGTTAGAATACCACAAGATGGCACTCTTCTAAATGTTATTTCTGCACAGCAGAAGTACGAACATCAAAGGCTGATGTAGTCAAAATGTGGTCCTCTGTGGACTTGTGGAAGCAGCTTTGTGTGTGTGCGTAGGTGTGTGCGTGTGTGTGTCCTTGTGTAAATAATAAATGCGATCTGGTTCCTCTCAGCCTGATGGCCTCATTACTTCCTCTGCTGCTATGAAAGACCACTTTGGACCTCTCTTTTAACCTTTCTTCTTTTTACTCTCTTCCTGTCTTTGCCCCTTTAAATCCCTCCGCTCCTTACCCTCCTCTTTGTTTATCCTTACACTTCAGTCCTCTGTGTAGTAGCTTCTCTACTTTAGTTCTTCTGTTGACCTCCCTTTCCATCTCTTACACTCCTAACCTTCCTTTCTCCCTCTTTGAATATGCCTTCCTCCAACCTAGTAACCTTTTATAATTTCTTCTTAAAGGTCCAGTATGTAGGATTTAGGGGGCTATATTGGCAGAAATGAAATATATAATATAACAAGTATGTTTTCTTTAGTTTATTATCACCTAAAAGTGAGAATCGTTGTGTTTTCATTACCTTAGAATAAGCCGTTTCTATCTACATAGGAGGCAGGTCCTTGTCCACGGATATCACCATGTTTCTACGGTAGCCCATAATGGACAAACCAAATACTGGCTCTAGATGGTGTCATTTGCATTTTCACTTTATTCTGTGTTTTCACCAATTTTAATCACCTGGTCCATTTGTTTTGGAGAGGAAGAGACCTCTGCAGACAATTTGGCACCCTGTAAAAACCTCCTGAACATCTCAATCTTAAGTTGTAAGAGAAAAAAGGTGAGAGGTGGGCTAGCTAATGAGCTACAAAGTGTTGGAGAAACACTGATTTATATTTGAAAAAAGATGTCAGGCGCACACTCTAAGACTCGATGCAAAAATGTTTTCTTTTATTCAAGTACCAACATTTTGACTAGACCGTCTTCAGCAGGGTATTACAAGACACTGAGCTACCAAACATTTTATAAGACACACAGGTGAGCTCTATGATGAGAGGGAGTGTCTTCAATTACAGGCACATGCCATGGGGGGAGCTGACAATCAACACAAATTGCCACACAGATGAAACAGGAAAAAAAGCACAAAATGATCAAAGCTCAATTTCCATTCAAGTATAATCTTGAAGACTAAAAAAGGCAGAATATAGACAATTCAAAAGTACAATTCAAAAACACAGTTCTTTTCAGTTATCAAAAAGTAGTAGACAATAAAAAGTATCATTATCTTAAATACAGCCAGATCAGGAAAAGAATAATGCATTTAAACACCACTTAAAGTGGAAAAGAAAATGAATTCCTATAGGAGGGGGAGACTGCAAAAACAATTGTTAGGACTTTGAAATAAGACATCTAAATATATGAAACATAATTGTAAAATATTAAGTAGAAAAATGTTAAATTTTGAATGCAATTATAGAAAAAGAAACACTGATTTATAACGTGAAATTGCTCTATTCAGCTTTCTTACCAGTTTTAATCATCTGGTTTGTTTGTTTTGGAGAGGAGGAGACCTCTGCAGATAATTCAGCTCCCGGTAAAAACCTCCTGAGCAATAAACACTGATGGAATTCTAACTACGAAGTATTTTAACTGGTCACGATCTTCAATCCTCACTGCTAGATTCCCCTAAATCGTACACACTGGACCTTTAACATTAAATAGTAAGCTTCTGTACTGTCCTAAAAAGATGATGAGCCACCTCTGAACAATCTCCACCGAATTCTTCTCTCTGACTTCTTTATATTCACTCCCTTGCCTTTCTTCTTTCAGAAATAATCACCCGTCCTTCCTGTACTCTATATTCTTGTGCCGTCTCAGTGATGGTGAGCTTCACTTCCTCCCCTCCTTTACCTCCTTTCCTCTCCCATTCCAAAAAATAACCCTCTGATCTTCTGAATACATGGATTTTATTAACCACATTATATAAGTCAGTTTTAATTTCTGCAGAGAGCCTCCGTAACAGGTACACACAGCTTAAGACTGTGTGCTGCATTAGTCTCCTGGAAGCATTCGAGCCTCTAAGTCTGGTTCCACTTTGCTCAAGGGCGCTCAGGATGTGATCACTGTGGAGACAGTTTAAAATACCCTCATCTATCTAATATTAATATAATACATAATGTATGGCATGGACAGAGCCAGAGCTACTAGTGAGGACACTAAGGTCATGTTCTCAGCGTTTTGTTTTATTTGCAGGCTTTAGCAACATCTAGTTTCTAATCGGCTTTTCAAAGGTCAGCCTGAGTTTATTGATTTTCCTTCTTCCGTTCTGCCTTTGTCAATATACCTAAAAGTGCAAAGTAATCTCACAAGCTACATACAGATAAGATGCAGATGTTCAAATCAAAATCTGTTCAACACTCCACATAAATAACAAGTTACATGTTTATTTTGCTGAGGCTTTCTTACAAAAATGGCCTAACGATGACTGTAGAGTTAAAACCAAAGACATCTGACCAGAATAAACTGCATGAATGCAGGTTTTTGTATTCTTGTGTGTACCTGAGTATATATATAATTGAACAGTTAGGATGAAGCATGTATGAGCCTTGCTTTACGCGTGCTTCTAGACACAGCCCAGAAGGCCCACTCTCTTAAAATAACTTGACATTTCTCTACAGTTTGTGCCTCCTGTGTGTTTGCATGTGCGGGTTTTGTTTTCTCACCACATCAACCAGCTGTGAGATCTTGAGTCCAAAGCGAACAGTGATGGTGTCGTTGGCGTGCTGGACAGGCCGCACCCACTTCTGGTAACCCCTGAAAAGGTTCCTCAGCAAGGAATCCTCCATCTCGGCCAGCGACACAAAGTCTTCCTGAGCTGGAAGTAGACGTAGAAGAAAGAAGTGATAAGGACAAAATAGAGAGGAAGAAAGTTTGGAAAAGAAAATGGTATAGTGTTAATGAGAATATAGCTATGGATATGATTTTAGGTAGCGCTGAAATTAGTGAATTAGTCAGGTAACAGTAAACTAATTTGCTTTGGCAACAATTTTGATAATGAAGTAGTTGTGGAAGTTAAAAAAAATCAAAATTCTTCCTTTCAACCTGTGCAATGACAATGATAGTGTGTTGGATTTGTTTCTAAGAGCTGCCAAAACGCAGGTGACCTGTACTCCTGTGCAGACACTAATGGATAGGGCTGGGTATCATTTTAAAATTGTGATTCCACTACCAATACCAGCACCCTTAAAGTGATACCGATAGCAACAGAGTGCTTCATTTGATTCCCATCATGTGTATTGAAGCATTGAATTGGGAAAAGTGCCACCAGATGCCACAGGTGTGTAGTATAGCCATACTTTTGAACATTTTGTCAGCATCTTGGCATGCTGAACTCCCAATTCTGTCAAATACACCAGGCTCGACTTCGCCACACCAGCTGCTGTGTCAGTGGGCCAATCAAATGTTGCATTAAATCAAAGAATGCTTGCAGTGATTGGGTGTGAGCAAAACTATACAAATAGCGTTTAAATATAGGTATCATTTGACTCGAGACGTTTCAGTACTACTTGGTACTGTGTTCTTGTGGTTGATACCTTTAAAGGTATCGAGTACCGATACCCAGCCCTACTGATGGAGGATTGATATTGCTTCTGCTTGTGACTTCAGATGTCAATTTCACATGTTTTTGGCTTTCCATACTGTGATGCTAACATGCTGCTCTCACTGCTGTATGTGGGCTGTGTACACTGTGGAATAAACAACCACGCTAGCAGCTCTGTGAGGCTCACAATGACAGTGCTGACATCCTAATGTTTAGCAGGTTTCATAATTACCATTTTCACCCTCTTAGTTATGCAGTTGAACATGCCAACATTTGTTCATTAGCACTAAACGCAAAATACAGCTGAATCTGATAAAAACATCGTTAGTTCTGCAGTTATTTGTGTATTCGTCCGAGCCTTTGTTTTTTTGTTCCCCTGTGTTTTTCCCTTCCCTTGTGTTATGTGTTTGGTTGTCTTGTTCTCCCTGTTTGTCATCCCCAGGGCTGGGCGGGGCCACTAGTCTCCCGTTCTCACTCTCCTACGCACCTGCAATGCATCAGCCTGATTAGCCTACCACTCCACTTCATACAGTATAAAACCCGGCTTCATGTTCCAGTCTTCACCAGTTTGTTGTTTCAACCTCAGTGGTAACGCTCTCGGCCTCATTCATCTTTGTGCTCTTGTGTTATTTTGGATCTTTGATGGGTTTTGGATTTATGCTCGTTTTTGGATTGTGTGTTGGACTGTCGCCTCAAACAAACTTTGTATTTATTTTTCAGCCCCGTCGTGTTGTCTTCCCTCACCTGCCCTGGATCCCCGTCATTTGTTTTAGTCACTTTTCAGCACATTTTGAGCACTCTCATTTTCTAAATAAAAGCCCCTTTCACTGATCTGCATTGAGGGTCCCGTCTCGTTCCTTCAGGTATTTAAGTCCTGACAATTTGGTCTTTAACAAAAGTATTGAATAAACTGAGAATTTTTGAATGTCAGTGAATTTGCATTTTAAGTAATTACAATTTATCCTGATGGAGACATGAATGTCTTACAAATTTCATGGCCGTCAATTCAATAAATGCAGCAAGATGAAAAGTCACCAAAGTCGTTAGGATTCTTGATATCTAGATACCATGAATGTCTGTAAAAAATGATTACATCCGTTCAGTGGTTGTTGAGATATTTCAATCTGGATCAAAGTGGTGCATTGAGCCTGAATTAAACAACCAACATTTCCATCCTTAGAGCCATGCCGCTAAATATGTGCAAAACAACAATAATGCCCTAATTATATGGCTAATTAGCTCGCTTACATATAATATTTATGAGCACAGACAGACGTGCACATAAATATCACCCTCTTTCAACTCTTGTATGTTTAAGAACATACAGAGATGCAGTCGTGCATGAACAAAGTGAACCGTCTCTCCAGAGCCTCAAAAGCAAGTGGAGAGAAAAATTAAGTCAGGGCCTTAGAGTCAGACACACACACACACTGTCAACCCCGGACTGACAGCTGGTCATGGCCGAGCGAATGCATCTAAGCTCCCAAGGCTGACAAAATGATCACGCTGACATGATCACCTCAGACAGGACAATTGCCAGGGGAGATGAGCTGAGCTCAGAGCACTTTGTGCAGCCAGGCACAAGACATAATAGTCAGCTAAAGAGTGATGCTCATGCCGAGCAGGAGACAGTGCGATGAAGAAACAGTGCCTTTACTTCATCAGCCACTGATTCAAGTGCAGACAGCTGGGAGATATCAGCCGTCTTAGGTAGACAATTGCAGAATACGTGCTGTGATGTTTTGCAGTTACAGAGCAAAACATTTATGATGTGTAATTCAGTTTGGTTCGACTAAACTAATCAGTTCGAAATACACAATCTGTCATTAAAAAGAGGAGCATGTATTCAGTAAAAACAAATGGTTAAGTCTTGTGGTCAAACTGTCCTTAAACTCTTCAGTGGTTTAAAGTTTGCAGGCTTGATTCTACTGACAGCAAACACGCTCATCAAGAGCTGCACTGTATGTCCCGTGGAACTGTCCTTGAGCAAGACACTGAACCTCCTCCCTGTTACTCATTGTAATTCACTCTGAGAGATGCAGATGACAGCGGTATTCGCTGGACGCTCAGAGCATTATGTGGTATTTATACTTGAGCCACACAACAGAGCCTCCCACAGTAACTCCATCAACTCTGAGCTCTGAGCATTTCGACTGCATAAGAGGACGATATCTGGCGCTGCCAATGGTAGTGCTGCAACAGAGGCAGAGGCTGATAGACAGAAAAGAGAAGTTTGAACCAACAGCCTCTCAAACAAGGGGAATAGAGCGGAGGAATGGAGAGAGCTGATAAGGGAAGGAGTGAGACAGAGTGACCCAGAGCAATTCCCTTCAGTGTCTGAGAGAGGCAGAACGAGGGGGCAGGGTAGAGGTTGGTACAGAAGGAGAAGTTAAGTGGGGCAAGGGGAATGAGAACAGACAGAAACAGATAGCAAGGAGAAAGCAAATTCCCTTTTCAGCTTGTTCCTTAACACAGGGCTCTGTACTGTGTGAGCAAATCCCTCTGCTCCAACATGCTACATATAATACTTCATATTCTGCTACTATAATTCAACCTACAGAAATAGGATTTCGTTTTAGGGTTGATTTAAAACCTATTTCTGTGTCCCTGAATTTGATGAAAGTAACATCTGTATCATTATCTTTCTGCGTGTATGCTTGTATTTCTTGTTTAAGAGCTGTCACTTGAAAGGGGCTATTTGAACAACCCAATCTCAAGAAGAAAATGTATGATTCTGCAAACCACAAATACGCCACATTTGTATGTTTCACTCGAATCAAAGTGACATTTGTAAAGTGGCATAATACATGAACTGACTGTTACTGGGACATGGAGAGGATGGTGAATGGCTCATCACCGAGGCAAGATGACTGCAAAGTTGCAGACCCCTGTTTGAGACCAACAAACAACAAAACCTGTTGTTTTTTAGTGGATTGTTGCTGAGTTTCCAGCAGTTTTTTAGGCTCCAAACGTGGGTATTTTGTAGTGACCCATGTGAATTTTTCCAGCAGAGGTAGTGCCATGAATTTTTACCGAGACACCACTGCTCTTCCTACAAGATTTGTCCCCTAAAAACGGGTATTTTAAACCAAAACATAATCTTTTCCTAAGCATAACTAAGTGGTATTTTGTGCCTAAACCTAACCACACATACAAACCTAACCACACCAGAGTGCTGTCAACGTATCCACCACATAATATCGTACAAATGTAACATATCCGAGAGTTTGCAAAAGGGTTCAATGCAAACATTTTTTCTTGCGATTGGGTTGCAGTCTGTGGCCCTGAGCTCATCTGTTTCAACCAGTCACAAATGTATAGTTTAGCTTACTTTTTAATAAAAGCCTCAGTAATGTTCTATAACAGCTGGGCACTGTAGTTTTTGGTACTCTAGTGAATATTTACAGCAGTATAGGCAGTATTTGTATGACTGACACAAAATACACTAAAGTACAGTGGCTATATTCATGGTATTCGAAGACCATGTCACGCAGTGTAACAGTGTGGCTCACAGATTAGTTATGGAACAACAATGGAGCTTTTTGGCTTTGGATACACAAATATTACTTATCAGTAAGATCAATTCATTGTTGTTTTTTTAATATTATGGTCTCTCCTGTGGATTATGATAAGACAGACAGCATGCTGTTCAATGCCTGTGAGCATGTAAGGAAACAAGAAAACTCAGAGTGCTTTAGGGCATGTGTCTTCAGTCTCATCCTGTTTCCTGTTGGGTGTGTTGTAATCTGAGGTTAACGTACTCAGCGTGTTCAGACTCAGAAAGATTACCTCCCGTTGCATCAGATCCCATGTACAGCACTCCGCTTGTAAGGGCTTGAAACAGTCAGCTGAATCCTATCTACAATCTCCACAGGAAACAAGTCTGTCTCAAGATCCTCATCAGCAAGAAGACAGGAGCCCAAACGTCACACGCCACAGGGATGGATCCCTCCAACGGAGCCTGCTCCCTCCCTCAGATAGAGACTGATTGACTTTGTGTGTGTGTGTGTGTGTGTGTGTGGTTGATTTGGCAGAGGTCAAGGGGATACTATTGATTAGAAGGTACGTACAGCTGATGGCAGGGGGGATGGGGCTGGTTCTCTGTGGGGAAATTATGATGCGTTAGCGTGTCTGCTTGTGCAGACATTGTACAGCATGTGCATACAATATGTGCGTGTGTGTGTGTGTGTGTGTGTGTGTGTATGTGTGTAAGAGAAAAGAAATACTTTGTGCGCTGATGATTGATGCAGACACAGGGTGACCCAGCGTTCACACAAACACCTTGCCTCCTCCTCAATCTAAAACACCCCATGGGTGACACGGTAGTATGATCACCTTGCTGCCACCATCTGTTCGCTGGGGAACCAGTGGGATGTACCACTGAGAGGGGTGGAAGAATGAGAGAGAAAACAGGGGGAAATCCATTTTTTCTTTACACACTAGTGTCACTGAAAGACACATTGACTTTGTGTTTTTGCTTTCTCTCAAAGCAGCTCTCACTGATTTCTGGTGAGATTCTACCAGACCTACAAGAAGGGGACGTTTGTGTAGGCAAGCGTTAAGAGAGAATCATGAAGACAGAGAGAGGGAAGCCAGCTTTGCAACCTGAGCTGCAGCTCTGATCTGGTTTACCCACAATGCAACAGGACATGTACCTCTGAGGGAGCCAAGACTTTATCACAGCGGTTAACCCCATCAGTCATAACGCCTCTGGGGCATTTACTGTACTGTATGTGAGCATACATGCCAACACAGGTTTGTTCACACATAGTCTCTGGATATTAAAGACACTGAGCATCACATTTACCAGAGGTGACCACATGTGTGAGATATTACAGTACACAGTCTACACGTGTACATTTAAGACTGCATGAGCTGTTTTCATGGGTATTACTTTCCACTAAAGAAATAGATCCTATGGAAACTGTTGTCAGTGAGGTATTAGTCTGAGTGGGTGGAAGTTCGCTGCATAGATCAGCCTCTCATTGGACGGAACGAGCCACCTGCTGAAGTCCCGTCCTACCACCTCCGGTTGTGTAGCAGTTTTCAACCGTTTTCAACACGTCCTTTACTAACTTTTGCAGTGTTTGATCTTGCGGGGATATAGCCATTTTTCTGCCATGGTTCGCGTCCTGTAGACGATATTTTTGTGGGCGTGTTACACCAAAACCCGTTTCCCCCCGGCAATATTTTTGCAAGCACACCGTTGCTGTGGCACCGCCCAGAACAATTGTGATTGGTTGAAAGAAATACAAGCAGCTGGTGCGTTTTTTTCTCCAATCTCAAAGTGAGAGTCGGCCCAGCCAGACCTTTCGTTTCTTGAGAAAGGTCTGGTGAGCAAGACTAGTAAGGTATTAAGATTACCCAGAGTGACTGGGACATTGTTTCTGGAATGACTCGGGGTTTAATGGTACAAAAAATTCACAGTTCAGTATGAACTGTGGTGTTGGGGTCATGGTTCAGTATGCGTACAGCAGGGAACTAATTTTTAAAAATGCATAAATTACATATTTTGTTTTCATTTATTTTTAAAAAAGTAAACTTTCAGCAGTGGCTGGCTGGTCATATTTCTTTCTGGAAGAAATATTGGCATATTGTCAGTAAGAAAAAATATTACAACGCAAATGTCAGTGATGTAATGTAATTCTCCATCATAAGACTCTGGCCTATTGATAATTCCTGAACTGCAGCTCGTGCTTGTTTGTACAGGCCAGGCACAACAGACTGACTAAAGACTTGCCTTCCAGTCTGTTTTTGTCTTGTTCAGCTAAATGATGCATTTGGGTGATGATGTTGTAAACTAAATGTTTCCACAGATCTATCTGAGTTCAGTTGACCAATGTTGGCATACCCTTACACACAAATCGTTGTTCATCTAACTTGAATTACCCAGCTAACCGCGCTTAGCCAATTAGCATCCACAGCTGATAAACAGCAACTGTGCGCTGCCAAAACTCTCCATGTTAAATTTATGCTGCAGAATTTCTATTCAACATGTGCATATCTAAAAAACCTGGCTAAACAAAAGCCAATATATCTGCATGGTACAAGAGGGAGGTGAGAATGTATTTATTTATTTGTAAATTGGGTGAACTAAACCTTTAAAATCCCAGCATGACATAGCATGCCATCCTGCTGACATAATTCCTCAGTGTCAGTTTGAAATGTGACTCCTCATGAACTGAACTGTGGACTGACACTGGGACAGCTAATTTATCTCTGAAGGTGGATTAATCATTTTCATCAACTTGTCATTACCCCCATTTCTCCTGCTCTCTCACACTAGCACACACACACACACACACACACACACACACACATGCAGCATAAATATACAGCAAAGGAGATTTACAGCATGTGTTGCCAAGAGCCACTCCATCTCAAGATTAGAGTGGTGCAAATGCTTTACAGAAAGCTGATGGCAACACACACACACACACAATAAGAAAAAGATAGATAACTCAGCTGGACGCCAAGTGTCTGTTTTTTCTGTAGCTCAACACCACATTTCATTTCATTTTTTACTTTTATATCAAGGCCATACCTGAGTCACAGCTTTATTATGTGAGGGAATTCTTTTCCCATTCATTCCAGTGTTTATGTTGTCCCATATCGTTGTCCTGCAGCTAATATAAAGCCATGCTTGGTCACACATCCCCAGGGGGCGCTGCGCTCCCATTCTTTAATAAATCATGAACGTGCTCCTCTCACCTGACCCCAACATTTTGTCCCGCTGCCTCCCACACGATTAAAAGTGCAATTACATCTGAATAATGAAATATGTCTTCTTCTTTACAAAACTCTTTCCTGTTCAGAAGCATCAGGCAGGACGGAGTGCATTGGCCATTCACTCTATTAGACTAGTGAGGCTGTAAGGTGGTGGAATGCTGTGTTTTCATCGCAAACACGGTCCCAAATCCTCGTCAGGATTAAAATATCTCTGCACAACAAGTCAATTTATCCTTTGTTTGGCTGCTACCGGGCAGCGCAGCTTCAACAGTTTACATACGATTGTGTTTCCCGGTTCTTACCTTGCATAGTAGCCTTCCCGAGAGCCAGGGAGAACCACAACACCGCAACCGCAAACTTCATGCTCCCTCTTTATCAACAGCAGCACCGATTGGATGTATCCACAGCGAAGATCAAATCATTTTACTGTTCTCTCAGTCCTGCAGGGTGCATCACTTCCAGCAGCCGAGTGGGACCTCCGGAGTATCACCGCTGTGCTGTCCAGTTTAAATAATGAAGGACAGATGGTTGTTGGTGGCTTTGTAGAACATGGACCGCCTTCACAATGTGGGGCAGCAGCAGCAGCAGCAAGTGTGATAGATATTTCCCCCCTTTCCTTTCGTTTTGTTCTGTCGCCTGTTCTGTTTCCCTGCAGCCTCTCCCCGTGTGTTTGTGTGCGTCCCGGTGCAGAGATGGATGCTGCCGGAGCGGAGCCGGGCTGAGGGCGGGACGGAGGAGGGCTGGCCCGTCAGAGGATGGAGGGAGACAGATCTGGTACCCATCCAAAGGGATATAAATAAATGATAGATAGATAGATAGATAGATAGATAGATAGATAGATAGATGCCAACAATCAATAACTTCACTTTTAATCCCCTAATATAAATTTGGTTAATATCAGCTTTGGTGTAAAATAATATTAGATACAAGTAAATATTGTACAATATTGTGCAGCTGGATGCTGGTCAATGAATGGCGCTGCAAAATAATCAAAAATACAGAAAGGGCTAACCACACATTGATCTCATACTCGCAGGTATTTTTTTCATAGTGTAATCTAATCCAAGGTTTAAATGCAGCTGGCTCATACATATACCATCCTCTCAAGTTCAGATTTCAGGTCTGTTGCACTTCTGATTCAGCATCATTGACAGGTGTGGTCAGAAGTGATGTGAAATATGCTCTGTTGCACCTGCAATCACATCGGATGTCACAGTGTACTAATTTCATTTCTACACCACTGCAGAAAAAGAAGTTAGGGGCATGTGAATACTGACAACAACAACAAAGTGATGCTCCACACTTCATACCTTAAAGGGGAACCTTGATATTTTTCAATCTGATTACTATTTTGTTATGTTCTTGTGTCTAAGTGACTCATTGGAAGAACAATTTTTGAAACTGGTCCAGTGTTAAAAGAAAGTGTTGCAAACAGTAGGCTACAATGAAACCACTCAGGGCAGATGTGCCCCTTTAAGTCCTTTAAAAGTGCTTGTTATGGGCGGCTGTGGCTCAGAGGTAGAGCAGGTCGTCCACCAATTGAAAGATCAACTGCTCGATCCTCCAGTCTGCATGCTGAAGTCTCCTTAGGCAAGATACTGAACCCCAAATTGCTCCCAGTGGCTCTCAGTGTTTGAGTGCGTGTGAATGGTTACTGAAAAGCATGTGGCACCATGCATAGCCTCGGCCACCAGTGTGTGACTGTGTGTGTGTGTGAATGGGTGACTGTGACATGTAGTGTAAAAGTCCTTTGAGTGGTTGGAAGAGTAGAAAAGTGCAAGTGCAGTCCATTGCCACTGACAGGCTCAGATTGTTATTATGAGTGCTCTACAACACTATAGTAAGGACCCCTTAGTGACGTCAATAAATTTACTAAGTCTGGAGTGGATTTAATTTGTAAAATAACAAAAGCAATTGTACCCATAACCACAGTTAAATCATTCTAAAATCAAAGACCATGGATTAGCAGAGACATCCAGGATGCCATAAACATGCACTGCAGCTTGTCTGGAAACACGGACAATCATAAAGGAGCAGCCACAGGTCAAAAGAGCTGACATGATCATATTTTACTGGGGCTGTACCTTGTATGTGTCCATGTAACCAATAAATGATGAAATAATTGAGAAATTAAACGTTTCTCCTTACCTTTCGCTTGTTCCAGTCTGTTTTGTGCCCAATTCCTGCCAATGAGAACTCTTATTCTGAAATCTCATGAATGGTGGCAGAAGGAAAATGTTGTGAATATTAGTGAGAGTTGGAGACAGGAGTGGCGGTAATAGTTTGTTGTGTTGGAGTACAGAAAGCATATCTTACTCTTTGCTTAAAGTTTTTAAATGTCACGTCTGAATTTTAAGCTTATTTTGACCTTTTGAAAAGTCTGTGAGACGTCTTGTTGGCAAAACTTGGACACAAAACAGACCAAAACAAGCAAAAGCTATGGAAAAAAAGTTTCATTTCTCTGTAGAGCCCTTTGTCTGAAGTTGTCAGACTCATAATGACAATCAGAGCCTGTTAGTGCAAAAACAAAGGCTTGTAATAGACGTAAATTGACAGGGCACACTTGCCCTAAGTGGTTACATTGTGGTGTTTTTCCCCCCTGCCAGCTGGAGCTCTCTCAATACTGGACCAATATCAAAAAATCTTGTTCCCATGAATCACTTAGACACAAAAACAATGAGAAATAGGGTCCAGGTTGAAAAATAGCAAAATTACCTTTCACCATGACTGACATCAATCACAAAGATGACTTCACAAAGAGTCCAACTCAAGTTTCTGCACGAAGTTTCACATCAGGAGCAACAGATTATGCTGAACTTCAGGGCTGCCCACTTAGCTTTATGGCTAACACTCTTAGATGTTATGAAGCACTTTAGTTTATGATAAATGGCTCAAGATCATCTTTCAGAAAGCAGTGACCTGCAAGTTTCCTCTCAGAAGCCCATCGCACTGTTTTATAGGCAGTGAGTCGGCACATTATCGTAAATCATCAAGAGAGTGCAATCTGATGCTTCATTCATTCAGCTACACACAGAAAAACCTACTGTACACATGCCGTGCCACGCCATGTCATGCCATACCAGACACGCCATGCTCTTTATTGTCACAGGAGACTAAGAGTGAGGTCGTAAGCACAAAGAATGTTTCAAGCAAAACTGAATCCATACTAATGCTATAAGCACACTGTGCATTGGAGTAGGGAAAAGGATTCCAGATGACTGGAAAAATACACTCTGACACATCACATCCTGTAACCAAATCTGATTAGAGACCTTGATGTATATGTGGGCATCATAGATCCAGATTAGAGCCTAATTCCAATACAAGTGAACCCACAAGACTGGAGGTGGTTGTGCTTTTATTTTATGCACGTTGATATTCAAAAGCTATCACCTTTCACTGATAAAAGGTAAAGTGGCGAGGGTGAGCACTTACTGTGGCACGATCTGTCTAATTATCTGCTGTGCAAGCCAAGCGGATGAGCTGATCTAATATCGATCTTGCAGAGAGTTTCCATACACTGTTGGGGAATTGAGAAATGGGCATCTCCTCTGGTTCAATTCACTTCTGTTACAACTTAATGGTGGTGGAGCAGAGAGAAAACAGTACCTACATGAATATAATTAGGCTTCACAATGGGCTTGGCAGTTTTATTTTCCTCACATGTAATATAAAATGCATCATCGTGTCAGTGTGTAAAAGACAACAAGCAGGGGACTGATAGAGTGTGAAGAATGGGAGTGGATTTATGGGGGCGCAAAGGTCCGACAGCCAGAGCATCTGACAGAGACCAGAGAGCTTGGCTCTATTTGCTTTGTGTCATTTATTCAGGCAATCAAATAAGCAGTTAGTTGACTCATAAAGATCTCGTGGCGGGCCAGTGAAGGAGATGGACTCTTGCTCTCTCTCTGTCTCGTAATTAATTTTGAGCTAACAGCAGCTGGAAGAGGAACTGCAAGGTGAATCATTCTGCACCCACGCACAGAAATGCACAAACACGCAAACAAATGATTGGACGGTTCATTCCTCATCACCATGGACACATGCCTCTCTGCTGCATACATGCAGGTCACATGGCACTGGGCTGCTTTTGTTGGCTTTGTGTATCTCATTAAATGCTCAGGCACCTGATCGCTTGCTTTGCTCATTGCCAAGACTTGCCCACGGGGGAACCCAGCCTGTCTCACACACACACATACGGGGACAAACACACACATACACGTATCAAGTAGGCACAGCCTCCCTGCTTATCTAACACCCAAACAAACTTCTGTGTCAGTGCACACAAACTGTCAGCGAGTGCTTCAGTCTTGTTATCCAACGCTTGAGGTAAATGTAGACTCTGGATGGTCTTTAAATTGCAGACTACTTCAGTAATTAGTCTCAATCCATGTTAATTAAGAAAATGAGTTCACATTCAGGTCGTCAGAGCTGAGGGGAGGTTGGGAGAGCAATCTGTGCTTTAATTATAAAAGAAATGTGAAAAGCCCCATTTTTTTGACAGAAGTGTCAGAACTCTGCAGTATTTTGGAACAGAGGACAAAAGTCTTTCTTTCTTTCTTTCTTTCTTTTTTTCTGCCGCTTCATAATAGCTTTCTAATGTGTTTACCCTCATCTACATTTTATCTCCCCTTTCTTTCCCTTTTGAGGAGGAAAAGAGTAATTGAGTGTAGCAGAGAGCACCATGGGATCCTATTATCACATCTGTGTGATTTCCCAGAATTACTGTATTTGTCTCTTATTGCAGTGCCTTGCTTTGTGTAAGAACGTTGTATGTTGTTGGTTGTTGTTATGTTACTCAGTCACAGTAGACTTGCAGCTGCCCTTTCGGCCTTAACCTTAACAGACCAATGCAGCAACATAAAGGCATGCACACCTGGCTGCCCATACACACACACACACACACACACAGAAAAACTAACAGCGAATGTGTCTGTGCTCTTTATCAAACAGCCGTTGTTCCCGCTACTATTTAACAGTCATGCTCCAGTGTGTGTGTTCAGTGACCTTTTCAATCCAAACAGAAAGGTAAACCACGGCCAAAATAGGAGCATTTGCCTGTGGCTGTGTGTACACATGTGTATGTGTTCCTGTACATCTATCCGTACAAGAACAAACTTCAGTTTTAACCCCTCAGAGTAAGCAAAAAGAGGCCATTTAAACTTTAGAATTTGGATTACTGGAAATTAAAGGGGGACTCTGCAGATTTTACTTAGTAAGCTCAGTTAAAGGCTCATTTTTGCTTAATGTTAGATATATATACAAATACGAAGGGAGCCTTCTCTCTGTTTACTCTGCATCTGAATTTGCCATGTTACGGACATGGCAAAACAGAGAAGTACCCCTGGAAATCATGGGGTCAGTGAAGCATTGCTTAAGTGAGACACAACTGTAGGACACAAAAAAAGGCAATTTCAGAATGGCGGCTCAGAACAAATCAGTAATATAGTGAAAAGAATTCGGCAGGACAACAATGAAAGTTAAGGTGGCCGAATTCTGAGTGGGGCAGACGGGTGGATCCAACAACCACGGCTTTTACCCGGGTGGCAGATGTTCACTTCCCATAAGATTGTAAAGCCACACCCCATTATTTTTTCCTAAACACAACCATGTGTGTGTTGTTGAAGGAAAAACAAATGTTAATTTGCGGTGTTGTACTGATGTAGTGTGTATATTTTGAAAGAGACTGTATGTTAACAGTAAATTTCCTGTGATAACATAAGTGTTGTAAGACAATATACGTAACAGACAGAACCGTCCCAGATCGTCAGCAACCAATACACCCAGGGTACCTTGCACATCGTATCTGGATGTGGAAAGTTCATGACCAAAAGCTGATATGTGATGAGGTCGGAGCAAAAAGGTACTGAAAAAAGTGTCAACCGTCAGGGCTGAAAAATGAAGCCAATGCAGAAGTGCTAAAAAAAAAAAAGTGCAATTCCTCGAATGGCCACTTGAGGCTGGCTCCAAAAGCGAGTAAATCTCCATAAATCCCAGGTTAAAATGCCCAACTTTAAAGCAGAAATACAGTATCTCACATAAGTGAGTACACCCCTCCCATTTTTGCAAATATTTCATTATATCTTGTCATGGGACAACACTATAGAAATGACACTTCCTTAAGCATTCCTGAAGCAACCTGTGAGCTCTGGTGAATTCCATGCCCAAAAGGGTTAAGGCAGTGCTAGATAATAATGGTTGGCACACAAAATATTGACACTTTAGGCACAATTTGGACATGTTCACTGTGGGGTGTACTCACTTATGTTGCCAGCTGTTTAGATGTTGATGGCTGTGTTTTGAGTAATTTTCAGAGGAAGGTAAATCTATACTACTATACAAGCTGTACACTGACTACTTTAAGTTATATCAAAGTGTCATTTCTATAGTGTTGTCCCATGAAAAGATATAATGAAATATTTGCAAAAATGGGAGGGGTGTACTCACTTATGTGAGATACTGTAAGCATGTTTACAGCCTGGTACAAAAATGGTTTTGGTCTCTTTTGCCAATTTCACCTCTTGCACCTCCACAGCTCTTCCCTCTCATCCAAACATGTTACTTCTGGCTTCAAAGATCCAAGATGGCAACTGACAAAATGTCACACTCAAGGCTTTAAAATGGGAGTCCACAAGCCAATGGGTGACATCATGGTAGCTACATTCATTATTTTTATCCAGGCCATGGTGAAAAGAGCACTCAAAGGAAACTAACTTGATGATGTCATCGGGGTTATCTCAGTTTGGGCTTGGAGACTTGACATTTAAAACAGACAGACAGTCTTGTATTACAAACTGGAGGTGTCAAACAGAGAGGGTCTAATAAAAGATGCTGTCAAGTTGCATCATGGGAAATGTAGTCTCCAGGGTTTCTGGTTTTATCCCGAATAGGGAGTAAAATACAGGATATATCAGGCTCTGCTGAGATTGCATTTTTAATAATAGGTCATTTGCAAGTCCTTTATTCTTTGTCCTGTATGGAAGTGGCATACTAAATAGATGGACTACCCCTTTGAGGTCAGGTACTGGAGAATGAATGTGGTCATTTAAACCTCCACATTAAGACAGAATAGAAAAGGATATAAGAGTGTGTTGAACTGTGTTATGGTGCATTAGCGTGATAACTCTGAGACTGGATCTATGCATTGCGGTAAAAGCATATAAGCAGCTAAATTTCACACAAGAAGATTTAGAGAAAGCTGACATGATTCAGACTACGAATCCCCACTGCAAGAGCTAATACCTGGGACTTCAGCTGCTGTCATTTGTCATGGCGATGTTATGTCACGTTATTATCCTTCCTCCCTCCCCTCCCACTGTCCCTCCTTCTTATACCAACACTTTATTTAGATTATATGAAACTGTTACTTCATTGGGAGGTTTCTTCTCTTTTCACCTTGAGAGTCCTCTGTTTCCACAACGTAATAAAACAGTCCCACTTGAACAGAGGGTAACAATGAACGGCTGGTGCAAAGCATCACCCACCAGCAGTGAACCAGTATGGCTGAGTGACCAGCTTCTCTAGCATGGAACAGTGCCCGGGAGAATTAATCCTCTTCTCAGTCTAGTCGTCTTAGACAGAAACAAAGAGTGAGAAGCATAGAAAGGGTGGGAGATGGACAACAGAGGAAAAGACAACCACAGCCTAATTAAGAATGAGTTGTGGATTTCAAAGAGAAGAATCTGGATCCAAAACAAACCCAACCATAATCAGTATGCTTGTGTGCAGGTTGGGTGTTTTAATGCAGGTCAAGAGCGAGGCAAGGAGAATAGTTTTTTATATTCAGATTGTGCAGCTAGACTGCAGGGACTGCACGGGTTAGATGTGACAGAGTATGAAAACATGCTCTCAAACATGCAGCCACCACTGGTGCTTCATGCTGCATTGACTCCCGAGAGGAAGCGCTTACAAAGTTCTGTAGTGCTAATGGAAGGTTGAGGGTGAAGAGCTCTCTGAAAGAGCTGGTGCACGTATGTTTGCACATGCACACACACGGGCACATGTATACAAACAAACAGCATGGCTGAGATGCTTAAGAGGCTTGAGAGCGAGAGAGGAGAAAAAGGAGACACGAGTGCAAAATCGTACCTGAGAAAGAAAATCATGAAATGAGAATCAGAGCACAGGAGAAGAGGCAGATGAGACAGAAAGCAGGCACAGAGCCACAGAGGGTCGGAGAGATTGGAAACTGCGATCCGTTGCTGATTATGACAAAAGCGATAAGTCTGATTTTCTGCCCCAGTTGCCGTGGCAGCCAGGAGCAGCTGCAGTGGCAGGGTAGCATTTGCTCTGCCATTCCACTCCTTCGTTCCCCAAGCCGGTCGATTATCAACGATACGGAAAAGCAAGGAAGATCCTGCCGGGCCTGCTGCCCGGCACATGCTGGGGCCACAGGAAGGGGGAGGGGAGGGGGCTGAGGCACACACTGAGAGAAATCTTTAGAGAGAGAGAAGATGGCATGTTGTTAGCTGCGTTACTACACCAGTCCATGCTTAGAGGCATGAGGGGCATGTGGAGGAGGGAGGGGAAGACAGTCACACATACACACGCGCACACAAAAGATTGTTTTTGTCCCTCAGGGAAGTAATTGTACCTAATTACAATAATGCCCTGGAGACGAACAGTAACATTGACCATATGTGTTATGCTGCCTCACCTCATATGAGGAAAATAGTTGATAAGGCAACGATTCCTGTGTTATTGACTTGCAAGCACCCAACTCAAAAGGGTTACATGATTATGAAGCTGTTTAGACAAAAGCTGTCATGTAAGGGTTAAAATAATAACCCTAAACCCCTTACCAAAAAAGGGTATTAACCCTAAAACATTGCCTTACCTTTTGGGGACCAGCTTTTTTTCCCCCATCAAATGGGAGGTGAGCGTGGCATGGTGATGAAGTGGTTAGCATTGTCACCTCACAGCAAGAGGGTTCATGGTTCGAACCCGGCATGGGAGATTCAAACCCTGCTCCCCATGTCAGTGTGGGCTGTCTCTGGGTACTCCAGCTTCCTCCCACAATCCAAAGACATGCAGGTAAGGTTGACTGGTGAATGTAAGCGTGACTGGTTGTCTGTCTTTATGTGTCAGCCCTGCGATAGTCTGGCGACCTGTCCAGGGTCCAACGTCAGCTGGAATAGGCTCCAGCCCCCACTGCGACCCCCAACAGGATTGAATTGATTAAGTGCATGATGCCTTTTACACTGCTTGTTAGAGGCGGGAGTGTGACACTGTTTTTCGTGCCTCACTGTTCTGTTTAAAAGGTACAGTCATGAGATGGGAGGACAGCGTTGTCTTGCCTTTAAGCTGGTAGCAGAGGTAGAAACAGCACCAAATCGACATCTAGGTAACAGCAACAGCCAGCAGGACGGGACCATGGATGGGACAGGTGTGACGTTTTTATGATGTGCGACCCACTGCTGGGAGATTTTAAAAAACAGCAGCAGCAGTTAGCATCTAATAGAGGGAGGACAGCAGCAGGAAAAAAACAATCTCCGCAAACTGGGTGATACAGTGAGGTCCGGGAGCTACTTCGCCTCCGAGCAGAGGGCAAGATCAACCACCATATAACAGGGACAATAAATGATACTGTTTAGAAAGTGCTTCCAACGCCTATATTATTTGTCACACTAGAGGCCGACGCAATTGTGCTACACATTATGCCCGTCACACCTCTTTTGCTTCTGGGAAGCCGGCATGCTATCTAATATCACACACTGGGGTGGCATTATGCATGCCTTGTTTGGTTCTGTGTAAAAAAGCAAAGCAAAGCCCTACTGCATTATCTCTGTGTAAAAAGGGCTTCTGTAAGTGTGTAAACAGATTTATGTTTCAACTATGTGATTAATACAAGTGCCAGTTGTAGAAGATACTTTTGATCTGAAGAGCTGGTGCAGTATAGAAGTTATTAATAGTGAAAGTCATCACTTCAGAGTCATGTAACATCAGCTCTGTTGTTTGCCCCAACACATCTAGAGCTGAACTGACATTTTGTTTGTCGAACATTTTGTTTGTTGTCTGACGACAGCTAAAGGACCTTTCAGTGAAGAACGAAGACAAGACACAAGCAAATACACAGTACCTACATGCACGCACCCACCCACACCCACGCACACAAACCGGAGGGACAGGAGTTGGCATTAAGTAAAACCCAGTCTGTCATTTCCACTCTACCTCTCTGCTTCTTTTCTACTGAAGCTGTCACAAAAATATTCTGATGAAGAGACCGAGATCTGACTCAGTGCGACTCACTGTGTGCACTCATGGATGCTGCGTACCTATGCACTCGTGCGCCATCTGCACACACACATACGCACACACACACACACACACACACACACAGATGTACACACTCCTCCTGCTCCTCTGCCACTGAAGTTGTCACAAAAATGTTCTGGACTGAGAGTTAAAGGTATGACTCAATCAGACTCTTTCTCTCTTCCTTACTTTACTCCCTCCACTTAATGCATCACACACACACACACACACACACACACACACACACACACACACACGACACTTCTCATTGTCTGCATGCACACACACACAAATCTTCAAGTTAAGCTGTCAGAAAGATGCAGAGACTTTCAGATGTGACCTCATTGAGACTGTAGTGTTTCTCTGTCACCATACAACCTCTTTCAATCGCTCTGTCTCCCCCTCTCTCTGTCAGACACACACACACACGCACACACACACACACACAAACACACACACCATGTGGTCTACTGTATAATACCACCCTGGAACAGACCAGTATCTGAAGCCTCTGCAGTATCCTGGGGGTTAGCTGTGGCAACTATCAAAGAATAATGATTCACCCAGCCTGTGTTAATAGGAAATATTTTTTTCTCTAATATGCTTACTCCAACCACACACAAGCACACATATGCAGTGTTTGTCGTATTAGCATATACACACTGCCATTAGAAACTGGTGCTCTGATTTTAAAGATTCATAAATGCATGTGATTTATCCGGAGTTTATGTAACTGGATCTTCAAATGTCCACAAACAGGTTCATATAACAGTTAATCAACTATTACACTGTCTGCTGTGCTCGGAATTAAAGTTAAAGATATAGCATTATCAAAATTCTTGTTCTGATAAGCAGACCGGCTGTGCTTTTGGGAAATCAGACGTTAGGCTGTTTATCTCTAGGGTAGGCAGTATTCTGGGAAAGGCAAAGCAGAATTTTAAAAATACACCCTCCTCCTGCAGCTATCCCCTCTTTGGTACATGCCTCTCTGACCAGACAACCCCTGGCATAGCACACACTTCTTACAGTGGCCTTGTGTCTCCCATACATTGATTTATTTAATCTTATTTTATTGTAAAGTTGCCCGCAGCACATTCACTCAGCCCCCCTGTCCTGTTCTCTCCTTCTGTCTCACAAATAAGACAAGACTTAGCAACGTCAGCCACCCCACCGCTCCTTTGCCTGCTCCCCACTGTTATGGACTGCTTTCCTGGGAGGAGGGCAGGCAGCAGCTTGGGAGGTGGACCTGTAGTTGGTGGGCACCAATTCGGCTAGCGCCAACCCCCCATGGGATGTCACAACTTGTTGGTGGCCAGCAGCAGCAGCAGCAGCAGGTCTAACCTGTCACCTGATCTGGGAATCTGGGCTGTCTGGTCTCCCAGAGCTGGGGTTTGCACTGGCAGGATACATATTACTATGGCTACTTACTGGGGGTCAGTTTCCAGAGCTTCTGCCTGCTCTATTACCAGCAGGGTGGTCTGCGTTGCCAGGGAGGGAGACCGAGGACAGACTGTGATATGAGGATTTTGCTAATGTCAGATACATGAACACAAACATAACGCCGCAGTTGTGAGCCTTTGGCTCCGGTTAGCAGATGGGCTAAACTATTAGCAACATTTTCTCTCCATCTCTGAAATGCTTTGATGATAGTGACATGTGTTTTATTTTGTTTATTGTCAGACTCTTTATTAGAGTATTTTTTGATAAGTCTGTCTTGTAGGCAGTTGTTGCCAGTACTGGAATAGTAGCTCTCTCTGCAGGATTCTCTACAACTGAATCATGCTTTCACCAAAGAGACATGGACACAACACTTGTAGAAGTGCAAATAAGTACCTCCTTCCTCTGACTGACAGAAGCTAACCTTTTATTTCATGCAGCTTGAATAAAATCATTGGGCGGGCTTGTAGAGGGCATGTGACAGCCACAGATACTGATTTATTTTTTCCTTTTTTTTCCAGAGCATTTTGTTTATTGATTGTTATCAGGATGTAAAGAGAATTCCCAAAATATTGACGAAAAATGCTTCTAAAATAAACTGTCTACACGAGCTTAAAGTGCATCGGGTAAATCTCAGTGGAGGAGATGACTGAAGCTTAAACTGTGTAGCGGAGACACTAGTGAATGCTGCTTTTCATTTCATTGCTCTACTGGCAGACTGAGTGCAACACTTGTTTCTGAAGTATAAAACAGGAAGAGCTGATACTCGGTGAGTGATCGGTGCGTTGTTATAAAAACATATCTCTTGCCACCCACTCCTGTTCTCTGTAGAGCTCTTTGCGAGGGGTCTTCAACAAGACGAATGAGTGGGTCATTAAAAATCCATTATGATGTCACAGTGCTCTCGGCTTGTGCCACTACACTGAGTCATCAGCGAAGACAACAGTCAGGAAGAAATGTCATACCAATCGTCTTAGTGTGTAACCTTTTTGTGATAGTGTAGATCACATGACTTCCCTGAAATGACCTTTTGATATCAATGATATGGAGCCTGGTGAGAGAGCACTTTAATAATGAGTGGCGTGGGTGACTATGGAGTATGCTGATGTTTACTACGCAGTCGCTGTATGCTTATCTTTTCAGTGAATTTGAGCACAGCATATTTTCATTTTAACTGTAAATGATTTTGTGGCCCATTTATTTCAGTACTATATTTATGATTGCAAGAAAATCCTTTAGCTGTTTTTGCATTTTTACACATTTTTTCCTTCTGTAGAACCTGCTGATTTCCATATATTAAAGGCAGAGTTCTGCATTTTGGGAAATTAGTTTTAGATGAGAAGACCACTCCTCATGTTTGTGTCTTAAAGACCCGGTGAAATAAGAAACACCTTTCCCACTTTACAATTCTGTTTCCATGTGTTATGGGTTCAGTTATCTCTTGTTATATGCCAAATATATGTAAGACAATAAAATATTTTTGAGAATTGTTAGAGGAAAATCCCTCTCTTATGTGATGTTAATATTTTTTGATGACTAATTTTGAAGTTGTGACATACATTTAGGAAATCATATCCAATGAAATGTAATATGGGGTACCTAACCCCACCCATGACATCTCTGCTGGCAGGCTAGCTAGCAGGGGTGGGAGATAGCACAAAATTTGGTTCTGATGCAATACAAAATCATTGGAATCAATACAATGCTATGCATGGATACAATGCTTTTTATTATTAAAAGTGCCAACATTCTTTATGCCGGGTAAAGCAGTGTGTCATGATTTATGAGATGAATAATCAGTCTACGTAAGTAACAGCTAATGATGACTAATAACAGTTTGAAAATGTAACATTAACTGATGCTTTAGACCTGATTTGACTAAAATATTCCTTTCACTGCTTTGTACCTGGATATTCCTCGCCAGAGCCTCTCTGAAAAGACTCTACCAGTGAACTCTGTCCATGTGTCAGAGGTCCGGATGCTGGGGTGTTTTCCCTCCTCCCTTCTTTTCACTTTTCGGTTGCAGCTCCGAGTTCTCTATCTCATGCTTTTTCCTCTTTCATCAAGCCATCTCTGCTGTTATGTGTCAGATTAAACTCATCAGGCTCAGACATACTTTCTGCATTGACGTCTGCAGACTAGTACAGTCACACGGAAGTGCAGGCGGTTCTATTCATAGTACAACTGAGGGTCCATGTCAGCCCCCAGCAATACACGGATGGACTGGGAGGTGAACTTTCTTTTCTCCTACTGCTGACATAGCATGACAGTGAAACTAAAAGACTCTGCTGGGTCTGGAGTAAGCTGTTTGAGTGCAGACAACACAAAAGCAGTGGAGAGGCAAAGAGTACGTGTGCTAGATGTGTTCAAGATGACAAAACATTGTTTGCACAGACAGTTTTACTCCTGAAATACAAACACAGAAGAGAGAAACTAATCCCTTTTTTGGTATCAATCCAATTCAAAATGAAGACATAGTTTTGAGAATACTGATATTTTGATATCGATCAGCCCACCCCTACCAGCAAGGCGAGCGTTTTCCCCTTGATTCCAGTCATTATGCTAAGCTAATTATGGCTCCATAGCTAATGCACAGACTTAAGAGTTGTGTCAATGTTTCCTAAAATGTTGATAATTTAAAATCTATTTCTGGTTTATTTCAACTTGGGCGATTTTTTTTTTAGATATTATAACAATCCTTACACAAACAACCAGTCGGAAAGGTTTTAAACAAGCCAACCATTTAGCCATGTTATTTAACCACATTATGGCTAGATGGTTGGGTTGTTAACACGGTGCACGCATATCTCTGAGGCTGGTCAGTTTGTGGTCCTTTGTGTCCTCTTCAGAACAAAATGATCTAACTTGAAGTTGGTTTAAAATCTACATGATTGTCTGACTGCTCATGTTTTATGCAATGTCAGACTTTTTTTTCCAGTAATGTCACATTCCCAGACCTCAGTGAGTAACGTGGTTTATTACATATATGTTATCATTTTTACCAGAAATTATGGCTGAAACTGCATTAAAGCTGCAGTAATATATACATGCAGTTAAGGTGTCATTAAAAATTTTACTTAGTCCACAGTTTGAATCTGTTCAGTGACAGGATGAATTGTGAGACACGTTGGCGTAGCACTGTGGGGTCTCAAACCTTTCATGAATAATTGAGAGACATGCAGCGTCTTTCTCGTTAGTTCCATGGTCCTGTCTGGCTTGATAGCAATAATGCTGAACCATACAAAACACATCCTGCCACTATATCCTGTACATGTACTGCAGGAATATGTTATTGAAGAATTTCCCTGCTGACCCAACTTAAGGGTTAGGTATTGGACTGTGGTGTTAAGGGAGACCAGCTGATTTGTCCCACCATCCTCTCGATGTTGTTGGATACACAGAAATAGATGAAGAATGACACAGAGTTAGGCGGAGAAAACAAGCAACCTGAGATGTCGGGATGATGTGTGGGTCTGCCTGTGGGACCCTGGGATACGAGCACAAACTTGTATTTGATCCCTAGACAAGAACTCACACGTCAGAAAGGTCCAAATCAGGGGTTCTGAATATTTGATGACCCAAGAAAACATAACGACACCATGAATAGAGCAGTAGATAGAGTTAGACAGGCTGACAGTTAGACAGAGCTACTTGAGAAGAGCACACACTCAAAACAGATCTCAACAAGTCAAATTTTTAGTCTTTGAGAATGACAACACACCTTATCTTGTTTTAAGTTAAGTGTTGAAACAAGACAAGGCAGAGACGTGCCACTGGATCAAGACATTTTAATGTCACAGAGAAGTGGACTTAATTGGTTAAAATGAGCTGTTGAACGCAGATTCCTCCAGGAAAAAGGAAACAAGGAGCTCAGATATCTGAACTATACATGGCCTTGGTGCCATTTGCAGTGTTTTTTCTTGCAGTTCAAAGCTGGATGACATTATGCAATGTGATCTCATCCCTACTCGTCATACTTTGCAGCTTGGGCGTTACTGTAATGATACCAGGGGCAGCCTTATTGTATCTCTTGTTGTATCTTGACAAAGAAGGGGTCGGCACTAAAAAAAACACCTGACTTTGAGTGTCAGAAACACAGCTGGAAAAACAGTGGTTGGTCTGAGAGGGAGAAACTCCACAAATGATGCTGTTGTTTGTTCATTCAGAACACCAATCTCCTGGGTCAAAGTTGCTGTGCTTGCTGGACCCATCCACTCACCCTAAGTGGACTTTTGTGCTCCTCAAATGTTGTCCATTGCTCTGAGCATCTAATAATGACATGGATGGGTTCACATTGAAGTTTGCAGGAAGCACACTGTATCACTCAGATGCTAAATAGTGCTGCTTGGATGCTGCCCAAGCCCCATATATTGACTCCCTGGGAGTGATAAAAACGTGTGTGTCCTTTTTAACATTGGAATAATAATCCCATTTATAACCTTTTACAGCAGCCATCCAAGTTATGAAAGTTAGAAGTGTGTAGACTAACTACAACAGGCTTTAAAAAACTGCACTGAATTATTTTTCTGGCCACTTGGAGGCAGCAGAGCAAACAGTAAACACAACACCGACATATAATCACCCAGTACTTTTTTTTTTTTTACAGTAAATATGTTAGCCAGCAATTGCCTCATCACACCTCCAGCACACACATATCAACAATAGTTGTCCTTTGAAGTTGTGTTTCTGGATATCTGTGATAATACATACAGACACAAAGGAGTAGGCAGTCTCAGGCCCCATATCTCTGTCTGAAAAAAAAAAACTATACAACGAGCTATAAGGCAATAAAACATTTTGCAGAGCCGAGGAGAAATGCAGAGTAAGGTGTGTTCAGTGACCCCTTTTACATTAGACATAGTCATCTGATCCATTGTTAGTTTAAAAATAGTGATTACTGCAGCTTTCAACAAGCCCGAAACTCTCAAAAACACTTTGTCCAACTATTTAGTTCCAAAGTGCCAGATGTGTTTTTGTCATGGAAATGATTTTGTCCCTAGAATTGTCATATGTTTTGGCATTATAAATGTATTCATTTATATGTGGGAATGTTACATGTGAAAGCAGCACCCAGTATAATACACTTATGCAGAGAAATCATCGGCAGTATGCAGCATTGTTTTACCTCACCCACCTCCCACTGTTCTGTCTGAAGTGTGCCATGTGAGAGTTGCTCAGTTTAACATCGAACATTAAATCTTGTGATTTCCTGCCTCCGCCAGCCATCAAAGAAACACCTCTCTGCTGCTGTGGACCGCATCTCTGTCTTTCTTCTTTTCCTCTACCTCCTCCTCCTCCAGTTTCCCACAAGCTGAGAGCAAACGCATGTCTCAAAAAGGGAAAGTCAGAAACGCCCTCATAACTACATCTGAAAAAGGTAAGAGAAAGGATTTCCACACATAAAAACACAAAGTTTTCAATGTCAACAATAAAGTTGGTGCACATGTTTGATACACGTGTCCTCCAACAGCAGCCCAGTTGCCAGAGGCAAATGGCGCTATTGTACTTTTCTGCAATAACGAATAGGTTACATTTGTATGTTTCATGTGTATCATACAGTCAATTCTAAAGGGATGTGTGACACCTCGGCAAGATGCCTGCCAAGCTGCACACCGCCACAGGATACTGTTCAGTACCACCAGACAGACTTTTTAGCCACCAAACATGGCGACTTGGGGCTGTTTCCACCAGGATAGTGCCACAAATGTGGTTCTTTTTTACAGAGACATCACAGCATTTCCTGCTGGGACAGATGCAGGAAAAGCAGTTGTTTAGTACGGAGATATTGCTGCATCTCCTGCCAGGATAGTGCCTATAGTATTTTTACAGAGACATCACTGTATTCCCTATAGTGCCACAAACAGCGGTTATTTTAAGCCAGAACATGATCTTTTCTTTTTCATAGCCAAGTGGGTTTTGTGCCTAAACCCAACCACACATTAACCACAGTGTTATGGAAACATAACATCATCTAGGGTGACCTCTAGCTCACCCAGTAGAGTATTCCCCCCATCTGGGTCCTTTGCACCCCCACCACCACCTACATTTTCCTGTGGCTCTCCAGCTGTGGTATAATAAAGGCAAAAAGCCCTAACGAAAAGATCTTTGAAAAAAGAAACCTAAAGCTTCAACTTACATGCCACATAATAACGTACAAATGTAATGTTTTGCTTTGCTAAAACTTACAATACCAACATTTATTCTGATGCCAACAGCACACAGGGTTATTAAAGGACAAAAAGGTAAGGCTTGCATATACTCTGTACTCTGTAGTGTGTGTGTGTGTGTGTGTGTGTGTGTGTTATACTATCAAAGACCCAGAGCAATTGATAAACTGTGTTTGGTCTCCAGTGGATACACGTGTTAAATAAGCTATCTGTCTCTGGCCCAATCATAACTCTTAAACCACTTTACTCCAGTGTTTACAAAATGAAACCAACCATTCAAAATTAATTTAAAACTGATGCTCAGCTGTTTTATGCTCTCTGTCAGCTGCTATATGAGTGTGGGCAATCTCTGCGAGCAACGGAGCTTCAGATAACACAATTTGGGGTCATACATGTGTGTACTTGTTTTATTGCAATGCTAAAATTAGGACATAATTAACACAATTTTCAACACTGTCATCACCCCTCACATTCATTTTTTTTCAAACGCGCTTTCTTATTCACCCTCTAACTCTTCATCAAATAGAATTCTCTCCATAAATCCTCAGCAGCATAAAAAACTAATTATGTGTTTAAATATTGCTCCAGTCACACTGAACCAACCACAAGGTTGCTTTGCTTCATCCATTTTCACAACTTGGCTTTTCATAAAGTCATATGACTTGATTGAATATGCCAATGCAGCACAGAAAGGCAATTTTCTAAAGGGACTCAGATGTAAATTTGTATTACATATGATAATGTTTCCTATTAGGATTGAGCTCCGTTCCTTTTTGCAAATCCCACGGAAAATAGAACATGAATCACCCCATACAATGTAATTCCAATTCGGTCTGACATCCCAATTTCATTTGACCTCCATTACTAAGAACCTTCCATTGTAGACGGCGCTCCATAGTACCGTGTTACGCTGATCCATTAATGTTTTTCATTTCTCCATGTTTCTTCTGCCTTTAAGCGTAGAGCTAAACTGGTTGTGAATTAAATCTAAAATTGCACACTTGTATACAAATTATGAAATCAAGCAACAGAGCACATAAACCCTCTGCCAGTTCCAAACCTTGGATCATTGATACTTTCTGGGAAGATGACTCAATGTCTACGTCATTGGGTACAAAAAGAGTCCTGGTTTTGTTAAACTCAACATACCCCATGACTCAAAGAAAATCAATAAATAGATCCACAAAGAGCAAATGTGTTTGTCATCCCAAAAAGAAAGTCAATTGAATCCCCCAAGGTCAAATAAATGTTTGCATTTAAGTGTGTCTGTCTATTTGTGATCATGTGGTGGGTAAAAGTCTGCTCCACTTTTGAAGAGAAAAAGCTAGTGACTATACAGTAAACCAAATTTTAAGGGAAAGACTTGGGTTTCGGTCATGAGTGGAGCACTGATACACCGAGCTGATGGTTGGCTGTTGGTCAATGTCAGGCCGTTGCTGAGTGTCGCCCTAGCTTGGCCATGGAATGTAGGCACTAGTCGGCCCTTGTCAGGTTTTGCGGCCTCTAAACCTGCCCAAATAAGACACAAAAAAATGCACCCCGCACTACACGGCCAAGCAGATAGTGTCTCGATGCTCCAGTGCCATTTATACGTATATGAATTGGCTACTTTCTATGCAAATCAACCTCATTGCAAGAACAGTCCAATCAGCGCTAATGGCCACACACAGTTACAGGGAAAGTATTAGTGTCTTCTGAGAGCTGGTGTTAACTGATGTAATTTATAAGGGGTGTCACTCCCAGACTTTCCAGTGATCAAATTCCTTGTCTGAAGTTCTGCAGAATGCCTGTGCACCTCATCGGTCAGGAAAAATTCCACTTTCTTCTTCTCTCTGCTATTTTTCTGCCTATTGTGTTTTTTCCCACATGGATAATTGCAGTCAGACACAAAAAGGGGTAAATTGTACTCAGCGACAAAACTTTGTGGGCGAGTTTGAACTATAATATCATCTTGTGAACTTGTGATTTGGATCTTGACACAAGCAGAGAGTGGTTACAAGTGGTGCACAATTCATGGTGCTATACGCTATGGTCTTAAATAACAAAAATGCAAATATGTGTGGGTGTATGCATGTGTGCCACAGTATACATGTACTTTTTTCCTGTTTCATATTCAGGGTGTGATATTTACATGGAAAACAGAGTTAATATTGTGTTTTTGCCTTTATCACCTCAAATGGAGCCATTCATCTCCTGCGTGACTCTGAATTATGAGACACATCCTACATATTTGTTAATCATAAGTGTTTAAGCCAGGGAAGGCTGCCCTTGTTTGCTGCAAACTACTGTGATTAACAATAAATTTAATTCAAGAGCACATCTGTTATTACTATCTGCAACGTTTTTGGATGGTTTACCTATTGAACAGCGCTGAGTGTTGAAGTGTTTGCATGGAATTTAAAAGCTTTTCACCTATTCTTAATCCATCATCTATACTCACTGTGTATACTGTACTCAGAGAAACAAATGATCTCCTCACTTACAAATAATGACTAACACTAAGACCACACTTGGTTCTGAAAACACTGCTCTAACAGTACAGTGTACCACACAGTTATGTTACTGAGACAATAGTACTGTAACTGTTTGAAGGCTGTTCAGCCTGTAACTGAAGCTATCTCTAGTATGTATGTAAGTAAACAGTGTCTGTACAGAATATATAAATAGGAGAGGCAATTTAACCGCATGTTTTTTTTTTTATCTAAATCCACAGGGCAACAAATAGTTGTGTAATGTAGCATTTAGTCCCACTCAGCATGTACAGTGTGTTCCCTTCTAGACCAGCCTCTGTGTCCCTGTTAGCTGTCCCTGCTCTCTGGCACTGTTACTGCATCACTGAGGCCTCTCCAGCCTCTGGGCTACAGCCATGTGTTTCATGCTCTGATGGCACCATAACTTACCATAGAAGAGATTATTCAGTGAGTCAAACTTCTCTCTGATCTCTTCCAAGGCTGTGTGTGTGTGTGTGTGTGTGTGTGTGTGTGTGTGTGTGTGGCCGCCTCCCATGAATCATGTTCATATACAACTACGATATTCCACATTAGAGATTTAAGCCTAATGTTCAGTGTCAGTGCAGGAATTCAACAAGACCTCATAAAGTGCGTGGGTGGTGCGTGTTTACTACTGGTTCTCATTCCCGGGTCATCAAATACCAATGCTCTGTGTGTCTCATAGTGACACGCAGGGCACCCTTTAGTGTATCCCTGTGTCACACAGTTGAAATACATTGTAACACGTTGTTAATGTTGTGAAATGGTCGTGGTTGGGTTGAGGCAACAAAACAATGTGGTGAGGTTTAGAAAAAAGATCATGTTTTAGGTTACAATAAGTATGTTTGTTACGTAAGTAGCATCAGTGTGCGACGGCCATACTTAAAATATGTAACGTTACATCTGAACAACTGTGACTTTTGGTTTCAAACAGGACACAAACTGTAGTCTCCTGGGTGAAAGTCTGGTTTTGTTGATCCATCCATCTATGCAGACTTTCTAGCTCTTTATACTACGTCAGTTGCTCTGAAGTTGCTCGTCAAATATTTCAGTGGATGGGTTTCCATTGGAGTTAATTGAAAACCTGATGTATTATTCAGTGTTGTGTGCATTACACACATAAATAATAAGTAAAACATATGATTAGTGCTTCACGACAGCAGGTTTGTTGGACACAAAACATTCAAGTTGTGTTTGGTCTCTACTAGGACTGACTCTTTAGTGATACTTAATCTAAAGTGTGTCTAAAATCACTCCTTGTTCACTATATATTGCACTATAATTATCCATTTGAGTGCTGTGTGAAATTCCAGTTCCTCACAGTTGAGTGAAAAAGGTCCACTGCACATACACTACTTTCTGCCAGCCCCAAAGAAAAGAAATGCAAATATTACTAGTTACTAGTGTGGCTCTACATCATGAATGAATCATAAATCTTCTGCATCTGTCAATGAAAAGGCAAAATGACAATGATTAATTGATGTCCGAAATTGAAATCTGCAAGTAGTGAACAAAGGAAGTGATTTCCGACACAGCCTATTGTCATGATCCTGGGTTTTTGTTTATATTCTGTTATCCTTTGGACTTTGTTTTGGAATTTCCTATTTGTGTTCCTTGCTTCATGTTATTCATTCATGTTTAATCTGTTTCCTGTTTTATTTTGTAAATTCTCTCCTCATGTGTCGTGTCTGGTTTTACTTCCTGTCTTTGTGTGTTTTCCCACCTGTTTTCTGTCACACCTGTCTCGTTAGTCCTTCCCTGCTCCCAGAGTCTTCCTTCACACCTGTTCTGTATTAGAGGCCGTTTACACGTTGCCGGCTATTTTCATAAACGGACATTTCACCGTCTCCGTTTTCAAAAAGATCTTTGTTTACACTTACCCGTGTATATATACACAAGAGCACGCCAAACCTGTAGGTGGCAGTGTAACGAGAAGCTCAAGCCTTCCATGTATCCATTGTCACCATAGCAACGTATGTCGCACTTTTGACACAGGCGGAAGTTACGGCGCATACTGTGATGTCAGCTGCCTATAACTCCGTTTATCTCCGTTTATCTCAGTTTACATGCAAACGCGCAACCGGTGTTTTCCAAAATCTCCACTCTGGTCTTTTTAGAAAGACTTGTTTTCAGAGGAGAAACCTCCGTTTGCATGTAAACAAAGGGCACAAACGAAGGAAGATGTCTCCGTTTATCAAAATCACCGTGTACATGTAAACGGCCTCTCAGTCTTGTCTGCTCCACCCTAGTGTTCCCTCCACACCCTTGTTGTTAACCAAACCCCATTTTGCCCTTTTTCCTGTGTCCACCTACTCCAGCTGTGTCTCGTTCTTGTGATTAGGTTTCTGTGTATATATACCTGTGTGTTTCCCTTTATCCTTGTCAGTTTGTCTGTGTTCATTTACGGGGTGCACATCGCTGTGTTCTTGGTGTTGTTCCCTGCTCTGTTTCTTGCCTGATATCTTTTGTTCTGTTTTGATTTTTTTTAATCTAAGTTCATTGTATTCTTCTGTCATTTGGACTTTCTGTTACCTAGATGTTTTTTCATTCGCTTTATTTAAGCTCACATTTGTTTGACCTCAGACCTGCCTGCTGCTCTGCATTTGGGTCCTTCCTGCATTGATTCCTGATACAAACCTCCACAAACTCTGTGTAGAAAGGTCAAATATTTTTGGCATACTGTATGATTGTAATTTATAAGGAGAGGAGAGCTTGGAGATACTACAATGTAGCACATGTAATCCAAATATATCTATCCTGAAACAAAACAGGGAACAGTAAAAATAATGTCTTCTATTATAAAATATGCATGTCAGCATGTACTGACTTACTGCAACCTGAAACAACCAACTCTGTCACTGCAACTGATAATTACATATGAGAACCACAGCTGTGTGACTGACCCTCTGATATGTAATTGTTATTATTTGGCAATGTCATGCACAATAATGCATTTTATCTTAACACTAAAATTATGTCTGAATAGCACCAACATGTCCGGATTTTAATTAGACATTGCAACTGGAGCCTTAATTATACCTCTGGTGGCTTTTTTGAGCGTAATGGCAACACAAATATCAAAGCAATCCTCCTGTGCAATTGTGTATGTGTGTGTGTGTGTGTGTGCACATGTAAAATGTTTATGTGTAATGTCTTTTACGAGGAAGTTATTGTTTTTTTTCTGTGGCATATTTTAAAACCTCTACCAGCAAATGGTATTCACTTTATTTGAACAAATATTGCATTTATTTTAAGTTAAAAGACAAAAGAAAGGCAAAGATCATCTGTACAAACATGTTTTCTCCCTTTCAGCATGAGTTGTGCATTTCATCATCATATAACAAAAAGCATGGGGATAAACCAAATCAATGAAATCAAGCAGTACCCTTATAGTGCTGTAATCTGACAATATATTTGTGCTCAAAGCAATCAAAATGTTTGTCATGCATGTTTCTTGCTTTGCATGTTTGCTCTTAATAATAAATGTAATCAAAAGTAACAAGAAAAAAAAAGAGATGAAATTCTCAGCCATGGAATTGGATGATAGAATCCTCTCACGCATAAATAAATGTAATGCTATTTCAGGAGCAACTAATCAAGTACCATTTAATCCATTAATTACCAGGCCAACCAATTATCTTGTGGAACATTAATCAGAGAGAACATTTATAAACACATGGTTTCTAATTACAAAAAAAAAAAGAAGAAAGAATAACAGCCTGCCCTTATTTGTTAAAAGCGCTGCCAATTGCGGCAGAAATCGGAACTCTAATTGTAAATGACACAAAAAGCGGTGAGCGCAATCGGCTCTGACAGTGAGCAGCTTGATGAATTAGACTGGGGAGCGGGTACGACAGTCATCAGTCGGCTCAATGGGGGAAGAGTTCACCAACTGCTGCAGGGTTGAGTTCAGTGTGGTAGAGAGTTTGTGTCACGTCTACTGGATGTGCAAAGTTCCCAGTTCGCATCAGTTGGATGTTAATTCTCAGGTTCCAGTCCTGAAGGACTACTGGATGTGCCAAGTTTTGATCCCAGATGAATTCTGATAGACCTCTTAAGAACCAATCAACATCACATACAAGACTAAAACACAGTAACTAAATATTTGGTCAAAATTAAATGAAGATCTATGGAGGCCCACTTCTGCCAGTATGGTGAAAAACAATAGGCTGTCTAACTATTCAACTTTTTACACCCATCCCGATGACGCCTTATTATGACCCTCACTGTGTGCTGTAAATGGCTAATACTCATCACATTGATGCAGTAAGGTCAGTTGGGGTCAGGATTAGGGCATGAGGCCGGAGGTCATGGTTAGGGCTAATATTTGCCTTGGATATTCTCTGATTAAAGAGGTAAATTTAGGCGGAAAAAAACTCACAACTGCACTGTCAGCCAATCAGGGGACATAGTATAAACAGCGACACAGTCCACAGAGGGAGTTAGATGTGGTGGATTAATGTGTCAGGCACAGAACTGTCCTGTGTGAGTCAACATTGGCTAGTTATTTTTAGACTCAGTGACTTAATGTTTTCAGTTTTTAGGATGTATAAAGCTGCTGAATTCACACTTTGTACATAATCTTTAGAAGAACAGCTGAATGGACCCATTTGTGTTAATGTCATATTTCAACGTTTCTAGGACGCCTATGGGTATACACTTGCATGCAGGTGTGTAACTAGCATTGTTAGCTACAGAACCCTGGGTGCTTGCCTCTGCCATGATGCTATATACAACAGGGTGTGCATAGCCACACTGGCAGAAATGGGCCTCCACAGAGACCTTCCTCATATGCCATAAAAGTAATTTCAGTGAAGACAGCATGTAAACCACAAACAAACCACAGTAGCTGCACTGTGTTGCTGGCTAGGCTGCAGTATGTACACACTGTTCAGTAATTTCTGTGCTCTATAACGTGTGGTCACACAAACCAACAAACCTGGCAAGACAGATACATAATTTTTTTTAACTAAAAAATAATTCAAATATGTTTATTGTCTTAAGCTTGTGTAAATGGTCAAGAAAGCTGAAAGAACACACTTTGTAGATATGTACCACGTTATTCCCTTGTTTCTGTGAAGTTTATCCAGGTGCAGAGTGTAGTGTTTTTAAGTATTATGTAGGTTCTACGACAATGATTTTTTAGAGAAAATATGCAGCCTTAAAGGAGTATTTCACCCACAAAATAAGGCTGTGCAAAATAGTCTGGTGATCGCAATTACAATTTTTAGATCAAATGATTTCAAAATTAATGAAATCGAGGGTAAATGATTTTTGGTCACGGATGCCTGGAGATGTTATTTTGTCTTCTACGGAAGCCACGCATGCGCAATACCACCCCTCCCATTCTCTCTTCTATTCACTCCACGAGCCAGTCAAGTAGGTGAACTACGAATAATGCGAAGGGTTGATGAGGGTGATTGCGGAGGATTTCAAAAACAGCGTGTGGCAAATGGCAGAGGGAGAGCGAGACAGGTTGGTCTGTGTGTGTGTGCACGCATCGGGGCCAAACTCCGCCGTGTGTGGTACAGAGAGCAGAGGAGAATTGGAAACACGCGACCATGTAGAGACAGAAATGACATGCCGTCGTGTAAACAATATAAGTCATCACGTGCGCTGCATAATCATTTGCATAATCATGATTTCAATTTTTACCAAAATAATCGTGATTAAGATTTTTTCCATAATTGAGCAGCCCTACCACAGAATGACCATTTGCAAATCAATTAGTCATGCTGTGTTACCTTGAATTAGTGAAGGAAAATGGTGAATATGTTTAATTGTTGATTGATTGGTGACCATGTTTAACAACAGGGAAGTATAGCAAAGCATTTGTTTCTAAAACTTTAGCTAAAAACCCTTAGTATTGGAGTTTGGTGAGTGAGCACATATTTCAGTTTCCTTAGAGTAAGATTATAACAGAAACCATGTGTTTTGGAAGTACTGAGCATACAGCTGGATAAATGAGACTTGGATTATACTGCATGAGTTGTGTGAGAGATTGTAAATGGATGTGTTGGTATGTAGTTAAATGTTGTTAAAACTGGTCTCCAATCAATCAGTATATGGATATGTTTGCTGTTTTCCATGGAGGCTGGAAGTTTTCTTCATGAATTCGAGGTAACATTGCATAACCAACTGATTTATAAGTAATTATTTTGTGGGTAAAATATTCCTTTAAAGAGCATAAAATTAAGGCATTATCATATTTGTTATTGTTTTGTTTACCAGCTAGTCCAAAAACTTTAAACTCTTCTTCTCAGCTTCACTGTTTCTACATTACCTCGCTCCGCAAAAGGCAAGAAGCAAAACCAGCACACCAAATAGTGCTTTAGGACTCAAAACTCTGTCTTCTGATTGGTCAACTGAGAACTGAGAGTAAGTCACTTGTTCAGGCTTGGTCGACACAGGGCGTCAGTGAACCCCGATTGGTTAGCAGTTATGAGACGAAGCCGCAAAGCGGCTGAAGGAAGAGGCCCACGGTTCCCAGGACGCACACGGTCACAAACACCCAAAGGAAGATTCTATCGATCACCATGGCGACGTACTTCCAGTCATCCTCCACCTGTGAGCAAGTGAGGGGACAAAACAACATTTGTGAGCAGACAGAGGAAAGTGTCAGTGGTGATGAATGAAAGATGAAAAATGAGAAGGAGGTGAGGAGAGGTGCACAGTGAGAAGAAACAGGTGATTTCGTATCTCAGAGGGTGGGAGGTTTGTGGGAGTCGATGGGGTGAGGTGAGGATTACACAGCAATGATGGAAACAAGGAAAGATATGAAAAAAGAGGAAGAGAGAAAAAGAGAGTTGAACATTTCTTGTAAGCCAGCAGAAAACTGATACATAATTTACACAGGGGAAAATTTCTATGATAATCACATTCAAACCACAGCGTCAAAAAAAGCGACAGGCGTTTAGACAAAGCTGATTGAGCCACGGGTTTTGCATATCAAAGGCTGCTTCTTCCCATTGGGAGATGTCACCCACTGTGTTCATAACAGAGAGAGGAGAGAGCTCTCCACTCACATCCAAAATTATTTGGTTCTAACTTAATCTATTGTTAACTTATGGAGCAGGTTAGGATCTGCAACAATGCTTCACAGAATCACTGCACAGCTCTCCCAGGCTGGCGCCGCTTCCAGTGTTTTTGCATAAATACATTATGCATCAACACGCAGGCTGTGTGTTTGCTTTCTATGAGAGGCTGTAGGTTTATATAGAGTTTAGAAACACTGGGATAAGATACTTCCTATGTGACTTTATCCAAATGTTTTCAACTTTAGTATTTCCTAAAATGGTAAAGCTCAAAATAGTCCAATTGTATTCACAGACTGCATAAGACTGCATAGTATGAGCACGGTGTTAAATCAACACATACAATACAGTAGCTTAGTCTGTATTGGACAACCTGGGGCTCCTGCCGAAGGATCCATATTCAAATATGCTTAAAATGCCCCCACCCCCACCCCTACTCTATTCTTAAAGCAACCACACACTGGTTTCTAAAATAAGGATGAGCAAATGTAATCTTAATAGACGTAAATTTAACAAATTGCCATTACTGATAGCATAATGTTAGAACCAGAAGTAATCTTCTGGCTCACTATTTCATTATTTTCGACTGTATGAAAAAATGGAAAACTAGAATGAAATATGAGTGTTGCATAGTTTATATTAGAGTTTATATTAGTAGACTGTTACACTGTTTGTAAAGTGTTAATATGTCTTTAAAAAAGTCATGAAAAATGAGTGTTTGACTAAGTGACTTGCAAACATGCCAAGTTTGTAAAAAACACACTTTTTGAAGTACAGTGAATTTCCTACACAGAGCTTTTACCTTCAAGTGCCATTTCCTTCTGTAAAGTGAGCAACTAATGGACAGCCACTTAACAGAGACAGCAAACTAGCTCGACAACATGTTCAAATGCAAGTATGACACTGAATATATCAAACTGTGTGGACGAGAAATCTGGACCCCGTGGCTGGACCAGTTGGGAACCACTGATCTAAACCACTTTAAAGCTGATGTCAAAGGCCCCACATTGTATCTGTTACACGATTTACCAGCCAGTATTAAAACTTTAAACCTTTTTGCTCAATTTCACTATTTCAGTATTCACTACTTTTAGTAGACAGGAATACGCTTCTAACAACACTCTTGCCCAAACTGCAGTTAAAGTCCATAGAAACAAGAGTTAGAGGAACTACATAGTTCCCAAACAGATCAGTGCTGTGTCCGCATATTTTTTTTAGAAATATCACATCACGCCACCTGTCTAGTAGTAATCTTTTTTTTTTTTTTTTTTTTTTACCAATCTCCATTATTAAACTGGCATTTTGGCATATTTAATTGAAGTTTTTATTTTTATTTAACCCTTTCCATTTGTCTCCCTCATTAGTTGTGGTTTTATTTGAGCTTAAAATGATATTAACTCTGTTATTGTATTTATTTACAAAACCATTTTTATTTTGATTATTTTGGGCAACATGCAGTATTGCTTGAATAATTATCTAATAATTTACTATATTTATTTATTCATTTTTTATTTAATTTATTTTTGCAGTTCACAATATGAACATAAGCAAAACAAAACAAAAAAATTACCACCTTGTGCGTGTATTTTTACAAGGGCTAAATCAGTTAAAATCTGGTACCAGTACTAATACCAGTGCCCTTTATGTGATGCAGATACCAATAGAATACTTCAGTCAATACCCATAATGTAGAGTAGTGTATTACAGTATCATACTTGTAAATGTTTCTGTGGCATCTCCGCATGCTAAACTGCCAGCACCGTCAAATGCATGGCACTTGACTTCAGAACACCACAGACTGTATGGGTTGTAGCTGCTGTTTCAGTGGTGTGAGCTCTGCACCAGGAACAGCTGAGTCCACCTCACCCCACACACACAGTGACAGGACAAACTGTTAGTGTCACATGACTAACGTCACCTAGTCGGGATGGTCCAGGATCAGATTAAACAGCTTGAACAGGACTGATTACAGGTATCATTTGACTGGAGACATTCTGACATTACCTGGGTTATTTGGGTCGAGTCCTTAAAGGTATAGAGTACCAGTATCCAGCCTTAATTTTTGCATGTGTTCATGGGAGGATATTTGAACAGCGGTGGCTCTTGATGAAAAGCTTTCATTAAATTTGATTTGACTCTTATCATAGAATGACATTCAGAGTGATCAAATACAGCAAAAATAAGAAATGACTCACTTCTTTGGCCTTGTTACGACTCCTCATGTTCTCAGCGATGTACTTGACGCTCTCAATGGCCTGTTTGATCTCAGGTGACACCACAGAAAAGGCAACCACAGTGTTGATGCTCTGTGGACTCAGCTGCCGTGATATCTTCCCCATGTCTGGTGTGTCTGGGGTTTCCTTCCCATGCTGGCAGGGGCAAGGGCATTTCTTCCCAGTGCATCCCTCCACAGATGAGAGCTTACTATCCCCGAACTCCAGACAGTTTAGGGAGCCTCCTCCGACCTGCTGCGGATCACAACCAGAGTTCGGATTAAGTTTCACACTCTGCTTCAACTCAAAGTCGACATTTTTGGGTAATGATTCATATAAAACACTGGGATCTCTAGCAAAACGTCTGTAAGTGCAACAGTAACAAGGTGATATAAGGGAGAGACCTGATTCTTTCCAGTGTTTTGGGGAGGAAAATAAAGAAAGTGCTTCTCCTGAGCTCTGTGTTTGAGAACTTTATCAAAGTTTTTACCAGTGGAGAAAAGTTTTTTTCAGCTGATTCACCTGTCAGTACAGAAGTGAGTAGCTAGATCCCAAAAGGTTTTAGAATAGCACTCAAAGATGGAAGACTGTTGTATGGTCTGATAAGCAAGCTATCAAATGGTTAGAAACACTTTCAGTTTGTTGGCGGAGGTAATCCAAAGTTTGCTTCCCAGAAGGAGGAATACATTTTATACAGAAAATGTTTTACTGTAGGAAACAGTTCAGTAACTTCCCCAGGCTGCTCTTTCATGTGATCGAGCAAAATCAGTGACCACTGTGATGGTTTCCTGTCCCACAGCTGAAACACACCTGATTGAATTTTAGATAGTAAATTGAGTTGTCTTTCAGAGCTGAAGAATTAAGTTAAGGCTATAGTGTCAGCCCAGTCGCTTGAGGAAAATGTGTCATTGTACATTTCTGCAAACCACAAATATGTTACATTTGCACATTTCATATGAATCATATCAACATTTGTGAACTGATATATAAGCTGACTTTGTCACTGAGAAGAGGTGGGGATGGTGGAAAGTGTGTCACCTGGGCGAGACACCTACCAAGCTGCAGCCCACTGCAGAACACTGTTTGACATCAACACACAACAAAACTGGTTGTGTTTTAGTGAGGTTTTGCTGTGTTTCCAGCAGATGTTAAGGCACTAAACGCGACCCAACACTTTCTCCCTGCAGCTTTTCACCCCTTAGAGTGAGGGACCCTTTGCTGTGTTTTAAGGGACTTTTAGGAATTGAAAGCAGTTGTTTTTTGACATTGTGCCAGGATATTAACATACTGTGACTGTTAGCTGTCTGAACTGTGCTTGGTGTGGTAGTGCTACTGCTCCTTGCCTCTCGTTGGCCTACACCAAGCAGTGTGGTCCAGTGTAGCCACATCAAGATGATATAAACCCCCAAACTTGCTGTTGGTAAATAACAGGTCCAGACATGACACTTGGGTCAGAGCTTTGCTCGAGTGGACTGGATGGCTGTATTTCATTAGTCGTTCAACATGCCCTTGTTGACTTCCCCTCGAGGGAATTCCTTCCGTTATTGTAATGTTGTGTTCACACCAAACACAACGCTAGAATATTCTGTGTTGACTCGCTTCATATGTGCGGATAACTCACGTCATATGCATGTGAAATCATTGAATCTATGACTGAACATCTGCCAGTCCATCCTCGGTGTCATACATCCCTGGAGAATCTCAATGCTGATTGGCTATCGCAGTGCGAATCGGTCGCTGAAGTTCCGATTTTCCAACTCTTGCAAAAAAGCAAAATCACACTACTTGCTTTATTCGTGCCACTCAATTCGCAGATTTCACATTGTGTCGGGTCTAATTGCATCTTTGCCTTTACATGTAATTCACCTGCACAAATTGTTTTATTCGTGCGCGTTGTGAACACAACGTAAGTGCTGTACCAAGTGAGCTAGGTGAGTTTTATCCTGGGAGAGCTGAAGGAGCTCCTCGTAGAACTACTGTCACCCTAGAGGAGTATATCATCCACACGAAGATACACCATTGGCTAGGTGGCAGTAAGAATTTTTTTTTTCATCTGTAAACTCATTGAAAAAAATGCTGTTTTGCAAGATATCATAAACCTGTAGCAATATTAGTTTTGTTAATGTGATAATAGTTATGATACAAATCACAAACAGAAATTGCGACATCAGAAACTGCTCTAACTTATTTCCAGGTTTTGATGTATTGTCATTATCCTCAGAAGACACCTTTGCCTCACTGACAAGAGTCTGCAGGTGTCTCTGATGATTTGTAAAAAATGGTGTAGTGCTAAGAATACAACTGGCTTTCCCCCTGCTCTCCAAGTGGCCTCCATGTGACATATGTTTGTGCGTAATACCAAGGGCTGAGGGGAAGTGGAACTACTAATGAAACGCAGCTGATTTTTTGGGATGGGGACACCTTACCTGCATCAAGCTATTCTTCCTTTTCTTTCCTCCTTTCCCTCCTCCGCCTCCTCCTCCCCCTCCAGCTCCTCCTGCCTCCCCACTGCTGTCCAACCCCCCAGCCTTGCTGTCTTCATCAATCGGTCTCCGCATCAGCATAATCCTCGGCAGCACTTTGAGAAACACAGAGCGCACCCAACCCGGCATAGTGTGGGTCATTGGCGTGCGGTAGTGTACATTCAGCACGAACACGGTGATGACGATGCTGAGCGTGACGAATATCATTGTGAAGAGCAGGTACTCTCCAATGAGCGGGATGACCAGCGACGTGGAGGGGATGGTCTCCGTGATAACGAGCAGGAACACAGTGAGGGAGAGCAGGACGGAGATACAGAGCGTGACCTTCTCTCCACAGTCGGACGGGAGATAGAAAACCAGCACTGTGAGGAAAGAGATGAGGAGGCAGGGGATGATGAGGTTGATGGTGTAGAAGAGTGGCAGGCGTCTGATGTAGAAGGAGTAGGTGATGTCTGGGTAGATCTCCTCACAGCAGTTGTACTTGATATCATGCTTGTAGCCTGGAGCGTCGATTATTTCCCACTCACCGCTCTCCCAGAAGTCTTTGAGGTTCACCTAGGTGATGGATAAATATCTTAAAATGAAATCATGCAATGATTCTTAAAAAAGTCAGAGTCAACTTACCATTCTTAAAAGGCCCCTGTCAGTCAGCACAACACATAGAAGGCTAATGCTTTTGATTTGACAGTTTTCTCCTCATGAATATGGATTTGTTAGAATGTGCAACTTGTAGATTCATGTCCACATGCACCCAAAGAACACTGTGTTACTGCAAGAATCTGATCACTGTCTTGCTATGATTGCTGTTCTTACAGAAAATCTTACAGAGTGTGAAGAGGAAAATGAGAAGAAAATGCAGTTGCAGCTAGTGATTGAGTCCCTCTTAGTGAGCAAAAAACACAACATTGTTAAACTAAAGAATACTTATGTGAAAATCTTAATTTTAAAATAAAATTTTCACCTTTGTGCTAGATTCATATCCAAAACAAACACTAATGAAATCTGTTTTAAGGGGTACTCCAGTGATTTATTGCACTTTCATAAAGTTGGGGGACTGACAAGACAAAGATTTTAAAATGAAAGATAAAAATGGGTAAAGCTTAAAAAATGTTGGTTCCTACAATTCCCATAATGCAACACAATACCATCTTTCATTAGACCCTTTCTGCACCCAAATATCCAAGTCCTTCCCACAAGTTTATGACCAGCCCGCTTTCATTCCCAGGTTGTCAAATACCAACAGTTTTTCACATCCCTCAGTATGTGATATTGACGCCAAAGGCTTTCGATTAACCCCAATATACACCCATACGCAGCAACTGATGTAGTTTAAAGGGCGAGACAGTTGGCACAGGGTGGGTGCAAGGGGAGGTGGATGGGGCGAAACAAAAGGAGACTTTCACCTAAAAGATTGCTGTTTGTGTCCTGTGTGAAATCATAAATCAGTGTTATTTTAACGTAATGTTACGTACAGTTGCACAGGTTTTATACAATACAATTCACATGTACAGTCGTTCAGTTTTCTTTCTAATCTTTTTCTCTAGAAATAACCAAGTGGTTTTGTTGCCTGAACCCAATCGCGACCATTTGACAACATTAGCCATGTGTTACAATGTGTTTCAGCTGTGTGTCACAGATGCTTAAGGGTGCCCTGTGCATTGCATGAGACATTGAGGGGCGTGATAAAGTACCAGTATTTGACCTGGGAATGAGAACGGGTTGTTAGGACACAAGATTTTTTTTTCTTATTATCTTTAAGTTATCACTGGCGCTCTACATTACAAGTAACCTAACCTTTGTGTAAAGTCCGTGGAGTGCCCCTTTACTGAAAACCAAAAACAATGATCCCTACAGTGAATACATGCAGTATCTAAACAGATGAGTGTAAGCAGTGTGTTTTTGTAGGTAAAACAGACAGAAAAACAATGAAATAGTTGATAGTTCGCCAGACTTGGACACTGTTACAAACACTGACCTTAGACCCAATAAGTACCAGGTCAATCTTGGCTTTGTCGTAAGTCCAGGAGCCAAACTTCATGGAGCAGTTCTGGTAGTCGAAGGGGAAGTAGGTGATGTCCATGGGGCAGGAGGATTTGAAAATGGCTGGAGGAACCCAGGTGATGGTACCATCAAACTTCAGCAGAGCCTTGGTCTTATCCTCCACCAGGAAATCACCTACAGCACTGTATATGACGTGTATGTGCACGTGCGTTTGTGTAATCAAGCACAGTTGTCCCATGGTAGAGGAGGTATGAGGAGATATGATACATAATGTGGGTTTTGAGTTGGACACAAAGGTTGGAGGGAGGCAGAGACGTCAAACAATGAGAGGAAAGGCGAGGAGAAAATGAAAGCGAGGAACACAAGAGAGCGGGGAAGATAAAAAGGGGAGGTTATGGAGGTAAGAAAGAGAGGATCAGGATTAAAAGACAGAGGACAATGAAACCGCATTACGCATTATTGTGAAATACATAATTGCCTTTGATTAGTATTGTGAGTCATTATTGTAAGTATAAAGAAGAAATTAGGCCACTATTAAGTGAATCGAAATTAAAAGATAGAGCACAGTACAAACTGACCTCGAACAATAGACTACCACATTAGCATATTGTGTAATTATAGTATAGTCTGTTGCGCAGCGAGATATAAAAGACATTTGTGCTTCAAGCAATTTGGACATTAACGTAATGTTTTGATGATTTAGCAACACGAGTTCTCATGTGGAAATGACAAAATAGGCTTTTTGTCAGTGCCTTCCAAATGACCATTAAAGAATAATTCACATGAGCGGTTTCTTTTAAACCATCTCTATGGATAAACTTTAATTAAGTTTGGAAAATAAAAACTATGTGGTTAAAACCGCATGAATTGTTTTTTGGCTTCTTTTTTTTGGCCCCTTGGGGGCAGCAGAAGCTGTAAACACAACACTGTCATGTTTTTACAAATCTTTTACAAGATTTTATTGCAAACGTGTATGCCAACAAGGCAAGCAGCCCATTTAAAATAAATGAATTGCTCGCACACTGCAGCGCTCCAATGTCCACTAATTTATTACACCAAATAACATGACATTTCTAGCACAACTACTCTTTATCAGATGAATCTGATGAATAGCAGTTGCGCTCGAAACATCACCACCTTGGTGTGATAAATAAATAAAGGACAGTGGAGCCCTGCAGTGTGTGAACAATTTATTCATTTTAATATCTGCTTACTTACAGTTCAGCACCCTTATTGATTTGGATGTCCATGCATACTCCTATTTGCAAACAGCCTTTTTCAGTCTCTCCAGGAATTTGCAGGCTGTTTTGGGGATTGTTGCAGACTAAAATGCCTGATTTCAGGGCAGCTTTTCCAAAAAATTGTGATTGTTGCAAAGTTTATAGGTGTTTCTAAATAGTTGTGATGCTGTCATGGTTTGGGAGCTCATTATTATGAGCATTAAGTGTTTCACACAGACTTAGAATTTCTTTGTGATGGTAGTGGGGGTGCTGACAGCTGATTGCCAACAATTAGCTTTTGACGCCATTCGATGCAAAGCTGAGGGACTGTCTCCTTGAGCTGCTCACCTCCTGCTCTCTCTACCTGGTTAGCATGAACTAACACAGCACAATGTGATCCTATTCCTACTCTTTATATTTTGTCGCTTGGGATAAGCCTCACAGCAGTGGTTTATACCCGTCACCTAACTGTTAATATTGTACTGACAACAAAACGGCTGCATTCTGTTGTTAAACCTAGCTGTGCGATGCTAACAGTTAGCCCTGTCACTGTGTGTGCGTGACTCTGTCCCAGGCTCATAGCTCCAGTCCTGCAGCCGCAGTCTCATGATAAACAAATAGCAACGAATAGGTTGCCGGATAGGACAAAATTGTACGGTCACACAGAATTCGCTGGGATTGGTTGAATTGGACCGCTATTTACACATGTGCAGACCCAGAGCAGCATCAGCATTTATTCTGAGTTTTGTTTCTGGTGACTTGATGAATATAGGTCCAATATTCACTTCTGCTCTATTTTTGGTTTCTACCAAAGGCTGAGCGAAATATCTGCTTCTTTAGCTGCTAGATGCTCCACCATGCTCACCAGCTAGTTGCTAACGTTGTCTGTCTTCTATATTGTGTGAAGTAGGTAGTGCACAGTGGATTTATCAGAGCTTTTGCTGCTGAAATCAGTTGCCTCCTGCTGCTGCTGCTGCTGGACACAAGGTGGATGAAAGCAGTGAAAGTCGAACTAAGCAGAATGTTGACGGCTTGGGAACAAAGTCTCTGGTGCCAAAGTCAGGCACTTCACAGCACCATTTACCTTGACCTCTCCTTCAGGGGATTTGAAGCACTATAATATCATGATACTTCTGCTCTTAACATAATTCATAAGAAGTCACTCATCAGGAAAATGACCAACGCTGTTGTTTTTCTGGTGTCTAATCTCTCTTTGTATAAATATCTAATAATGACTGCAAAGAGTGAGCAAGTTAACGGTAATGATGATGTAATAATGGTGACAGTCTCACTTGTTGTAGAGCACAATGTCTGGTCTCCAGATCTTGTTCGATGGAACTCTAATGAATTCAATGCCGTCAAACTCTGACGGCATCCATCGCAGCTTGTAGTCGTTCCAAATCTGGAAGAGAATAAGAGGAAAACATTGAGAGCATATTGGGGAGTAAACCATCTGTTTTGTGTTTTGCATTGTACACTGCAGACAGTATTAGTCACTGGAGATGTTTCCCTTCATGGGAATATTTTGAAATACATATTTATACTGCAGGCAGAGCTTCCTTTGATGTTTTACAGTAGAGCCAAATAAGGATAAGGCAGCAAAAAAAATCTAATGTTTATAGACAGGAACACGAGTTTGACGGAGCTCCCGAGTGCTTTCATTGCTTTTTCACAGAAAATCCAGGAAACATCTATTTTTTTGATGCAGTTCCTCCTGGTAATAGAGCCACAAAGTTTCAGTAAGCAAATGATAAAAACTACAGCAGTCACATCTGAATAAAGAGCGGCTCAGAGAGAAGGGGAGTTTATGAGTAAATAGCTCAATGACAGAACACTGACAGTGCCATCGCTTGCTATTCTGTCAACAAACCTGAGGGTAACATTTCATGAGCCGTAGATCCATTAGTCTTGGCTATTTGCATGTCATTCAAGATGAATTCATTCATTAGCAAGGCAGATTAATATCCAGTTATGACCTGGGAGCTGTTTAATTAACCACTTCATGCTACACTGGCTTTTTCATTTATCTATCCAGGGAGTTTACAGTGTGAGAGGCTGGAGATATAATTCCTGGTAGGTCGAGGAATGTTGCTTATTGTTTATAAAATATAGACGATTCTACTTTCACTCTCTGTGATCATGTGTATTTTTGGTAAATGCAGTATAACAATAATAGACAGAGTGACAGAGTTTTCACAAATGTATGAACATCTTTAACAGCTCTTTTTATTATTTCTTTTTTTTTTACGATTTGTTTAAAGGGAGGGTACACCAACTGTATGGGAGAGCAGTGGAGCGCTCTCGTTTTTTTCCCCATCATAATCAAATAGTAGCTAAATAGGATGTAGATATTGTTATATTCTCCACAAATTTAGGATTTGCTAAATTAACTTGCTTGCTTGCAATGTTTCAATGAGGATAAACCATCTTAAATCCTTTGTTTTTGCCTCTTTCAGGTATAAATACTGAAATGAGTTGTACCAATACTATATGCTTTATCATTTTGAGACGCTGGGGGGAAGGCCTGATTCAATACTTTCAGTCCTAATCTCTGCAAAGCAACAGAAAAGCCGATCATAAATGTTGATCCCATCCCAGGGGTTGATTCAGCCCAGCTGCCAGAGGACAACTTTGGCATTGCACATTTCTGCAAACCATAAATACAATATATTTGCACAATTCATATGCATCATATTAACATTTCTAAAGTGACGTAATATAAATGCTGGATTTATCATCAGGAGGTAAAGGGGACAGTAGGTGGCGAGTCATCTAGGTGAGATGTCTGCATAGATGACAGCAGCAACAAAAACAGTTGTGATTCAGCGAATGATTGCTGATATTTCAGTGGCTTTTTATGCCCAAAAAGCAGTTGTCGTTTTCTTTACAGTGACATTGCCGCTTTTCCTGGTGTGATTATGCCCAACAAACGGGGTATTTTAAGCCAAAACATGATCTTTTCCTAACCATAACCAGTGTATTTTGTGCCTAAACTTAACGCCATGTTAACCACAGCACTGTTCAAATAATAACATGCAAATATAACATATCTGTGTTTTGCATAAACACTCAAAGCCAACATTTTTGACGTTTGATTTTGACGTGTCAACAAATATTTGCAATGAAATAAATAAAAATACAGTCTGCAAATTGACAGCCCGTATTATTTAATACACATACAACAAAGTTTGAATAAAGCTTTAAAATAATATTCATTCAACTGACACTGATTTATTTGTATATATTTCATTGCTTATTTATTCATTTATTTCACTGTTTACTTTTTGATTTTATTATTAATTTCTTTTAGGTATTTTCATGATAATATTTTTCTTTTTATGTTTATTCAATTCCCTATTAGTACATTTCACAGATAATTGTTTTATATGTAATTTTTATATGAATTACCTGATTTATTTATTTTCAGCTGTCTACTTTATCAGTATAGTTATGATCAATATAGCTTACGATTCTTAAAAAAACAAACAAAGAAATGAACAAAAACATATGGTTCAGCCCTCCTTCCTACCCCTCTAATTTTCTTACAATCTGCAGTGTGCATGATCAGTATTGATGGACTTATGAAGAAGACAAATTAAAGAAGTAAAATGACAAAAAAAGGAAAACAAAGAGTCACAATAACAGTAGTAAAATGACACAATTCTTAATGGTTAGTGTGAGGAGACAGTGAAATGATTCTTACTTTCTGCCTTTGTTGCGAGCACACAGATCAGTTGAACAGCATTCAGCACTGTCTAAAATGAAGTTCTCTTATCCCTTTCATGAAAGTAGTGAATGAAGCTTGGTTTGAAGGAATATAAAGTTAACACATTTAGAAACACTGTATGCTGCTACAGAAGGAATCCCCTGCAGTGTTATTGCAGAACAGATGCAGTAAACTCATCAAGGGGGGCGTTCTAAAATGGCTAACACTGTAAACCTATTGGTTGCGGTTCAAAGTCTCTATCAGTGACTGTGGTGTTGACACAGCTTCTCATTAGTGATGCCTTGTTATAAATAAACAGCTCAGCCATTACGAACAACAAACAAGATCAGCCTATACAGGCATTTCAATTCGCCTTAATTTGAGAGCTCAGAGATCACAGTATCATCGTATTCACCACTCAGTTGCATCAGCATCCAACAGCTGTTTGGCCGCCATTAGTCACTGATTTAAATGGGCAATAACTATAATGCTTATTATGAATTGCAGCTCAAATTATACATTTTTTTCAAAGAGAAATACAGATTTAGTGCAGAGACAAGGAAGAGAAAAATAACTACAAGGTAATCAGGAGCGTAGCAGTTTGGAGAACAGAGACATATGGTAATTGGGAGAATAGCTGGTTGTGGGAGGCCAGAGTTCAGGGTCCATGGCTATAGATCTGCAGGGAGACAGAGCATGACCAACCATAATGCCACCATTGATCACCAGCTGATTGCATTCAAGTGTCTATCTGAGATATCCTTGTTTTCTCATTCACTTGTCTCATCTCCTTTATTTTTTACTCTGTTTAACATTTTGGTGATGTATGACATTCATTCACACACACAAACACACACACACAGAGGGAGAGGGAGAGACAGAGTGTGGCATCCCATATTGATGTCTGCTTAGTATGTATAGGTATGTGCAAACATACATGACCCCTCCACAGTCTTCACTTACCTCTCGAGATGGGGTTAGGTCAATGAAATAAATGAAGTAAATGCTGTATGTGATGGGTGGATGGGTGTGCGTATGGGTTTGTTTGTGTGCATGTGTGTGTACTTACATGTCTGAGCCATAAATTTGTTTCCATGATCTGATTCACCTCATCCTGCAAAGAAAAGGAGAAAGAAGAGAGCTTGTTAGCCAGCAGAACTATGTGTGTGTGTGTGTGGGTGTGTGTGTGTGTGTGTGTTAGTGCATGTGAGAGTGTTGTAGGTACAGCAGCTGATATATCTACAAGAGCATGCCATATGGAGTTTTAAAGGGACAGTTCATCCCAAAATCAAAAATCCAAATATTTTTTTTCTTTCCTGTAGTGATATTTATCAAAGTAGATTGTTTGGATGTGAGCTGCTGAGTGTTAACAGCAATGTCTCTTTCCACAAATCATGACCCGATTACTCAAGATGATCCACAGACCTTATTGTGAGCAGTTTCATGTAGGAGTTAGGCTTAATTCAATTCAGTTCAGTGGGCTTTATTGGCATGGCATTTGATATGTGTGTCGAAAGCACAATTACAATTAAAAGACAGTGAATGAATTCTACCAAACTACACTCATCAACCATATCACTGCCTGGACGGAAGCATGCATCTACTCATGGATTATATGCCCGTGCTTGTGACAGAGCAAGATATAAACATTAATTGCATCTTCCTTGGCTGAGTTGTAGCATTAGCTAGCTCAGTGGTCAACACATTCTCACTCCAACCTCGTTACATATCAACATTTGGTTAGAGACCTTCCTGTCCAGATACAATGTGAAAGGTACCTGGGTGCATTAGTTGTTGATGTTTTGGGACGCTGTGTCAAGTAATGCCACATGGTTGGGTTTATGCAACAAGAATACGTGGCTAGGTTTAGCCAAAAAGAACAGAGTTTGGCTTTATAATCTTATGGGACACAAACGCCGCTTTCCAAGGTGAAAGTTGGTGCTTGTTGGACCCATCCACCACCACGCCCACCCATCCTACTCGGACTTTCGCCGCCTTAACTTTTGTTCTTGTCCTGCTGCATTTCCCCCTGAAGCCGCTGAGCACTGTTAAACTATCACGGTGACCAGTCACGTATCATGCCGACGTTATAGGGTGGCTTTTTTTGTCAGTGTCTGACGCCACAAGTCACTGCCCAAGTGCTGGATTATGACGGCTTTGGAGTGAGACCAGGCTGCAGTGGTGCTAAGTGGGCTAGCAATATTAGCGCCTGGTGATGTGGTTGGTGGGTGTTGTGTTGTTGGTAGAAGAAAATAGTTCCTACATCAAACTGCTCACAAAAAAGAAAGAGACATTGCTGTTGAGTTCTTCAAATGCATTTTTTTAGCTCCACATGCTGAGTTCCATCAAGTTCCATTATACTGAAGAGAAGGCAGACATCTCTATGGCCAATATTACCAACACTTGCCATCACATCAAAACAATAGACTAACATATAACACTACAGGTAAGAGGAAAAATGTGTATTTTCAACTTGGGGGGGAACTGTGCCTTTAAAAAAAGAAACAAAATAAAAATAAAGCCAGGAATACAAATACAAAACATTTTCAAAATGGAATTCATCCTCTAATCTTTGTCCTCTACAGCTGGAGTTGATTGACTGAAAAGGTCGACTGTGAGTAAGTTAATAATAGATGGAGAGGTTACAGATGTCACGTGCTCTCCACCTCTCTCTCTGACCCTTATTCAGTTTGATTTGCAGTCCTGTGATTCCCAGAATTCCACAGAAATACATACAGGAAATGCATCAGCCACATACACTGTATACAAGCAGATGTATGAAAATATGTGCACAGACACAATGTGGCACAATTCACTCAGTGCACCCATGAACACACATCCACACACTCACCTTTAGATTAATCTCACCTTGCCAAGCAAGCAGATATAGCTACATATCAGTCCAGTCTGAAAAAGGCTCCTGCAGGCAATTTTCCCTTAATCTGAGGATTTCTATCCTGAGCTGAAAACCTCTTTTCACCAGGGGATGTGCTGCAACCCCTCCAACCATCCCCCACCTGCATTAAACTTAACACTGCCAAAGCAAAACAGCACTGTCTAACAACACTGTGTGACATTTTCGCAATCCGTGAAATTGAACAGACTAAATAAAGACTGCATTCACTTTTTGCTTTCACTTCTCGCGTTCCGCAGCTTATCTTTTGCCTTTTCTGAATCAAAGGTAGAAAATATGATCAAGATGCTTGTTGGAAGACGTCTCTCAGCTCACACAGACACTCACATACTGTTGAGAGGATGCTATTAGTGAAATAACATTTCACCCCAGACATACAGAGAGGAAATGAAAGTGCAAAGGTGCTTAAAACACCTTTGATATATTGTTGAGTCTTTGCAAGCTTTGTGCGCATGTTATGATCACAACATCTACTACTTAGGCCTGTCACAATAACTACTTTCGGTGGAAGACAAATTGTCCTAGCAAACATTTGCGATAAACAATTTTATTGTCATTTTGAGACCATTTACTGCTACTGACATCATGATAATATACTAGCATAATCATGCAAGTACACTCATTCAAAGAGAAATTAAGTTGTAATTCTTGAGAGTATTCAGACATTGGAATTAGAAGGTGAACTTTTTAAAAAAATATCCTAAATAAATAAATGTTTCTGTTTCTGTTTTTGTGTTTGTTTATGTATGGAGGAGCTGAGCCCCGCCCACAGTGAAAACTCAAATAAGAGGACAGAAGTGGAAATGACAGCAAAACTCGTAGTTTTATTTTTATTAATTAATTAAAATGTTAGGGACAATAAACAAACGGGTATGTAAACACAACAGGCAATATCATACATGATCCTTAATCATTAATAAAAGACCTTGATAACTTGATAACGTAATTATCGTGACAGGCCTACTACTCCTGTTCGTGTGTGTGTTTGGGTGTTTAGCTTACAACTTTGACCAGCTGCGAGATGGAAACCTCGAACTCCACAGTGACGGGATCAGAGACATTCTCCACTGGTCTGATGAACTGGTTATATCTTCTGAACAGTTTCCTGAAGAGCCGGTCTTCTGCCTTGGATGAAAAGCAGTCTGGACAGACACAAAGGGAGCAGAGACAAAGAGGAGAGGGGCAGACAGAGGGAGACGGAGAGAAAGAGATCATTGACTGGATGAGTGAATGTGAATAAAAAGAAGAGTGGGAAGAAAATGCAACTAACTCATTGGAAATCTAATTGTCTCTAAGAAGGCTAATGCTGGCAGTGCTAATAAATCACAGAACTGTGAGAAAAACAGACATCATCCGTTTCCAGTTTTAATGCAGCGTCACATCAATAAGTCTTTTGAGTTTGTGGATTAATGTTTCATGATATTTGATGAATCGTCTATAAAGACGTCTCTGAGGATTATAGCTCCTCTGCTCAGATCATCAGAGTTAGAAGTCTACTTTGAACGAGCCAGTGACATGAGTTAACTTTTGAGAGATGTTTCTTTGTGTGATTTGACGGCTTTAAACAGAGTCACAGCGTTAAAAACTGTTAAGTCAGTGAGCACAAAGCAGCCATGTCCAATCTGAATGATATGGTTTCATAATATGCGATCTGTTATCTTGTATTCTTCAGGGTCATTCGCTGCTTTATTTTAGTCTTAACAGGCATCACTGAAAATCATTGTAACTGACCTGAATTCATAAATTAACTGACCACCACTGCAATTCATGCAGTGTCACTTTAAAAACCCCAAGAGTAATGCTGTCTGCCTATTTAGATAGCATTTCGGGCAGGTGGTATATTTCCATATCCAAGATGTCCTAGAATAGAATTCATTCAAGCTTAAATAAAAAATCTAAATGGAGATAAATCGCAGTGACAAGCATGTCCTCTTTTCTAGGTAGGTGTTGGCAGCTGAGGGGGCTCATCCTGTATAAGAACATGGTTTATTATAATTTACCTAAATATAGGTAGGTGTTCGGTTGGACTGCGGCTTACGTGCTGTATACATTACCAAAATAAGTAGGGCCTTATTTGCTAATTACCCAGGAAGGAACCTAGAAGGCCCGAGGCACAGTATCAGCATGTCTACCTAGTGAAAAATGCACGGCAAGCTATTTTAACTTAGTGCAGAGGAATTGAAGGCTGTAGCCTGAGGACAGGAGATGAAGTGCTGAAAGTTTTTTTTTCTTTTTTAGCGCAGGTGAGGAGTCGAGTTGCGGGAGGAGCTTCTAGCTCTGTTAGTGTTTTTGCCCCATTCTGTATTCAGATTTATTTGCCTTTCCTCTGTGTCAGAAACATTTCACTCTTGCAGATAATGTAACACTGGTACAGGTTTGTGTTATCATGGGAATCAGGACTGTGGCAAATTCAGAACACTGTCCCATGGGTGCTAAATTGACCCAAAATTGACCCTGAAAGTAAATTCATTTCAAGTCACAATTGTTAAAAAGACCAAACTTCATTTTTGATACTATTAATGTTGAGACTTTTTCATTTTAAGTGGCAGAGTCCACCATTTTTTTTTTTTTAGATATTTTTTGGGGCATTTTGCCTTTAATGGATAGGACAGTCAAGTGTGAGGGGGGGAGAGAGAGAGGGAGTGACATGCAGCAAAGGGCCACAGGCCGGAGTCGAACCCGGGCCGCTGCGGCAACAGCCTTGTACATGGGGCGTCTGCTCTACCACTAAGCCACCGACACCCCAGCAGAGTCCACCATTTCTGCCAGCATTCAAATTACTGTCCTGATTTCAAGAAATACAGTCTTTCTGTTCACTCTCCTGGCACTGTAACATAACAGTAACTTAAGTTACGAAACATTTCCTGTTGCCAGTGCTTCACATTTAGAGCATTTATCATATGAGGGCTTTTATTTTGAAGCAGCCACAGGACACACAATGTCACTGTAGTTTGTGGTAACCGCAATCATGAATCACAAATGCATTTATATTACACAGGTCATTTTGTACATTGTTTAAGAGCAGGTACGTTTTACATATCATACAAAACAGTAATGAATCAAGACAGGAGAGCAACTGAAGCTACAAACTACCTGCCTAATATCAGCCAGAGCTATCAATTGGTTACTCTCCATTTCCATCTTCAGTTTGACATTGCATTAACTCTAACCAATTACTGTTGGGTGGGTGGGTGGTTGGGTGGGGAGGTTGATTTTTCCTAACCAATCACTGGAGACCAACCAACATTTTTTCACTCTGACATTATCACAAACCGACGTTTGGTCATAGACTTTCCACAACTAGATGCGACATGAAAGATACCCTGGATGCATTGGTTGCTGATGTTCTGGGACTCCATGTCAAGTTCTGCCTGTTACATTGATTGTCTTCTTTCAAAATACACTTCCATTTTCACAGGAACATTAATGTTTACATACAGTCTCTTTCGAAATAAACACACTACATTGGTACAACACTGCAAATTGACTTGTTTTTTCAACAACTAATGCACATGGTTGGGTTTTGGAACAAAGAGCAGGGTTTGGCTTTAGAATCTTAAGGCACGTGAACACTGCTCTCCTGGGTGAAAGTTGGTGTTCGTTGCCGCCTTAACTTTAATTCTTGTCCCGCTGCATTTTCCCCTGATGTTGCCGGCCACCATTAAACTGTAACGACCACCGGCCGCGTATCATGCCAAGGTTAAAGGATGGCTTTTTTGTCGATGTCTGACGTTGGAAGTCACAGCCAAAGTGCTGGATTTTGACAACTTCAGAGTGACTGTCTCATTTAAGTCCATACTGATGCGTAACCATGCTCACCCACCTGTTTTGCTCTAAGAGTAGTAAACATAAAACAAACTACGATGTCGGGCAATATAGAGAAGACATCCCATCTCTGTATTGATTTAGAACGGCCTAGATAGCAGCACCTATCTTGTCTATAGAGTTCACCATTGTTATTTTTATTCCTCATTGGTTCTGGCTTGACAGCATCATTACTTCCACTCATGGCCCTGATTGGTTAATCAAGTCCCCCACTGGTTGTCCTTTTATTTTAACCAAGAAACTGCTGTTTCATGTCACCATGCCAGACAAATCATTAAACTTAAACTTGTGGAGTGGGCAGATTCAAAGGTCTGAACTCAATCAACTGCTGTTGTGTGAAGAATTACTTGTGCTGTGTGCAGTATGAAATCAGATTGTGGCTGCTTGTGGTTTGATGGGAAAGGACATTGCTGACTGACATCTTTATTCAAACAACATTAGTTTGTTTGGCTGCACTGTAAACTGACAAATTAGCTGCAGAAGGAGTGTTTGCCATCTCCAAAATTCTGGGATATCTTGTATTAAACAACACTTGCTGTTACCATGGTTACTACAGATGTTGCCAAATCTAGTTATGATATTAAATGACAGTGAAACTGCACACTTTACCAGACGAACCAGTTTATTTTGGTCGGGTAAGCTGCGAAAGTTTTCAAAGTGAACCATATCAAAGTGACAAGTTGAAAGTTCCCCACACAGTTTGCTGCCTCGAGGCCAACTGAGTCACAACAGCTATGCCTCCCGCTGTTTGTGAGGGTGATCACCCACTCTTCCTCCTTCAAGACCCCCAGTGCTCCCAGAGTTCTCACACAAAAACCCTGCTACACCCCCCCATCATCCTCTATAAATATCCAGATCAATACCACATTCTTCTCTGCTGGGCAGCTCTCAAGGTTGTTGAATGGAGGAGAGGATGCAGGAGGGAGCTGGATTGGAGAGGGACTGCACAGAAGGGATAAAGAAAGCAAGAAAGAAAAAACAAACTTATGTTTGTTTTTTCTTTCTTGCTTTCTTTCTTTATATTTCTAATAAACAGACAAAAAGACAAAGAAATATGGGAAGCAGTTAGACAAAGAAGACGTCTCCCATTCAGCAGAACTTTGCAGAATTTCTGTCACCTCAAAGGCAGAGATTTTTCAGAGCAGATTTTGCCTTGAGGTTCTTTTGTTGTTTTACCCTAAACTCTTCTTCAAATACGATCCTCATTTGATTAAAACCAGCAAAACTGAATTTGGGATAGATGAGAGAAAAATATCTTAATTAAAGTGGAGTTCTTTGGAGGAGGCCTTGAAATCCTAATGATGAAACCGTGTTGACCCTATTACATCAAGATCCCTTCCTCAAAGGCAAGAGATAACCCTGTTCATGCAGACAACAATGACACCAGAAACCCAGCTGGTGCTGAACTCCTGCTGACAGCCCTCCTGAGAGAACGACAAGAGGAATTAAAAAAAATACAAGGAGAGGAGAGGAGAGGAAAGGAGAGGAGAGGAGAGGAGACTGAAAGCAGACTGAAAGCAAAGCCTTCTTAAAATGTCATTCAGAAGATTATGTGAATCCAGACTGTAGCTTTGTATCTAGTAGCTGCCTAGCATGCACTAATGCTATGCTAAATAGAGTTTAAAGGGGGCATGATACCAAACATCTGATCCATGTTTGGCAAAAAAGTAAATAGCCTATGCCAATACACAGTGTTGTATGTTGTTGTCTTGATCGCAGAAGAGAAGAGAAGAGAAGAGAAGAGAAGAGAAGAGAAGAGAAGAGAAGGTAATTCTAATTAGAAGGTAAAAGAAAAGGAGTGGAGAAAGTAAATGGACTGAAATGGACTGTCATGGTGCATCGTCTACTTGTTGGTATAATTCCAAAGGCAGAGCTGCTCTCTGTTACACACCACTGACTAACCCAGTTCTTTGATCATAACAGGACACTGCACTCACACGCACACACACACACCCACACACACACACACACACACATACACACACAGACACACACACACACATACACATTTAACATGGTCAGATGCATTTCACGTTGGGAATCATAAAAGAACCAATTATGACAGAAAATGAGCCACAGGTTCTCCCCACTTTCATCTGGATTTGTCACATTTCTGTCCTCTCTCCCTCCCTCTCACTCTCTCCGGGTTTCCAATTATGACTCTACCAATCTCACTCGCCAGTTTTCACTGGCTGCTTTCATCTTGCCAGGATTAACATATCACGTGGCAAAAAGGTAAAGGGTGAAAAATTATTTACTAAAACAAAAATATATAGAAGACAGGTGAAAATGTTTTACATAATGCCTTAACTAAAACATGTTGCATCTTGCTAACCGTTACCAACTAAATGAGCATTAAACTATTTTTCAATTGACAGTTTTGTAAACACCTCCCCCACACTGCAGTTGTCCAATCATAGCTTAGAAACGAACTAGACAAGGCAGGTCTGTCATGTTGTGGCTTTTTGAAGCAGTGTACATGAGGATGACGTAAGAGCAAAGCAAGGCAAGGCAACTTTATTTGTAGAGCACATTTCATACACCAGGGCAATTCAAAGTGTTTTACAGAGCTATAAAATATAACACATAATGAAGGATACAGATTTTCAATGAAACAGTAATGAAAAGTGGTTCAAAAGGTAAAATTAATTACTGATTGATTTACAGTTTAAAGAAAATCACCATTAAAATTTGCAAAAGTGTAGGCAGGTGCAAAAATAAAAAGATTATTTTAAATGATTTCAAATTAAGTGAAGTAGGCAGTGTAAGAAAGGAATGTGTAGTCAGAGTCAGGGCTTGTCTAACATCATCTGGGAGGTTATTCCAGGTTTGTGCTGCATGATAAGAAAACACTGCTTCATCATGTTTTGCTCTAACTCTTGGGACGATCAGTGGGCCGGCCTCAGATGTCCTCACGGTCCTAGAAGGTTCATATGTCACAAGCATGTCAGAGATATATTTGGGTGCTTAGCCACAGTGATTTGTACACAAGCCACAAGATTTTGAAATCAAAATTTTGAAAGAGACCCACCCCTCTTCCTCTTTCTGTCTCTTTATCTGTCAAACTTAGGCAAAGCTCAGATCAAATGATTAAACTAGGCAGGCTGATCAAAATATAAGCCAAAATTCTGTCACTGCATTGTTTACTTTGCACCTAAAATGCCTTGAGAAACATATTATAGTGCACTGCTTGGCTCTTATATGAGGATTTGTGAATCTGTTTCTTCTATTGTAACATTTCTCACTCTTTTTTAGCTTACCATTTAACAGTAATCTGAGTGGCCTTTCCTAAAGCAGTCATATGTACTGATATAGTGGGAAAAGCACAGATGTTACATATAACGTCAGCGATGGCCCATTTTTATTCAAGTGTCCCAGTAAGTGTGGCAGTGAGCAAGTATGCATGATATAAGGACTCTGAACCTAAAGCAGCTTCATGAAATCCAGGTATCATTATTTTGTTATTCACACCTGTGATTTTCCTACTGTGACAAAATGCCTTCTGTGAAAACGGACTGTTGTGTTATCTTTGTGAAATCTAATTTGAAAATTCCCCAGTCAACATCTCATTAAACTGAATTCTGATCAAGTTCGATCAGGATTGTCAACCATAGGCTGTTTCATATTACCTTTCGGGAGTGAGTTACTGCCCCAAGCGAGGGAGTTTACGTATCACAGATGAGGGTAGAGTGAGATGAAACGGCGGTTTGGTGCAGTGTCAGCAGTGATGCAGGCACTGCGCCGGACCGTCGTGGTGAAGAGAGAGCTAAACTAGAAGGCGAAGTTTTCGATTTACTGGTCCATCCACGTCCCAACCCTCACCTATTATCATGAGCTCTGGGTAGTGACTGAAAGAATGAGACTGTGGATACAAGCAGCTGAAATGAGTTTCCTCAGAAGGGTGGCTGGGCTCAGCCTTAGAGATAGGGTGAGGAGCACAGATATCAGGAGGGAGCTCAGAGTAGAGCTGCTGCTCCTTCGAATCAAAAGGGGTCAGTTGAGATGATTCGGACATCTGATCAGGATGCCTCCTGGGCGCCTCCTATTCGAGGTGTTCCAGGCACGTTTAACTGGAAGGCAGAATATGCTGGAGGGATTACATATCTCGTCTGTCCTGGGGGTTCCCCAGGAGGAGCTGGAAAGCATTGCTGGGGAGAGCAACAGCAGGGGCAACAGGTTGAGCAAAGCGGTTGAAAATGGATGGATGGATGTTATATATTATACTATTTATCCACTAATTTAGAATGATATTCGAGCTTGGAAGGAAACGGACTGTGTTTTGTGATGGGGTGATGCAGGTGTTGTATTTCCATCACTGCGGATTGGAGCCAGAGCTGATGAATACCCGTGACCACTGCAAAGTCATCTGACCCAGGTGTAAATGCAGATTGGAACCTTTCCCACTGCATGCAAAAGTCAGATGTTAGTGAGTGTTAGTGGGTTTATTGTGCAGTGAGAAAGGGACTTAACTCTCTCATCCAAAGTGGGTTAAATATTAGCAAGCTAATGTTAGTTTGTCAGTTGATTCAGTTAGCTAAGGAACAGTTACACCTGTCAGTTAATTGGCGTAAATATAGAATGATGCAGGGATGAGTCCTAAAACCCAGAATTAAGTTAGCATTATAATACTCATGGTTCCCTCGTCTTGAGGTCAATGAGTTTTGTGAATGGGTTTTTGGTGTGGTATCTAAAATAAGGTCTGTGGTTAGCTTAAGAGACTTTTGCATTTTGTTCTATGACATAAAATATGCCAGTAATTACCCCACTTGTGAATTTTTAACCCTTTAGATGTCTTAAAAAAGGCAGCTCCCAACAAGTAGCCAACGAACTACAGAATGTCATCATATAGAACTCGGCTTTACAGCCTCGTTGTGGTGGTGACGTTAAGTTATGCATCTATAGTGTAGTTTGTTTATAGGCTAACATTAGCTTTTTAGTTTTGGCAATTTTATCTACACTTAAAAAATCATGAAAGTGGTGTTCAGTTTTGAGGATTGTCTTGCTAAACAACACATTTAAGTATCATAAACATTTGTTTGACACAGAGCTCGTTATCTGCAAAATCAGGGATCAAATGGGAAAATCCCATTTTGCTTTTCCATGCAGTAACCAGGGCGACGCTAACTCTATTTAGCAACAACTAATCTCTGCAAAAGAACTTGCTTATGTGGTACAACCTGGTTTAATTTATGTATAAATAACCACTTACAAGGGTGGCAAAACTGGCTCCTAATCAGCACCAATACAATGACACTACTGTGACAATACTGTAAGCCATATGTTATATGGAATATAGCGTCGTGCAGTTTTAATTTTTGCAACTTTTTTTGTACTAATTCTGTGCTGTCATGTCAGGTATGGAGAGGCTGTGTCCTTCCAGCATTATCTTTTCGACCATTGCATGAATATAGGCATGCTTATTGACTATATCTGTCCTAATATGATAATACGTAAAATATAACAAGCAGTCTGATGTGTCTTCTGACATCACTGTACAGCTATAAAGTCATTGGTTGAGCTAATTTTTTCAATCAGACTTTTTTTAAAACAAAATTCAGCTGTAGCTCATGATTGAGGAAATATGAGGAGGTCATGATTACAGTAAACTCAGCTGAATGTGCTGGTAATGTACTCAAATGCACAGTATCAATTATTGAAGTCACTGTGCAGAATCTGTCAAAAAACACTTAGAAAGCAACTTAGTTAAAATATAGATCCTGTGAGATATTTAATGCACTCGAGACACGAGGGTCTCAGGTCAACTTACATACTATAAAAAAAGTAGTCCAGGGATGACTGTCATTGAGGATGATGATGAAGAGTGAGTTTGAGGAGATGGAGGAGGGGGGGAAGAGGGAGAGGGTGAAGGACGGATAATGAGTGATGGAGAGGAAGAGACCATTTTATGGGCTGTTTGAGAGGATACTGTTAGAGAGCCATTTAGCCTTCATTCTCCCCTGAGCATGCAAATGCTTTTAAAGGAGAGTGAGCGAGAGAGGCAGAGAGGAAACCAGAGAGAGGCAGGGGTGAAAGAGAAAGTGTGTTTTTACTTTTACATCTTCAGCATGTACAATGCTTGTATGGTAAACACTGTATAAAGGAGTAATTGCTCAGCGATGAGCTGAAATGCTCTGTTCGTGCTGTTTGTTTTCCTTTTGTGCCTGTAAAGCTGAGTTGAAATGAGCTGGAGTCAACTGACAGAGATTAAACAGGGAGAGAAAAGTAGAGAGAGGGAGAGAGACAGCAGAAAAGACGGAGATAAAACTGAGTAAGATGAAGTAGAAAGCTGATGACAGCAACAGAACCTGAGAGATTTGTGAGTGAGAAAGTGTGGAGACAGGTGCAAAGAGCCTGAGAAGATAGGATAGTGGAGCAGGGATAGGACTGTGTGTGACTGTGTGCATGTGTGTGTGTGTGTGTGTGTGTGTCCAGTAAATGGAATAGAAAAAGATGAGAAACCTATGACAGCAGAATGCTCTTTGTCATCAGTGTCAAACCTCCGCAAACAACTTCCTTTCATTCTGTCTTTGTCTTCTTTTAAAGGAGATATACGCACTAATATAGGGCCAATACAGTGCTATTAAAAGCCTCACGACATTCACAGAAGACCGCACACGTCTCTGTGCACTCACACATTTTCACGCAGAAAGAAAATGAACATTTTTAACACCCAAAATGAGCAGATCAAATAGAAATTGCACATCTTTCCCTCAAGGCGCTTTCCCCCCAAAAAGTGGGTTACATGAATTTAAATATGTTTCATTATAAGAGTCGTTCAATCTCTGTAGTTTAATATCTCAACAGTGGTTTCCTCGTTTAGAAATGAACATTTTTGTAGTGATTAGGCTTAAATGACACCCTGAAGTGGCCATTTTCTTATCTCTGGACTTAAGGAAATGTCATCTTAAAGGTCCAGTGTGTAAGATTTAAGGGGATTTATCTAGTAGAGGGAATTGCAGATCACAAACAGCTGAAATTTCTCCTGGGTAGAATTCCTTCAGTGTTAATTGTTCAGGAGGTTTGAACCAGGAGCTGAATTATCCACAGAGGTCTGTTTCTCTCCAAAACAAATGGACCAGGTGATTAAAACTGTTAAAAACACTGAATGAAGCAGTTTCACATTACAAATCAGTGTTCTTCCTACGCTGTTTGGCACATTGCAGATGGGCCACTCGCCTAGCACCTACTAAAGTGTGCTCACCTGTTTCCCTGATACCTTAATGTGTGCCCACTTTAGTTCTGATCCAGACGTTCAGGAGGCATTTATAGAGAACCAAATTATCCACTGAGGTCTCTATCTCTCCAAATCAAACAAGCGCGGTGATTTAAATCAGTAAAAACACTGTATAAAGCAGTTTGACTTTGCAAATCAGTGTTTCTCTGACACTGTTTGGCATGTCAGAGAAGGGCCACTTGCCCAGCACCTGCCACTGTGTGCTCACCTTTTTTCTCTGATTACTTAAGATCCAGATGTTCAGGAAGTTTTTACCAGGAGCTTAATTATCCGCAGACATGTCCTTATCTTCAAAATAAACAGACCAAGTGATTTAAACAGATGAAATCACTTAAAAAAGCAGTTCTACGTTAAAAAATCTGTGTTTTTCCAACGCTTATCTCGGAGGGGCTTCTAAGTATGGTGGCTGATGGGAAAATGCGAATGGCCCTATCTAGAGCCAGTGCTTGGTTTGTACATTCTGGGCTACTATAGAAACATGACGGTGCAACATGGCAATCTCCGCAGTCAATGATCCAGTCCCTATGTAGATATAAATGGCTCATTCTAAGGTAACAGAAACACAACAATTTTTATTTTCAAATGATTATACACTTAAGAAAACTCAATTTTCGCTAATATAGACCCCTAAATTTGACACAGTGGACCTTTAAACTTGGAGAAGCTAGAGCCCAAAAAACTAGGCATCAACAATGTGTCTTCTTTATTTATATGCTATATTATTACGAAAAGCATTAAAACAGAAACCTCTGTTGGCGCATGTTATTTACTACAATATTGCTTTTCTGTTGACTGACACTGGATTTGTGTGTTCTGTGGAAATTAAGAAAACACTCCCAAACTTTATGTGTTCCAGTTAGACGGGCAGCGGGGTGTTGATGACAACAGGCAGATGATTACAGCATTGTGAAATGAACACTGCAGTGTGAGGTGTTCTCGATACATTTATCTGTGAGTCAGTTTGTGTTTAGCCCCGCCCCCTCTGCTCTGTGTTCTGCTCTATAAATGTTACTGTGATATAAGCCTTGTTACCACGCAGCTACACACACACACACACACACACACACACACACACACACACACCCCATAACCGCAGTTCAGTGACCAGATCATCAGTCATGCATTCAAATACACAGCAGCCTCTATTTGAAAACAAGGGACAGCGTGATGAAAATACCTACAGGCTGAAGTAACACATTAGTAGTAGCACATTTTTAAACCCCTGGAAGCAACACCTATACTGTATGTATGTGTACATGCTATTTACTCCTTGTGTGCATTTTGAAGGCACAGGGACCTCTGTGTGTATATGAGTTGGTGTAGATGTGTATTAGGCTAAAAGTCTTGAGGTACGGCATGCTGTTTGTCACAATTACCCCACAATCAGCCCTGAAAAAGGATGTGATGTCACAGTTTTGTAGGAAGGATGTAGGTATTATATGAATGTTGATTAGAGATATTACAAATTGTAATCAGTCTGTTTCTGCAATGCAATGCTACAGTTTTTAGTCGGGTATACTGCACTTAACATGGTGGTGATACACCCCCAGAATAGTGACTTTTAAAGCTCCAGACACAGTGCATCAGTGTTTTTACTGGATGACTGATCACATCCATAAGTTTAAAGTTGAATTTAGGTGAACTCTGATATGTGTGACCATCAGAGCTGCCTGTGGATTGCACAGAAACAGGAAATGCATGGTTCTCTATAGAAATAAACAGGAGACAGAGCAAAATGTTTGTGTAGTGAAAAAGTGATTTTTAAGTGTCCTCAATTCAAACATGTCTCATACAAAATATGTTTATATACCACATGTTTGCTTTGCCAAATATGCTACAGAGGAAACATAATTGCTGCCCTGATTACATTCATTAGCAAAATTTCCTCTAAACCAGGAGTGTGACATCCCTATAGTGCACATTAGGAGGAGGTCCAAGTGGATGGATGCATGCACAAAGCACAGGATATTGGCATCTCTGACGAGGGTTCTTGTCTAGCGTCCAACATGTTAGGCTTCTAAAAAAAACTTAAAATCAGCGTTGATGTTGAACATTTAATGAAGACTATGATCTTTGTTTAACCTTAACCAAGTGCTTTGGGTTGCCTAAACATAAGCAAAGATGTTGTAGGTGCCATGACAAAGAATTCAAGTCTTTGCAGTTTGCACATACAATCAGGACAGACATACATTCAGTATAATATTTTCCTCAATATGTGAGCATTACATCTCCTCCAAAACACACATATTCATTTTATTGCAAGTGAAGTTTTTTCTTTAGCAGATAAAATAGCTTGTTTTGTTATTGGGTAAAAACATCTGTAAAAATACGCTGAGATTTGCAAGTGTTCTAAAATTTGTAAAGGTGTAGATATTCTCAGATTTATAAGTTGTCTAAAATTTGTGAATTTGTAAAATGATCAGACATGTGAGAGTACTTGAACCTATAATGATGCAAAGCAATCTGTCAATGTGCAGTGAGTGAAATTTTACTATGATTTGTGGAAATGTAGATCAAACATAACACTTTAAACTTCATTGCACAAAAAAGTCCTAAGCCTCAGAGTAGATGTTTGAAAGATATCAGTAAAAAGCTCACCTGCTAGCTGGCTACCATTAGCTACTGTAGCTGAATCCCCCACTAAATACCAGTAACTTCAGGAGTATTCGCACATGGGAGACGTTTGCCCTGAGGGCTTTCAAGTCTATTGATTTTAACCCACACCACAAATCTTTATCCCCCTAACCTTAAGCAAGAAGTCCCTTTATGGAAGACAGCCCTGGAAGAAATCTTCTCTCAGCAGCGGAGTGTTTAAGAAGGTTTGACGCACTTCCCAGAAGTCCCTCTGACTTTAGCAGTGTGTCTGAGTTCACATTTACATGTTCAGCTTGAGATTCAGGTTCAAAACTTTTCACGCTCATTTATAAATGTTTAGATGCAAACTTTGCTTCTGAAAATGTGGGAAACAAGGGAGTGAGAGAAACACACACACACACACACACACACACACACACACACACATAAACACTCACACACAGACACCTCCCAGCCAGGAGGGTCATGCATGGTATAAAATATGTGTGTGGAGCCTGATAAACCATAAAAGAGCCTATCTGCCACCTTGCATAAATCAGATATGCTGCTATTTATGCCCGTGGAGCAAATGTTTACGTTACCGCTTTGAAATGCCGCAGCATAATTACTCTTCCCCTGCATCTATTCCACAGAGTGGCTCCAGGTCACATCCAAGCGCTCTGCCTCAGCTGCGGTCAGTGATTAAGTCTGGGTGCATTTCAATAATACCACATCCCTCCTTCCCTCTTCCCTCCTTCCTCCCTCCCCCTCATCCTGCTTCCTTCCATTAATCTGTACCCTCTGCCTCTGTCACTCTCTTCCTTCCGCCCTTCCTTATCGCATCAATTTCACAGACAAAGCTGTTCTCATCTTGTTTTAACCTAATCTCAACCGCCAATACATCCATAATGTTGACATTAACTTCTTCCTAATACTAAGCTTAACCAAGTTAAACACAGCTTGTAACCCTGAAATACCCCCTTTGAAAAGGTGAGGATCCATCAAAATGAGCCTTAAATGACCCCAATTCAATAAATATCTTCACTCTAAAACTTTTTCCATCTTTCACAAAGACATACAGGAACAAACACACTTATAAAAAAGTCAATACAACTTTTTTAATCGGGTATAACCAAAATAAGGTTATCAGACTTATCCAAAGACGCACATGGCATTGAGAAAGGTTTTTATCAAATGCCTGCAGACGGCATGCCTGAAATCCGCCTATATGCCCTCTGTCTGGAAAAATACAATGTTAGCACAGGCCCTGTGTAACTCTACAAAACTCTCTCACCAGCCGTAAACTGCGAAACAGATCCTGTAAACAAATTCATAATCTGTTTTGGTTTCCTGAAATCACGACTGACGCCTCAAAACAAAATTTGCATTCATCAAAATTCATTTCCCGGATTCTTCTTCTGCATTTCATTTTGTTGGCCTAGTTAACACAAAACCTGGATATGTATATATGTATGGATGAGGTTTACGACACGATCATGTCGCGAGGAAAACAACTTTGAATTCATAGTGGCTGAAAAGGACAATCTGGCATCAAATCTTAGGACACCAGCGATTATTTTTTATACATTTTCAAATCATGATAAAACTGAAAAATAGTTGAGGCTGATTATCTGTGACCAGCTTTAATGGCTGAGGAACTTCTTGGCTTTTACGCGCAGGGTAGAAACTCCAGCACATTGCTGCTGAGACAAAGTTATTGAAAAGCGTTTGACTGAACCATCACAAAATCCAACTGTCCGGACACTGGCGCGCAAATCTCACACCGTATCATCTCCTAATCTTACAACCCAAACGATCTGATAATCTTTATGTTTCTGAAAGCATCAAATCCACATACTATACAAGCCTACCTGGGTTAAATCCTTCTTACCTTGTGCCATCAAACCCACGAGAAGAAGCAGCAAAGTCCATCTCGCCACCGGCTGCATCTCTCCCCCGTGTCGTTTGGGGATCTTCTTCACTTTTTTTCAGAGGGAACTCTGTCGGTTCAATCGATGAGCAAAGAAATAATTTAGTGTAATGGCACGAAAACGCGCGTCCCTCCCCTGGTGCCGCCTGTCTCGCTCTGCCGGTGCGCTCCTTCCTGATCTGATCCGAACTTGATTTCGCTCGTCCCTCCCCTACGAGCGCAAAGCTCCCCCCTGGCGCATCCATACGGACTCCACACAGGGAGGGAAGAGCCGCCCTAACACTTGGAAGCATAATAGACGTAATTTGATTCATTGGATGACAGGAAGAGAAAATTAATTCATAAACACAATAAATATGAGCCTAAATTCATGAGGGGTGTTTGGCACTGGTGACTAGTCACTGCACTCACCATGTTTTTATAGGTTTAAACAATGTTAGGATTGCGCAAAAAAGCCAAAACTCACACTTGGTAGCATTCAAATGGCTCTTAATTTGTGTCAAGTCAGAAAGGTCAGTAACCACAATGATGAAAGAGACTAATGTCTGACTTAATTGCAGATTGTCTTAAGAAGGAAGCTGCTCCGCTTTTATACCAGGTTCTCGGCTGATACAGACGTGGTACAAAGTTTCTATGAGATGGTAAAGGCAGGAGTGAATGATTTCTCGCCCCTGATGTGTGTAGAGATAGCAGTACTTCAGCACCACGGACAGCGCCAGCGTGTTTCAGTGAGAGCTGCCCGTGGTGCTGAAGTCAGCTTACTCTATTTAGAGGTGTGTTTCACATTAATTAGATGTTGAAAGACATCTATCTGAATCATGTCAGTGTACTCTGATGAGTTTAAGTACAGTCTTTGCATCACTTCAGACTGTTTGCGTCGCCACATCCAGCATTTGGAGACGGACCGTTCAGCGTGCTGCTGTGTCTTTTCCCAGCCACTAAACTGCAGCACTGCGCTGCGCTGCGCTGAGGAGGAAAGTTTAGCTGCTCCGAAACATCGTTTCATGTCTCATTGAGAAGCGCTGCTCGTATTATATGCTCCCCAGGTGCCTCCGGATCGCGTTGATTATGTTTAATTTTAGCCCGCGATTTTCCACGCTTTGACGTCATCCAACAAAGTAATTAAAGGAGTGATGCTCAACCGAGCCGAGCCGAGCCGACACAACAAACCTTCAGTGAGTGGTTGGAAAGTGAAGGAGACAGAACTAGAGGATGTGTCCTGGACAGAGAGGGAGAGGGGGACTGGATTTACCTATTAACTCGATGTTTGTTTGTGTGTGTGCAAATGTGTAGATGCAGGGGGCACGCCCCCTCAATAGAACATGTGCATCTGTTTCCCCCAATAAAAACATAAAGATAGCAGAGGACCTTTATTGGACACAATTAAAGACGTTTACACTATAAATTGGTGCAGAAAATTCAGCAGAATACAGGAAATTAAGTGTTTGATGGTCTAAACTTTCTGTCAGACCCCTTAATTCATGTGTGCCCCCTCAATTTTTAAAACGAAACCCACGCCCTTGTGTGTGTGCCTTTCCCCACTTGCTTATTCAAGGACACACACCCAAGGACACACACAAACACACAAAGGTGCTTATTTCTGTTGACATTGATAAATTACTGGTGAGGGCAGATTTTCAGACTCTACTCCAGACTGAGTCCTGTGAATTTCCATAGAAAATGGTAATAACTGTCACAAGAAAGGACAGCAGAGGAGATGCCTGACACCAAAGTAACTGAGCTAGAAAGCCATATAAAAGTTCATGGGCTGAGATCAGTGCGAAAATAGTCAATTTATCAATTTATCAAGACATCACTGCACAAAAAGGTGAGTAAAAACAGCAGCAAATGTTTCAGTCCTTAACTGTCGATGACAGTTATCTCCTCTGCCATCATTTCCTGTTTTTCTATTGTACCAACACACCCAAGAAAAACTTTTTTTGTTGCTCCAAGTAGGCACAGTACCACAGCAGCCCTAATAACTCTCACAACTCACTCAGAGGTTGGGGGGGCTCCCTGGTTCTCTCAGGTCCCTGAACCTACGCCCATTAGCATAGGTGTAGATTTTTTTGGGGGAAGGAGGTGGTCATGCAGGTGACACGTCCCCCTCAATATATGAGCATGTGTATTTGTCCATTCTACCAAAAACATGAAAGTAGCAGGGGAATTAAAGACATTTACACTATAAATTGAGAAACTTTGCATAAACATTTATCAGAATGCAAGAAATTAAATGGTTGAAGCTCAAAACTTTCTTGAGAAGGACCCCCAAAGCCCCCCTTTCATATGTGTGGGTGGATTGTGAGACAGCTGAGACTCTTACTTGTAGTTGTTCTGTGTCTCTTTGAGGTATTTTTGTGTCTCTTTGCATTCCCTTTGCATCTCCATATGGTCTTTTGTGTCCCCATGTGGTCATTTTGAGTCTCTTCTTTGTGGGTAAGTTAATTTGAGTGACATTTTACAGGTGAAGGCCGGGGGCAGGGTCATGACACCTTATATTAGGCCCCTGGGCCTGTGCTCGGCATGCCTATTCACTAATCCATCCATGCTGGTAGGCCTGTTAAATATTTATCCATGCTTACTAGTATATTATGTATTAGATCTTAAAGATGCAAATACATGTTTCAGTATGTTGAATTGTTTTGTCACATAGTTCAGTGACCTATTATTATTTTAAATGTACCATAATTTGAAAAGGAAAATCACTGAGCCATATGTCCGATACACCCATTAATTTAGTTTAATATTATCTTTTAAATTGATTACCAAGATAACGAAACGACTGCAATAAGAGACGGGATGAAACGATTATTACTTTTGCAATACTTAAGTGAAACAGGGTGGTGTGTTTGCCTCAAGTGAAACTCTACCAGATGTAGGATATAAATATCCTGTGAGTATATGCAGCATACTATATGGGTGTGTACACTGTCTATACACACACACTTTATGACAGGACCTCCCCCTTCACCCTCAGGCCATATCACCAGGACAAACACAATCAACCTTCACAACAATGTCTGAGTGTTGTCACCACAATCCCCTCATTCCAACACAAGTAAAAACATCAAAACAGTGTGCATCTCTCCTCTTCTTCCTTATTTAGCTATTGAAAGGATTTTAATCCCAACAGGCAAGCGCTGCATAAAAAGGACAGATGAGGGAAAAACAGAATAAGCACGGTGGGGATAATGTGTTTTTGCTGTTGCTGGTGTCGCCATCTGACAAGTGCTGAGCTCACAGTGTGGCGTCATGACACGCTTGTCTTCACCAGCCTTATTAGTGAAGCGGTTTGGAGAAGGAACTAGGTGAGAATCAGTGTTTCTGCCAGGATTGTTTAGCGTGACGCACCATGGCCTGTGCTGCTGCTCTGCCCTGGACGATGTTTAATTCATGTTTTTCGTAAAAGCTGGATGCGCCGAGCCCAAAAGCCATTAGTGTCATCCTCTTTTCTCTCCGCAGCGTCATCTCTCCATTTGCACTTCCTCTCCTTTCAGTCGTCATCCCAACAATAACTTTCTTTATCAATCTCTGCCCTCCTTTTCATACTTTTCTTTTCATCTCAATCCTCTTGTTTTACTCAATTCTCCTCACTTGCTCAATCTTCCCTTCCATGCCTTCTGTCACCCTCCTCCTTTCACCTCACATACCTCCAACATGCTTTTCCCCCCTGCACCTCTTATTCATACAACGTACACTGGTGCCATCTTTCTGCCTCAAGTGAAACACAACATATAAAAATATCTATCTGCCTCGCTAGAACTTTTAGACCATCCTGAATTATTCACATCCGCATATCTGCGCCACATCCCCTGACCCCGAGAGAAGTGCTTTTATTTTCATCTCCAAGTAATGAAATCTGGATGGCCTTTTTTATTCTCCCTGGCATGATCATCTCACCGAGGTGGGTTTAATGGAGCGGAGGTGATCAGAGGCTTCTGAAAGCTTCCAGGAGGCAGGGAGGTGGATATCATGTCTTCCTTGTATGGTGAGAAAAGAAATAAGAGTGGTGGTATAGTATAGTAGGTCAGGGTTGCAATATGGACAGAGCAAAATGCATGACTGTCAGAGAGGTTCAGCGCTGCTGCATCCAGGAAATCATTCAGTCGGACTCACCAAACAATAGTCTGTTCTACAAATGGCTGACTGTGATGCAATGCACAACACAAGTGAAATATATCATGGTGATACAATACATGCACCTTATTAGTTGGTCTAATGAGGTCATAAGTAGAAGATTAAATATAGTTTTGACTGTCTAAATACTTGTTCTTTGTTAAGTGTAAAGAGCTGCATCCTCCACACTTTTCATGATGCTATTCCAGTAGGAAATGCAGCAATGTATCTGTAAAAAACAATCACTTTTCGTGGCACTATCCTGGCAGGAAATGCAGTGATGTATCTGTAAAGAACAATCACATATTGTGGCGCTATACTGGCAGGAATCGCAGCAATGTCTCTGTAAACTTTTCATGGCACTATGCTGGAAAAACAGCAATGGGTCACTAATGAACAAAACCCGATGGAAGCACAGTGATGGCTCATTAAACTCACCTAGGTGCCACGCCATCCCCTTCACTTCCTGATGACAAAGTCAGCTCGCACACTACATCACTTTAGAGACATTACATAACTTTGTGTGAAACATGCAAATGTAACGTATCTGTCTCTGCAGAAACATACAATGTCCACATTTTCCTCTAGCAACTGGGCTTGGACAGCATGCCTAGCCATCTTAAGCCAAAATATGATTTTTTTCTAATCATAATCAAGTGATTTTTGAGCCTTAACCTAACATACATAATAGCATACAAATGTGACATATCTGTGGTTTGCAGGAACAGGCAATGCCAGCGCTGTTTCTGGCGATTGGGTTGGCAGTCCATATGTGTCATTCTCTGCACTCTGCTGACCTCTTTCTGGTTGAGATCACAGATATAGATTCAATGTAGATTCAAATAAGTTTATTTAAAAAGTTTTTAATTCAACTTATCTCCTCCTAGATCTGAATGTTGTAGGTGATTACTGTAACTGTCAAATAGAATTACTCTGCAGAGTTATGGTAAATAGAGTTATTTTAAACAAGTCACTTTTACCACGATCGTCACCACTGTTTTAATGCAAATAAAAAAGTATGCATAAATGAAGTGTTTCATTCAATCATGATGAAACTAGGCGGCTGTGGCTCTTGTCCACATCCTGAATCATCCTGGAGCTAGACAATGAACCCCAAAGTGCTCCAGTGTCTGTGTATAGGGAACAAAACACCATAATGAATGTAATAAATGACTATTTATTGCTTAAATGGCGGCTTAAGTGCACCCATTGAATCTGACGTCTTTACATGAGCAATCTTTTGTTTCATTTGTTTTCTCAAAGAAGCAGTCAACAGTCAACAGCAAAATATGTATTCAGACCACAAGAAACGACCTCAGTAAACACTTCAGTAAACCACATTCTATGTGGTTGTTGTTTACATAAAATGACATGAGGTCTGCCAGCAGATGCAATCTTGCTCTTGAACAAAGGATTATCAGCTTAATGAACACACACACACAGATGAATGCAGGTGGAAGACCACATATAAACACACACGCACACGCACACACACACACACACACACACACACACACACACACACCTACACAAATACATCTGTTCATTTGTCTGATTACAGAGAGCAATAATTTGATTGGCTCTGCTCACGTAGATCTATTGCTTCACAGTGTGAGGGTACTGTTGTGTAGCTTGACATACAGCAGGGTGTGTAGTACACCTACTTCGGGATGATTTACGTCAGTAGCAGGTACCATATTTTACACTGGAGCCAGAAGTGAAGGTACACACAGAAACACACACATGCTGGTCTTGCAAAACTAATTTCCCTCGGGACAGTAAATGTCATATGGTCTGGTGCATGTAGACCAAAAATGGGTTAGCTTATGCTGACTATAACTGCAATAAATCAAATTGGGGACACCCATTTCTGCCCCAAATGAAATATAAAACTCCCAGATCACTACTTTAAAGTCCTGAAATGTCCCCATATGTGGCTCATGATAGTCTTCCCATGCACACACTCATGCAAATCACTTCACTCCACAGGTCTCAGTGTGATGAGATTGCAAGTCAGGGATTGTAAACTGATGGGTATAAATGTGAAATAAATGTGGCAGTCTCAGCAGTCTGGCAATACTTTGACTGTTACAGCTTGTGATGGCGAGAGAAGGAGTATCTGACACTCATACGTACTCAAGCCACAGGCAAGAGGAATACTTAAACAAGCTCAAAAATCTGTTAGTACATCATAAGTGATGTCTAAGAGCATCGCTCTCATTACTGTCTGCAGAGCTGGATATCTTTTATTCATCACTGTGGCGGCAGAAGGGGAAGGGGGGTATAATTAGAGACCAAGTGTACTGTCAACACTGGCGATGTTTTTACATGTTTTGGAAATCTGAAACGAAGTAAAAAGCCAAACTTAAAACTCCTGCCAAGTATAGAGCATCAGCGTTGTGCAGACTGTGAAATATCTGAAAGGATAAGTCTTTTAAATATTCAGAGTTGTTCATGGGACAGAAAAGTCTGGCAGTCGTTTTTTGTCTTGAATTTATTTCTCAGTGAAGTGTTTCTGAGCTGGTGTCCTTTCTGGTCATCTTCAGGCAGCAAGCCGAACACACACACACACACACACACACACACATGCTGATGCACAGAGCGATCAAATATTGTGTGCTGCTGAAAGTGGGTTATCCTGTGGGACAAGCTGACTTAAGCCATCATGCTTAGCAGGCGATATCTAGAGGAGCCACAAAGACACAGTGAAAACTCAGAAAGTATAATACTGCAGGGTCATCAGGGAGCAGCCCACTGCTGCACTGGCACAACTTTATCTTGGCTGCTCTCTCTCTGTGAGTCTTAAAAGAAGAATACACTATTCTTCTCTGGTCCAAAATAGTAATTGTATCAAAAATCAATTTCAATTTCTCACAGTGAGCATCAGTGCCTTGCTTGGATGGATTACTGAATGGGTTTACCGGCAACAGGCCCACTGGCCCAAAGTGTCATTCAGCTTAACTGGCCAAGAGAAGACTCAAAATGACCCCAAAAAGATGTACAGCGACACAATACTAAGCAACACAAATTGACCAAAAACTGACCCGAAATTACCTCAAAGAAACACAGAATTACTTCAATAAGAAACAAATACCGTGCAGAGACACAAACAACTAAAACAAGACATAAAATAACCACAAGGAGACAAAAAGTGACTATAAAGAGACACAAAATGACCAAAAAAAATACAATTACCTCAAAGTGACTTAAACGACTACAAAAACACACAAAACAACCACAAGGAGACAAAAAGTGACTATAAAGAGACACAAAATGACCAGAAAAGGAATAAAATTACCCCAATAAGACACAAAACTTCCTCAGAGTGACTTAAATGACTACAAAGAGACACGAAACAACCACAAGGAGACAAAAAGTGACTATAAAGAGACACAAAATTACCATAAAATTACCTCATAGTGACCTAAACAACCTCAAAAAGGCACAAAATGAACACAAGGCGAGGGAAAGTGACTACAGAGAGACACAAAATGACTAAAGAAGACACAAAATTACCCCAAAATGACACAAAACTGTCACAAGGAGACAGAATTTAACCACAAAGATACACAAAATGACCTCAGTAAGACCCAAAATTACTTCAGAGACACAAACAACTACAAAGAGACACAAAACAACCCCAAAAGACTCAAAATTACCCCCAAAAGACACAAAACGACCAAAAAGAGACACAAAACCACAAAAAACGATGCATAACAACTACAACCATGCAAAACCACAACAGAGTATCTATGTCTTGCTCTTATGTAAGAGAGCTGTCGGGGCCCTTTGCATGTCTGTGCCCAGGGGCCCATTGTTTCATAATCAGCCCATGGTGCCGTGGTCATTGGATTGGTAGCTCCACGCTGCCAGCAGCACTCAGTTGCTCTTAAATGACTTCACTCAGGTGAAGGCACACAAACACACAGTGAGGGCTGGTATCTGGCACACAGCCTGTCCCATGTTCTAAGCTATTTGGGCGTGTAGCGTGAAAAAGGACAGATAATTGGGTTTATCACTGGCGTATTTTTAGTTCCCATTTCTCCACACGCAATTTACAACAGACTGAAAAGGGGCGGGAGGAAGTAAAGGAGTGGAAGAGCAGAAATAGAGAGAGGAGGAGGATGAGGATAAGGAGGAGGGGAAGAAGAGGAATGGAGGTTAATAAAGGGAAGAGAAAGGAGGAATGGGCCACAAAGATGGAGCCTGGCACGTGTCCAAGTTTGGTGGAGTGTGTGTGTGAAGGAGCACTAGTGTTTCCCCCCTCAGGCACCAGCGCGGGTAGACAGAGCAGAACGAGCCCTCTGGATGACTGCAGGGGTGTCTGACAAACGCTGCTTATTTAGGAGAGCAACCGTAGGAAACTTGAGCAATGCAGGGAGCCAGATTATCCACCATGATCTGTTAACACTGGCAAACGTTGCAGGGCATAAGAATATAAATACGATGGCTGTGTGGTTCGAGGCATTGATAAGTGAGATGAAGAAACAGTGAAAAGTGAGTGCAGGAGATTATTTCCAAGGCAGAATTTTCATTAAGGAAAAGAAGTTTTGATAAAAGTTTTCCATGAGTGCAATGACACGTGACTTCCAAGTTAAAATAATAGTTAAGGAATACTACAGAGCTTGAATCTGAGTGCATTTTGTGTCATTGCGTGACAGCACGCTGGATATTCACTGGAAGCTATGGCCCATTAAAAAGTACCAAATGCACTTCAGTCACCACAGTTACTGTACCTTAACAAATGGACAAAAGGTTCAGTGTGTCCGTGTGTGTTGGATAAAAACTGCTGATCTGAAAAGCTGGGTTCACTTAAATTAACACTGCAGCAGAGATCAGATGGGTGAGGGGACGGTGAGGGTAGAGTAGCACTAAAAGGAGAGATGGAAAGAGATCGGTTAAAAAGCAGTGTCCTGGAAAAGTGCTGCTCTGTGAAAAACAGTGACACCATTCAGAAATCGTAGTCACAGTAAGAAGAGAAATGAAAGAAGATAACTCACTGTAGTTAGTCTGGCCACAAGTACAATAAGAAACAGCCTTAATTCATATGACATGCTCAGGTTGCTTTGGTCAAACTTTACTTCTTGGCAGAAGCCAGATGTTTCGACCATTTAACCATCACTCTTAGATATTTAAACAGTTTAATTTAGCTTTATGAATTTAATCCATTTATAGCAACAAATAGCTGTTTCTTTTTAAATTACTTTTATCTCATCATGCCAATCATTTATCCGTTCCTTTTTGCAATTTCAAATGTTTGTTCATTACTTTTCGCAAACTATTTTTTCCATCGTAACAATCTCCTGTGTGTCTGTTTGACTTTTAGCCAACTCAATAGCCTATCTTTAAGTATAGCTAACTATTTGAACTCTTTATTCATTACTTATAGCTTCCTATGTAGACTTCTACTCATTTAGTTTTTATGCACTCTCATTTGCAATGCAGGTGTTACAGCTGACTCTGTGTATGGATACATATATATATATATATTCAATCCAATCATTATTTCTTTTTTACTTAGTTGAGCTCAAGCTGCCATCTCCGGGGCTGAAAAATGATGCCACCCAGAAGTGCTGAAAATATATAAAAAAATAATATGGCTACTTCAGGCTGGTTCCAAGAGTCAATACCAATAGAAACCCATATTAGAATATCCAACTTTCGGGGCGTCAGTAGTGTAGTGGATAGTGCCGGCGCCCCATGTAAAGAGGCGATGCCTAGCTGCAGCGGTTGCGAGCTCGACTCCGGCTTGCAACCTTTTGCTGCATGTCGACCCCCACTCTCTCTCTGCCCCATTTCTCACACTGTCCTGTCCATTAAAGGCAAAACGCCCCAAAAAAAAAAAAAAAAAAATCCAACTTTGGGGTGACCCCTACATCGGGTAAAGTGTGCATCCCATATAGGCTGACTCCTTAATTGGAGTGGCCTGGGTTTGATTTCACCCTGCAGCCCTTTGCTGTGTCATCCCCATTTTCCATTTACCTCTTTTCTGTCACTCTACAGCTGTTCTATAATAAAGGCAAACCCTTAAAAAAAATCACAGCAGAATTAAACATGATTAAATATGTTTACAGCCAGGTACAAAGGGAGTTAAATAACTCCCCAGTTTAAATGTTATTAAGGCTTAAACTTATGCATAAGGGCATGGCTATTTTGAGTGACCGATGGATTGGGTTGCTAATACGGCAATAACGTTGGTTAGGTAACGTAACCAACAGAGTATAGGTGTAGCTGTAGCTGTTACTATTTCAGTGTGGTTTTAGGTCATGAAAGTTAATTGTTACATTGTGGTTGCCTAAAATAAGGGACTCTAAGGAGTTGGAAGTTCTTTTAATTTGGAAAGTACATTTTGTTTTAATGGTTTAAACTAGCAGTTAGTGACAGGGTCATCTCCACCGTCTCGTCCAAATATGGTCACTTCTGGGCTCCATTAATTCAAGATAGTGAGGGTCAAAAAGCCAAATTCAAGGCTTCAAACAAGTCCCCAAGAAGTGCACCAGGCTTTGAGGCCAATTTTTGTTAAGGCTAAACAGTGGAATTACAACTCCTGAGTCACATGGGTCACATGTTGCCATGGGACCCAAAATGACTTTTTACCATAAACTTACATTGTGAAAGAGATGTTTGTAAATCAGTGGATACTTTTTTTTTCTTTTATTTAAGCATCACAAGCCATGCAAAATTATGTCACTATCAGGATCTGATTAATTCGGTTCAATAACATTTAGAAAGTTTAGAGAGCAACACAATTAAATAATTTTATTCCAATTTGTGCTTAACCAGAAGTAGCTGTCTCAGCTGTTGGAAGTCCCAAGTGTGCCTGCTCTATGGGTACAATGATGTGGAAGCAGTGCCGATCATCCCAATAATTTTAGCTTCATGCACCACTGAGCAACATTCATAGAAATGAACAGAGTCCTGCCTCCAACACTGAGTCCAGGTCTCTTTATACATCCATGGCCTCAAAGCAGTAGTCCACAAACCAATGGGTGGCGTCACAGTTGCTACATCCATTGTATCATACAGACTCCGGTTGAGCCATTCCACAAGCTTTCCAAATATCTCTGAAACTGCACATATGGTACACCCTGGATTAAGGTTACAAGTACTCCTGACTGTTGTAGTGCGTCACCATATTTTACAAATAATAAGTAAATAATTGTTTGCATTGTATATGGGGTGCATTGTTTCTTTATGTCTAAGTTTTAAAGGCATTCATAAATTCTTACTGTTTACAGACTCACAGCAACACAGAATGACAGTCAAACAGCAGGCAACAGTGTTCTTATATGAGTTACACATGCAATTTAACACATTTTCTTATGAAATATCTAGTGACAGATTTACTTGCATATTCAAAGTGTAACATAATACGTGTTTTGTCACCTTTTTATGTCGTATTGCTTTTTATGCAAATCCAAAGGCGCCCCATTTATAGCCCCTTGGTAATATGTGTCTGATGAATTTGCTAAGCTGCACAGAGCAACAGGACATACACAGACTAATACTATATGTGAGCTGGCCTGCTTGGTCTCATCTGCCTTTCACCCAGACACACCAACGTCACATCTGTCTCCTTTATGCTCCAGCCAACCTTGTATTGATGGGCCGGGGCACCTGGTAAATATCACACACAGACACACACACACACACACACACACACACACATACACACACACACCAGAGAGAGCACAGTAAATATGCGTTTTGTCGATAGCTGTCCACCACCGCAGAGGCTCCCAGTATTTTTGCTGACGTGCTGACTTCAGGAATCAGTGCTTCACTTTTGCTGAGATAAAGAATTTGAGCCTGTTAAGTCTTATCATAGTCTATTATGTGTGTGTGCGTGTTCATTCAGTAGTAGTACATAAAAAGTATCAGTGCCGTGCTCTGTCTTTAGAGGCTGCTGACAGTTGGAAGGTGATGTTATTCTCACCTGATATTACCTTTTTGCTGACAGATGGAGTTCGCAAATTTGGGCACATGCACTCTCCAGCATGCAGACACACACACACACACACACACACACACGTGCCTCCAATGGAACAAAAGCGCATTAGTGCTGTCGAGCACATTTCCTCCTCTGTCAAATTGAGGAAGGCTTTCTCGTACACACAGAGAGACACACAATAACCAGAATGTCCATTAACACAATGTGACCCTGCATGTGGATTCAACCTTTTTCCACTTCAGATAGATCCACTGACCAGAACGAGGGCTTAAAAGGGGTTTTATTTCAAGTGTGTGTGTGTGCGTGTTTGTGTGTGTTGTCCCACCAATAATACTGAGGAACAATAATCAAACAGGACAAATGCATGCTGTCTGAATATGTATTTCAGAGCAACACTTACACATACATTCACAAGACCTCACACACACACACGTCTGCTGAGGCTGTTTGATCATCACATGATGAAAACAAGTTTGGGAAAGGTTCAAAATGTATTTGAGGTCATCCAGATAAAATACAACACAAATGGCGCTAAGTCTGACGTTTGAAAAGTATAAAAATAATTAGACCACTTTCTGTCAACCCCCATCTGCCCCCTCCTGAGTGCTGAACACCTTCTTTCATCCCGTCGTGTCAGAGTCTTTTAACAATGTCACTTATCCCATCCATAAAAGCAATAAAATTATTTCTCTTCCACTATTTTTATTTTATCCTTTATTTAGCCAGGTAGGTCCCATTGAGATACAAGATCTCTTCTTCCAGAGAGTCCTGGTCAAGACAGCAAGACAGCAGCTAATAGTGTCTCTGCTCCTCTCTCTTAGTGAGAGAGTGGCACAACTATATTTACCTTCAAGTACAGAACCCCTGCTGTCAGTGTTCAGCTCAGAGTAAATCTGGCCAGACGCTGAATTGTATTCTATTTAGTACATAAACTCGCCTTTGGGATCAACATGAGGACAGGGTCTAAAAGATTCTGAGCTGATAATATGATGCTCAGACCTATGTTCACTAGGGCTGCATATCACCTTTTAAAATGCACATAAAAAAGTGGAAAATATACAGTTTGAGATTGTAAATAGAGGCGTTTGACATTAAGTTGTTTTTTTGTCATTCTTCATTTTCAATTTTTTTTCAGTTGACACAATGGCAACAACTATGGCCATGAACATGCTATTTCAAAGCTTTGAGATGATTTCCTAAAATTTGACACAAACATCCACTTGGACTGAAGGATGAACTGATTAGATTTGTTGGTCAAAGGTCACTGTAATCTCACAAAACACGTTTTAAGCCTTTTTAATATGCTAATTATAACAAATTTCCACACAAATGTCTAATAGGTTAAAATGATAAAGTGATGACATTTCGTATGCAAAAGGTCAAAGGTCAGCTTCACAGTGATGCTCTGGAAAAACACTGCTCTGGTCATATTTAAACATCATAACTCAGGAACAGAAGGACACCCCATTCCTCCAAGGGCTCAAATTTTCAAGCCCTGTTAATTCAAAAAATGTTCTATTGGACTGAAAGCCCATTTTTTGGAAAAAGCCCTTCATCCCAAAAACAAACACCCATTGCCTCAAAGTCTGCATGTGGTTCGCATCGTAGCATTATGATTCTGTTAACCATGGATACGTTACATTTGTCAATAATGCTGTGGTAAATTTGTGGTTAGGTTTAGGCACAAAAACTGCTTGATTATGGTTTGGAGAACATCCTGTGTTGGCTTAAAATACCCACGTTTTGTGGCACCAAAATTACTGATTAAAAATCAGGGATGGGTCGAGGAAAACACCCTGGATTGGCGGCTCAAACGACGCAAAGGGTCAGTAACAAGACCCAGAATCAGTGGCTCAAACGCAGCAGGGTAGCTGAAACCCAGCTGAAGGTAACTGAGAACAGTGGGTCTTTGGTTTTGGGATAACAGGCTGTTGGAAAAATGGGCTTTCGGTCCATTATTTGGCTAATGGGGTGTAAGATTATGGGCTGTCGGAACAATGGCATGGCATTGACACTTGGCCGGATACAGAATTGGTGACCCTAAACTTGAGCGTCAGCCTTGAAACTGATGATTTTTTGGATCTTCTGTGCTGCCGGGTTGAAGATGTGTGTGACACATTCACATTTTAGAATGTAGCTTCTTTGCAGCAACATCCATATTCAAAGCATTGTCAACTGTCATGGCTACATGAGTCTGGACAGACTCATGTCACCATCGTCCTTGCGGTCGTTATTCTTGGTTTGTGACAAAGTTGCTCATTATGTTGGTGACTCGTTGATAGTTTAAATGTTGCACATATTGTTCACTAGTAAAATGATAAGACTGACATTTTTCTTTTTTATTGTCAATAAATCATATAGAAATATGATAGCTGTTGATGCATTAGTTCATCTTACACTCTCTGATTTCCCCTGTGTATGTAACCTCGCATCCAAGCCTATTTGTTTGTACCGGAGTTCTAAATATCTAAAAACAACTCATGAATATACAGTTTCATTTTCTAAAACAGCCAAGTACTTTTCTTAAACAGCTGAAGGCTTTTGCATGTTACCCAAAGAGAAATAAAAGTGGACTTTTTGGAGACTATTTTCAGCCGTGGACTGATACACATTTAATGCACCAGTGAATATTTGCGTCAGCAGGACGGTGTATGTATGACTGAGTCAAAATAAACTGCAGCTGCCATGTTCATGGTAATAAAGGAACATATGTGGAACTTTAATCAGACAGAAGGGCAACAACAGTGATTTATCAACATTACTATAATAAAGTGCAACTCTAAATATTCATGACTGTAACCTTGACTCAGACCAACTTAAAGGACCATACCAGTGGGTTTTCATGTTTAAACCAAGTGTGACTGTCGACTTAAACCGTCCGTTAGAGCCAGTATTTTTCCAAAGCATGCAGCCATATCTAAACTTTTGGATATTTGGCATAAGTGTTTTCATTTCAAGTGAATTGTTAGCTGATGCATCCACCTTAGGATCCAGTGCTTTACAATCCAAATCTGTATAGCTTATGGTAATTATAATTCCACTCAAAAAACAAATCGTGCTCCATAGCAGAAATATGATTTAATTTATTGAAAACTAGTGCAGATGTCTGTTTCATTGTGGTGCATTGGCTCTGCTGAGCAAGATTCAAGTCTCTGCAAATTGATTTGGATAATATACTAAATTTAAACCAATGGGCCCCTGGAAGCATTAAAAAATTACAGCGCCACTTGCATCAATTGGAAATGGTTGTCAGTCATGTAATTGGTGTAAGCACACAGGGTTTACTGATCTGACTGTGCAAATCCACTAGTGTGGTCCTTTAAGTAAAGAGACAAGATGTGAGAAAGAAACTGGGGAACATGTAACAGAGGGAACAGCATCCGACAGGCACATAAAATACAGAGCTTTTTATTCAACATGTATTAGATCACAGTCAGTGTCATATTTATGGTTAATATTGTATGTAACCTGGTAGTGCTACAAGTGATGTGATGTGACACATAAAAAGAAAATACGAGAAAAACAAAATGTGAGAGAAAGACAGAAAGAGAAAGGAGGCGGAGATGCACATTCTTCAAAATAAGACAATGCATTAAGGAGGTGAATGGTGGAGATGAGGCACAAAGCTCTGAAACAGAACATGAAGAGGACAGAGCGAGAGAGTAGATGCATTAATATTTTTATGAAGAGAAAGGGTGGATAGGACGGATTGTCCTTGCATTGTTACAATAAAGCTTGGTTCAAGAAAGGAGAAATTATGGTCCATTGTACTGTGCCAACAAGAACAATTGATATAATGTCTTTTAATGTCTTATTTTGCACGTCAATAGTGCTGCAGAGGCGAGCAGACCTCATGGCCTTGTAGGAGTCGTTATGTGTAATGAACCTTTGTGCCTCTATTGCACATTGAGTCTGTAAAGAGCTCCAACTGTTCCATCAGCAGCACAGCCAGCTCAAAACAAGACAACAAATTAACAGTTTTGTTTTCAGTCTTGTGGTTTGTGGTTGATCTTTACACTGGAAAAACAGCTTAAAACTGTCTTGTATGTTGTGCACTGCACGGGCATCTTGGCTCCAGGACAGTCTTCTTGTTGGACACATTTTGAGTTATCAAAAGTATATCAGACTGCCGCGCCTGTGCTAATGGTGAAGTTAGATGGAGGCATAGTCCGTTACAGATAGAGGCCATGCAGTAAAAAAAAATGTCCCAGTATTTTTCTGTTTGTTTGAGGTCCACTGTTGCAATCACAAAGATGAAGCTGGCTGCACTGATTAGGCTGGTTATGTATCTCACCAAGCCAGCAAAGACAGATCAGATCCGGACCTGGTGCAGCTTCACAGTTATAGTGTTTATGAGTGACGATTAGTTGGCTGTTTCCTATTTCATGTCACAGAAATCCTAGAAATCTCCATACCTGTGAAAAGAGAGACACATAAAGTTGATATAATTATAAATGTATACGTACCATATTCTGCAATAATCCTCCAGTTTGTTTGAAATGAAGAGAATATTTTAAGATGTTAGCACTGGCTTTATCAATTCAGATTTTGCATACTGATTCTGCTTCCTATCAACTCCTGCAACTGTCAAAGCAATACTCAGCTGTTTTTCCATCAGATTCAGGCTGCCATAAACAATCATTTACTGTATGTGTTCCAAGTGACCACCAATCTAAATGGTTTAAAACACTCTGACGCAGATTAGATCCAGTTTAGTAAGATATATTTTACAGCTTTACAATTAAAGGCCCAGACACACCAAACTGACATCAAAGAACTAGTGGCGCCAAAGGCCAACTGTTCACGGGACACTTCACGTTGCCTGTGTCCCGGCCAAAAAGTTGCACTTGAACACACCGCAAAGACTACAGCCAAGGGCCAGCTAGCACATACATTCTGTGCCTGTGTGAGAGGAATAATAATTTTCAACACCAGCAGGTGGCAGTAGTCTGTATTCATCGTTCAAAAAGGGAAGCCCATTGACAAAAAAATAATCTTACCTAATACAATAAGTTTGTTATCACTGCCTCTTGACTTTAGTTGTTTATGTGCACTGTGCTGAACTGCCAATAAGACTGATTTCATTCACTGATGGCTTCAACCGCCTCCAATGCCAATTCAACATGCTGGATTGGCCACAAAAAAGCCAATAAGGGCCGACTAGCGTGCATCAGTGGGGGACACACTGCAAAAACAACAGACAACAGGCAATCACCGAAGACCTGACACTGACCAACAGCCGACCGTTGGCTTGGTGTGTCAGGGCCCTAAAGCTTTCCACTAACTAGCAAGGCTTTTATTGTGAAGCAGCTGTGGACGGATGTAAGCGACTGCTAAATCTACGGTACATAAAAACAGGTTTACCTGATACAGACATTTTGCAATGTTTTTTGGGTTGTTGTTTTTTTCATCAGTAGATCAGTTTTAAATTTGTCAAAAGAAGCGTCCACCACGAGCTGATGACAGACGTGTAGCGATGCGAACAGCAGGTACTTATTGTGGGTGAACATCAGGCCCTCAACATGTCACACTGAGGGTTGTTCTTGTTGTATGGAAAACCACTCACACCATTACATTTTGTTCAGTTAGACAATTTCAGCAGTACTTTGGTTTTATTGTAAAAACTATCTGTAACTGGCAAAGTAGTAAAGTGTAGCAGGTCAAGACTTTAAATTCAGGGAGAAATGAGTAGAATCAAAAATCACTTTTCTTAACAAATACCAAGTTCATACAAATTTGATTATCTAAACCAGAACCGTTGTTTTATTAACGTGCCCCACAGTGATAGGCTGAAAAGCGTCAAAAGCAGAACAGAAAAAAAAAAATATGGCATAGTACTAATAAAACTGATTAAATACAAAGTAAATTGGCATGTTACCAGTTAAAACAAATAAAATAATAATGCAGAGCATCTTTGTGCAGAAGAATGGGGTCAAGTCAACAAATGACAGTCTAAAAAGGTGTGTTGTGATGTATTTTAACGAGTGCTTTAATGAGTGTGTATGTGACTCACTCTGTATCATCAGCGGTGGGTGTATTGTAGCTTTGAAACAGCGGTTGCATGAAGAGCCCCAGAGTTCCCACCACACACACCAGGATGAAGATCCACAGGAACAGACGGTCTATCACCATGGCTACGTACTTCCAGTCCTCTATGATCTGGAACCAAACCAACAAGGTTAGATTACTACAGCTTGTTAATTAAGAGTGATCAAATCATGACTATAAAGGTTGTGTGTGTACGAACAGACCTGCAGCATCGTGTTTTAACTGTTTGACTCAGGAGAACATGAGCTCACTGAGGGGTGTTCAGGCGTGTTCTCATATTAGGTATGATTGATTTGTAATGTGATTGAGTAAGCTTGTCCCCCCTCTCCAATTCCTAATGTGAAAACTGAGTGCAGTTTTCACATTAGTAATGTTGTTCCATGCAGGATATGCTTGTGTCATAATCTAGTTGTCATTACTTTCTGTTGTTGCTGCAGTGTAGAAGAGAGCACTAATCGCAAGATCCCAAGCCCATACTATGGATTATGTCCACTATTGTTTGGAGACAATGTCAAGAAGGACCCTTTCACCTGGCTTCCTACTTTATCACCCATGACCGTGCAGTTCAGAAGATGAGATTGGCAGGTGCTATGTGCATACCATGTGGTCAGAAGAAAATGTTTGCATTGTGAAAATGTTTGCATTTGCGCAAACCACAAAAATATGATACGTATCCTATCAACAATTCTAAAGTGATGTAGTGTATCAGGTCATCAGGAGGAGGGGATGGTGTATGGCGTGACACCTACTGTAGGTGAGTTTTAGCAAGTCACTCCTGCATTTCCAGTGGCTTTTTAACCACTAAAAGTGGTTAAACACCAGCTTGGCAGGTGTCATGCCTAGGTGTAGACCACTGTTCAAGACCAACAAACAAAAAAACAGTTTCTTTTTAGAGACCCATCGCTGTGCCTCCTCTGCCTTTTTAGCCCCCCAACATGGGTGTTTTGGGGAGACCCATGGCAGTTCTTTTCAGCAGAGACAGTGCCATAAAAAGTGGGTATTTAGAGCCATATGCTAAACTTTTCCGACCATAACCAACTCATGGAGCTAACTCTTTTAGCTTAGTAAGCAGTATGTTATTAACTTCTGTGGTGTCTGTGAAACTTCTAGGACACCAAATGCATATCAGGGTATAATTTTAACTGCACTAGCCGGTGATACAGAGAGGCATCTTAATGAAATTTGCCATGAGCAGTTACAGCTGCAAACCTTGTTTGTAATATTTATTAAGTGTGGGAGTTTGGGGGCAGTTTACGAGCCCAAAGCCACAAATCTGGGGTTAGGGTTTGTGTTTGTATGGGAGTGTGGGCAGGGTTTTCTGAGGTTATCTGATATTTTAAGAAAAAGACAGACGACAGACAGGTTGGAATAATGTCACAGGAAGACAAATATAATCACTGAATTGTTTTAAACACAGTGTGTCCCGTTTGGTCCTGATAATGTCCTTATTTCTTGAACAAATCTCCTTATTCCCCCCTGTTGCATCTTTTTAATCACTCATCTTCATAATCTGCTCTCATAGGTCTTCTCCTCCCTTATTCTTTTCAATAATATATTGTCTTTCCTTTCTTTTACTGTCTATAGATGGTATAAACAAAAATTCTAAAGTTATTGTGCATTCTTCTAAGCAGTTTTTATCTCCTCACCCCTTCATCGTCATCTTCTGTCTTCATGTGTTCAGCAATGTATCTCACACCATCCACTGCCTCCTCCACATCTGCATCCCACTGAACAGCCAAACGCCTCCGGAAGTCTGAAAACCCACCACCCCCATCTGGGATGTCGTCCACCTTCCAGCAAAACTTGTGTGCCAAGTCCTCATTCACGTAGAAAGAGTCTGCGTCTGTTCGGATCCCACCAAGTCGGATGTTGGAGTATTGCCTCTTGTCTGTGCTGCTTTGGAAATTGTTTTTCCCGACAGTGCTGCGGTTGGCATATTTCCTGCGGAGTTTATCGCGGACATTGGAAGAGCCTGGCCGCCTCATGAGGAGGAAGTTAGGGAGGCGGACCAAGAAGAGACGTTTGACCCAGTCGGGCATGTGGTGGGTGGATGGGGAGCGGTGATGCACGTTGAGTACACAGACGGTGGTCACAATGGAGAAAGTGACAAGCACCATGGTAAACATCAAGTATTTACCTTTGAGAGAGAAAAGACAAGATGCCACCATAAACAAATAAATATTGCTGCTGTCTTTAATCACACTGCTCTCAGTCAGTCATTTGTTTCTCATTATTCTTATGGCTAAGTCTTAAATAATGCTGGCAGCATGTCCAACAAGGACACATGAATCAAGGTCCCATACGCCTCACTTTTTTCAGGATGTTTCCACATCACTTATTCCATCAGCCCACCAACAAAATCATGTCGATCTCACCAATTTGCTGCTCTGAGGTTCCAATTTGAGCAGAAATACTGTTTTCATTTACTGAGTTATTCCAAAGGGTTTCTAGTTTACTGTTCTTTTGATCGCTGTGAAGTTACTGTCAATAAAGGTCAGCACTCCCTGCATGGTTTACACTAAAAGTCTACCAGGAAAGGAAGGGATTATGCCCCTTGGGTTTTTTAATGCAACAGCAAATAACATCAATAGTAAAATAAAATGGGAGCAATTGGGATTTATGATAAAATATACTTACACATCAGGGAAAATTAGTAATGAAGGTCTGTCTCTAATATAAGCCCTTTTCAGATAAAGGCCTGGCTCTCTGTACAGGTACAGTAAATACTGACACTATTTATGTATTATCATGGTTTATATTTTGCAGTTGTACTCACACTTTTTGCACATGCAACACAAGGATTTAACTGTAATGACCCTGGCGGGCATTTTCTATGTTTTCATTCACCTGGTTGTACATTTTAACTTGAAATTTATAAAGCACTTGTTTCACATTCACAAGGGGGAAAGTGCTCTTGGTTGTTAGTATTTATTATTTATTCATTCAAACTTATTATTCAAACTAGTTACAATCATCTTGGGTGGCACTAAGCCTCGATGCAGCGATGGGGCTCTTGCAAAATAGTGTCGGGAGGGAACTTGTTTTGGTGGAACAATTGCATACGGGGAGGTGAGCCCTGGCGTTAAAATGGTTAAATCCCTGCAAATGAAAATGTCACATAAAAGATTGAAAAATGCAGCCTATTTTTATGCACTTTTTGTATATATACCTATGAAAAGTAATGCATCAGAATTTGTGTATAAGCCATGTAAGGGGAAAGGCTGATGCACTGACAGTAATAATGAAGAAAGTAGTATAGAGAGCAAAAGTCTGTGTAGGGACACAGATTGGGGTGGTGAATGGGTCAAACAAACAAAGAGTGAAACCAGGCAAAATTTTAGTTATTTTAGGGTACGTTGTTATGACATTTTTTTTCTTAAGTCTAACCTACGTAACCTTACTGTTACTGTAAGTGTGTAACTTCATGATAAGAAGGTTTACGGAACGTGGTGACGCCCAATCATGTTTCTTTTCCTAAACCTAACATAAACTAATCTGGGGTGCTAATTGGTTAGATATAAGAACCATTGTATGAGGATACGTTGAGAGACGTTTTAGTGTGTAGGTTGCTAGCTTGGAGGTTGTTGTTTTACACACAGCGCTAAAATGTAGATTGGAGATAGGTCTGGGGAGACTAGTGTCATGTAAAGACGAGATTTTGGAAATGGTTTCATGCTTCCCATGCTTATTTACCATCTAAAATAGGCGGCCAATGACCAGCATATATTTAAAAGTTTACGTCCTTTGAGCCAGACTACCTTTTGGCTACTTTCTGGCCTTCTTCTTCTTCTTCCTCATGGTAATGTCAAGACTCCAGGAAGTTGCTGCACCCGGCCAAAATATAGTCTACTATCTAACCCCCTATTCAAATCAGCACTTGTAGTTTTTGGTTGTTGTTTACATTAAACAAATTAGATATAATGTCTTTGTTAGTGAACATTAGAGGTGTTGGTAGAAAAACGGGCTGGCTGTTTTCATCTTCCTATCTAACTCTCTGACAGAAAGCGAATAGGCTTACTGCCCAAAATATGATCTAATATAAACTACACTTTCAGTGCCAAGGAACTATGTGAAGATGTGTCATTCAAACATAAATATAGCTGAAGAATTCCTATCCAACTGTGAAACTTTTAATCTAAGACATAATAACAGTTTAAAAGTTCTGATTTATATGAGCAAAATCTAACTGAAGGATATGTTTATTATGTTTGGTTCTTAACATCAGCATCAGCAACAGTATCTGTGATATTATTTGATCATTTGAAATGTTATCAGAACATAAATATGACTGACCTATGAGTGGCACTGCGAGAGAGGTGGGTGGAACTATCTTTGATATCAGCAGCAGGAACACAGTGAGCGCCAGCAGCACTGAGATGCACAGTGTCATCTTCTCCCCGCAGTCTGACGGCAGGTAGAACACCAGTATAGCCAGCGATGTGATCAGCACACACGGGATGATCAGATTAATGGTGTAAAACAGCGGCTTCCTCTTAATCACAAAATCATAGGTGATATCCAGATAGGTGATGTCATTAGGGTCCTCGTTTTTGCGCGCTGGGAGCGAGACTATGTCCCACTCTCCGCTTGGCGTGAAGTCATCTCGGCTGGCAAAGTCGCTCGTGAGGATTAGATCCACTTCTGTGTGGTCGTAGGTCCAGGAGCGGAACTTGAGAGTGCAGTTCTGCTGGTCGAAAGGGAAGTTCTGCACCTCAATGGCGCAGGCCGACTTGTAGATGGCTGGGGGGAGCCAGAAGATATCACCGGTGTTGGAGACCACAGCATTGCAATAGAAGGAAACCTCGTACACACCATCAGCACTGTAAGAAGTGGTGGGTGAGATGGAAGATTAGAGAGAGTATGGATCCAGAGTCTATAATCACAATCAGCACTAAAAGCTGGAATAGGCTGTTTAATTTTTTGGGTCATTGTGCAAAGATCGCATAAACTTTGAGCTAATTGTAATTCAAGTGGCCTGAAAGAAAACTAGACCTCTGCACCTCCTATTAACCCTGTCCTCAGGCTTTAGAAAATTTAGCCCATGACTAAATTGGCTTCGACCAATCACAGCCATTTCATATAAACCCAAAAAAAAACATGTGTCAAGCAAAATGTTTCAGAGATCGAGAGGAAATGTTGCTAATAGTTTAGCCTTCTGCTGACCGGAGCCAGAGGCCCACAGCTGCGGCTTGAGGTTCACGTTTTGTGCAGCTAATATTAGCTAGAGCCTTGAATCACCCTGTGTCGTCCACCTCACTCTCCACTGCTACAGACTAACTCACCAGGAAAAGAGTGGGCAGTAGTGCTGGACACAGTCAGTGGCCATAGCAACCTGAATCCAGCCAGTATACCCAGCTCTGGGGGAACAGACAGCCTGGACTCCCCGCCAGATCTGCAAACTTTCTGTTGCTACCATTACACAGGTTAGACCCAGTAATGCTGCTGGTCACCAGCCCACCGTGACACCTGGTGCTAAGGGGTTTGTGCTGACTGAATTCAAGCCACTACAGCCACCAACCAAAGGTCTGTCTACCAAGCTGCTGCCAGCTCTACTCATGGGAAAGCAGTTCACAGCAACAGGGAGCAAAGCGGAAGGACCTTGGAGTGGTCAATGTGTAGGAAACACTGGGTTGTTGTGTGATGCTCATGCTTGTCCTGTGGTTGTCTGGTGGGAGGGGCTTGGAACAGAGAGAGGAGAGTGGCAGGAGGAGGATGTATTTTCAAATTCTGACGTTTTTGTATGTTTGTTTTTTGCCTTTTCCAGAATCCTGCCTACCCCAACTTTAATAAGATATATTTGAAGTCAGCTAACTCTCAAGGCTCCACTGTAGACCCTTTTTTTTGCGTTCACTGCAATGATGATAATCAGACAAACCCAAACTCTCCTCCATGATTGTCTGAAGTGATCCTAAAAGCAGACATTGATTAAGCCCATACTAATCCCCTTCACCTCAGCAAAAAAACAGGCTTGGAAGAAAGAGAACATTTTAATTACAAAATCCCCATAGAAAAGCATGCTTATTTTAGCAGCAGATTTTCTGCTTGTAATGCCCTGATAATGCTGGAAAACCTCTCAGTACTGTGGAAAGCTGCACTGTAACTCCATTATTAACGTACTGTAATCTATTAATGTGAGGCCACCACACACGCATACACACGCAGGCTGTAAATGTAGTTGAACTTTTTACTTGACTTCAGAATAAAACAGCAGAACCAGATCATCTAAATATCAAATTGATGATATGCTCATACTTACTTGTTGTAGAGCACTATATCAGGAAGCCAGATGTGTTTGGATGGTATTCGTAGTTTCTTAATGCCTTCGTACTTCTCTGGGTCCCATCTTAGTCTGTAGTCATTCCACTCCTGCAGACAGAGCATTTATAAACTCCCACATATGTATGTACTGTATATTGAACATTGTATGTGCAATGGGCAGTTAGAAAGATTGTATTGTACCTGAAACAGCCACAAGTTGGTCGTCATTATCTGTTCTCTCTCATTCTGCAAGACAGCAATAGTCAGCTTATTATACAATGAGTATCATTTCCATAAAAATTCACTTTACGGTTAAAAATGGTGGATTTTTTCACTAAACCAAGCAGAGCAGCCGACACACTGTTTACTGGCAGTGGTTTTAGCACGACACACTGAAGGTCAAACCTAAATACCAGAGCATACCTTTAGGGAGCGGATGTAATAACAAACATTTTGGGGCAAAATCACATCTCTTCCAACACCTTCACAAAATGTCACAAAGTTAGACTTCACATGGGGCTGCATGTATTTTTTGTGCAGGACTTTCAGAGTGCAGAGTGTTCAACCAGAGCAGAAATGTGTGGCTAGAGAATGAGACTGTGAGTTTGATGGCTTTTGAGTTGTTGGGAAACACTTTTGACAGAGCTGCACCAAAAAGTAATGTAATGTGACTGAGTATATGTATATATCTATAGCATAGAATTAATTCCTAAATCATAGATAATCCAGAGACAGATTACTTTAAAAAATCCCACACTATCCATCCATCCATTTAGTTGCTTATTCCGTTTACAGGAGGGCTACAGCCTTTCCCAGCATGCATTGGGTGTGCAGTGGCATACATCCTGGTTTGATCACCCGTCTGTCACAGGACTAACTCAAAGGCTCTGTTTACACCTGGTGTTAATATGCATTTTGGGTGATTCGATCCCAAGTGGAAAGCGCTAAACACAAGTGTTAACAACAACCAAGACACAATGTGAACCGATCACTCAAACTACTTGCCGAGGTGGTCTGGGGCGCATTTGACCACATATCTTTTGTAGTGTATTCATTAATGAGTCCTGATGTGTCCCCAACAAGGACTATGTCATCAGTGCAGGACGTGGTGGTTGTTTTGGTGACAGCCCACCAACACTCTATAACTTAAGCCTCCTACAGACTGTGAGATTTTAGCAGTCTTGTGAGTTTAGTGCAAGCTACACTGTGCGACACGGATCTAATGAACTTGGGTATGACATCAAGTTTGATGTATGCAGACTGTACAAAGACAGTGTCTACGGAATCGCAGGCTACGGTGTACAGTGCAATAACTTGCCATACTGAGTGCGCAAGGATGCTGCACAGGTTATTACTTCTTCATCTGTGAATTACAACATAGAGGGTCACATTAATAACTTTAAGTTTTATAGGCACTACATACTGTGATATGTCTGCTGCTAGGTTGCTCATCTGGCAGTTACAACTCCACCGCTATTTCCTTCCATGCTTTATCCTCCTTTACGCTATCATGATAAGAGCTGGAGGGCACATCATACAGGCAAGGCTTTTGCTGCCACAACTCAACAAGGTTTTCTTCTTTGCTAAAACCCCACACATTTCTTTTAGCACGTTTTGCCTCCTGGTGAGCTGCTATCTGTCTGTTTGTTTGGGTTTAGCAGCAGCGCGTCGTTTCATGCTGCATTTCTGTTGGTTGGTTGGTTGGTTGGTTAGCAGACATAGGTTAGTCTCTATATATAGACTCTACATTCAGTGAATGTAGAGTCTGTAGGCAAACCCTGGAGATCCTGCCTCCGGAAGAAGAGCGGAAGAGCCCTGGTTTCCGGGTGTAGGCTGTTTGTAGTCCGCGTGATATTGACCAATCACGTCTGAGCCGGCTGCAGTTGTTGCCAGGTTAAACGCTCCGTGTAGTGAACTAACGAGGCGGAACATAATTGGCATCGCTGCAAACTCTGAATCCATCGCAGTGGTTCAGCATATTTACTTATATATAAACGGAAGTCGGAAATGGAAATTCGCCTCCTCCGTCCAAATCAAACCGGAATGCCAAAAAATCGGGGGTCTGCCCCCAGAGGCTGTATCGCCGTCTGCCGGAAGTCAGACACCGAATACAGCCAATGGGTTCCGAGAATGGACGTAGCTTGTAACAGCAGTCACACTGGGAGATGGTCATCCCAAATTTCTGACACTGTTGAGAATTTTATTTCAGGCTGTCTTTGATCGCAAGACAGTGACAACGACCATCCTTGAATCTCACTCACTGTGGAGGTAGGACCACTATTTTAGAGCCACGACCAAATATATCTCCACATTATTTTCACCTTGGTTATCTTTCATCACCAAAATTGCACTGTGTATACTGGGCTTTACCCATCTTATGATGAGCTGCATGACTATCCATCATTTTGCCCTATGGAAGGATATGCGTTGAATTCAGTGATATGTACTGACACAATGGCTCACATGAGTAGCAAGCATGCTACAGAGCAGGTAGCAAAAGTATGTACGTAACAACTGTTCGCGGGGCAGTAACAAAATCTGAACACAAGTGGTCAGCTGGAGACACATGATAGGCACAGGTGTGAACAACGATGTTCCGGATCATCAAAACACACGTTAATACCAGGTGTAAACAGGCTCAAAGAGACAGACAAACAGATTCAGGGAGCATGTCTCTTATTTGATATGTCGTCACTCCTTGCTTGAACCAGATTTCGTCCTGGTGTGCCTGTTTCAAAGGTCTTACTTCTGCTCTGAGGGGCCATGCATGAGGATACACAAGAGCAGCATTCGCAGAAGTCTTTTATTGGCCAACATGCCCTGGTATTGGACTGATCTGATACATCAGTGAAGACAGATAGTAGATTAAACTCAAGCGCATCACTCCCAAGTTTTATGTTTTATTTATTTTTCAATTCACCATCTGTGTTAATTGTAGGCCTGAACAACTAAAGGACCACAAACAACTTTATTATAACTTTTTTTCTCACAACCTATTATTTTCCCCATTAAATTCTATTATGGATACAATTGAAGACAGAGATTAGGAGGGTCTGTCTGTCAGCGAGAAACACTTTTTACATTATTTATCATCATTTCCATTCAGTCACATGTGAGGCTGATAAGTCCCGAGCGTCAGGTTTGATGAGTTACATAATTTCAATTTTCCCTGAAACATTTAGCCTACTAAATAATTTCCAGAGTTGAAAAGACACCATAATCATATTCTGTGTTACTAAATAATGAATTCACAATCAGAATATCAAAAAATACAGACGCAAATAATGAATAAATAATATAAACACATTCTGTGCCTCTGAGCGGGACACAGTATAAATACAGAATGCAAGTTGTTATTCATGTGCAGGTGTTTGTTAAACAGAGATAAAACACTGCTGCTCAGCCAGAGATAACTGGGTGCTTTTATGTGTGTAGCACAGTGCACATGTGCGCAGACACAAACTCCATCAAAAGTCTCTGCAGCTGTTAAAGCTGACTGCCAGCTGATTCTGCTGATCAGAAACAATGACACATTAGAGGAAAAGAATCATTTCTCTAAAAACATATTTCCTTGTTTCCTCTCCTCGCATGGATTCCTTGTGTCTCTTCATGCATCCCATGTGGGAGGGACTAAGATGCAAGGAAAGTACACAAGTGAGGGAAACATGGATGATTTAAGAGACTTGGGATGCACCCACAGATTTATTCACACCCACAGGCACTTTAAAGTTGCCGGTTCACCTAACTTGAATTATCATAAAGTTTTTATAATAACACATACGATAATGTAATATTTATTCAGTGCTGTTGTAATATTTATGTAGCTGTAAAAAGAGACTGCATTGGAACAGTTACAATGCATTGCGTATGTACTGTATGTAAAGTCATGGCTTACTGGGACACTTCAATAAAAAGGAGCCATTGTTAATGTTATCAGTAACACCTGTGTGCTGTTGCTGCTGTGAAAACATGTCCTATGTGAAAAAGGCCTATTGAGCAGAGCAGTGCTTGGATTCATGCGATGTCACCAAACTAGAAAAAGTACAGTTGGTACAGATCCACACAGTAGAAGAGCAATAATCAGGTTACATGAGTGAAATCATGTGTGTGAGGGACTTTGGCCTGCCCAGTATGACTTTATAAAAACAAATATACCAGTGATGCTGTCTCTAAAGGATTTAAGGGACAATTTGGAGTTTCTGAAGTGGGTCTGTGTGGGGTCCTTCATAGTTCATAGTCAGTGTGTTACATACAGTAGATGTCTGCCATGGAAGCTAAGCAATGTACTACTGTGGAGGGGGGCAGCAAAAAGTATTTTAGCCCCCTAAAAAAACTCAGTTTACAATATATTGAGAGTAGGCGCCAAAGTCTACGTTCTGCTGCTGAAACAAACATTTAAAACATGAGTTGTCTGACTGAAGTGAGCTTCTGTTCTACCCTCTGTCTCAGTCAGTTAGTTTGTTTGTGTTATTGTGTGACTTTGGTGAATCCAAACTAATCCTTTTAAAGGTCCTGCGTGTAGGTTTCAGGTGGACGTATTGGCAGAAGTTGAATCTAATATTCATAACTATGTGTATTTTCACCTGAAAATAAGAATTATTGTGTTTTCATTACCTTAAAATGAACCATTTACATCATACGGCGTGGGTCCCCTTTTGCAGAGTGTAGTGAACAACGAACAAACCAAGCACTAGCACTAGATAGGGCTAATCACGTTTCCACGTCAGCAACCATGGTTCACTTATATGCTTGGCACGGGGAGAAGTTTCAGTTCAGGGCTAGATGCCACTAAATCCTACACAGTAGACCTTCAAACACCAAAGTCACGCAATAACGCAAACAAAATAACTGATTGAGGTGGTTGTAGACGAGCAGCTCCTGTGTTCAGCAATTTTAAGTCATTGTTTTTCTCAGTGGAGTCTGGCTTAAGAGAGAATGATAAAACAGCTTCATTTTTCCATCAGAAAACACTGTCTGATGGAAAGGTGAAGCTGTAATATTCTAAATATAATGTACACTTAAACGTACATTGATTTTTTAAGAGGGGCTTTTTCAGCTGGCTAAAAATACTTTTGTTGCTTAACCCTCCGCAGCGGTATTGCTTAGCTTCTGTGATGCACTCCAGCTTGCTTCTACTAATTGGGGGTGTGCCAGCTGACATCTACTGACTATGGATAAGTGGCTCATACAACCCAACTTCAAAAGATCTGAACTATCCCTTTAATGATGACATCATTTTTTTAAAAGTGTAAAGCTGTTACAACAGGTTACAAGTTTCTTCTGAGTGTACAGAGAGCTGTGATGCAAAATAAACACTAGAAGCTTTAAGAGACATGAATCTGGAGTGCTGAGCAGCTCACCTGGTAGAGCAGGCATCCCATGTACATAGGCTACGTCCTCGCTGCAGCGGCTGCAGATCGGAATCGAACACTACCACACTACCACTGTCCTATCAAAAAAAAAGGCCAAAAAGCCCCCCAAAATAATCTAAGAAACAGAAATATGAATCCAAGATGTCAGGTCAGATTCATTATAATATCTGGAAAGGGGTATGGTTATGTGCCTATAAACATTTTGTCCCAGTCAAAAGGTCACTGGTAATGTCGGAATAATGAGCATTAGTGTCAGGGCCCCAAAGCTTCTGTGATACATCTGTATTTGTGCATGTGTACAAATGTGTGTTCATATATATAAAAACATACTTACTACACTGATGAGCTGTGACAGAGACACCTGGATGGAGATGGTGACCTGTTGGCTCTTATTGACAGCTGGTCGGATCAGTTTGTTGTAGCGCTCTGGACCCAAAAGGTAGTTCACCAGCCGCTCCTCTGCATTCTCTGCCCTGCTGCCTACAGAACATTCAAGACACGGAGAAAGTGGAAAACATTTTATTTTGAAAGAGCTTTAAACCCTAGGATGCATCTCCCTTTTAGTATGTCTATAGGGTAAGCAAGTCGTGCAGTCACTGTAACGTTGCATAGAAAAATGTCACCACATTTCATGCGTGTGTGTGGGCTGCAGTTCAAAGCGTGATATCTTCTCTCTGTCACAGCATGTTTTCAGTCCAGTGTCACCATGAATGATGAACAATAAACAAGTTGGCTGTAAATGAAGTAAATGTACCAACGGGCATTTAGGCTGAATCACGTGTCCTCTTTAAAATGTGACTGTGTGTGTATGGGTGTGCATCTCGCTGTCTCACACTTTACTGCAGGGTTTTAGAGCAAAAAGAACAAACAAAAATCCAGCCATGCATCCATCCCTGCGAGAGGATCCCTGAAGCTTTGTGTTTCCTCAGCCCTAAAATATTGGTTATGTAAAAGTGATCGTATGAATAAGTCAGAAGCAGAATGCTTTTGACCCACTCTCCTGGCTTCCACAGCCATTATGTCTACATTGTCAAACAAACTGACAGCAGCGCAGGGAGCGTTTAATATCTGGAATGCTTCGCCCCCTCTGTGCCACATGAATTGTCTGTTTTTGTAAGATTACATGCAGGGAAGGCTGAGTGAGCATGGATGGTCTTTTTTTAAACAGCACCCTGCTGTTTCAAGTTTCATGTCACCGCCAATGTGTTCAGCCATTTAAAAGCAACGAGAGGCAAGAGAATCTATTACAGCTTAATGGAACATCAGTCTACAGTTTATTTTAACTTCAGAGGATGCATGAATTGCCATCAAGTAAGAACCTGAGTGGTGTATTTGCACATAACTAACTGATGGTTAGAGGCCTTGATCGCATTTAGACTCTATTTGAAGTGACCTTAATGAAACAGTTAGACCTTCTTTTAGGTATTTGGCTCGTATTTTGACCTAATCACTAGAACAGTAAGGTCCGGCCTGGGGGCCAATTGTGGCCCGTGAGCCTATTTAAAACATCTTGCGGCTTGTCTTTCGAAATGTTAAATATGTGACCCACCACCACTAATCAAGCAAGATCACTTTGCATTTTTTCCTTTTTACCTTACGATGGCAGGACTATCATTCAGTTTGTAGACAGGCACCAAGTAAGAACTACGCAGGCAGAACTAATGTGAGCACAACTAACTAACTAACAGATGGCAAACAAGCAAATGAACTGTTACCTAACAGCAGACATTTTCTGCTAGGGAGGAGCCAAGGCCACAGCACGGAAGCATAAAGTTGACAGTGAAGGCAACCTCTTTCAGGAGCAATGGAAAGTTAAATTTTTTTTTACAATTTTACATTTTACAATACACATTATCTAATCCAGCCCCCATTCACAAAAGTTTGGATGCCCCTGCACTAGAATAAATGTTGGCATTGTACGAGTCTGCAAACCACAGATAGGTTACCTTTGTACGTTGTTATGTAGCAGATATGTTAAAACCTTACGTTTCAACAACGCTGTGGTTGACAAGTGGTTTGGTTTAGGCACAAAAACCACTTGGTTATGGTTGGAAAAGATCCTGTTTTTTGCTTAAAATACCTGCTTTTTGTGGCACAATCTTGACTCAAAATGCAATGTCTCCGCAAAAAGCAGCTGCTTTTCGGGGCACCATTCTGGCAGAAATCATAGTGATGGCTCGTGATAAACAGACGCTTTTTGTGACATTATCTCCGCAGTAAAAACAGTGAGGGTCACTTAAAAAACACCCACTTTTGGTGGCTAAAAAAAAACACTGGAGGCCAGAAATGACTCATTAGAAAACAACCAGTTTTATATTTGTTGGTCTTAAACAGTGCTCTGCAGTGGTGTGCAGCTTAGCATGTGTCTAGCTCCCCATCAAGCATCACCTCCACCTCACAATGACAACGTCAGCTCATATACTACATGACTTTAGAAATGTGATAGCAGGATTATATGTTTAGTATGGAGAAAGAGTACAAGGGGTCAGGGAGTATGGAGTAACAGCTTTGTTTTTCATAGAGACTTATAAATAAATACATAATCATAGGGCACAGTTTTAACAAAGGCAGGAAACTTGAACAGAAACTACTGTGGGAAAATGCATTGTTAAAGGAAGAGTTCGACATTTTGGTTAATACGATTATTTGCTTTATTTCTGATGAGAATGAGAAAGATTGAATGAAATGAGAAGATCAACACTCTTATGTCTGACTTACATTTAAAAAAAAACAATAAAAACAATATCAAAATCTGTCATGATCCTGGGTTTGTTTATATTCTGTTATCCTATGGACTTTGTTTTGGAGTTTTCTGTTTGTGTTCCTTTCTTCATTTCATTAATTGATGTTTAATATGTTTCCTGTTTTATTTTGTAGATTCTCTCCTCATGTGTCGTGTCTGGTTTTACATCCTGTCTTTGTGTGTTTTCCCGCCTGTTTTCTGTCACACCTGTCTCGTTAGTCCTTCCCTGTTCCAAGAGTCTTCCCCACACACCTGTTCTGTATTAGTCTCGTTTGCTCCACCCTAGTGTTCCCAACCACACCCTTGTTGTAAGCCAATCTCCATTTCCTTGCTTTTGCCTGTGTCCTCCCACACCAGCTGTGTCTCGCTCTTGTGATTAGGTATCTGTGTATATATACCTGTGTGTTTCCCTTTGTTCCTTGTCAGTTTGTCTGTGTTCATCCCTTTACTCAAGATTATATTTTACCATTTGATTTTTAGTTTTGGTTCTGCTTTCATTTGGACTTTGTTCTAAAGTTTTTTATCAGCTGCATTAAAGCTCAATTTGGCTACTTCCTAAACTGATTCCTGACAAAAATCGATGCAGCAGACCCAGAGGCATCATCTCTTGTATTCCATGCATTCTTCTTCCTTCTGAGAACCTGGTGTCCACATTAACTGCCATGCAACTTGACCTCCTGTAGTTTAGTTAGGTTGAGTGTGTCATCCTAATAGCAGCTAAAGTAGCCTCAAGCCACTAGCCTCAAGCAGAGATGAGGAGCAGGCTGCATAGGTCTGCTGAGCTCACTTCTTTCCACACCCCCAGAATTTCTCATGTTCAAACTCCAAAAATTGTTAGCAGCATATATTTCTACAAACCAATGATGCATTACATTTGCACATTATTATACAGTGGGTATGTTAAAGCTTAACATTTCAACCTCACTATGGATAACGTGTTATCAGGTTTGGCACAAAAACCATTTAGTTATGGTGTGGGAAAAGACTGTGTTTTGGCTTGAAATAATTGCTTTAGGTGGCACAATTCCAGTGGAATGTCTCGTTAAAAAACAACCACTTTTCCTGGCATTATTCCCAGCGGAAAAACAGCGATGGGTTGCCCAGAAACAGTTACATTTGGTGCCTAAAAAGGTGCTGGAAACACAGCAATGACTTGATAAATCACAACAAATTTTTTGCCTGTTGGTCTTGAACAGTGGTCTGCAGTTTGGCAGGCGTCTCACCTAGCTCACCATCCACTGTCCCCTCCACCTCCATTGTATGAAAGGTGCAAATGTAATGTATTTATGGTTTGCAGAAACGTACAATGCCAACATTATCCACTGGCAACTAGGCTGTCAATTTTGTAATTTCCGCCCCAACCAATGCTGACTCAAGTCACATCACTTGAGGCAATTTATCAGATTTCACACGGCTCCCACTGGAGCGACGAAAGGCTTAATACAACTTGCCAAGACCTGTAAACAGACTTTGATGTTTAAAATTGATGAAGTTGTTTATTGAGCCGGTGTGTCTTTTAAACTCCGTGTTTGATGACAGCTTTGGTTAAAGCACAGATGCTGTGACTGAGGAATGGTGCCAAACACCGTTGCACAGTACAAGGTCTGGTCAAGTCTCCAGGCCTTCAGGGAGATACAAACACTCACAACAACATAGTGGGAGACACAGTAAAGTGCTATGTGCCTTGTCGGTGTATTACATCATTTAAATAATTCAAACCTAGATTTCAGGGTATCTTTGCCTTGATGGATGTTGCAGAATAATGCTCGACTGTGTTGCCTGTCACACCTGATCTATGTCAGAGTCCAGCTGTTTTTGTAGAACAGAAATTTAATTGATGGCTCTGATTTTTTTGCTTTCTGTCTTGTTAATTTTAATGTATTGAAGCCTTCTTGTAAGTCCAGAGCTAAAGGTGAACCTACAAGCTTACACAATTTCATGGGGAAAGGACACAAAAGTCAACACTGTAGAAGAAAACCTGAAACAAGGTCAGGTTAATAAAGGGAAGCTCTTCTTTTAGGACAGTGGTGGAGACATCCAAGTGTTCTCCCTAAAAGACAGAAGACATTGCTTTCTGGGCGGTGAGTATAAAATAGCCTTATGTAAATTATTCAAAGAGCCCGTCTGCTTTTACTTACAAGTATTTTAAAAGTAGGAACACTACACACAGTTTTTTAAACTCTGTCTCTGAGGCAAAAGTTGAGTGTTGTGGCTGCTTTTGATTCACATACTCAACTTTGTTGTCAAAGACGTACTGCGTCCTCCCCTTTTGGGATACTCCAGGGTCTTCTGAGTTTGTGTCTCTGTCATTAGTCATAAAAGGATCAGACTTAATTTCAAGCTCTACACCAACAATGAAAAGTTAGATGTCACAGAATACAAATGTAGGTGAGACAGGTTGTGTAAGATCATTTTCACAATGCTTTTCAAGGCAACAAGAGCACACATCTGCTTATGTTAAGCAACACAGAGCATAGCAAAGCTAAACTCCGAACCACAGCTATCATTAAGGACACTGAGGTCATGTCTTGATATCCTTTCTGGAAATTTAAGAGGTTTAGCAGCCAGAGGAGGTGATGGGTGATGATGATGAGTTATTTAATGCTGATGCTGAAATCCTTTTGCACTTTCAAATCTGCCTGTTTCTGTTAAGAAGACAAATAAATTAAACATAATTTCAGTAAAAGAATGTGACTTAGTTCACCACAATGATATGCTTGATCAATCACTAGAAAAATGTTGGCATTGCACAACAAATATGTTACATTTGCCCGTTGTTATGTAGTGAATACATCGAAACTTTATGTTTCAACATTGCTGTGGTTCAAGTGCAGTTAGGTTTAAGCACTAACCACTTGGTTATGTTTAGGAAAAGATTATGTTTTGACTTAAAATAGGGGTGACACAGCATCCACCATCTCCTCTAGCTCCATCTAGCTTCCCGCTAGAAAAGCAGGGATGCTTCTGTAACAAAACAACTGCTTTTAATGCCACTATCCCCTCACGGAATAACAGTGGCAGGTCACTACAAAACACCCACGTTTGGTGCCTTAAAAACTGCTATAAACACAGCAATGACTCAGTAAATCACAACCAGTTTTGTTGTTTATTGGTCTTGGACAATGCTTTGCAGTGGTCTGCAGCTTGAAAGGCATCTTGCCTGACTGTCACACCATCACTCCCCTCCACCTCCTGATGACAAAGTGAGCTCACACACTATGTCATTTTAGCAACATTGACATGATATGTATGAAACATGCAAATGTAGTGCAATTAGTGCAGCAATGTGCAATGTCAATATTTTATCTGGCAACTGGGCTGGCCTGGCATGTAAAGAAAGGTTTGGATTTAGCATTTAACCCTCACAGAGAGATAAAAATGGTCAGAGTAATAGTCTAATTAAATGAAGGCTAAAAAGAAGAAGAATCCAATTTTACTGCCTGTTTTGCAAACTGCTACACTGATGGAAAATTAAATGACAAAATGTCTTTTTGGTAGAGCTAAAGTAAAGCATAGAGAACATGAGGACTGGTTAAGTTCTGGATGGTCTTATTATCAGTTCAGACTTCCTCCTGTGTATCTTTCTGCTTGTTGGAATAACAAGTTCTGGAATATCTGAAACATCCAGTAGGCCACCTTTTTAATTATGGTAACCTAAGTACGTACAAAGTCAATTCATATGGATGGATCGTGCCAAAAAAGTAGTATTTTGTTCAGTCTGTCTGCTTGAAGATTTCAAAGATTTGATGAGCATCTGACAGCAAAGAAGCATTTGGGATGGAGCACAGCTGGATCAAAAGTCAAAATCAAACTAGTGCCACATCTGAATAGTACATGATTATCTACATGACACTGCATTCAAGATATGTCTCCTGCAGCTCACTGACACCTAATTAAAAGTTTCCTGTGCATGTGTGTGTGCGTGTGTGTGTGTGTGTGTGTGTGTGTGAGAGAGAGAGAGAGAGAGAGAGAGAGAGAGAGAGGGTGTGGGGGGTGTCTTCATCTTTCTGCAAAGATTTCTGCATGATGGCTAACTTGTGTGTCCATCAGCACCCTGGACAGCCTCTTAATGTCTTGATAAAAGCAGAGATTCTCGCCAAAGCGCACAGAAAATGCCTGCCACGCCTGGAGGAAACACTTTTAACAAAGCAATACTTTTACAATGTCACCTCACTTAAATACCCATCAATACTTTGGCAAATTTAAAGAATACAGAGGAACTTACTTGTGAGAGAGAGGATGGAGAGCAGGAGAACAGTGTTCATAGTCATCTCCTCTCTGCTTCACTGGACAAACTTCGCTACTTTCTTTAATTGATCCTCCAAAAGAAAAAAGTGCCTTGAGTGTAATCAGCGGAAATATGCAATGTTTATATCCCGTCGTGATACAGTAAGCCTTCTGTCTTTCAGCTGAACTCCCTTGTCTTCCCTGCGCTGGTTGGCACACACCTGCTCCGGTTGGTCGTCTTTTGCCGGAATATTGAGCCGCGCAAAAAATAAATAAAAGAAGAAACTTCTCTAGTAAAATAAACAGGTCATTTGTTGGCAATGTTTATTTGCAAAAGACAACATGTTGGTCTTTTGTTTTATAGCCGAGTATTAAAGGAGCTGGGCTGCCCATTGCGCGCCGCCGCCTCAGCCACAAACCAGCCGCGGTGACATTTAAACTCGATCCAAATCCAGCAGTCCAGATGAGTGCCGTGTTGTTGTTGTCGTCGCCCAAAAGAAAATCCTCATTGAACTTCTTCCTCTTCTGTGGATTAAACCATCACCGCTCACCTGCGTTAAGTTCGCTCTCCTCTGGATGAAGCGCAGACAAGTTGTAGTGCGTTAAGAAACTGGCGCAGCTGTAGAAAGTGCACACAAGACGTTTGTACATTTGTCACCTCGGGGTAACTACCTGCAGGTAAACTCCACAAAGAGGCCAGGGATGATTTCCCATGAAAGTCCGTGTTGCCCGGAGGTGAAGCCAGGAGGAGAAGCGGGAGGAGGAGGTGGGGGGTCAGGAAGGGGAGGTGTGTGTGTGTGTGTGTGTGTGTGTTTGTGTTCCTTGAGGAGTGGAAAAGATTCACGTCACGGCTTGAACTGATGTTCAGCTGTCTGTCTGCTCTGGGTGGCCTCTGTTCTGCCAGTGGTGCTTTCATAGCCTACTTTTCATGGCATTAAGTGAACCCAAACTTGAACAATACAGAGAGGAAAACGCACCAGAGACAACAGCACATAACTGTAACCCGAAATGTGTTCACCATTCTGTACTTGCAAATGCCATTATAAGAAGTACAAGTTATTTTAAGATGATTGTTTAAGCTCAAAGTGAGTTTAGTTTGAATATAAGCTTTTTGATCACTGTAATATGCTTTGAAATAGCAGCGGACACCCACAGAGTGCCAGCTGTGAGCAGATGTGTTCATAATAAGAGAGGGGAGGGAGTGAGGGAGGGGTGAGGAGAGGATTTCTCTCCAGTGCTCTGCCAAAAAAGCACTGAAAATGTGAAAATGGAATAAAAATAAGCACAATAAAGCATATAATCAAAAAATGGTGTTGCAGAAAGTCAGTCAGCCTCTTCAGGCATTGCTTCACACTTCACCAGTTTGGTAAGCACCTAGATACATACTTATGTTTATCTTTAAAGATTACCTCAACTAAATTGTCCGATGTGTTTTCTTCCACAAAAAACATCAAATACTTCACCTGCATAATTCAGTTACTCACCTTGTGTTAGTAAGTTTTCTCACGTGCCTCCATGGTGAATGGAACATTTTGAAAAGGCAACAATCTTTATAAACTGAAGTCATCATAGATGGCATTTAACAACAGCTAAACTATATCAAACAGTGCCAGGCCGAGCACATTTGGCACCCTAGGCAAGCTTTCCCTGGCTTTTGCCTTTTCATTTTCTCTCACTCAAGTACACTTCCCAGGGGTGTAGCACCAAATTCTGGGCCTCCTGCCCTTCTTGTCTCGATCCATGTCTCTCTTACATGCCTTTTCTGTCTCTTTTTTTTTCTTTTTTGGAAACGTCAGGAAAAACATGACAGTGTATGTTGGTGCTCTTGCAGCATAAGCAATCACACACTCGGCTATAGTCGCATTTAGAGACAAATAAATCCTAGGGCAGGGACAAACTGGACCATTTTTTGCCTTTAAGGTGTGAGAGGGGCCTCAGAGAGCCTCCACTATTTTTCATACAGTTTAGTTTAGCCAAATTGAATGCAGTTATGAGCTAATTACTTGGAAATACAAAGTTGCAAACAAAGACAAACATTTCATTTCAGGATTTTCAAGGGACCCCTCTCTTAATGGGATCCTGGGATTTCTTTTTTTTTTTTCTTTTTTTTTTTTTTGAGTGTCAAAAAAAAAGTTTAGCGCCCATCCCCTCTGGGTGGCGCCCTAGGTGTTTACCTACATTGCCTATAGGAAAATCTGCCACTGTTATCAGAGAGGCAGGGTACACACTGGACAGGTCGCCAGACTATCACAGGGCTGACACATAGAGACAGACAACCATTCACACTCACATTCACACCTACGGACAATTTAGAGTCACCAGTTAATCTGCATGTCTTTGGACTGTGGGAGGAAGCCAGAGTACCTGAAGAAAACCCTCGCCGACACAGGGAGAACATGCAAACTCCCACCATGCCGCCCTGTTATCAAACAACAGTTCACAAATTTTAGCACAACTTGTGCAGCATGTGCAGTATAATCCAAGTCTCATTTATTCAGTATGCTTAGTACTTACCAGTGTTTGTTAATAAAAACTATGAGGAAAAATGTCTGTCAACAACCTTTTTTAAATGATGAAGGCAAGATGATGAGGAGCTGAAATAAGATGCTGCAGTCCTCATTTATTTAAATTCATGAAAAATGTTCATCTTCTGGATTCTCCATTTTGGCATTTGAGTAAAACAAAGCTTCTTCATGAATCCAACATAACGTGGTGAATTACTGTTATACAAATGGTCATTTTGCCGATAAAGGATTCCTTTAAAATCCCAAAGCAATGGGATGAATCGCAGTAACCTCAGATTTATTTATTCATTCACCATCAGCGGACTTTCTATATCTCTACTTTCTATTGTAAGAATATTAATCAACTCTTCTTAGGAATTTATTGTACGCATTTCTGTTAAAATAAAAGAGCCAATGTCTCTGGCTCATCTCACTATCCTATATCATATACCTCAGAGCTGCTATACAGAGTACTCAGTTATGCTGTAACTATGCTGTGATGTGTATTTATGAGTGTGTGTGTATGTGTGTGTGTGTGTGTGTGTGGGCTTGCCTTTATACTCACGCCAAGTGTATTTTTAACAGTTGGACTGGATGCACATGGCTATGATTTTCCATCACACTAAGAGGAGAGTCATGTTGCAGGCCACTCTGCTGCACAGTCACAGTGAAAGGAGAGGGAGGCTTGGTGTGAAAGCAATAAAGACATGAGGACATGAACAGGCCACACCTTTTTTAGATATTTCTGCTTGTAGCTCATGAATAACCCATTGCAGATTCAGCAGCTGACAGTCGCAAGCATGGATTTCTCCTCTCCGGGGGGGATTTAGAGGTTTGCTTTTGTTTTGTGAGGTACAATGAAACATACAATGCAAAAGATGGATTATTCAAAAAGCAAGCCAAAACAAAAAATGACCTTTTGGATCTTCTTGTGTCAAAAACCAAAAGGAAAATTTAAACACATTTTCATAAAAGAATCTAAATCAATTTTTCACTTCCTTTCGCATACAAACACACTCATGCATGCACACAATCTCCTAATGAATGTGCTCTCACAAAAACTCCAAAAAACAGAAATAATGATGTCCAAACAAAGACTCATAAGAGATTTACTCTGGTGCAGTTATTGATGGGTTTAGTGTGTGTGTAAATCCCTCACAGTCCAGGCCATATAGCGAACACATTATTCCTTTACACGGCCCAGTGGACATTTCAATCCGCCATAATGGAAGCGTGTGTGTCTGCTTCAGTCAAGTTAAGAGGCACAAGTGTGCCAGAGCTTACGACAATTCACAACACCCTCCTCTCCCTGTCTAACTCCACTGCTCCATCACCACCAGGCAGCTTCAGGCTGCTAAATAACAGTGCCAAGATCATACCTGACACATTTATATATTTACAATCAGAACACTCTGTGTTTGGTGGGACCCATATATCAACGTATTTCACAGAGGAGGAGTTACTCTGTTAGAGCTCTGTGCTTGTTGGGTTTTAATCTTTATTTATCCAGATGAGGTCTGCTGAGTGTGCATGTTGGAAAGATTGCTGAGCCGGCAGCAAACAGCCTCCTCTCCCATTCATGAACACACTCACACCTGGGTGCGTGAGCTAAAGCCATCCTAAGGGGTAGCCCCTCTCCAGTGTCTCCCTGTGGCTTTGAATTATAGGAAAATCATATGGATAATGGTTATTTTATTACTTTTTTTTTCATTTATAATTGTTGTGAGCCCAAAGTGATTCTTACATTCCCCAATTGTAAAAATGTGTAGCCTATACATCAAATTATAAACAGGTTTTATCATTTTGTCAACTAAAATGTGCATCATACTTCTACAGCCTGGCAACTTTACTTTATATTTTGCAAAACCTCAATAGCAACACTTGAGTCTCCCTTGGCCAGCTATGGACTCCAAATCCCAAACAAGAAAAGTTTCAGAGTAAAAAGTAAAGAATTTATTAGCGTGTGGACAGATTTGTTTGCTTTCGCTGCCAACGCTGCAAAGCTAAACTACCATATAATCCCAACTAGCCCACTGCAGAGTAGCCACCTTGTGGTAAAACATACTAATGAATGCTAATTTGGACCTATTAGTTCTGTTGATAGGCTAATTTGGACTCAGCAGACTGTATTGCCTTCATCATAAGGCTCAAATATGCCTTGCACTTCCACACAGATTTTATTTACTTTTGGCCAAAAATGGCTCTTTTTACAGTAAAGTTTGCCGCAGCAGTGCAGTGGTTAGCATTGTCGCCTTTCAGCAAGAGGATTCCCGGTCCAAATCCAGGGCAGGCGCTCAAATCCAGGGTGGTGGAGCCCTTCTGTGCAGAATCTGCATGTTCTCCCTGTGTCAGCATGGGTTCCCTCTGGGTACTCCGGCTTCCTTTTTATAATCCAAGATATGCGTGTTAGGTTAATTGGTAATCCGTAGGTGTGAATGTGAGTGTGAATGGTTGTCTGTCTCTATGTGTCAGCCCTGCAATAGTCTGGCAACCTGGCGACCCGCAACAGGATAAGTGGTTACGGAAAATGAATGAATGAGTTCGACCAGCAGTCCTTGCTTTATGTTGAATGTTTATCTACTTTTATTTTTTATTTTTCTAATGCACACATTTGTTAAGTTTCATTTTGAAGAGATACCCTCATTCTCTTATTAACAGTAATAAATACAGTGCCAAAGGTTACCTGCCCATTCTGCATTCTTAATAAATCAAGAGGATTGAGAAAGAAATGTCTGAGGGACAAGACGTAACCAGGCATTTTATATTTCTGCAAACCATGTTGGAGGATACCTTAAAATTTTATTTATTATTTATTATTTATATTTGAACAAGGCTGTTGTTAGCATGTGGTTTATTTTAGGCACTAAAACCATTTGTTTTTTGTTAGGAAAAGATCATGTTCAGGCCTAAAATACCCAGGTTTGAGGGCACTGTCTATGCTGGAAAGCAGCATGTCTTGGTTAAAAAAATAATGAATGCTTTCCATAGCACTATCCTCGCCTCAAATGACAGTGATGGGTCACTGAAAACCACCCACATTTGGTGCTTTAAAAGCCATAGGAAAAACAGTATTGACTTGCTAAAAAACAACTGTTTTTTTTCTTGGCTGGTGTCAAACAGTGATCCACAGTTTGGCAAGCATCTTGCCTAAGTGTCAGTCCATTCATCATCCCATGCCATCCACCCTCTGATGACAAAGTGGTATGCTGCATCACTTAAGAGACATTGATATGATATGTATGATATGTACGAATGTGATGTATTCATGGTGTGTAGGCACATACATTGCCAACATTGTCTTCCAGTGACTGAGCTGCAAGAGGCATACTGACTGGTTTGACAACTGATAGACTGCAGGAAATTCATTTAGAAGTCTTATATGCAATAGTTAGCTTTCAAAAAAGCATCCTAAAAGTCCTTCTAATACAAAACAAAACCAAGCTACCGTGACTACACACAGGGAGTGAAACCCTTCTCTATCCTCATAGTCTAAATCAAACAGAACATGAGTCAGCTTTGTCAATACCAGTGTCAGTCTGTCTTAAAGGGGCACTTCAGGTCTTTTAAAGGGTGTTTGTCACACTTCTTTAAAATTGGGGGACGTCCAAGAGACTTTTTTTTTGATATATATGGTTAAAATTAAAGCAGCAGAGAACAAGAAATCCTGATTTTAAGTCCCTATTTAAAGCCCATCCTACATTTCCCATGATGCAACTCCAGATAATATTTTCATTAGATCCACCATGATTTATAAACACTCATGTGATTCAAACACTGTCACACCCTCAGTTTGTAAGGCAGGCTTTTAGTTATAAATTTGTAGCCACCAAGCTCAAGTTGAGATAAACCCTGATGACATCACTAAGCCTCCATTTACACCTGCTTTGTCATCTGTATTTATGGATGTTGACATCCGGTCCATGGGTCTTTGCATTTAGCTCTGGTATTAAAATGTGCTTCATGTCATCTTGATTGTGCCTACATTCTGATCGGATCTTAATATGTAAAACATATCCAGATATTGTCAGGTGTAAATTGGGTATATGACATTATCAGGTGTTATTTTCTCATCATGACGGGTAAACTGATCTTTTTAGTGATGTGCCTCTTAAAGCCTTTAAAAAGATCTCACTTTCTGCAGAAAAAATATAGCTTCAATATGATGTGGTGGAGAGGCTTTGGGCAGCAGAGCAGCAGGTAAATATGCTGTCCAGTAGGAAGAGCTTGAGGGTAGAAATAGAGCACACAGAAAGGTGGCAGGGAACAACCAAGGGTGTGCATCAAAGCATGAAATGTAACAATGAGCCAGTCCAAAGAATCATAAGAGTCATATGGGGGCATAGTCGGACTGGCCATCTGGAGCACCGGGAGTTTTCCCGGTGGGCCGCTTGACAAATGGACCGATGCAACGCAAAAAATACATAAAAATAATAACTAGGTGCTGTCTGGTTGACTGGCACAGACGTGTGGGCTGCTGACCCAATGCGGTCAGGTATTACATCTGTCAGCTTTGTTCTCCCAGCCAATTACTTATGGTCCAGTCATTTTGGATCCCGCCTCTTTCCCATCTCTCTTAGGAGGTAACATTTGGAGAAATCATGGAGTATGGAGCTAGATGTACAGAGAAAAGGGAAAAAAAATGATGTTTTAAAATAACTAATTATTTATTTAACAGCATTGCCAGTAAATCTTCACAGTCTGGTGAGTCTGAAGGACCGGCAGCAGGAGGGAGAGCAGACAGCACGGCCCAATGAGCCCAGCGATACCAGTTCAACTGCTAGTTAAGGCCTTGCAGCTGAAACAGTGAGATAGGAAGACAGTAGGAATAGCATAAGTAAGGCTTGGATTTGTCTGGCTGGCTGTTAATGTTGGGTGCCTTTTATTAAGACAGACAAGTGCATTGACTTTATGAAAACTTGAATATGTGTCATTTTGACTGAACAGACCAATCACGGCCTGGATGGGGTGGGACATTAAAAAAGGTTGATGTGCTGCAGCAAACTTTGTAAATGTTGAGCTCATTGTTACGCATGAGTGGTTATGATTACTGACATGTTAGTTAGTACTTTGCATTAATAAATTAGAGACTGACCACCAATGTAGAGCTTTTTCTTGCACAATAATTTAATGAGGAGACATAACCTAAAAGATTGTGACATCTAGTGGTGAGGTTGCAGACTGCAACTGACTGAAACTTCTCCCATGTGCCAAGCATGTAAGAGTACTCCGGTGGCCAACGTGATAATTCAAAAGGCCCTATCTAGAGCCAGGGTCTCATTTGTCTGTTCTGGACTACTGTAGAAACAGCATGGCAGACTCTGTGGAAGAGGAGCCACTCTTAATGTCGATATAAATGGCTCATTCTAAGCTAATGAAAACAATTTGTTTTTTGGCTGGTGGGGCTTAGCTGGAGGCTAACGCTAGACATCAGCTAGCAAGTTCTGTTGTCTTGTTTTAGACAATAGAGGAAGAAGATGCGAGTGGTGCATTCTGAAATACTCACTCTGAGTGTAGGAGCACACTCTAGGACAAACTGGATCATTCGTAAATTCAGAGCTTTGTCTGAATGTACCGTTCGGTTAACCAGAGCGCGGAGTGGCAGAGCGCACTCTGGGCACTGTGTCTGGGGAGACGGAGCAGTAGAGTGCCAAGGAGAGTGAATCATATAGAACAGAAGTATAATGCTCCATTCCTTCGACCAGCAGGACTCTCACCTTACTGTGGAGTGCAAGTGTTACTTGAATAAGTAAACACTGACCAATGGGACCAGACTGGCCGACCTGTAGCCTATGCTCTCACTCAGTGGATGGATGATTTGACAGGACTGCTGAAGGTGGGGTGGCCAGCTTAGGCTGACCAAACGTCCTCTTTTGCCCAGACATGTCCACTTTTCACTTCCCGTCCAGGGGGTTTTTATAAACTGATGATAATGTCCGGTTTTCCGTGTGTTTGTGCGTGTGTGTGTTAGAGTGTGGCACGGGCAGCATATTTCTGTCCGAACCCGAACCAAGTCCGACATTATTTAATGACCAAAGCACTGAGTTTGTGTCACACAGTGGTTACAGGCTATTTAACAGGCCGGGCGTGCGCCGTGGGTGCTCAGCTGCGGAGAGGGAGACCTCCGTGTTTGAGACGGGAGCGGGCGGCGGGAGGTCCGACGCTTCTAGCGAGAGGAGAGGGAGAAATAAAACAAAATAAGATAAAATAAGAAAAACCTGTCTCCCTCTTTTATTTTATTTTCAGCGTTTAATCAAGGCGGAGGCGGGCGGCAGGAAGTCCGAGACTTCCAGCGAGGGGAGAGGTAGAAACAAACAGCCAATGTGTGTGTGTTATGTTCAGGTGTTGTCACGTAAATAACACTCCCCAAGCAATAAACAGGACAGACAATAGGATTTTATGTATTTTTACACTACATTTTCACTGAAAGCTGACCGAATCTGACCCGAGCCCAAATACAATTTATAGCTACATTTTTGAACAAACCCAGCCCGACCCATCGGGTACCGTCGGGCTCGGATTGCCACACTCTAGTGTGTGTATGTGTCCCCTATTGGGGCCTATCTGAATTTCTGTCTTTGAGAGATATTATTTTGTAATATAACTGAATTTTCTATCTACACATATAAATTTTAAATATATTAAAATTATAAGGCATCTTTGAGTAAACTACGAGTATCATTTAAGTAGGCTATGTCGCGGCCGGCCGAGTGTCCTCTTTTTTGGAAATCAAAATATGGTCACCCTAGGCTTTGTGGTTGATTACTGTGCAAATCTTACAAAAGCGGACAACACTTGAACGGTTTCCTTCGGTTTGTTTTGCTATCGAAGCTAACTTAGCAAATGTGCTAAAAGTCAGCATTGCAGAAAATCCAATATTCCTTTTCATACCTCTTCAGTTTCTGATGAGGTGGATATGATAACCCTTAATACACATAACATTATTCATCCCTACAACAGTGAATACTTTTTCCCTAACCTGATATGAAATGTACGCTACACACACAAGCATTTTTGATGATCGACACCGTTCGGTCCTTTCATCTCATCGTATTTAAACATAGTTGTCTTCATTTTTGTTGACGGACAGTGGCGGCTGGTATGCAATAAAATTTCAGTTTTGAGCCATGACTCCTTCTATTCTGGCTCCCAAAAACACAACAAGATAACATTTTAAGACTCCTGTGTAGCCTACAGCCCTGTGGGGGCGAGTCATGTTTTGCCTCCAGCTACTAAAATTTTGTGACGTCGGCCCTAAAAGGGTCTTTACACCAATGAAAACATAGTTATTACATTCAATTTCTGCCAATATATCCCCTTAAATCCTAGACACTGGACCTTTAAACTGCTGTGCTGATTAATTGAAATTATTACACCAGTCGTATATAGTATACTATCACATGAAATTATATGAATATACTAAAAAATTGATGGGATGGTCTTAATCAAAAAGTCCAGTCCATTTTCCATTTCCCATCGGAACCTGTATGGGGAAATTTTATGAGTGCAGACCAAAAGCAATAGCCAGGCACCAGATAATTGTTTTCCAAAATCGCACCAAGATGTTGAAAGGATGTCACTACGGGTTCACAAGTCTTAATGTGGAGGTTATGTGCAGGGCAGACTGTTCCACGGAGAAGAGTCACTCCATCTTCTTGAGAGTGGATCAGTGCAAGAGGTGCATAAGATACTTAAACCTCAGCCTGGGGGCTTGGGGCTGGAAGTGTGGACTAGATTTGAGTGTCATTGGCACAGTAATGGGAGGTGAGGGATGTTGTGATAAAGTAAACTGGAGTGAGAAGCAGATAAAGACTGAAGCCCGCAGAAATGTACTGCTCCCCTCCACATATCTGATGAGTGTAATCATACAGTTCAAACACAGAACATCAGACCCAAGGGCACCAGCTCACCAAACCTGCATTTTATGTTGTTTGTCAACACAAAACCTGCTAATCTGGGAATTATTTTTATGGCACAGTTGCAGGGTTCAGTGCAAATGGTGAGTGTGAGGAAGAAATTGCTGGTGTCCTGCCAAACCTCTGTGTTCAGATCTCTGGTTTTATCATGCATCTCCAATTTTCTGTATTTCTGATTATTCACACCCTGTGGATTAAAAAAAACAAGCAATAAAATAAGTCAAATGTTTGGACCTAAAATATTATATATTAAGGTAGTTTATTTGTAGTAACACATTGCAGTCCAGAGATAAAGCCCTGACACTGACAAGCAGGCAAAGGAACAAACATTCACACACACACATATACACAGAAGGGTAACAGGTGTAATATGTCACAGTCATCAAAGCCCCCAGAGCTTTTATCCTGCATTTAGTCCTCCTTCTGTGCTCTTACATCATCACATTAGGTTTTTTGTGAGTGCATGTGCATCCAAACGTGTTTAACTTTCTGTGGCCTTTTATGGGAGTGTAATTATTATTATTATCTCTGTCAGGCATGAGCCTGGAGGGTATCATGCGTATGGTCGTGTGAGTGTGTGTGTCTATATGTGTGAGTGTGTGTGTGTGTGCATGTGTGTGTATTCATCTACTGGACCAATCAGCCTCATATTTTGTATGCACATTTATGACTGTGTGCTCAAGGACATTGTATCTATATTTCACATACAGTACCTGTTAGCAGGGGAATTCAATTTGCTCTGTGTGACCCGCTGCATTTCCGTCATAAATAGACAAGGCGTGTATTTTCATTAGCTTCTGGGATGCTTCTGAAGTGCATGGCTTCATGGCTGCTGGAACAGAATTGTCCAGAATGGCTGCGATCAGCCCAGGTGGCTGCCTGGTGGAGATCTGTACTCTTTTATTTTATTTTATTTTTTGATTTGATTTGGCAAAATTCCTCACTACCTCACTATTTTTGACTTACATTCATTTAACTTGCAGAATATTATGTTATATAGAACCTTCGGATTCTGTTCTTCACAGGCTTCCCTTTCCATTTCGCTCAACATAGTTCAAGGGTTTTTAAGATGGATAAAATGCTTTTCCGTACTCGTTGCCTGTATTACACAAACAGTACAGGAACAGACATGTATATATGAATGTGTTGTTATGTTGTTGGACAAACTGAATACGGTCTAGAAAAGTTTCCAAAAGATGAATCAAGCAACATATTTGAACACACTCTGTTGTCTGAATAACACACATCTCTTGGCTCACTGAGGCATGTTCGCAAGTTACAGATGATGTTCATGGCTATGAAATGAAATGAAAGAGGATCTTGTCTCAGTGACCATGGAGCATGATTGGATTATCAATGAGATTGTTAAAAACTTGCTGGTGGCATCTGGATATGTGCACAAGGCAGGTTAGATCATAACCCATGGCATTTAAGAACTGAAACAGCAGTAAGTTCACTTCAGGTAGCAATGGAGGTGATGTCTCTGAAAGGCAGTCCTTAAAATGAATCTATCTCATTCGCTGGCACGATGTTTCAGTGTAGATGATTACATTTCCTGATGTTAGGGAAGGGTGTCACTCAGATTAGGCGGATTAGCTGACTCTCTGTGCAACACCTACCACTTTACTGATACATCGTGACAGCCGCTTGGATCTGGTTCAAACAATCAGACATTTCTTGCAAAATCATCTTGGTCAGACATCAGCTAATGACTCGGGTTGACCTGCCACAACAGCTCTGTATGTGGTAGCTAGTGTAAAGGTGGATATACAGACAGTCAAGACCAAAATCTCCCAAAGATGCAGGTAAAATAAACAGTTTATATTCTCTATCATTACCTGCTGTATGCTTTAAATATGATTTCTAAAAATTAAAGCTCATTGAAGCCAAAGGTAAGAGGTATAGAAATGAATATATGCATTTTATATGGTCATGCATATACTGTATCACCACTAGATGGCGATAGTAGCCTAATGATTAATGTTATAGCTCTACAGTTTGAAGGCAGACTGTGGTTGTTCCTGTAACACTCCTGTAGTGACTTATAGTTTATGACTTGGTCATCCTGCTGGAGGACCCTAGGCAAAAATAGGCAGCAAGGCCTCCATTAACCTGCCATTCCTCTCACTCTGTCTGCATTGTGTACATTATTACTATGCTGGAATATTACATTGCCCCGGGTTTTTTTGTGGTAATAAGATTAACACAAATTAACATATTTCTCATGTAAGCACAACATCAGCTGGAATAAAAAGAATGATTTGACAGGGCCTCAAGATTAGGTCATGGTATAAGAGCCATCTGAAGTCCCTGTAACATTAGTTGACTTTTTACTTTATTATTTCCACACAATGTATGTTGGGTGTTTAGTGGTCCCTGGGGGTTTGGGTTGCACCAGCTATTCATAAACCACTAAATGTGTGTGTGTAAAATTCTTAGTGTAACTCAAACTGTTGATTTAGTGAATCAGGTTGCATCATTAAAACTTGACAAATCTCTTACTTAGTAAAGACTTATGCTGCATTCATGTGCTCCTCAGATGGTCCCATGTCCTGAGTTTGGATGTCGTTTTTCTGACATTGGTGCGTTCATGAGCTGTGACAGTCATAATGTGGAAACAACATAGACCAGTTGTCTTCCATGTTTTTCAAGGCAAGGATCCCTTAGCTGAAAGAGATGGAGCAGTGACCCCCTACTACATACTGTAGCCTACATTATATGAAATTGAGTTGCATATTAAACAGGGCCTACAATAACGTGAAGGTTGGCCTATAAAGTGCCATGTATAAACATAATCATTTTATGGTGTATACAATACTAAGCTATCAAAATGATAACTTTTGGCAGACAATATTTCACAGTCTCTTGCTCGAAAAGTTAGCCCACAAAACGATCCAGTGTGGCTCACATGAATGTCCTCGAGGTCACACTATGTGGACAGCAACCAACAGGTACAACCTCATACCACATTGCAAGTTACTTGTGAGCAAAAATGTATGTGCTATGGGTGAATCAGTAAAAAGTTCTTAACCATAAATCAAACATCTGCCATATTTCTGTATCTAAGCTGTGTTCCAAAATTTCCAAGTTACTGTTCCAACTAGAGAGGGTATCCACATGCATTTCCCATTATGTCTGAAACAAATTTTTCTGATTGTTACAGCACCACATGAAGGGTCTCTTACACGGAAACTATAAAAGTCAGAGTAAATCAGTTGCAAGGAAACATTTGTAGCCCTGTCCAGTCAAAAGCAACCAACAATGTAGACAGGAAGTCACTGTGGAATCACAAACTGCAAATTATATACAAAACATAACTGTGAATCCTTTGTAAATGTATGTGTGACTTTATTATGCATACATGTAGAAATAATGTATGTGCATTTTAGAGTTAGTAGAATTTATGCCATTTAGAATGATAATGGGCCTAATGCTATCATTAACCCAAGGAAACTACAAACATTTTTAAAGGTCCAGTGACAGAGGGATGTCATATGCTGTAAAGCCCTCAGAGGCAAATTGTGATTTGTGATATTGGACTTTAAAGATAAATCGAAATTGAATTGCAATTATTATTTAGACAGCCCTTTCAGGCTTTGTTATTGGGCTATAATGAACTTTGACTTGACTTATTTCTGAAGCACTTTGAGTTGCCTTTGCCTTAAAGTTTCCTTGCATAAATCTAGCTAACATTATTTGGTTATTCAGCTAAATATTATTCACAAGTTTATAATTTGAGGTACAGTGTGTTGTGTTATCTTTGTGAAATGTAACTTAAAATCTTTCCAATTTGCATTATTATCAACAAGTATTTGATAAGATGTCAGGTCCAATATATGAGTCATATATTAGCAAGCTAATATTAGCTTTGTCAGTTGTTTTGCTTAACTAAACAACTGCTTCACCTGGCAGTTACTGTATGTATTAAAATAAGTAGCATGAGTGGTGCAACCTGTTTGAATTGTGATGTGTTCATCTCCACTTAGTCATCACATGCGTCATAACTAGCCTACATAATTGGATTTAGAAAGACCTGGTGGAGCCGGTTCCTGTGGCCCCAGGGCAGTTGCCCGCTTTGCCCGGTTGGTAATCCAGTCATGTGGAAGCTGAGCAAAGACTGGGAGTCCGCCGTTAACAGTGAAATCCTTTTACTGTAATTCTGACCAAAATCACCAAACACACTGATGCACAAACACATATAAAGGTAAAAGAACTCTCACAGTCTCTCTGTCACCATGATTTCAAACTTGCTGGTGGCATCCCACAAACCTGTCTTCACTGCATCGGTGGACAAGGACAGTTCAAGTCCAAGGTGTGTTGTAAGGAAATGTGCTACTTAAGATCAAATGACACTCCATCTTCTTCAAGGATTAAGAGATGAAGGCTGATACTAAAAGCATCATCACCTCTCTTTCCTTCACCTGAGCCTCGAGAATGGGCACCTGATAATGGAACATAAACAAGTCCCAGAGGACAGGAGCCCACTTTGCATGGTGGGGAACAGCACTACAGCAACAACACTGTCTGCAGACCATCCAGCACAGGACAAGCAGGCTGGCATCACTCAGGATAAATGATGTATAGAACAATTTCCAGTGATTTCCTTCAGTAATGAATGCGAACATGAATAAATCAGTGACATCGTTTAGCACTCACATATACTGCTCATTTTGACTTTTGTATTCAATATTTTGTTGTTTCAAGTAGTGATAAAAATTGATTTTCATGCAATATATGAGGGGATTCTTATGGTAGTTGAAGAAGGAAACACCTCAGACATTACCTGAGACAGCAGATAGATAGTACACAGAAAAAAGCACATTGAGGGAACTCAACTATGAGCTACTTTTAAACAGGGAATGCACGCTTGATCTTTGAAGACAGCAGGCTGTGGTCACTGTACTGCACTATTCCTCCTCCAGAGGGCGACAGATGTCTATATAACATACTGAGCATGTGTGTAGCCTGCATTCATAGCGTTGTTTTTGCAATTATTTTACAATAAATTATGTATTTTACCATTTTGTTCTTTCAGGAAATGATGAAATATGTACACTTATGTACACAGTTCATACTGCCAGAAAAAATATACATATATTTTTCAAAGATTTAATACTTTTCTGTTGTTGTTTCTCAAGCTGTTTCACTCTTCACAGTGTTTTAAAGGGCAAACAGCACCCTCATCATAGGATATAAAGTCTGGAGCTGCTCCATAAACAATGAAGGGGAACCTGATTTTGTGGACCCACAAAATGTTTTTAATTTTTTAAAAACCCAAATGAGCTTTATTCTATTGTCGTGCTCTGTCCTGACACATAAAATGTACCCATATGCTCAGAACAATCCCCTGGGTGCTCTCAGTGTTGTCTATAACATCTTTCCCAATTCAATGTTTTTGGAGCAGCTCCAGACTTTACACTTGATGACAGAGCAAATTTGCGTTTTAGCACTCTAGTTTTCGAATTTGGCAGGAAGTTGTTCATGTTTAGGCTACTGATATTTTTTGGCTGTTAAACCAAAAATATGTATGAATTTTGAAATGGTTTAATGTGCACACTTACTGTTTTATTAAGTAGGCCTATAGCCACATTTAAGTTGTCGCTCCTCCTGTGGGACCACACTGCATACTCAAAACCTCCTTGGAATTACTATGTAGGTTATTTTAGAGGTGGGATACAGATGCGTTCTGAACTTAAACCCTTAAACCTTTACATCCCCTATTTGAACTATCTGTTCATTTAAAGGCAACTTAAAACAGTATAGAAGTATTTACAATTACAAAAACTTCAGTCTCATCTAACCTGTCAGACTCTGTGATGCCAGAGCTTTGTTTCTAAATGTAAGCTAGCACTTGAAGCAGTTCAGTATACATGCAGAAACTGATGTAATGTTACTTGCATGATTTTTACAATTAGGGTATTATATCCACAAGCACTTGTTGCAAGTCGCTTTCAATTAAAGCATCAGCTGTTAAATTATTATAATATAGAGAAATGTAGGTCTTGACAAAGAAGGTGACAGTTTCTGCTATGAAAACGTGTGACTCTCTCTGTATCTTTGGCATCAATTTTGTGTCAAAAGCACTTACCAGATTAAATAAAAAGTCAGCTGCAGTCAAACTGTCCACTTGTAAATGCTGTCCTACAAGTCCATTCAGCTTTATATCACCTTCCCTGAGCTAACAGGTGACGCTGTGGGACACTCGAGTGTTGTTTCAGTTCAAACACTGTAAATGATTTTGAATGGTAGATAAATATTTGACATTAATCATCAGTATCAGCCCTCATATCCTGGAACGTGTGTGGCAAATTTAACAGTATTACCGCTGTAAAAGGTTATGGTAAAAATTATTTTATTTTGTTAAAATTTATTTATATCTCTGTCATAAATTTGTTTTTTTTGTGTGTGTGTGATTTTATTGTTTAAAGAGGTGAAATTGTCGCTGTAACTGTATAATGGAGGTCTGCTGCATGTAGTGTGAGTGCAATATACAGTGTTGTTTTGTAACCCAGGAAGAGTGGGTTAGTCATTACCAAGTAAACAACTAATGAGGATCTATTGTAATAACAAAAAAAACAGCTTCTTTTCATTTACAGATTTTATTTGATAAATCCCTAAATGGATTATTTTGCATTTATGGATTTATCCAATCAGCATGTTGATAAACGCATATGAGAATAATACAGTTCATTAAAAAAAAAACAGAAAGTCATGTACTTCTGTGAGAAAAAAAACAAACAGCTGATATAAAATACTTTATTACCTTTCCCTAGCACCACCCTGAGGCCAAAAAATAAAGGATGACTCTGAACACCTAAATGTTTACCAGAGCCTGTGGGAAGCAGTAGAGAAATAGCGAACGTGTCACACATAGCCCACAAAAGTGGTTCCTTAAGTGGATCAGTTGCACCAGCAGGACGTTTACTTGGACACACCCCTCGAGTGGACATTAAATGTATTTTAAGCCAGAGATAATTAACACTTCTTACATCATTGTTGGTCCTGGTATACAATACAGTATTTGTGCAGTTTTTGTTGCCTGGTACTTTGATGACTGCTGGAGAGTGTACCAGATGTCAACATGTGGAGGCAAGGATGAAGGGAAGGTAATGTATTGTCACATGTGATGAGATGGGAAAGTGTAGTTTGTGATGAAACTATTTTTAATGGTCAATAAATGTCTGTATATGTTCCTGAACATGTTTCATTTCACTGTGAAGTGGTATCTACTTTACTCTGCCCATGTTTAATGGTTAAAATAAAATTAGCACCACTGTAATTTTGTGTCAGAAAATTTAGTATTCATAGTAGCACAGGACACACCAATCAAAATGTCTTTGCAAAGGGCAGGGATGAGCAGGATATTGGCCATAACTCATCATCATAAATCTTGGTGGATATCTTCAGTATGTGTTGGGGAACAGGCCTACCCAGGCATTATGAGCCCAACCCATAGAGGGTGCCACAAATGCAAGAACTGTACCTCAAAACCCAAGGGACAGAATTTCACCAAATTTTGTGCACATACTGTGGGGATAAGTATTAACAAGGATCTGACCTGTCATTTTGATACTTGCATGTGGGCATGGCCTATTAGTCTTTTTTTTCATGGTGCTGCTCAATTTGCTGTGAGCTGGAACAAGCTAGAGACACAAAACTTGGCACCAATGGTGGAAACGATGTCCCAGTGCTTCACATCAAATTTGATCCCAATCAGCTTGATGGTGGACCCATATTTTAACATTTTTAAAGACCAAACCCCACACTACCTAAGTCTGAATAACATCTACACCTCAATGTGCTCAACAAAAAGCCTCTCGGACAATAAAGGCGACCATGACGGAATTGTTGCTAATTTGCACAAGCGACAAACAGCAATGTGACATCTACTTTTTTAGATTTGACTGTATCAATACAAATTCGGTATCCAGCATTGCAGGACGGAGCTACACAATTCTGTTACAAATGAGCAAGACCGGTCAAAAACATGGCAGGCATCAGTCAAAAAGTCTTCGCAAAGGGCAGGGCTTAGCAGGAAATAGGCCATAAGTCAAGCTGTGTTGGGGGAATCCCAATTAAACTCAGTGGAGACATCCAGCACTACATCCTGAACAAGCATCCAAAGGTTCATTCACATCCAATAAAGGCAGAGCAAAGGGCGGGGCTTTAAGTGTGTAATTATTTAAGTGTTGCTTACATTGTAACAATGAAACAACTGTGTGAGAAACTAATGAAAATTAGGCCAGCCAAAGTGACTTTGCTCAGTTTTTTTGAAGCCTGAAACCCATTCACTGCTACTTGTGGCTTTGCTTTTGACAACTGAGCTGCTGCTGAACCCAGGACTGCTGCTTGCGGCCATGTTTACATTTGAAGCCTGCTCTTTGCATGAGGTGAACATCTCTGAGTTACATTATCACATGCTGACATGGGCCTTACAGAGATAAAGAACTGTGAAGAAACTGAGCCCCAAAAACTCTGAAAAACAGACAGATGTGCAGTGAGAATATAAAGGAACTGACATACTGGGATACTGTAGGTGCTAGAAGTCAATGTGGAGAACATACATGTATTTAATGCATTTGAATGTTTGTTCTCATACAAACATGGACTGTGGGAAACTGATCAGTGGTTTGTTCAGAATGAAAAGAGCGTGTAGGTCTTAAATCTACGTATTAAAGTGCTGAAGTGTCACATCTACCGTCTGCTGAAACAGTAGATTTAGCTGTGACCTTTTAAGTCTCTTCAAACTTGTTCCCTGTCAATGATGGAGAAATCATTGCATGTATATCTACCAACACCGACAAAACGCTGCATGGGTGCAGATATAAGACAGATATAGATGCGTGTTTTCAAAGGCCTCATTCCCGTAAGAAAGCTATTAAACTGAGCATGTGTGAGTATTTCAGTGACAGTTTTCATGAATGTTTTGCATCCACCTTGCCAGCCCTGTAAGATCCAACTATATTCACATAAATGTGTCTTGGGGGAGAGCTTGGTGGATGTGTTGAAATAAAGAAAAATAGTCCCTATCTGTTTCCTTTACTCATTTGGGACAAAAACAATGCAGATGGCCAGACATGAAGTGATGGGATTCGAAGTGTGTCAATGATGCGTGGCTTAGAAAGAAAAAGAAAGAAACATGACATAAAAGCATTGTTAACTTCCGTGGAGGTGTTCCTGGTCCTACACTCTGATTTTAAACTTTGATTTTTGAACAGATTTCGGCTATAAAAGGTCTGAAGTTACCCTCAGCTTCCAGTGAGTCTAAATCTATCTGAAGTAGAGTGGAAAAAACAGGATTAAGGAAGTCAATGCACTGTACCACATGAACTGTATAAATACCACAGGAGGAGTAACACACACGCACACATACGCGCACACACACAAGCCCAAGGACACACACTGGCACACACTTGCACACAGACACACATATAGAGAAAATAAAGTCTATTTTTCACTGTTCCAAAGTCGCTCACTCTTTGATACAGTGTACAGTATCTTTGTTTCACCCCATACAGACTGCTCTCACGCCAAGGAATGCAAGAATACACATAAAGATATTAAAATGGACTGATACTGTTCAACTGCAATTATAATGGGTTTAGTAAAAATGACAGTCTCTGCAAGCCAAGATGTGAATGCTTAATCATAACCACAACAATAACAATGGAATTATTATAATCTTTGGACTGCCAATTCTCCCTAAATGTTTGTTAGTACAACTATACAGACGTTTTTCAAAGAAAGTCTTTCTTTCTGTCAAGGGCTCGTAACAAGTTTAAAAAAATACACATATGTATATATATATATATATATATATATATATATATATATATATATATATATATATATATATATATATATATATATATATATATGTCCACCTGCACATGACACTGAGTGTATGTGTTTCAAAGGCAATTCTTAGTAAGGGGTAACCATGAGCAGAAGGCAGAGTAGTAGGGGCGTAATAGTCCAAACAGAAGGCCTAGGAAGTCCAGCGATAAAGTGAGCACAAGTCAGTAGAAAGTTGCTGATCCCAGGTGAGAGTTACTGTTCAGTGTCCTGGGGGATAAAGAGTGAAAGGAAATAGGAGCACTGGTCCCAGTTATGTGGCAGAATGTGTGAACGGAGGCGTACGACAGAGGGAGAGAAGTTCATTGATTGGTTGGTGCATCCAAGAAGGGGAGTCGGGGATTCAGGGTGTTGATATGAGGTCACTCGGAATCCCGCTGGACCTCAGAGGCATCGGCTCGACAGATAGGGCAGGTTCGGTTAGCCTGGAGAGAACGAAAAATAAGGAGGTGAGCGTTAAACCGATAAAAACACATTTATCTAAAATATGAATACATATTAGATGTGAACACCACGGTTAAAAAAGTGTTGAATTTTTGTTTATGGAAGCCGTTTAGAAGTCAGCTGATTAAAAGCCCAGTCACACCAGAATTTAAGGACTTGCACTGTAGCAATCAAGGATCTGCTTATAGGAGCATGAAGTAAATCTGACACAAATTTCAATTTTTGTAAACGTAGACACCCAAATTTACAGCACTGACCAACAGCAAGCTATAGCTACACCAATATCTGTCAAATATCAGTTTTGACATTGCTGATTTCAAGAGTCTAAATCCCATGAAGCTATCATCGCTTATTAGCTGTGTCGCTCCATCTTCTTCTATTGAACCGTTATATATATTACATGTCAGAGTGAAAACTGCTCCACCAACAGGAATGGTTTGTAAACAGTATGAGACAGGAGTTGATGGTAGCTATGGATGGAAGCTAAATGTCTGCTAACTGTCAGTTAGCTAGCTTGTTAACTCAGAAAGCCTTTTTCTCCCTTCAATAATTAAATGAAAAGATGTAATATCCTGAAAACTAAACACCAGGGCCCTGTACTGATGAAACAGAAACAAGCCCAGAGAGTTATTGTGACAGACTAGTGGTAGCATGTTCCAGCTGGCAAGCATGTCAGCCATTTACTCACTATCTACAGTAGTTCGCCAACTAGTCCTGTGGGTAGTCGCTACATTACCAAGCTTCCAGAATTAAATGTTATGCAAAGACACATGGATGAATTTCACTGTGTAACTATCTGGTGAGACCTGGCTTTAAGGGCAAAGTGGGAAACAGTCCATACATTTACAGTTACCCAAATAGCTGAGTGTCTTTACTCACCTTGAGCCACTTGTCTACACACTTGGCGTGGAACTCGTGATTACACGGCAAGACCCTCAGGAGCTGGCGAGACTCAAAGTCACACATACATACCACACACCTGGAAAACAAAGCAAGGTTGGTGTCATTTAAAACAGCATCTTGTACACACCTACAGCCACCCACATGAAAGATTCTTCACCACATTAGAATTTTTAAAGGCAGAAAGGTACTCACAGTGTTTGCTCAGACTGATGGTTGTTGGAGTTGAACCTGTATGATGGAAGCTGTTCTATATCTGCCTTAGTAAGACCACGGGGCTTGGCCTCTCCTAGACGTTCTGCGAGGTTCAAAAGGGCCTGAGGGGTTCACACAGAAATATTAAGTTTAGAGAACAAAGTTCTGGCCATGTTCATAAACTGTTAAAGCTGTATGGAAACTGACAGGTAGCAACTGGATAACAAATTATACATGTGTTATATATGGGATGAGAACAAAAGTCCCTTATAAAGACTTCAATGAAATCCTACCTTGTACCATGTATTATTATTACTATTTTTTTAATGTACTGAATGCTGCTGAATGCTATGGCTACAATTTGTCTTACCTCATAGTTCTCCACCTCTCCGTCGTCTACATCCAGCTCTAGGTTGATAGTGGGGGCCACATTTGGGGGCATAGGAAGCATGGACCTGTATTTGGAAGACAAGGTACACAAAATTAATTTGATACGTCTCTGTGCTATATTCAAATTAATTGCAAATTTACCTGGGCAGTTCCAACATACATTTGAGGAAGTGAAAAACACTTACAGGAAGTAAGGCAGGAAGCTGGGGTGGTATGGTGATGGCGGTACAGCCTGCTGAGAGCGGTATCGCCGGCTTGTGAATCGTCGAGGCATAAAGTGGGGATAGGGCTGTGAAAGGTGGGACAAAGAAAAGAAAATCAATTTATTCAACCAAGCGTTAAAGCTTCATTTTACCATAACTGTATATTATAATCCAAACAAATGATGATGATGTCATGGTAATGAATTTGTACTCACCACTGTAAAGAGCTCCTGCGACAGGGGGTCATGGTGTGAAAGGAACTGGAGGGGGGTGGAGGGCGGCAGAGTGGAGGGAGGCTGGTGGTGATGGTGGTGGTGATGGTGGGCATAGCTGAAGCCTCCACCTACTGAAAGCTGCTCTCCTAGAAGCTCAACCTCATTTTCAATCCTTTGTAAGGGCTGAGAAGAAACACACTACGTTATCAATTATGTCATGATAGTGGTGGCACAATAACTGGGCCAAAGGTATTTTAATGATAATAAATTAATAATTTCTAGGTAGAAGATATCCCGCTGTTATCGGACAAGAAAACTATCACACCTGGGGATTCATTATTAGTTAGAATTGCTTTTTAGGTCTACAATTACTAGTTAGCAAACAAAAACTTCACCCATATTAATGGTTTCCTTTTTACAAACCCAAGTTCATGTGTTGGCGTTATTTTTCGCACAGAATAACCCAAGTAAAAATAAATAAATACCAGATAAACTATAAAAACATAAACCATCCACGTACCGATCGTGGCTGCTGCGTCTGGAAAGGCAGGAACTGTCCGGGTGTGGGGAGATGGGGTGGGTGGTGGGAGAGGTGGGGTGGATGTGGAAGCAGGAACTGAGGGTCACTGGACAGCAGCGAGGGAAAGGCATACGGCACCGGCAAATGTTGCATTGAACACGCCGGTAGCATCTGGAAAAGTGGTGGAGAACAAGAGAAAGGAAAGAAAATGAGAAACATTTTAAATGCATGTGCAATGTGCCATATATTGCCACAAGGTGGCAGCCAAGACCTGGAAGATAATAAGCCCCCTCAGACAGGGAGCCATTCTGTAGGTTTACTTTTACCCCACTTTCCTTTTGAGAACTTTTTCTGTGGTTAAGTTGAAAGTAAGACTGTGCAGCACAAAGTGTACTGTTTTTATTAGCAAGCAAACCCACACACTCCTACAAACTGCACGCTGCTGTGTTCCTCTCACCGGGTGGTAGTGTTGTCCAGTGCTGAAGACCACACTGCAGGCGGGGACTTGTTGTTGTGAAGAACAGGTAGGGGGAAGGTGCTGGCCACTACACAAAGGTGCTGCGAGACCGTGTGGAGGGACTGGGGTCACTGTGTAGGAGACTGGTACACTGGCCTGCTGCAGCTAAGGGAGAAAACACACCACAGTTAATATGCAGCCTCTCACTCTCTCTCTCTCTCTCTCTCTCACACACACACACACACACACACACAAACAATGTCTCATGTCAGTCTCACACATAACTTGAAAGTATTTGCAGACTTACCTGTTCATGCAAGTCCATGACCATGGCTCCTTGCTGTTGTTGCGTTGCGTGATGCTGTTGCTGATGATGATGATGGTGATGATGATGATGGGGGTGGTGGTGGTGGTGAGCAGCCGGGTGCAGTAGTCGCGGCGACAAGGTGGGAGGGTGGAAAGCTCGGGGCTCCTCCAAACTTGCGCCCGCACCTCCAGTTGTGGGAGGCTGGCCGTAGGCACTGGGCGTGTGGGTTGGGTATGTCTGGTGTGTGGAGGGATGGAGGTTGTGGTGGTAGTTTTCATCCTGGTGCTCTGATGGTGACAGACGAGGTGCGGGGCCTTGGGTGGAGGGGTGGTGATGGGGAGGCAAGTGACGGGTGGGTCTGGAGAGACGGCCACGCTGTCGCCTTGCTGGCGGGCTGGAGGTGGGAAGAGAGGGACAGGTTTACATTTGGGATACTCAGTTTACTTTTTACAGTGGAACTAAGGCCAGCCTTACACCATAGACTTTTGTAACGGTTTCACCATTGTAGGCAGTTTTCACCAAACAAGACATAGCAAAGCAAGTGGACAGTAAACATGGAGGGGACTCTGAGGAGGCGCAAGAATGTGAACAAGTTTCAGGTTCTCTTGTACTGTGAAAACTGAGGAGAAACTGGTTGAGCTGTGAATTGAACAGGAGTCCATGTTTATTTCTGTGTGTATCTGATCCACCTGTCGGCATTTATTTTAGTGAGAAATCTTAATTTTGAAAAGGTTTGCCTCTTATTTCCACAGTCTTCTTCCACTAAAATAGCACTGACAAACAACAGAGGCCAGTACAGAGTTGAGGCGACAAAATCCAAACTGTAAAACTCACACTGTCTTTAGATGTGAGAGGGTTTCAGACTTTAAGTAATTTCAAAGTCTTTTCAAAGTCTTCCAGTGTATGGCTGGCATAAGTTGTGGAAACCAAGAAACCAACTTACCTGCGTCTGTGCCGAGCAGGAGTGAGGCATCTCTCCTGGTGGTAGTGTGTGTGGGGGTGCGGTTGTCTCCGACTTGGGGGTCCTGACTCCCAGGGGCGGATTGGGGGAGATGGAGTGGATGGTGGGGGGGCGGATGAGGTTAGCTGTTCCAAGACAGACTGACTGGACAGCCTCTGGCGCTTTGGACTGGGGCTTTCCTCACTCTGCAGAGGGAGAGGCGGAGAACAGAGGAGGGGAAAAGAGGGAAGGAAAGGAGAGTGGGAGAGAGGATGAGTGTTGTGGTTAGTGACCCATAGCACTCGTATCAAATCAATTTCACCATGCTTTACAGTCCCTCTAGCCTACAATCCAAACTAGTGCATAGACACTAAGTTCCTTTGTGACTCATGGCATTTCCTGTATGATCCAGAGTGTGTGTGCTCATATGCATTTGTGTGCATGTGTGTGTGAAAGAGAGCATATTACACCACCAGCGCTCAGAGGCCCTGAGGCTGCAAAGTCACTTCCTCTTGGAGTGAGGAAATGCAAACGCAAGACAAGCACTCACAAGTCCATGTGCGAGTCATACGAACACACCCTCAACTGGAGAGCTCAACAAATACTTTTTCTCTGAGAATCAAAAAAAGTCAGTGATATGCAGAAAGACTGTGACATAGCTGAACACAGACTCATCCAGGTTTGGACTGAGTTATCATATACTCTGTTTCAACCCTATCAACTCATCTGTGAGTCACTTCACTTACAGTCAAGCAGTGACTCTCACACTTGGCACTTGGTGAGGCAAGAGCACACACACACTCACGCTCATGTGTCAGTTCTTAGTCATTTGCCCTAACGCAGACCTTAGCTGTGTTCTGAAGAACACATCGGTTCTTTAAGAGACACCACAGAGACTCTACGCACACACACACATTTCCTCATAGTTACCATCTCAACACTTTTTCCCCCCTCCACTTACTTGATCCGTGCTTCCACCTCTCCTCTTCGTGGGAGAGACACGTTGTAAAAGTGTGATAAAAATGACTCAGCGGCTGTGACTTTTAATACACACACAGACACACACATACACAGCTCAGCAACCTTGAGAGCAGTGTGATAGCTAACAGGAAACAGCTGGAGAGCAGGCTGCAGAAACACACACACACACACACACACACAGAGTTATGGAAACGCCCGCAGACATGCGCAAATTCACATTCACACATGGGCAGCTGCCACTGTTTGAGTTCTACAGCCTATAAAGAACAATACCTTCTGAAGCTCTTTAGAGGCAGACGCTGCTGTTCTAACAAACATGGATGAAATGTATTTTGACTGTAAGGCCTAAATACACTGTACACTAATGGCTCTATCGCTCGCTCGTAGTGCTGGATGTGACCTGGGCTTGACCAGCTTATGGGAAAGACAAACAATAACAATGACTTCATTAACTCTTGACCAGAGTGGACTGAGTGATAGAAGAGGAATGGAAAGCAGAAAGGACAAAGGAAGAAAAGGAAAAGTATGGATAGAAGGAGTGTGTGAGATAGATTACAGAGAGGAGAATCTTGGTGGAGCCTCAGGGCGCACCAGACCCTTAATGACAGAACACATTTGGCTCCTATCGAGGGTTACACACCAAGATTTGGAGTGTGTCAGTCTATGTCTGTTCTTCTGAATTTCAGTGTACACTGACAATAAAGATGTATCTTATCCAAATTACCACGCCTGAGCTTCTTTTTCTAAGATGACTGATGCATTGGTGAGCCTGTCCCAACGCCTTCAAAACTGTATTACACCTACAGGCATCCTCACCTGCCCTTTCCGTAGTTCAAAACACATTTTTGTTCCCTCATTCTTTCTGGAAGTAACAGTAGAATATATTTACCAGCCAGCTTTTGAAATAGTGCAGTGGAATGACCCAAACATTTTTTACATAACTGACAAGGATTTTTGGTTTTATGTTTATTTTTTATTCATACTGTTTGTGCTCAGACACAGTTGTTTCCAGTTCATTCCCACATGTCGCAGCCTTGAACAATTCTAACATTCATAGTTGTTACTAGGGCGGGGTGTCATTTTAAAAACGATACCAGTACCAAAACCAGTATTCTTAAAGTGAAACAAATACCATCAAAGCACCTCATTTGATCCCTTTTATTTCTACTTCATTTGACACCCATCATGTGAATGGAAGATCTGGGTTACATAAAATGTCACCAGATACCACAGGGGTGTAGTGTAGTCATACTTGCAAACATTTTGGTGGCATATTGACTCACTGAACTGTCAACTCTGTCAAATGCACCGCGCCCGACTTCACCCACCACAGACTGTATGGGTTGTAGTTGCTGCGGTAGTGGGCCAATCACACATCCCGTTAAATCAAAGAGCGCTTTCAGTGATTGGCTGCGCTGAGCCCACACTGAGATCAGATCGCTCTGCTCAAAACTGTTCTTTGCAACTGCCTCATAAATTGCAGAGATCTTGTATACTTCTGTCTTCACTCCATCCACAAGTGTCTTGAATATCCCCAAGCTTTCCTGCTGGTAGCTTAGCTCACTAACTTGCTATTGGCTGCTGCCTCACTGGTTTAGAATAGTTGCGCGCAATTATGTATTTCAGCCCACGTAGTTGTTGTATGTAGCTTGAAAATGCAGTCGCATTTACACTTGTGCTCAAGTGTGATCACAGTACATCCATGATTCCATGTGTTCAAACACAGTCTGATTGCAATCTGTTCGCCCAAAATGCAATTTAATGTACAGTGTCTGAGCATAGGATGAGTCCTACACAAAGAGATTTGGACATAAAGACACATTTAAAAAAATTCTGCATATTCTTTTTGGTAAATTAAAAAAAAGATATATACTTAACTTCTTCATTAAGTAAAGCTATGATACACACTATAATAAAAAATGACATGGAAGGCGCACTCTATCTATGCCCGTGTCTACACAGGCTGGAGGGTACCAGCCATCCACCCCAACCCCCAAACCTCTCTGCTCTTCTCAACAACAACCCCCTCTCTTCCGACCGACACCCCACAACCTCTGTACCAGCCTAGCCCCAACACCAACACCCTAGGGACATCTACTGTGCCCATTTTCATATCTAAGCCACCCCCTCCATCCCAAGCCTGACATATTCCCTCCTCACACACTCCCCACCCTCCTCAACAACATCCTCCCATCCCCCCCTTTCCTTCCATCAGATAAGCTGAACCCCCTCTTCCTCTTGCTCCCACCCCCTTTTTCCTCTGTCTGTCCTATCCTGTCCAAGACCCCGACTTAAAATCTGAGGGGACAAGACAAGAAGTTCTTAGACAGGACGCACACACAGAAGCACACACACACATACACACACTGGTTTAACACATGCAGACTATTGCCCATTAGTATGAAAGTTTGATGGGCCTGTCTGCCCGCGTTAGTTGGAGGGGAGCGGTGTCAGACAAAGGAGTGTGTGTGCATGTGTGTGTGTGTGTGTGTGTGTGTGTGTGTGTGTGTCCTCAAGCAATATGCCTTAATGTGGCCTTATGTTCTAATAGAGTGCTGGTTGTGAACGTAAACACACACACGTCTGGTCCAAACATGTTTCCTCTAAAGCCAGAAAAATAGAGAAAAAAAACTGCTGACTCTCAGAGGCTCAACACACACACACACACATAGATAGATACACAAACAGACACACACGGTGACTCCTGGCGCGGCCCAGAAACATTGTGAACAGCTCTATGGCTGATATTACAGCACATTCTGCAGTGCTCACAGTGTGGAGACCACACACGCACACACACACACACACACACACATACATACACACCCTCCAATCCTTTCACTGTGTCCACATTCAGCATGTGCACACACCAGGCTGGGCAGATATCCTAAAGCATGAGTACAGACACACCCTACCACGTTCTAGTTCACTATGTCCACATTTGGGATGTGCATGCATCCTCTCTCTCTCACACACACACACACACACACACTGTAACTGTGGCCAGCAGCTGTTGTGGCTTCGCTGTCATTGCTGAGAACCAAAATAAAGAGAGTGTACTGAGTGTATGCGATCACACACCTAAGAAATACAACTGAGCCCAGGTTTCTCTTTTCCAGCATTCGTGCCCTAGAAATTGCGCATGAATGTGCACACTGCACACTGAGCAAATATGGTCATTTGCTTTTACAGATTCATTAATATTTGCAGACATGCTTCCACTAACACTCAAACACTTCTCCCTCCCCCACTTATTTTCTTTCCATCAACAAGATTTCAAAGCCCATTTTGTTTCCTCTGCCACTGTTCCTCCCTTCCTCCCCCTCCCTCCCCTCCTTTCCCTTCCCTCACTCCAACCAAGTCCCACAGCTGGAGGTGAAATCATTAGCAATACCCCCTCCCTGTTTTTGGCCTCACCTCCCTCCCATCCTCCCTCCTTTCCCCTCTCTCCCTCAAAGCTTTCTGCAACACCTTCCTCAGCATCCTGCCTCCCCTCTTCTCCTTCTTTGCCGTTTTCTGCTTCGTCTGCTTGCTTTTTAAAGGTTCTGTCTGTAACTTTCAGAAAAGCCTTGTTATTAGTGACACCTCTCTCTGAGGCTCCTACGTGAACTGCAGTCATCATCCTATTGCTTGTGCTCCGGTGCTCGCACTCTGAAGCCATGAGAGAGCACCTGCCAGTTGGCCAGATAGATCAACATCATGTTGACAGAATGCTGGAGAGTTAGTTAAAATCATATTCAGATTAACGAAACTGTTGGCAGTGTTCCTATATTTCATTTGGACCATTGGCTCCATGATACTAGGTAGCTTGCTGTTTGCAAATTACTTTATCATCCAACATTATGAATCTACAAACGACAGATCTATGTTGAGTAGCTAATTTATTGCTAGCTGGCTTAAGTAGAAAGCGCTTTGTACCACTGCTTCATTTATTGTTGGCTAAATCAATACTGTTTGTCATAATACACAAGTTAGTATCATGGATCAGTTAGCTGGTGAAGTTATTTGGTAAGCTAGCCAACTGTCGTATCCACTCAGATAGGATTTTGCCTGCCCAAACAAGCAGAGAAGCTAAGGTTAGCCAGCTAGGTGCACTGATCTGACATTGGTTGCTTCAAAATGATCAGTGATATTGTGCTTAAAATGTGCAATATGTAAACTTTTCTCTTGTGAATTTAATTTCATAGTGTCTAATAAATAACAAGCACTGTCTGAGAAAAACTATATGTTAAGTGTAGACATTGTAGACATGAGGGGTGCATGGATGTTTCATTCCAGTAATCAGCTGATAAAACAAAAAGTTTCCACAACTGACTGATCACTTAAAAGCATGGTCAGCTCCGACAATGTCCTTTTTAATGAAATGAAAAGAAGGAAAAACAAAAACTGCGTTGAGCGATGTGAGCACAACAGCTCATAAGGAATGTGCTTACACAACTTAACATTTCTCCATCCTTAGGGGACATACTTGCCACAGGCTCATGCTCTGTATGCAGGCTCTCTAGGCTTGTATAATGTGTAGAACGTATACTGTATAAACATACTTCAGCATTTGCTAAACATATAGCAGAGTTGAGATTTGCAAACTGTGCTGTGTTTGATTTTCTCAAGGAGTTACTACTGTTAAAAGCATATACACAATAAATAGGATTAACAACCTGAGAGTTAAACTTCCAATCAAAATAGCTCAAATTCTGCTGAAAAACTTTTTACATTGTCATTTAGTTATTTCAGCCTAAGCAGTGTTTCCCATTGATGCAACTGTAGCAGAAACTCTCAAGTTACTTTAATTGGACAAAATTTTACAAGTCATCATTTTCTGACAGTGGATATTCCACACCACAATGAGTGAAAGCCATAGGTTGCTTGAGTTCATGGCTGTGGCAGCACCACAACCAAAATAATTCCAGTCATTTTTACTGGCTACAACTCAGCCTCCTACTCTCTGAGACAACTATGAGTTCACTGGGGGAGCAGGAGACTCACACACTGCACTCTGTATATATGTCGCGAACGCACGCACACACTGCTGGGAACTAGTTCTTTGTGTATGCGACTCAGTCCTTCACCCAGCAACAGCTCAGAGAAGAATTATCTAATATTGAGTCATTGCACAGCATGAGCTCAATCAGACTGCATAGGGTGCAACTTAACTTCTTATGTTGTATCATGACATGTAAGCGTGTTAAGTGTGTGGCTTACCTTATCGCTCTCCTCTCCGTATGCATGATCGGGGTGGCAGTGGTAGGACCCGCCAGAGGCTCCTACACAGAGAAGGTAAAGGGAAAACACAGTGAGACATATACCTACGTGTGTAGAGCATAGTGTTTATAACTTCGCTTTTATATAAAGTGTTATTCTTGCTCAGGGACCCTACATGCTCTACATTTCATAACTGTTACACATCTGATTTTCATTAATGAATTCGTTTTTATTCAATGCAAGATTTTGTTTGGAATGTCAAATACATCAATATATAAAAAAAAGTTTCATCACCGTATATGTCTCATTAAAACAGAGCATCAGCTCATTTGCCAGAACATTAAGGCATTCAGTGCTTGTAAGACCATGTAAGTTGAGTTATATTCCCCCCACACAAAACTGGAAATTGTTGAAAACGTGTATTTTTTCATACATTATGATTAATTATCAGTGTGAAGAAATGTATAAATTGTTGTTTTTTTAAGTGTGATTCAATTTGGACCACCAACCAGATGCATCTGACATAAAAACAAAGACCTCAAGGTGATGTGAGCAGAGAAACCATTAAGTTGCTTTTCAACACTTTCCCATATTTACAGATGAGCCCTGGCACCTGTATGGATACGGCTCCTGTATTAATTATCACTGTACTGTGTATTATTTTACAATACAATATACAAAACATCTTGGTAATACCTTTGTTGAAACTGATAGCACCATTATACCCAGGCATTGTGGTGAGACTCTTGTTTATCTACACGCAGTGTGTTTAATCCTTTTGTTGTTATTGTTCCTGTGCAACTTGGATTTAATACACAGCGGCAAAAAACAATGACAACATGTTTGTGAGAATGGGTGCTGACCGTGTGTATGGCACAAAAGTGACTAAAACACATATGGTATAGTCTTAGATCAGAGGCAGTGGATGTAGGTTCACACACACACACACACACACACACACACACACACACACACACACAAAATAAACACAGTAATCCTGGATTAGAGAAGCTTTCTGATGATACCGCCGCTTGCATCACAGCTAAGACTTTTACTCTTTTGTTTTTCCACAATCCTTTCATCTTTTTATTGTCTTTTCTATTCATTCTGGCTTTTGTTTTTCCCTTTGTCATGGGCACGTCTTTAGCTGGGGACGTCCTCACCACAGATGGTGGCAGTGGTGTACACACCAAGGGTAAGCACTCCCAAGGGCACTCCAGACAAGGCTACCTTTACGATGGGGATGAAGAGAGCTAAAGTAGAAGGGAATAGATGCAAAAAGGCCTTTTTAAAAGAGCATTTTTCACCTCTCGGCTGTTTGTTTGTGGGATTTTTCCTGCTCACAGCCTCCCTCTTTGAAGAAAAGCTGTGATTGACAACAAAGAAGAGAGGGGGGAGAGAAAGAGAAAGAAGAGGCAGACAGAGTGAGGTTTTCACAACTGAATTCCTCAATCCTTAAAAAAGCATTTCCTCTCCAATCCCTAGAGCAGGCAAAATAAATGGATTGAAAAGGTTGAGTTAAGTAAAGCTTACATTAGTGAAGTGAAAACCGGCTAAAAGGCTATTTTCACCGAGATGATTTGGGACGGAGTACTGGTGAAGCATTCATGGGACTCGCCGGCTGCATAGCGCTCTTCTGTACGACACTCATTCACCGGTGACAATAGGCAAAAATCCAGCTCCTACCCTGAATATGGTCTCACTTGCACATTGTCGGACTCTGGTAAATTGAGTCAGAGACGAGTCATTCAGTCGGAGTCACTCTATAGAGCGCGACACAGAAGCTACAGAACAGGTTTAAAATGTTTCGATGACATCATGTCCACTGTTGGACTAACAGACTGCACACAGCACAGCACACACAGTTTAGTGTCTACACTTAGGGCCTCAAGGAAAGTTGAATAGTGGGATTGCGGTATGAATTTCAATGTGTGCAGAGACGGTAATTTCTTCGCCTACATCTAGGAAATTTTAGAAAATGCTAATATGGGTGATTTCATGAATATTATAAACTTTAAAATATGTTAATACTTTAAATACACACACACACACTCTTGTCAGGGAAGATACTGGAGACTTATGCACACACAAAACAGACACACTGTAGGCAGAGTCGATGTCAATGTTGCATATGTTGGTGGGAAGTAGTGAAAAGAAGTGAAGAAAAGGAAATGGGTGGAGGAGAGGAACCAGGGGTTAAGTAATTGTTATTTAAGATTTTATTGTTGATTTAAGATTTAGATTAAGGAAAGCCCATCTGAAATGGACACGTATTACATTGAACAATCATATGCCTTAGGGCCCTGACACATCAAGACAACAGTTGGCCTTCAGCCACTGTAAGGCAATCGGTGAGGATCTGTCCCCCCAGTTGGTGCAGTGTGTCCTAAACCATTTGCCCCAGTCAGCCCTTGTGGGCCTTTGTAGACTGGTTTTCAGCCAATTCCGTATCAGAGATGGCGGTTCCCATCTGTGCATAAAATCACTCTCATCGGCAGTTTAGCTCAACGCACAAGAAGATTAACAGAAGTAAGGGAAGCAAACAAACGTCTACCGTCAAGAGGGTGTCAGATCTCAACACACTTGTTATATTAGGTAAGATTATTTTCTTAGCTACTGAGCTCTTTAGCAGAGATGGTTCTTAATTGTTATTGTTCACTAGTGCAAGTTAAATATCATTTGTTCTGTCAACATTGGGATGTGTTGGTAATGTGCTAACTTGAGTTTTCCCTTTTTTAATGAAATATACAGACTATCACGACTGCCGATACGGAGAGTTATTTCCTCTCATACCAGCGCAGTACATATGTGCTGGTCGACTGTTGGCTGTAGTCTTTGTGTTGTGTTCAAGTGCAACTTTTTGGCCGAGGCACATGAGAAGTGAGGCGATGCAACACTTGGCCTTCGTCATCGCTCATTCTTTGATGTCGGTTTGGTGTGTCGAGGCCTTTACAAACATGTTTTTTTTATGGACAGCTTTCATTTACAGTAACTATTTGAAGACTTCTAACAAGCTTAGAAGGTGAGTGCATGCTTTAAGCACAGACTGCCAAGCTAAATGTAAATTTGGGATGAGAAGGAGTCTGTCATAGTGAGGGATGCGATTGTGATCTTCTTTTCTGCTGTATTAACCAGACAATTTGAAATACTTGCACCGGCTGCAGAAAATTGCCATTGACTTCAATTGTTTGTTTTGGAAAATTAAGAAAATAATGGACACGGATTATTCCGTCTAATGCGTGAAGCAACCCGTAAAAGAAACGAGGATGACTTGGAAAGAGGGTGAAAGACAAGGCCGGCACACACAGTGATGGGAGGTGTGGATGAAGAGGGGGTGTGAAGGAGACAGAAAGGACTGGGGAAGAGAATGTGGGGGACAAGAAGAAGGCAAAGTGGCAGTACAGAAGAAGAGGACAAGGCTAGAAATGCACATGAAAGGGTGAGAGCACTGAGGAGGAAAGGGAGGTGGGGAAAGATAAAGAGTGGAGGAAAAAACATAAGGAAGACGACTGGAGGGGGAGAGAGCAGTCAGAGAGGGAGAGGAAGAGGGAGCAGGGTGGGGGTTGTGGCTTCCCCTCTTGACTGCTATTGATTTTCTGTAAGCCTCAGAGTGCATCAGCTATTTCTATCCATTTCCTCCACCTCTCCCTCCCTTTCTCATCCCCCACCCCACCTGCACTCAGCTCAGACACCCTCCTCACACATCCTCCTCCTCCTCCTCACACTCTCCATCACTTCATCACCATCCCTTCCTGCCGCCGATCTATTTCCCTATCTGCCCGGCCTCTCTCTCTCTTCCATATATTCCTGCTGCTTTATCTCACAGCACCCACATTTCCTTGCTTTCCCTATCGCACCATCTCTGTCCGTGATCTCCATCACCCTCTCTGTTGCAGTCTTTCTCTATTAAACTTCCCTTCTCGTGTCATACAGAAAAAAGGGGGAAGGGGGTGAATAGAAAGGATGGCTGGATAGATAAGATGATGGATAAGTGACGGGCTAACTTAACAAATCACCAGGTGAACAGAAACAAATGGGTGGAAACATTGTCGACTGCTGCAGAACTTGTACCAATTTACATATTAAGAAAGTAAAGACAAATTTCAGTGGGGCATATGTGTAACCCACACACACATATAACGCACCTCTCACATCACCCCGCCTCCTGAACACATGTCACAGCACACTTCACACCCTAGTGCAAAGCCGAGTCGAGTAACAAGCTGGCATACAGGCTTAAAATAGGCGGACATGTAACGCCTGCCCAGCCATTACCTGCCTAACACTGCTTCGCACGGGCCTGATGGCAAGTGTGTGTGTATGTGTGTGTATAGAAATGGGACTGATTCTACCTCTCTCCCACTTCATTGTCCTCCTCCATCTATTTATTGTTCTCTCCTTCCTCATTATCTTTCTCATTATCTTCCTCTCTGTTCTGTGACTGCTGCAGTCCTTGAGGTTGCTCCTCCATCCCGCACTTCTTCTCAAGTCTGAAAACCGCTTCTACGTCCCACAGAACACGCGCAGGTGTTCAACATACTTGATCGCAAAGTTATTATAGGCGGCGGTATTGCTTTGGCCGCACTGAGAAAACACTGGAAACACAAAGACACAAAACCTGTTTTCAACTCTAGAATCTAGATAAAATAAAATGCATGAGAAAATAAATGTAATGCTAATTCTTCCTTGACCAACCAGTCACAGCTGGATTGAGTCACACAGCACTGCAAATACACATGATGTGAAGTTGAAATTTTGAAGGTGAGCATGGTATTTAATTTAAAAGCACACGTGAACTACCGAGAAACTCTTTTCATGTAACCCTTCACACGAATAAATGTATGTCATTTTTGCGGAGGCATGTTTTGATGTTTTGGTTTGAGCCCTTTGACACACCCCTGACATACCTAAGCTTGGAGTATTTTTTCACATGGTTAATAACAGCCTATATAGCCTTATAGAAAGCTCCCACCTGAGAGACCCTACAAAAAGACATTAGTTTGCCTCATTATGTTTCTTTCAAAGTAAGAGACACTGCTTTAAAATATTAGAGTCCCCGTTCACACCACAATCGGTTCTGCTTGTTGTGACTTTACTTACTGTTTGCAGAAGGGTGTATGTGCAGAGTTTGACGCTAGACGATCGCTTTTTCATTCATCTCCTGAAGGGGAACATTTCTCTGTGCTCACCTTAGATTGGAGTTTAAGACATGTGCATACAAGGACGATATCTTGGCATCACAACCTCTTTGAAGACAGATCGCGATCAAGTATGCGGTGTGCACAAGTGTGATGTTGAAAACTGAAACCTCCAGTGCGCACACACACTGAGAAAGGACTTTTCAGTGAAATGACAGGCATGTTGTGTCCAGAAGCTGAACTGCTGAATTGAAAAACATTTGCATATTCTTAGATTCAGGGGGTCTTGAAAAATATTCCATTACTCACTTTAAAGACCCTATGTGCGTAGGCCTGCAAAGTTTATCTTTAAGACTCATAGCGGCAGTATATGAGCTGTCTTTAGCGACTCCCAAAATTAACCCATTGCATCTCATCATCTTGTTGTTATATTTCTGGCTACAAAACTGAGAAGCTGTGTGCAGCAAGAGAGATGGCTGCTCGTCCTAACACACTGTAGGCATACAAAACACTAATACATGAAAAAATAATCCTTCAAAATGTTTTCATCTGAAAAGGAACCTTTAAAGTAGCTTCTATGCATGTTATCCAGAACACTTTAGGTGACATGCACCCTACCTCTGCCCTCTTGCTTTCACTTATGTTAACTTCATTCAGTGCAGTAAAAGCGTTTCTACGGTGACGTCAATCTGTATGTATGTATGCATACGTTTCTGACACTCCTGTTCCTGCTCCCAGCCCACCCAGGCAGCTACTAAACAAGGCCTGTGCACATACAGACACACAGTCAGTAGAAAGAGAACATGAACATACACATACTCCCTCACACTCCTTACTCTTTCTCACTCCTCCTCCTGTCCTCACTACCTCCCTCTCCCTCCTTATTCCCCACTGAAAGACAGAAGCCAGCTGAGAGGGAGCGTTAGGGGAGATAAAGTAATGGACAGAAAGGCAGAGAAAGATGACAGTCTTAATTCTCTTTTTCAATCATAAATCTCCACACTATGACCACAAACTGAGCTATCATCTCATTGAAACAACATTGCAAGGAGCTAAATGGAAATAACTTGTAAGAAATGTACTTGTTCTGTGTCTTTGGGGCGACAAATGCACAATTTATAGCCCCAGGATCAGTGGCAGTACATCTATGAAAGCTGAGTTTGAAATTAAAATATCATTTATTCTAAATTTGAGATCATTCTTTGCTTCGGTATTCTTCAGTTTTGGCTCAGTATATGACCACATATACTGCGCTACACGGCTTTATGGTGCTAATAATAAAAGGTAGGTGTCACTTTATTTGAATAAAGACAAACCACAGCAAAGACACACGAACATACACACACGCATTGGCTTTTGTACAACAGTTATATATGCTCTTGTATTCAGTCTATAGAGGTTTGTCCAAATCAGTGAATCGAAAATCAGAAAAGATATTGTCAGTATGTTCTAAACAGTCCTTCGTTTGCCAAAATACAAAAAGAAAAGGATGTTTTATTACAACTTAAAGTCTAAAAAACAACCAAAAATTATTTACAACCTAAGTCAGCATTCACAGGGATTTGCAGTGGGGAACTGAGTATGTATACATCTGCGCTGAATACTTTTCCTGATGCTTAAACAGAAGTGTAAACTTAGACTAGCTGACTAGCACGGACTTGCAGTGGGGAACTCAGTCCCAGTCTGGGTATGGCAGCAGTGCAAACTCTCTTTGCATAACCATTACAACAGAGGCGGAAAGGGGCAACAAGAGGTGGAAATAAGGAAGGACACAAACAGGGGTTGTGTTGAAATGACAAGAAAAAGCTGAAGAAACTAACTAGGGATGTTCTTAAATAATTTTCCTGACGTTTCAACGCCGAGTGTAAAGGTAGACTAATTGACTACTCTAGAAATAAGAAAACACTCAAAAATAAATTGGAAATTTAGCACAAACTTACCTATAAGTTTAAACATTGTTCGGAATAATATTGTGTATTAGAGCCATTTGAAATCATTAATCCTTTCTTTTTTTAATAACCAAATCTTATCTTAAATGCAGCTGACATTATCCTACATAAAATAGTGATTACGGAGGGTAGCTGTGTTTCATTGACTAGTCCACTAATCTTGCACATCCCTGATGCTAACAAACTGCTGCGACACAGGACGGCTACACAAGCAACTAGAGCTTAAAATTAAAAAGTGAGAGACCAACAAATGGTAGAATTGTTGGTGTCTTTGGCTGTTGATAATTAAATCTATAGTAAGTTGGATTTTAAATTGCATGCACAAAAAAATAAAATCTTGAAATATTTCAAAAGTTTTTAAGCTTGGGGGAGGTGGAAAAGGTTGTGTGTCTATTAAAGAGAAATGTGACTAAGTACAATGGAAATGGACTCATTTTATAAATGATGATATAGCATCACGTACTGTCACTACATAGGCCACTGCCGGTTCTCTTTGTCGTCTCATGATGACTTTTAAAACACTCATGTACGCACACAGAGCGGTTACCAGAACTCCTCCAAGAGCAAAGAGCTGTAATAGTAGTTTGTTATGACTCTCTCTTTTCATTGTTTAGTACACTCTCCGTTATTATATATCCATAGTTTGACTAGCGCTCTTTCAATTACATAATCTTTTTGCGCCCTCTTCTTCTGACTGGAGAATTAATGCCATCTACTGCTTATCTCGATGAGTCAACTCCCTGCATTTGAACAACAGCAGTGGATGGAAAAGCGCATTTTCTTTTGGCAATTTTCTGAAAATTCCAATAAAATTTGACAGATACCTACAGCACAGGTTTTGACATTATAATAACAAGGTAATCTACAGTCCAGTCAGTGAGAGGCTGTGAGATCAAGCTTCAAAACAACACAAATCCAGCTGCCCCAAGACATGCTCCTTCTCAACTGCATCCAGTGAACGTTGGAAACATGGATTTGCATCCATGTCACAACCAAACCACATCTGCTGGACATTCCCAGTCATATCAACTGGGATGGGAGGCTAACATGCAAACAGCAGGAGCAAACAACCTTCCCCTCCCTCCCTTCTCATTAACTCTCCGTACATTCATTCATGCATTTATCACACACATAGTTTCACCTACACACACAAACTTAACTGCCTCTATTCTCTGCTCTAGCCTCCTATATCCCACCCTCTACGGAGCCTCCATTTGCTCCCACCCAGTCATCTTCATCCTTCTCTGTCCAGTCACAGTATCCACTCCTCCTCCGAGGGTTGCACACTCAATTGCTGTCTGTGAAGCATGCTTCCTCTCTTTGCTTAGTTTACAGTAATACTCATGATGTCCTGCCTCCCTCCAGCCCTTTTCCATGAAACTTCCTCCTTTGGCCATTTCTCCTGTGCTTCCATCTAATTATCCCTCCCTTTCCTTCCTCATCCTCTCTCTGCGCCTGACCTTCCTAAATCTCACACACTGCACTTCATCCAAACATCAACTCTTATAACTGCCTAATCCAACCCATGACTTCTTTAAAAGCTGACTCTCATGTTGTCTCTATTTCCAGTCCAGTTTTTGCTCTCTCCCTGGCCTCCCTCTTGTATACTCCCTATATTTACCTTACTTAAGGCTTTTAGTGACCTTTGGTATTCTCTCTCCCACTCCCTCTTAAGTACATCTTGTTTTCAAACCCAAGCAGAGCCCATCTATTGGGTTTAAGGCCAATTTTAGGTCACCATCCTCTACCCCCAGGATCTCCTCTCGCTGACCAAAGTGACTGCTTTGTTGTTTATCTGGAGTGACGGAGTAGCAGGGAACCCCTGCTACTTGGTCGATCCAAGTGAAAGACTTTCTCTTCAAACCGGAGGGGGTTGCCTGGGCGACAAGACAAAGGAGAGTAAAAAAAGAAAAAAAAAGAGTGCATGTTTCCACTTCTGTTGCAGACAGAAGGATGGAGAGGATAGGAGTGGAGTGGAGGGGTAAAGGTAGAGTGGCAGGAGTGTCTGCCCCTCTGTTGCTTTGGGCAATCCATTAAAACGATCCCTCCATTAGACAAATGTGAGGGAGGAGGCCAGAGAAAATGGACCGGAGGGGTACAGAAAGGGTTGACTGATCTGGTGCAGGGTGGGGGGTGGAGGGGTAGTGTGACTAGCAGGGGACAGGCTGTGACAGAGTTGGGTCGGAATCAGGATTGGATATCAGCTGCTACAGAGGATGTTTTTATCCACTTGGACCAATTTGGCAGCAGTTTTAAGCATCTGGTGGGAACTTAAGATGAAGTACATTTTCTGTGCTTCTCTTTTGCACCTTGAGTCTAAATTTTGCAGACGTGGGCTCTCAAGGGTCTTTTTTACCTTGCAAGACATGTTAATTTCCTTAAAATGGTAAGCGAAGTGGTGTGAACAGTACATGAGATAGAATGTCAAAAAGGGGGTAGAAAAAAATGTGAGCACTACAAACTGTTTAAAACAAGCATGAAAGAGCGAGGCACAAAGGGGCCAAAAGATTTAGAATAGACTACGAGAGAGAGAGAGAGAGAGAGAGAGAGAGGGGAGGGATTGAAGAGTACAGGATATCATTAGCTTTCATGCCCAACGCAGGTGACTAGCACAGGAAGAATGGACTAAGTATCTCTCCTTCTCTCCCACTCTCTCCCAACAAGCAGGACCCATTCTAGAAATGGAAAGAGGGTCTAATAAAAGGTGTGTAGTGCTGGGACATGTCCAGCTAGCCAGCTGCTTCACTTGTATAAGAGAATATTCAACTATAAATTAGCCTTAAGGCTTCCTCTGGCTAATTTGACAATGTTAATAGCACTCAAATGCTGTCTGTTTTTTATTTCAATATCAAGCAACTGCTTTACGTTTGAAGCGCTCCATAACTACTAGATGACGCATACCCTTTTTCATGCTCTTTTACTACAGCCTTTATTATTTCCACTGAAAAAGACACACACCTATAATTTTTCCCATATTACTGTTCTTTTGTGTGCTGTGCATTTCAGGTCTAATTGAAATTAATTCAGATAATGAGTGAGCGTCTATAGAATTTTTAGCCAGTGCCTCCCCCTCTAGATCGAAATCCATTTGGTTAGAAATACAATACAGTCATTCTATCCATTGATTTGTGCTATCCTACATGACATAGCCAAGCTACTATGACAGAGTACAGGTCGTAGGTCACAGCAGACCAATAAACTCAGCCGATGACTAGTTCACTGTCTGTGGTGATGCAGTGCGACTTGCCACACTGATCTGTTTTTTAATTCAATCTTTTAAATCCTGTGTCTCAGTTCTTCCAGGTCTCTCTTTCTAACACAAACACAAAGCCAGCAAAGCCTCTACAAAGCTATGCCTTGCCTGTAACACACAAGTTGCTGGATAACCAATAGGCTGGCAGTTGAGAAGGGGCCTTTGTTTATGTATGTTCAGCTGTTTTTTCTTACTCTCACTCTCCCAGACAGGTAATTCCAGTCCCCACACACAACTGCTCAGTCTCCCATGTGCATGCAAACAGTTTTTGTTTAAAGGTGTCAGTCAACACACAGACTTTCGGGAACTGTAAATGTGAAATTTGGACTGGTAGAAAATAAGTTTTGTGATTTTATATGCAAATGTAATAATTTCACTGTGTGGTTGGATTGTGGGCCTGAAAGAAAAAAACACCTGTAGTGACTAATCTACATTGTGAGTTGCTCAATGAGAGGAATGACTGGGTTCTTAGTCAGTGCATGTTAAATTATCCCAACATGTAAAATCAGTATGAAGCGTGGGTCTGCTCAGGACAGAGCAAAAGGTTTTGGGTAAGAACATATATGAAATGCCTCTTAAACCCCTCCTTTCATTTAGCCCTTAAAGTTTGATTCTTTATAAATCAAATTTATGCTTTATTTTTTCATGCCTGTAAGGAACTGTGCAAAAATAGTAAGTCAAATCTTTCTGTCACCTTTTCCATTTGCTTCATTAAGAAATTACCACTTACCCCAAAGCACAGCAGGAGACAACTACCGACCAAGCATTTTCCTAACCTGAGAAGCCTGTTAGGTGTGATGAAAGAAAAGCTTTTCCATTGCCTCGCTGAATGCGAAACTCTAGCTGTGCTGTTTCTATGTTGTGTGGTTCACTGCACTGCATTCACTGTGTCAGAGTGCCCTCACATGTATTCTACACCCAGCACCAGTCCATGCACACTCTCGCTAAGTTTTGTTTGGCAGTGAGGCACAGATATCAAAGCATGGCTCACTCAGATAGTTACCAGCAGAGAACCCCCTGTCTGAAACAGAATATACCAAGCTCTAGGATAAAGTATGTCTGTTATTATAGAAGCCATGGCTATCTACTTTTATATCGCATCACACTTCCTTTTTTGTCACTTAGCTGATTCTCTTGTCCAGAACACGACATCGAGCAAAGATTTACGGTACTATGAATATGTGAATGTGAAGACAAACCTGCATCTTTAACAGCTACAGTCTTTAAACAGTCTGTTTATAAAATGAACTTGTGTCACCAGAATGATGTGAAAAGGGTAGATTTCTGTCTTGTTTCTTGCCCACAAGTTAAATCAACAGCCCAGAAAGCCAACCCAGGGTTATCTAGCCATCATGTGTACCTATGCCTAGTTTAGACAAAGATTAGCCTGTTTCCACTGTAAGCCTTGTTACCTAGCTACATCAATATTTGTGTAGTTGACTAAAAGTAGACATGCCACAGTGCCTTAAGAAACACAGTCTGGGTAACTAACTATGCACAGCAGTTCACTAAGCTTGAGGCTACCCCGGTCCACACCACAGACTGCTGTTGTTCATTTACCTACTGTATGTGCGAACTGTGTGCACCACATCCACACTGCAGCTCTGTGGCAAGCACATAAAACACCCTGTCTCATTAGAATAGAACAAATGTGTTCACACATGCACAGACACTTTTGTCATGCCAGCCCCTGGACAGTCCCCTCCTTCTCTTAATTTGCCTCTAAAAACACCCCCATGGTGTTAAACACCTCGACCTCTATCCCTTTAACTTGGTGCTTGTGCATAGATAAAAGTCGAATAAAACGTGTGATTCATCTGCCTCTCCTGGTCGAGGATACACTACCACATACACAGTCTGTGACAATGACAAGTGGGGACATTTACCTGCCGCCGGGATGCGGTGCGCTCCGGGAACCGAAGGCAGCCTCTGAATGCCGGAAGAGGCGTTACTTCCTGGGGCTCGAGACTGGTTCTCCGGGTGGTTGCTGTGAGCTCCAAGCGGTGCGCAACCGGCACCGTGCTGCTGCTGTGGATGTAGTTGCTGCTGCTGATGGTGGAGGTGGTGGTGGTGATGGTTAGATCCCATGACTCCGCTGCCGGTAATTCCATTCCCATTCCCACCACCGTACTGCTGGTAATATCCAGACCGAGAACGCGATCGAGTCCTTGGGGGCTCCATGGCCATTTGGTGGGGGTGGTGAAGTGGATGGAAGAGAAAAGAGGAGGACGCGGCTGGGGACTGTGGCGGAGAGCCGTTGGTGGATCCGGGCTGTACAAAGCCCCTAGCGCCGCTCTGGCTGTAACTATAGCCCCCGAGTCCTCTGCCCCCCTCCGCGCCCCCGTACTCTGTTCGCTCCGCCGACTCCGCCGCCCCCGCCTCGTCGAATAAATCAGCCCCTTTAGGGACAGGCTCCGGTGTGGAGGGCAGCCGGGGGCACACTCTAGGCTCCTGAGTCGTTGGCTGTCCAGCGGCTGCGATTGGCATTTCCTTTCGGGGGATTTCCTCTGTTTCTCTTTTTCTGCGTTTTTCCTCCGGTTTCCTCTCACAGAAGAAGCTCTTTAGCCACTGTGTGAAAACACAAAGTTGGAGAGAGGCTAACAGTCAAACTGGGCTCTTTGGTACTGTTCACACAAACACTTAACGTAAACCGCCTCTGCTTATTTAGATAAGCATGTGTGCTTTAACTTGGAGGTGTCTACTTCCCTCAAGTTTGTCGAAGTAACGTTACTAAACACAACGTGATTCCCCAAACTGGTTCAACAACTAACTAAACGACGTCCATTCGAGAAAACATCGATACTCTCTCACTTTTAACTAAACTACTGTGACCAAGAGGCAATAACTTGGGTTTAAAAATATCAGCTACTTCTACATGATAGTAGCGTTAAATATCATGGTTCACCGGCGACGTTTAGTTCACAACAACCGAGCACTGAGTACGGCCGTGGCTCGCTAGCTCACAGGAGGCTAACGCTGGGGGGACATGCTAACGTTAGTGCGCATAGCATACTGTGGTAAACGCGTTATGACGCTTATTCTAACCGTGTAACAACCGTGTTATCATACCCGATCGCTTTCTCACAACCGTATCAGTCCCCACGATGAGTTTAAGCCAACTTTACCCACTTTAACAACCATTTAAACTTGTTTAGTCAGTCTGCGTAATGTCGTTCACTAGCTTGGCAAGCCAAACCAACCCCTCCTCCTCCACCGACCAACACATAGAAAAATCCCGTAGCTAGCCACCCACGCCTCGAATCCCTTTAAATTGCTTGGTTAGTAGTAACAAAACAAAAAGGCTTTTTAAAAAAACTTACTCGGGGTGATTTCACTGAGCTAGGGTGAACCGGTTATGTTTTCCCAGCTGGGAAGGGGCAAACAGCAAAGCGCACAGAGGAAGATAAAAAGTGGTCAACCTAAAATTACAAAGAAAGAACCACGGCTAAAATTAACACGATCTTAAGGAATGACCCCGCCTCTGAGTCTACCGCTGAAACCCGGTCTCATTTCCCTGCCCTGAGTAGTTTTTCACAACAACTTACCTTCAATGTGCTCTCCTCGACTGTACTCCTGACTCGGATCTGTCGATAATATGGTGAGCCCAGCGTGTGAGTGTATGCGAATGTGTGTGTATGCGCCCAGTGTTCGCTTGGTGTCAGCGTGAAATGTGACAGACCGTCAACGCTCAAGTCGGATTTCACCAGGCATGCCCAATCGATACTGGAAAACAGAAAGCGTTTGTAGTTGCTTTTAAGCACACGCCTCGCCAATACAGTCACTGAGAACAAAACAACACGAAACTACATCTAAAAGTGTCCATTATGGTCCGTTTTCATCCACTTTACCTCAGAAACACGAGTTTACCGGCATTGTGAACCCGTGGATGATCGGCGATCGATTATGCTTCCTGTTAAATCAGAAGCTGCGGATAGCAGAGAGGCAGGCTAAAAGGGGCTTTAAATTATTTATTTACAAATACCAAGCCTACCCATTGCAGCTGTTTCTTCTGGAGCCCGAAAGTTCGCCTTAAGAATAACTATTCGCTGTGTTTGCAAAAGTTGCGTGCCGTTTTACAGCGGCTAGAAAACAAGACGGAGACATAAAGAAAATAAATAGCCTAGTGACAAACGGGGAAAAAAGAGCACGTCTGAAATAAATTGGCCTAATTCAATTCTCACCATCAAGGCAAAAGGGAGGCGAGTCTGCTTGTGTGACACGCTGCTTGTGAGCAAAATATCTCAACGGATAGAACAAGTTTGTGCATGTGTCTTCACCCCCACGCTCACAATTTTTGCTCCTTCTTACATTAGTGAAATGTACTGAGATATGGCAAATTCTCACCAGCAATGAATGAAACCAGAGACTGTTTTTTTATGTCAAAGGTCACGATATGGCCTGCACAGAAATGTATGTGTATGCCATATTGTGTTGATATTCTGTGCATCCTCTGTGCGAGTTTGTGAGGGGTGTGATGGATGACATGTGAAGGGAAACATGCATGTGATCTCTGTCTGCCTGTCCTCTCTCTTTCACACACACACCTAAAACCCATCCCAGTCTTTCTCACCTCCCATACTATATTCCCTTGGTCTTGTTCTCTCATTTCACACACACTCAACCCCAACCCATCAGCACCACTCCTAATACACACACACACCCAACACACACACACATTCTCTCCTCATTACACTCCCTTTCCCTACTTTGATGATATGCAAATATCCCTCCCACCCTCCTTCCCTCACTCCTTCTCTCCTCCCTCCCTTCCTCCCTCCCTCCCTCAAGCAGCAAGCCTGCACACACACATACACATCACACACACTCACACACAGGCTAATGCACTGTGGCAGCGTCCACAGACAGGCGGGGAGGATCAATTTTTCACCCAGTGTGCTACCGATATTCATAAGATAAGGCCACAGAAGAGAGAGGAGAGAGTGAGGAAAGGGAGGGAGGAGAGAGAGAGGGGTGGGGGAAGGAAGGGGAGCAGCAGAGATGGGGATAAGGAAAATGGCGAGTGGGTGTAATGAAGGAGAGTCTGAAGAAAGGGTGTCCAGGAAAAAGGGTGAAGCAGAGTGAGAGGAGAGGGGAAGGAGGCTAGGGAGGATGAACACGGGTGAGAAAGTAGAGAGGGCGGAGAAGTCTCGTGGGTGTGCAGGAGGGTGGAGGCAGGATGAGTAAGTGGGTTAGGGGTGGTAGGAAAGGGGGATGGGGTGGAGAGGGCTCTGGGGGATGGGGTTGGGAATGGATGGGGTGGTAAGGGAAAACGAGGGATAGTGTGTGTGTGTGTGTGTGTGTGTGTGTGTGGAGGGGGGTTATTTTGCTGACGTGCTCTCTTATTGGCTTGTTCAAACGCTGGGGGAGGGGCAGCCACAAACCATACTCTCACCAGCTGTAGGGAAGAGCAGAGAAACAAAGAGAGAGAGTGAGAGAGAGGAGGGAGGGGGGCAGATATGTGTTTTAATGTTGATATTCTGGTCTAATTAGATTCCTGTCTAAGTGGCGGAATGAATGGTGCTGATCAGATAGAAATGGGCGTAGTAGAAGAGGGCGCAGGCTTTTGTTTGAGTTGGAGAATTCTGTTTTTGGTGAGCACAAGGGGTTCTTGATCTATAATTCAATTTCACTTGAGAGACAGAGAGAAGCAAATTGCCAACACTGTCTCTTATGGACTCAGATTTGTTCGTATTGTGTGGAACAAGACTGAATGTCTTCTGAGAAACAGCTGAATTTTAGGTGACACGTCATTCCTTTCATACCTTCCAGCGTTGCCTAGCCTACTCATTACGCAATATGTTTTTGAATTCGATATGTGACAATAAGGCGTTTCAAATGATCCAAGTGGTTGAGCTTTGACACAAAGTTCACTACAAAAAGAAAAGCATATGGCCGTACACTCTACAGCATCTACCTCGTCCATATGTATAAGTGTAAAAACATTGACCTGCCTTTAAACATGTCCATAAATTAAAAGAAAATTAAGTAGAACGCACAAACAGCATAGAAAACGAAATACCATTCCAGCACACACAAGAAGGCAGATTGAGAGCCATGTGTTTGTGGAGCCCAGCTGAACCCCGCCTGCTAAACCAGTCCGCTGGCTGTGACAGACTGACAGGCAGGGAAATAGAGAGGGTGGTGTGTGTGTGTGTGTGTGTGTGTGTGTGTGGTGTGTGTGTGTGTGTGTGTGTGTGTGTGTGTGGTGTGTGTGTGTGTGTCAGAAGGGAACACGAGAAAAACAGAAGAGAAATTGAGACAAAGAGGCAGATTGACCAACGCAGACGGACACCAAAAATGAAACAGAAAGGAGAAGAGACAAACAGGAGAGCCACAGCGACATAGACAAACATCCAAAGAGAAAACGAGAGGGACGCACACTGTAGTCATACATGGAGAATGAGAGAGAGCGAGCAGAGAGTGGAGGAAGCCAAGCTTTCTGTGGCTTAGCCAGACTGGAGCGGTGGGACTTGGCTGGCTGTGGACCCTTGGCTTCACTATTAAAGCAAGGAAGAAAAAAAATCACAGTCAAAAAATGAAAAGGGCAAAGAGCTATGCCAAGAATGCACAGGCAAGAAGCAACACATTAGGTTCTTTCCTTCTGCCTGCCTCTCTGTTTCCCCCAAGCAGATCTAAACAATAGGTGGGACCAGCCATGAGAACCCTACTGAATGACTGAGGTCAACTCTCTAAGTTTGAAACTGTGTATAATAAGCGTATCATCCTCTTTATATACTGTTTTCCTTTTTCTGTTTTCTCCTAAGTAGCTTTAAGGCTGTTAAAATCACTTTATTCCAAACAGTTTGGCTGTGTCATATACTGTATATTCTGTATCTGATTGTTCCAACTCTTGATGAAGCTTGACGTTTACTTAAGAAGAAAGAAAGAAGTATTTTCAAGGCTTCGTCATTCAGTCAACTGGAAACATTTTAGATATCTTGTTCATCATTTTATACACATTTTCACCAAACTCAGTCTCACATTTTGAGGGCCTCTGAAAATATTGCAGTCTCCATTAGTCCTATATGGGGAGGCTGTGGCTCAGGAGGTAGTGCGGCTGTCTACCAATCGGTAGTGATAGGATAAAGTATCTTTGAGTAAGATACTGAATCCCCTCCCGATGATATCTGATGAGCAGGTTGTACCTTGTGTGGTAGCCTTGGCCGCAGTACTTACATTTGTGTGAATGGTTCCTGCAGTGTTAGAATTTAATGTAAAGTTCAGCAGGTTTAATCAATGTTCGCTGCATGGCCTGAGTTTGTAATGACTGGCTAACTAGTCGGTCACACTGTGTGGTCTCTAGTGTCACTGAAAAAGTTCTAGATCATTTATTACACTCTGGAAATATCCTTGTGTGTGTTGTGTTAGAACAAGGCAATTTTGCAGCCACACTAGTGTGCTGTACTAAGCGAGCCCCCCAGAACAGTGCCAGCCAATTGAAGGCAATTTGACATAGTGGCCAAACCGTGGAACTACAACTTTGAGGTCTATCGCATGATGCCATTGGGCCTAAATATACTTTTTCCTATGGACTTATACTGGGAAAGAGACATCTGTAAATCAGTGGATGCATTTTTTCAAGCAGGACAAATCTTGCGAAATATCTTGTTTCACTATGAGCCATTCGATCTGATAACATTTAGAAAGTCCAGAGGAGCCGCACAATTAAATCACAACATTCCCATTCAAGTTAGTGAAGGGCTAAACTGGAAGTTAGCTGCTCGACCTACAGAAGTCTCTAGTGCACTTGCTTTATGTGATGAACAATACTGAAGATTCGTTAAATTGTATACCCAGAAAGTTGAACTTTTTTGGGTTCATGCACCACTGAGCAACTTTCATAGGAATGAACCGGGCCCCACCTCCAATGCTGTATCCAGTTCTCTTTATAAAGTATATCCATGGCACTTAAGCACCGCAATGGTTTGAGCTAAATGCTAACATCATGTTCTGCGAGTATGTTGTTGGCCGTGCTCAACATCTTAGTTTAGTGTGTTAGTATGCTAACATATAATCAGTAAAAATAAAATAGTATAGCTGAGGCTAGCTGAGGCTGATGTGAATGACATTAGTTTGCAGATATTTAGTCATAAACCAAAGTAGACCTATAGCACACAGATGTGACCTGATCATGGAGCTAGAAGAAAATTCTGCTTCTCCACTTAGGCTATTGTAATTCATTCAGAGGGAGGCACAAATGTCTGTACCAAAATGATGCCAGTCCATCTGGTAGATAATGCAGTATTTCACTGAACAAGTCAAAATGGTGACCTGCTGGTGGTACTCAGTGAGAAGTATCAGATTTCTCGGCAATCCATCTAATAGTTGTATAGATGTTTTACTAAAAGCTATGGCAGCTTGAGAAGAAATATCAGAGGATCTTCAAAGTAAGTAAGATTCAGGGTAATTTATACTCCCTTTATGTACAAAAATAATTTTAAAAGTAAACGTCACTGCCCTCAGACTTTCATTCGTCCTTTATGATGGCTTAGATACAGCCAATAGAAGGCACTTGAGGGCAGAGTCAAAAGTTTCACACAATGACAAACAAGGTAATGGTGGAGGACGTCGAAATATTGTACCTTTAAATGGAAGCAGCATTGTAGATGGCGGTGGTCTGTGCGGCCATTATGAACATATATCCTGACATGTGGACTGAGAATTCTTTTCACTATGCTACTGATTCATTCCAGTCCACCATTAATTCAATTTCTTCATTGTCTCCTACAGTTGTATCTCATTTGAACTACGCTGAGCTGCCTCCATGATCTTCTGGATCTTCTCAAGTTTTCAGAAAACATGCACAAATACAGATGAAATGAATGCAGACAGAATGAGTACAGACAGAAGGCTCTGTCCGTCTCCATCTCTAACGTTAAGCACAAATGAGCCCTTCATCCTCTGGGAACCATGAATATTTGTACAAAATTCCCTGGCCTTCCATCCAGTACTTGTTTTTTCAGTCTGGACCAAAATGGTGAACAGGCCGATTGACTGAGCGACTTGCCAATAGCTGAGCTAAAAATGCATTAAATAATCTCAACTTGGCCTTTACTGTGTTTACTCTCTTTTGTTAAGCAGCTCTTGGAGTTAATAGTGTGTCAACAACAAATGGAGGGTAGAAGTTTAGTTCTTGGTATGTATGGCATGATGTGTATTTTAATGTGTGTGTATGGTATTTCAAGTGTTGTGTTTGTTGTCATTTGGAGGGTTGGTAATGCATATCAGCCCTGAAGAGAATTGAAAGTCAGAGCGGCATCAACACCTGGGTAATTTATGCCACTGGCACACACACACACACACACACACACATAAACAAAGAACATTCCTCCATTGGTTTCTGCACAGACCATACAAAACAACAAAATATCCCATAATGCAATCTAACTGATCCAGCTACTCACAGCTTCTAATCATGTAATAGTTGCCATGCCATAATCATATCACCACATAGAGGCACGAGGGGACTTATAGGCTTTGCCAGATTAATAGTGAAAAACAAGGACTTATTTTCTTGACTTTTCCATCCGCTGATACCCTAAATAGAGGATTATAGCCTTTAGATCGTCTGACTCCAGAAAGGCCATCACCGAGGGGATATTTGTGGAAAACATACCCCAGAAATGGCTTGCCACACCATGGTGCACCAAAATATCCAACCGGCTGTGCCAGATGAGCACCACAATGGCTTTGACACAGGGAAGGGTGAGAGATTTTCTTTGGCTTGGATAGAAAAGCTTAAGCTGTTTCCCTTTCTGCGGTTAATGGTCTGGTGATTCAAAAGAAGCAAGGAAAAGTCATTGTGAAAACTGATATTTTCACAAATGACAATATCAGAGGAAAGCAAAAAAGTTCCTCAAACAGGTACCACAAAGTAAATCGCCATGTGGCGCTTTGGTTATCTTCATCTATCAAATGTTTGAAATGCTGCATGATTTTGTTTGCCATATGTCTTGTGTTGCGAGCCTGATTGTGTGTATGCAGCTGAGATGCAACCCCAAAGCCATGTCATATTCTGGGCTTGGGGGAGAAAGGAGGATGCCAAGAAGTGAAACGTGATGACGAGTGGGTGTGTGTGAGTGAGTGGGGGGAAAGGAAGCCTTCCAAAGCCTCCTTTTTGCTCTGGTGTGTGTGTGTGTCTATGTGCGTGAGTGTACTTTCATGTGTATGCACATGTGATCAAGAGTGCATTTATGTGTGGGAAGAAGGAATCCTTCCAGCCGTTTTCTTTCCTGAGCCTCTTCCTGTGTCCCCCCCCCCCCCCGCACACAATTCTCAAAGCCGGCGTCGGAGGGTTTGGCCTCGGCAAGATCCAACCCACCAGAGGAGACGGAGGAGAGGAGCCAGTGTTTCTCTCCCTCTCTCTATCTCTCTCCTCCGAGCTCTGTCTGTTTCCACCACTCACTGAATGTTACTATAAATCCTGTTCACACACACTCACACAAACATTCCCACATCCCTCCATCCAGTGTGTGTTGGTGTATCTCATATGACTTGGCAGAAGTGAACCATGCATATGTGCGTGCCAGTGCGGGAATGTGTGTGTTAAGAGTTTTGGCAGTTTTCTTAACGTAGCCTTACCAAAAGATCCACTGGGAAATGTGGTTTTAACGCCCCCTCTTCTTCTCTCCTCTTGTTTCCTTTCTCTCTCCATTTCACAATTACATTGCCTCTGTTTCTCCATGCTCTGCTCCCTCTTTCTCTTTAATTTCTCCTTTCTCTCTCAGTTCCTTTACATTCTCCTCTAATTCAACCTGTGGAAATCCTCTCTGCTTCTCCTTCTAGCCATTCCCTTTCGCTCTAATGACTCCAATCTCTGCTTTTTTTCCTCCTCTCTTGCATATTCACTATCTGTTCTCTATTAAAATAATGACATCATCATTTGCATAAAAAACATTGTAAGCTGTGCATGCATAGAGGCCTGCGATTCAGGATGTAACTCTCCTAGTGCTGTCCACACACAATGAATGCTGATGGAGAGACATGATAGGCTATCCTGTAGGGAAGGCTGGTCAGATGAAAATAGCTACTTGGTATTCCATCCCTCTGCAAAGCATGACACACAGGAGGCTGGCAAATATGCAAATGATGAAATACTTCATATATTTCATGGCCTTCTGAAGTTCATCAAGAACAGAAATGAGGTTTTTGGGATGCGTGAGGGCTGGGAAAATAAAACATCACAAGTGTTGTAATTTACATGGTTGTCGAGCATGCATGTATTTGAAAAGTAACTTAGTACTTTTACTCGAGTACTGTACTTGAGTACTTGTATTTTATTTGATTACTCCCATTTAAGGCCACTTTATACTTTTACTCCACCTCATCTCAGAGGGAAATATTGTACTTTTTTACTCCACTATATTCATCTGGCAGCTGCTACAATTTGAGGGTGAAAAGTTTTACAAATATGAATGTTTATTGTTATTGATTACAGTACCCAGCAGTGTATGAAGTCATTAAAATAAGTTATAAAAAAACTGACAAATGCTACTTGTTTGATGTAAAAAATAACATCAGACAAACTTTTAAATCAAATCAAATCAAAATAAAATAATGACACACAAATATGTAGCAATATAAAATGCACACAAATATAAAATAGAATAAAACCGTAAAGAACAAGTGCATGCATGTACACATGTATGTTTTAAGATTTGTCTTAAAAGTGTCAATGGAAGGGAAGCACTTGATTTTGATTCCTACATTACTAACGCCAACATCCCATTCTGATCATTTCATATTTGTACATTCAATTTAAGTGTTAGTATTGAATTTCAAGTTCCTCACACTTCTCCAGAAATTCACCCTTTCTACAGGAATACAATGATTTATTTATTTGTATTTAATTTTATTTCTTATTTATTTATTGTTTTAACATTAGTCCTAACCATTTGTATTTTAAACATGACTATTGCAGTCAAATTGCATTGTAACTTTTGGATACTTTCAGCTAGCAATTAGTTTTTGGCCTAATGTGTACATTGTATTTGTATTTGCTTTATATGTTTACCCATTCTCTAACACTGTAAATATGTATGGAAAAAAAGGTAAACAATAAGCTTGATTTTTAAGTACTTCATTTTCTGCAATACATGCAGACTCTGACATCGTTGCTTTGGCACAATTTGCATCTACTTTTTGGCATTATTCATTATCTATGATCACCACCAAAAATATTCTTTTAGTTTCAATATCACTTACCATAAGTTTGCTTTTTGGATTTGTTACAACCAAAGATGATGAATTTGGTCTTTCATAAAGTTAGTGATTTTTTTTTTTTTTTTAAATAAACCAGTTTCAAATTCTTACCATTACATTGTAAAATGTTTTATTCTGCAAATAAAATAGAGTTGAAGAGAGTACTCCAGCGATTTAGCACTGCAGTCTTGTTACACTGTCAGACTAACAATAGGCAGTTAAAAGGAAAGACTAAAACTGATGCAGCAAAACCAGAGATATCTTTTTTTTTTATTGTACGCATTCTTCTTATGTGTCAAAAAATGAAGCCTACACTAACAATAAAACTCAACAGCCAACAGTTCAGATTCAGGTGTGTTAAAAGACTATTTCACCCACAAAAATGACCATTTATATATAATAATTACTCACCACGTGTTACCTTGAATTCTTGAAGAAAACGTTGCTTTTCTGGCATGCCTCAACAATAGACGAAGAATCCAAAAACGCAAACATTCTCTTATGAATGGAAGTTATCAGGGACCACATTTAATGACAGTAAACCTATATTGATCATCTGTTCTGGAAGTATAAGTGTCATTTATCCAGTCGTATGCTCTGTATTTCCCAAACACATATATTTACACTGAAATATTATGATATTAAACATTTCTGTCCATAAGTAAGACACCCTGGGCGTGCCTGAGCATGCGCGTGCATGAGCTTCACTCAAGCAGAGTTCAAATGCACGCTTGTGCCCAGACACGCTACTCGTCAGTGCAGAGGCTGTTTGTATTGTGTTTTAAATCATAAAATGCATATGTTTGGAAAGTACTGAGCATAGGACTCATGTTCTTTGAGGGCATTTTTCTGCTGATACTTACAAAGTTTTACTAAAATTTGCTATACCAGAGTTTTATTTGTAATGGTGTCATTCTACCTTGAAGTATTGATACTTTTACTCAAGTAAAAGATCTGAATACTTCTTCCACCACTGTATTTTCCTGCCTGCTATCATGCAGTTGTAGCCTACGTCTCTTTGGGTAATTCATAAGCAAGAAACAAGTCCCATTGACAGTGATAGGGATCGAACCACACAGACGTTTGCCTGTCCTCCACAGTGACTCCAGCGACCCCGTTCTGCTCTGCAAAGTTCATCAGAGTTCATCTTCTTTGTCCCTGATGAGCTGAGGCCGGCTACTGTCTCCATCCTTGTCTCGCTCATCTCTCCTCACCCCTGTCCCTTCCCAGGTCTACTTCCATCACCTATCCCGAGGGGATAACTGCCTACACACACACACATACACGGATACACACACACCTCCCCCTCTCTCCCTCAAACCAACCCAACCTCACCCTGCCTCTCCCTCTGCTCTTTGGCTGAAGCCTCTTTATGTGATGTCATTGAGGAGAAGTACAGCCTTTTGGTGTGTGTGTATGGGGGAGTATAAAGGGGTGTATGGTGTGTGTCTGTGTGAGTCAGTGAGCGGGGGCGTGCATGTGTATGTGACAGGGAAAGAGAGAGAGAGAAAGAGGATCGACAGAAAGAAGGAAAGAAAGGCACAAGTGTCAGGTTTCTCTTCTCAATTCAGAGGCTCAACTTGTTTTTAATCTAGAAAAGAGGGTGAAAACAGCAGGAAAGGAGAGAAGATAGCTGGGAACTTGAGCTGGTGACAGCTGTTTTGTCCCTTCTCTCCTCACCCCTCTTTCATTCTCTCTCCCTCTTTCTGTCTCTTTCTACAGAGTCATGGCTGTGTACCCAAAGCGTTTGTATAAACATATATACAACCGTCCACAAAATGATGCCTATTTACGGGCCTTAAATCTGTTATCATAATGAAAAGATGTGATTAGAGATGCTGCCTGTCCCCCTTTTTTTTTTCTCCTCCGATAATATATGGCTTTTCAAATCACATCTTTCTCTTCCTGTGACGTCTCACTCACCACATCCTGGTTTTGACTTCACAAGACGCCGACATATCTGCAGTTTAACGGTTTTCCTGTCAAATTTCAGTTCACACACATATGCTCACATATGCTCTCGCGGCATATATTTTCTCACAACGCCAGCTCAAAGTGCAACCACACTGTACGTTAAATAATTATATACCATCATGGTAGGCTACTGTCCAATCTGTGGGAAGCCCGTCTACTTTGGTGAGTGTGACCTCTTTAATTTTTTACTCAATATGTCTGTCTTCCTCTGTCTGTCTGGCATTTTTTTCTCTGGCCTTGTTACCCTGATTTCTCTGTCTGTCTCTCAGTGTCTTACATTTACTTGTTTCATTTGAACAGGAAAAAGTGTTAATGAGAATGTTCTGGTTGTAATGATAATATATATATATTTTAAAGATCACAAAAGTAACAAGGTAAATGGGATAAAAAAAAAAGTAATAAACGTGAAAATGTTCTCATAATATTAATAATAAACCTTTTAACCTGCCAAACACAGGTGCAGCTAATAATGTTAACGATGGCTGCATTCCATTTAGATGTATCAATATTAGGACCCTGTTATTATGCTGACTGGAACAGAGACATTGTTAACATTATTTGTTACACCTGTGCTTTTCCCTCTATGACAAGTTAATATGGGCCTATCTGCTTTGAAAAAGGGGCTTTGATATTTATTCAGATATGTGCTACACAGGTTTTGGAGGTCTATTTGCCGATATGTCTGGCTCTATTCTCTGGTCGGAGGACAAAAAGAAGGCCTTTCTGTCTGGCTTTCTCATTCTCTTTTCAAACACACGCACACACACTACATACACACACACACACACAAATGTACGCACACGTATCCATGATAACAACAGGATGTGGGTCTAGCCAAACGAGCTTGCACGCTGCTCTCTGGGTTTCCTCCTCACCTTCTGTCTCTTTTAGTTGAGTCCCCTCTCACACTCAGATCTCCCTATTAAAAGCACAGCTCCTAAAGCAACTGTTTCTAGTCTATTGTTGTTGTTCTGGTTGCTCTTGCTTCATAGCTAGTAATTTTTTTACTTTTTTATTCGCATGCCAGCTAAGTTCAAATTCTCTGATGTGACCTGGCCTACTTAGCTCATTTCCTCCACCACTACACCCCCTGGTTCAGTGAACTGATGAGAGTAGCAGTCTATATTCTGAACCAGACACTTGAATCTCACTCCTTGTGAATTTATGTGTGCCAAGGCAAAATTCCTCTGACTTATTGTGAAATAGGCTATAATAGACTGTATAAAATTATGGACATAGCTATCGTGACGCCAGCCATTGATTTGTGGACTACCATTTTGAAGCCTCGGGTTCTGCGTTTCAGCAGTTGCCATCTTGGTGTTTTGGAGCCAGAAGTGACACCTCGCAATTAGCCTGTCGCTCAAGCTCTTAAATTTACATCATTTTAAGCCTTTATGAAATGTAAACAAGTGAGTTATATAAATATTTACCTACCGTACAGTTGTCCAGAACGCTGAAATCAGCCATGAAAACCCAAAACCCGTTTTTTAACATGTTTATATTTGCTGTAAAGCTGGGCATTTTAACATGGGGGTCTATGGGGATTGACACGTTTCGAGAGCCTGCCTCAAGTGGCCACTCAAGGAATTGCAGTTTGTGGCAGTTCAGCACTGGCTTCATTTTTTTAAGATATAGATTTTTTAGGCTATTTGCCTTCATTTGATAGGACAGATATAGTATGAAAGGGGGAGACATAAGGGGGGATGACATGAAGCAAAGGGCCATGGGTTGGAATCAAGCCTGCGGCTGCTGTGGCAAGGACACGGCCTTTGTACACGGAGCACCTGCTCTACCAGGTGAGCTAGTGGGTGACCTGTTGGCTTCATTTTCCAGGGCTGAGGGTTGCAGCTTGTGAAATATCCATAAACAAGTACAAGTTCACAATAGCTGCGACCACATATGCCACATGCATCCATGCATTGCCCTTCTTTGCCAGTTGGCACGAACAGTTAATCAGCTGTTCTTTGGCTCATGACCAATCTTTCCACAAAATCTTGGACATGTCTGTGGTTCCATGTGGAAGTTCTGGGCCTTTATGACGTAGGCCACTCCCATTGCCTCCATCCTGTTTAGCCAATTGGCATGAACAGAAATATACACCTTCACACACACCCACACACACTTGACCTCCATGCTAAATATCAACCTCCTGGGGAAAAACTGTGGCCGCCAAGGGTGGGGAAATTTTTGTAGGCTGACCATACCACAATGGAGTGCGCTACAGAGCTGCTGGTGGCAGCTAAAAAAACACCATCCCACATATGTCCTCATTTTCTTTGCTGCAGGTGAGAAGAAGAGGTCCTTAGGGAGGGACTACCACCCTCTTTGTCTCAAGTGCCAAAAGTGCAACAGACAACTCACAGCTGGACAACATGCTGAGGTATATGAGGACAATGACTGAGGAAAAATATAAGGAAAATAGCATAAGAATGATTGAATGAATGTGTCGGAAGATGCAATAAACATGTCCTGCTTACTGTGTTTCAGTATGATGAGAAGCCATACTGCTCACACTGCTACCTGAAGATGTTTGGGCCAAGAGGTACTGCCTTCCCACTGTGAAATCATACATACACGAACACACACACACACACACACACACACACACACACACACACACAAACACACATTGGCACCCACATGCAATCTCTGAATGTCTTTTCCCTGTGTGAATCTTTCTTGACAGGTAACAGGTGACTGGTGTCGCCATGGCACAGTGCAGCTCCTTCACAGAAGACACCAGACTGAGCCAACATGGACCAGCGCTGACATACAAAAGACACACAGGGCCTGTTTACTAGCCGAAAAATTAGTAAATTTATAAATAAATATAGATGATACAGAGATATTTAACAGTCCATCCACGTCATTTACACTTCCACAAAATGAATTATTTGTAAATGTGTGATGACCACTTGATGCCACGTGTGTGATTGTTCACTTTTATAATGTAATTGAATTTTGTATATTGTAAGTCAGTATTAATAAATGCATTTTTTTAAACATTCCAATGTCAAACCCTGGTGGATGTCTCTGTCTCTGTGGTGGACGGTGTAATCAGGAGCCCACATGCTCATATCTGGGCACGCAGGGTGGATATATTTGCACGCAAACTAACAAATGCTCTAATCACCGACAACACACATGCACGTAAAAAAAATGAGTTGAGCTAGAGGGTTCTCCCTCTCTCCCTCATCGAGCAGCCAGGGGAAAGGAGAAGGAAGGAAGGAGGAATGGATGAGGGTGGTTGCTGTTGGCAGGGTAAACCAGATCTTATGCCAGCAGAATCTGCTGGAATGGGTGCTACAGTGAGACGGATCTCAAGCACTCACACACGCACACACACATGTTCATGTACACTGCTGCCCCTGAAGCAGTGTGCCTTGACTGCTGCAGGGGCTTGTCACCCAGTGGTGGGTGAAGTACACTGACACACACACACATACACACACATAGAGAAAGAGGTGTGCTGATGTGCTTCTCTGTAAAGTGTCATGTGTCACACGAGTGACATTTCAGGTATTTGTCCTTGGATGATGGAGGGATACAGAAGTAAAGGGTATAAATGATAAAGGAGGCAGAGGCAGCATGGAGAAAGCTAATGGACAAAGAGAGAGAGAGGGCTGATGGGATTATTTTAACATGTAGCAAAGAGCTAGCAGAGGGAAGCCTGTGTGTCTCACCAGCGTGTCTTTGAACCTGTCCGTCTCCCTCTCATCCGCCCAGATCCCTCCTTCATCCTCCCTCCTCTTCTATCCCTGCACTCTCCTCCCTCCCTCCTCCCTCCTCCCTCCATGTCTCCTTCACCCCCTAACCCCCTACCTTGATAGATCACATGACTGCTGTGATACCAGCTGGCTGACTGCTCATTTGCATGTGTTTCAGCTACATTCTCTTATTAGGGAGAGGGGTGGTGACGGAGGGGCCGAGTTATAGGTGGAGAGGGGCTGAGGGTTAAGGGAGAGTGGAGTGCTGTGGGGAGCGCTGGGTGATTGAGGGGCACTGTGAGAATTGAAAGAAAAGAGGGAGAGACCATGAATTTATAGGGGAGACAGGAAGGGAGAGGGGAAAGTAGGGGAATAAAAATCACTGCATTAAGCCTGGCAAAGTTAAAGCAGGGCTCTCCAACCTGCGCTGGGTCCAAACTGAAGAGAGGAGCTTGAAAGAATTGGTCAATGTCTTTCCATGTGGTGGCTGCACCAGGCCTATTTGTGGTTACAATCAGAGAGATTCTGTAGGCAGCCTCAGAATCAGGCCTCTGGTGACACTTAATGAAGAACAGATAAATTAAGGAGAATCATTTTACATCAAAGACAAAAAAAGAATGAATGAAGTATGTTTCTATTGAGTCTTTTTGCATGTGGACTCAACACTTTGCCATAACCTCCATTTCTGTGTCACTGTCGACATCTAGTGGCCATAAAAGTTACTGCTACTTCTCAAAAGAAGGAAAGCAGTGACTTGAATGAAAAGACAGCGAGGGCATCAATATGGGCCTACTTGCATTTTACAGAGTGTCTTTAACATTTTGAAGTGTGACGATGATTTAAATTTCAAAATACCAGTGTTGTTTGTGTGATATTAAAGTTTAACCCACATCAAGTGAAAAAAAATCTGCTCACTACTCTAAAGGGGAATTACACACACTTTCAAAATTCATACATGTTATTTCTATAGTGTAAGACAGTCTTTAAATATTATTAAAAAAAGTTATAAAATATTAATAATAAACAGCTCTCTTCCAAATCCCCAAACTAGACGGCTAAAACTCAGATTTCGATGATGGATTGGGAAAATAACTGGGAAATATAGATGACACTGAGAGCATCAGTTTTCTGTTCTGGCTCCCATTTACAGATTGATTTCGGGGGATACAGGAGACCCTTCGATATTTATGTCATGTGCATGTATGTACATTTACACCCCCCCCCCCCCCCCCAAAAAAAAAAAACCCTAAATTTCCTGCATTCTTAAGTAGCAAAGGGCTTTTATTTTGATGAAATTTCCACCACAAATTGATGCATAAAAGTTTACTTGAATGCAGATGCAAGAAGTTGAATGTTAAATGCTCAAAATTTCCTGTCCCCCTGTCCTCCCCAATTTTGAAACAAAACCTAGCGTCATTGCTTATGGAACAACTCCAAACTTTATACTTGGTGATATCACAAGCTTGAGACTTAGACTTCTGAGACTTACCTCTCTGGTTTCTGGCTTTGAGAGACAGTCAGTGTTAACAATATTGATTTAATTTTCCTAGGCCACAGGAATACCATTGGAAATTGTAATTTTTGTGGTATTCCCTTTCAAATTTAGTCCACACCAGGTTAAAAAAAATAAAAAGTCTGCCCACTATTCTAAATCATTTCTATCTATGTTAAGATTTGTGAAATGAATGAAACATGAAAAGTTTAATTGGAGCCTCTGAGCTGCTTAATTGTAGACTAACAGGTTGATTGAGTGTAATTAGATGACATTACTGTAGCTTTATAAATGAAGCTTTATTTGGGTCTTGCCCATTGTGTACAGTGTAACGTTCCCTTGCAAACAAGCGACAGAGGCAGAGAGAGAAAGAGCAAAGGAAAGAAAGTGTTTCTGTGCAAAGCGTTCTTCAAATCAGACCAACAGGTGAACCCATAGTCTTTTGTTGATGTTAAAAGTACTTGTTCTGGAGTGTAAAGCTAATATCTGGCTAATACCTCCCATTTGCTATCATCTTACCATGTGACATTGGTGATTTCAATGGTAAATCAAATATTTTGCCTAACTGTTTTTAACGAGTGCAAATTTCACAAAGAAATTGCTAAGGTTTAAAACAGGGGTAGGCAACCTACGGCTCCGGAGCTGCATGTGGCTCATTAGCCCTTCTCCAATGGCTCCCTGTGGCTTTGACAAAAAATGAAACGGTTGTGAATAACAATTACTGTTTAACATTTTAATTTTCATTATCATTGTTGTTGGTCTGAAGTGATTATGACACTCTCCAGCTGTAAAACTGTTCAGCCTATACACCAAAGTAAAGAAAATGTTTTAACATTTCAACAACTACAATGTCTACAGCCTGGCGCCAAACTTCAGTAGCTGAGTTTAGTCTTGAGTCTAGCTTAACGATACATTCCAAATCCAAAAAAGGAAAAAGTCTGGGAGGAAAATACAGAATTAAATGGTGGTCAGATTTTTTTGCTTGTACAACCAGCACTGTAAAGTACCAAATAATCATAAATAGCATGGAGAATAATCATTTAGATCTACTAGTAATGTTGATGGGCTAATTTACACTAGATAGGATTTCTTACCCCCTTTATTATGAGACTTAAAATGTTTGGTGGCTCCAGAATTTATTTTATGTTAAGTTATGTTATGTTATTTTATTATTTAATTTTATTTATTTTATTTTATTTTATTTTGTTTTATTTTGTTTTGTCTATTTCATTTCATTTCATTTCATTTTATTTTGTTTTGTTTTATCTTATTTTGTTTTGTCTCTTTCATTTTATTTTATTTTGTTTGTTTTTTTTTGGGTTTTTTTTGTCTATTTTATTTCATTTCATTTCATTAGCAATGGTTGGTGACCCCTGGTTTAAAATTTCCGGAGTTCGGACTTGACAACGAGCGCTTGAAGGCAACTGTCCAACGGTGTTCTTTTGTTGCGCATGCGCAGTGCCCCAACTAGGAAGCAGCGCAGACGAGCTTGACGGATTATGTGGACATATCGGTGAGCGAAAGCAGCTGCTTTCGAATAATTTATTAGGGCTTCATATACTCGTGGAAACAATGGAGTCTGTTTAAAATGGACGGCTGACAGCTTAAAGGGAAGTCGGTGTAATTTAATGTACATGTAATTGTATGTATTAAAAACTGAGCAACAATGATGTCAGAATGCGACCCGACGGAGACCAGCGAGCCCGCGCTGGACACCGGAGCAACAGCGGTTTCTGCTTCGGAGTGTAACTTTCACTCGTCAGACCGTCCAGCGGTATTATTTGATAGGAACAGGATAGGTTTGGGACTTGCGGCGAACCCCGGAGCCGCCGTTCGTATCTCGGACTCTTGTGAAAGCGTCTTGACGGAGCTGGAGACTGACGGCTCCGGCGAAGAGGCGCTGTTGTTACCGTGCTTAGCAGGAAGCTCGTCGTCTCCGCGGGGCGCACGGGAGAAGCGTAGCAGGCGGAACAGACACAGTTCGTCGTCGGATAAAGACACCTTGGCCTCCCCAGGTAATTGTTTTGGATCGATGTCATCGAGATTGGATGAAAGGAAGTACACACACAGGCAGCTGAGTTACATCAGGCAGCCCACACTCAATGAGGATATGTGCTGAGGAACATACTGTATGTTTCTGTCGCATTTGGTTCAGTGGAAAATGACACAGTCTGATTACTGGGAGCTATTTAAATACCAGTGAATGCAACGTGGTTAAAGCTGTGATGTCATGCATGCCTTGTGGGGAGTGTTAACCGTTTCACTGAGTCCCTTCATGGTCCCCCAAGGGCCCCTGCAGGCAACCAAAACGTCGAATATTAATAAGATATATAGCAATAATTTGTAGTTGTTGCTCAGCAGAAAACTACTGAGTTCCTAAGCAAATAACTGCTGGGTTAATGTTAAGACTGTCCATACATTCATGTTGCATTGATTGCATTATAGGGTTGTATTTGCATAAAGATGTAGTCTGTACTTTATCTACCATCTGTGTATTTTCCAGTGAGCTGATGTAACAGCTGCATGTTATCATGTGGCTGATACGAGCTGGCACTTTCACCTGGTGACCTGGGCACTGCATAGAAGTCCAGCCACGAGTACAGTAAACAGTAACTACAAAATGGCCTCACCTTGAACACCCTTAAATCATATCATCATATCATTATTAAGAGATGTCGTATTAGATTTAGGTAATCGTAACATCATAAGTGTTGTCTTTTCCTGGTTTTAAAGGCTGCATTACAGTATGTTCTAGCTGTTTTATTATTCGCCTTTACTTCCTTAGTCATTACATCCACATTTCTGGTGATCGTCTATCAAAAATATCATTGTTTAAATATCTTGTGAAAGCCCAAATAATCAACTCTTCATTATTAACAATGAGGTAGTTGGTCCAAAATATTGTGATTTTTATTTTTTTCTCCATTTCACCCAGTATGATTTATCACTATTTAATTTATTTTTGTTTTTCTATGTTCATGTCAATTCAGATCAAGCAGATATGTTAAGGTTTCCAGGGAGCCTTACATATTCTCAGCAATGGATTTGTCTTGGATTATAAAAAGAAAAGGATGGTACAGTCAGTGGATAACAAAGAAAAGGTGATCTCGTCACCATGGAAGCGGCACATATCCTGACTTAACAACTAACTGGATTCAACACCACTCCCCCTCATACCGCCCACCATTTTTTCCCCTGCAACATAATTTTGGAGCATTCGCTTCCATTTATATTCACCATTGGTCTCTATTTCTCTGCGGAGATCTATTGTTCGACCCTGTTCTATCGGGGCCAGAAATCTAGGCCACAGGTAGCCACACTGAGCCTGAAATCACAGGTGTTAGTGTCCCATTTCCTCTGGCCTTTTACAATAATGATGTTCAGATCTGGAATCACAACACCATTTTAATTCGGTGCATCACAAATTAGGATCACACATAGGCCCAGTCCTGAGAGCCGTTGCACTGTGTCACTTTGTGTGATGTAAAATGTCACACCAATCTCCATTGCAAATTCTTGCAGTTACATCCTGCCATGCATATCTCACGGAACAGGACCATAAACCATGTGAGTCCTTCAAGCTGAAATTTACATTTATATTATCTGCCAAACTGCTGTTCCTACTGTCTCCTTTTCACCAGGGTCCATTGTCCAAGAGTACTCCCAGTGTGTAGGAAGAAATGGGAATGATCAGATTTAAAATGATGCAAAATACGTTAAATCTTGATTGGTACATTTGCATGCATAATGAAATATTTAATCATGTAACCATCTAAGCACAGGACAAAAGTGTTTGTCGTGACTTAGGTATAAAGTTGAGTGTAAAGTTGAAGTTGGCCACACATCTTAGCAGTAACCTTTTTCAGAGTGCAGCAGTGTTGCGACATGCGTGTGCACTGCAGGTCAGCGGGTCTCCAGAGCTCCGAGTGAGCTGCACTCCTGCTGTGAAAAACCTCTGTTGGGCCCATTAACTGTCCGAGGGCTCCGAGAGACAGACATTAAATATGCATAAGGCCTTTGTGCAAGCAAACCCACAGACAGACATGCAAACACTCTGTAGCTCAGTACAGTGCATGATGATGATGAAGAGGGAATTCGGGATAAAGGAAGTCTACACGTGTAGTTACTTTCGCTCAAGCTTTCTGTGGGGCGAAAATAATGGAGACAGAGAGAGACATTCCTGTCTGCTGCCTCCTGCAGTCACACTACACAATGATATTATCAGACTTTCATCAACAGTACAATCCAGTGCAAGTATACATCAATCATCGGGCAAGACAGCTCAATAAACACACTGCATCTATTGTTGGAAAATAAATGATGAAGACAAAATATTGTGTCAGCTCTGTCATACTCACAGACAAATAGTGTTGTAATTTAGAGCCACCCCACTTTCTCACAGTCTATATTTAAGTCTGTGTTGTCCATATTATTTCCATATTAAAGTCTTTTTAAAATACCAATCAGCTCCCTTTAGAGAACCAAAATGATACCTTCATGGCCACACTTCTTGTGGCATATTAGAAAGAAATTAGAACTTGCTAAATATTAATCAACCAGAAGACCTCCAGCTTCAGGGGGTTGCCATGAGCTGCAAGGGAATGGCCTGTCTCATAATAGGTAAATGGCAAAATGGTGTAACATATGCGTAAATCCAGAGGATCACACGTTACATGTCTTTCTAATATCAAGCATTTTCCATTTAGACCACAAGAATGCACAGCAATGACATACACACAGCATTGTGTGGACTGATCCAGGTATGTTGCATGAAGGCTAATTTTTTTGACCACATATTCCTCCAGATAAGGATCTAGGAGTTTGGAATACCACTCACGTAAACTGAATGTGTTATATGTAAGCTAGGGCTGAATGGTATGGAGAAAGAATATTCACACAATGAGATTTTTGATAAATAATCATCAGTAACGTGGATATAATGACAAAGTGGGTAAAGCCAAATAAAAGAACAGCTAGAGTAGTTTGGAAAGTCCTGAAAATTACATCACTTTACTGTACTGCAGCCTTTAAAACCAGGAGAATGAAAACACATATGATATTACAATATCCAAAATCTAAGATGATATCTAGTGTCACATTAAGGTATTGATATTTTATTTATTCTTTATGTAACCGGGAAGGTTCCACTGAGAAACAAGATCCCTGGTCAATATGGCAGTACATTAGGGACGGGAATAGCAAGCCAGTTACAATTGAGAACCAGTTCCAAATTGTCCCATCCATTAGAAATGTAGGTCTCCAAGCTTATCAGTTCCTTTTATCAATGCTTGCATGGTTTTCTGATGTTAAGCTCATGCGTTTACTCTGCTGGAAGCTTGCAACAAGGAGGAGTCATGGCAGAGAGGGAGAAGTGGTCGAAAACGTGGCTTTATTTCACAAGACAGATGACAACAGTGCTGCTTGTAAATGATTATTTCAACACCATGGGCTTAAATTCCAGGATTATGATGAATTTGATACTCTCCACACATGTGCCAATATTGTGAGCAGCACATCTGTTACCTAGGATAAATATCCAGTTATCATTACTAGCTCCATGCAGCTACACTGTGTTCAGACTCAGAGACAAGGAAACCTGTGTAGGCCTCCCTTTTCCACACAAAACTGATCACGTATCAATATAATCGTATCAATCCCCATCCCTGACAGTATATATTAGATGTATTGCGGAGCCTTACATACTGGTATATATAGTTTAATGAAAATTGGCCTCATCCAGAGGGCTGATTGTCAAGTCTTGAGGCAGTTTGCAAAAGGGTGATCAGACTTGCTGGTGATGTTTGCAGAAGTTAGACTTGCTCTTAAAATCATCAAGTGCTCTACTTTCAGGCTCCCTCTCAGGGCATGGGTTTAATAATTTCGCAGTACGAATTAGGCTTACAAAGTGCCAAATGGAGCACAAAACAGGAGTGCAGCCTTGCTTAATACATCAGTTTTGGTACCCTAGCACTACTTTGAGGTGCACCTCATGCACAGATGTTGAAAATATAAACAGCTTTAAAGGGAAATTTCGGTTTATTTCAACCAGTCTCCTATCGTCCTAAATTTGTTTCAAGTGACTAGTGACATAGAAATAATAGTTAGCATGTTAGCCGTTAGCCTAGATACAGCCGTAGCGTCAGACTTGTTAAAACGTAAGTGAACGGGCAACCTTCAAGTGCAAAGTTAGTCCACTAAACAAGCTTTTTTTTTCCACAAAGACCGCCTCATATCGTAAGGATAAATGTCAGAGAACATATAGAAAACGACATGTAGATGTGTTGTCTTACCTTACCGGTGTGCTGCCATGTTTCTTTATCCCTCTAGCTCTGCTTTCCAAAGCGCGGCCGAAATATCGCGAGAACAAGCAGCGATCTCATAGCGTGCCTGAACAAGCAACAACAGCTGGAAGGCAGAACCGGACAGTAACCTGAAAAGTTCATTCATTTATTTTATGAAAGATTTATAGAATAATGGCTGACTTTTTGCCAGACTTCGACTTTATGGAGGAGGAATTTGATTTTGCAGAGTTTGATGGCTGCCCTTATTTATTTGAGCCAGAATACACTGATGAAGAGCTTCGTGAAATTGAAGAACGGAGGAGGAGGAGAGAGAGAGGCGCAACAGGTAACGTTAGAGGACGAGAGAGGAGGAATGGCTGCTGCAAGGCTGCGTAGCTCAGGAGACTGGTGGTGTACCTGTGAATGCTGTGCCCCAGTGCCCACAGAAGAGGAATGCCTCTGTTGCAAGGAATGGGACCAGTTGCAGCCTTATTTTCAAGGTCTGGATGTGACCAAGGACGAGACACCTCCACCTGGAGTAACATTAGTATCCAGCTGGGCTTTATCTAGCGCTCGCGAGATATATTTCGGCTGCGCTTTGGAAAGCAGAGTTAGATGATAAACAAACATGGCACTACACCGGTAAGGTAAGACAACACGTTTACATGTCGTTTTCTATATGTTCTCTGACATTTATCCTAACGATACGAGGCGGTCTTTGTGGGAAAAAAAGCTTGTTAAGTGGACTAACTTTGCACTTGAAGGTTGCCCGTTCACTTACGTTTTAACAGGTCTGACGTTACGGCTGTATCTAGGCTAACGGCTAACATGCTAACTATTATTTCTATGTCACTAGTCATTTGAAACAAATTAAGGACGATAGGAGATGGGTTGAAATAAACCGAAATTTCCCTTTAAGCAGTATGTGGCTTTTAGAGTGAGATCTCAGTGAAGAATAAGCTTATGAAGGAACAAATCACCCAAAATGGGAACAAAAACACTGTGTGGACATCTTTTAGAGTCTCCCTGTGAAGTAAAAGAAATTGAAATTGACCCCAAACAGACAGATGATAGGACATTTTAATGTATTATTTGGTCAGTTCAAAGCGGGCCACATGGCGAGCAAAACCCTGACATGTATCTACTTTTTAGATAATCCAGGTCCCTGATGTAATTTTTGCATATCTCCATCCCTCTGTTCTCCCCTTCCTTCTTTTTAATTTGCTTCTCTCTCAGCCTCTCTTCAAGTGAATTAACTTCAAAGCTATCTTTGTTTCTCCTTATCTCTCTGTGACAAACGGCGTGTTAACTGTCCTGCCGTTCCTTTGTCCATTCTTTCCTCCTCCCTGTGTCTCTCCCTTCATCCCTCCCTGTATCCCACTGTGACTTTAGTGTGACTGATACAGAGCATATGGAGCCTTTCTGTCAGCTGACTGTGCTTTGAGGAGGAGGCAGTAGAACGTGTCGTGTCATATGATTGGGCCATCATCAAGGAATTATTAGCACCCAGTCCCCATCAGCCAGCAGTCACAGCCAGAGAATAATTTCAGATCTGCAGATCGTGGCCGAGTCACTCATTCAGCTCTGTCACCTCAGAGTGAGGTTTAAATCCACTGACCAACTGGACCTGTGTGTGGATATTAGTGTGCCTGTGTGGGTTTCATCACACAGACTTGCAGGTTTGGTGAAATAATATTCTGAATTGCCCTTATGTGTTAATGTGTGTGTGACAGACTGGCCACCTGTCCTGGTTGTACCCTGCCTCTCACCCAGTGTGTGCTGGGAACAGTTCCAGCCTCCCATGACCCTGAACAGGATAAGCGATTTAGAGAATGGATGGATGGCTCCGGTTGCCTCTCACATACTAATTGTGTGCATGATAGGACACAGGAGAATGGGTAATTAGAGGAGAAGCAAAATATTGACCTGTAGATAGGCTTACGGGCACAGAAATATAAATTATTTGGATGAAATTGTGAGAATTTTCTTTAAATTTTGTATAAATATTGATCTTACTGAAATAGTTTTGGGACTTTTTCAAATCTCAGTTCACGTTTAAACACTTTTTATAGAGCACTATTATCTTTTTACTTGAAATAGGTTTTGCAAAGAAAATATTTTTCAACATTATGCATCATTCATACAGCGATTAAAAGACATTTTTCATCATTCATGGCCTTTTTATGGCACAGGTTGCCATGGCTCTTACCTGATGATACTTGAGGTTCACGAAAATAAAGCATTAAACTGCTTGACATGAATTTAACACCATATTTTGAAAGTGGCATGATGATGCAGGAAATCGCTATTTTACTAGTCTGAAGTATTTATCTGAACTTTTTTCCCCACTCCAGGTAACAACAGTGGGGACTTCAACCATTTCCCTGATGATCCCGAGTTTGCAGATATCATCCAAAGGGCTGAACAAGCTATTGAGAATGGCGTCTTTCCAGAGAGGATTTCCCAGGGTTCCAGTGGGAGCTACTTTGTCAAAGACCCAAAAGGGGTGAGGACGGGATAGAGCAATGACACTGATAAATGAGCAGTGAAGGAGAGGAAGGACAATGGAGCGTGGACTAAAAATAGCTTTAAAACATTTTGAAAGCCTCGCGCATTAGGCTGTTTTATATTCGTTAGGAGATTTAAGAAAGCATAATATCTTCACTTTCCCCATCCAGATTTATCCTGCTAGTGTAGAAATTCTAGCTGGTGATTAAACGTGCTGGCTTTTTGATTTAGCTCCCTATAAGGTGGTTCTACATTACTTTTAAACAGCAGAGTATATCTGCTGAAAGAAGTGAACAGGAGGTGAGTTGGAAAGTTCACAGGAGGAATCCACTGTGGAGACTCGCTGAATAATGCAGCCAGCCACATCACATTAACAAGTTTAATGTACACCTCAGGGAAAAGATATTGATCTCCAACTTGTTAGCAGCATCTCTGTCACTTTACATTTGTTGCATTGTAACTTTACTTGTCTTGCATGCCGTTCTTTAATCTTGCTCTTTAAAGGTTCCGTTAAATTAAAAATTGCTAGTTATGTCCCTGTGTGTGCTGTGTTACCATTGCCCGCCATGTGCAACACTTTTGTCCTTCTTTTTTCCTTCTGCAGAAAATTATTGGTGTTTTCAAACCAAAGTCAGAGGAGCCTTACGGTCACCTGAACCCCAAATGGACCAAATATTTTCACAAGGTACGCTGTCATATGTTTTATCTGCATGTAAATAACTGTAGGAGTAAAAGTATGCGAAAATATGCGATATGCTATACCGTTATTTCCTTTTAATAAATAAACAGATATTTAAGTGTACTCCGTTCTGTGTTGCTGCAGCATGCTGCTAAAATACAACACATTGCTTACTGAATTGAAGAAAATGAAAGGAAATAATTTCCAGCATTCTGTTAATGAACAAACGGATTAAATATTGAACAGAACACAAAGGTACCAATTAACAAGAATGATAGTAACATTTTAATTTGCAGTTTTCTAATGATATTATGTTTCAAATAACTCAGAAAATCCCTGCAGCCTTTTGTGATGTGTTTATCGCACAAGTTTACATTGTGATGATGATTTTAAAAGGGATGTATTCCGCAGCAGCTTTCTCAAGCTTGCCTTTTCTCTTTTCCTTTCACACTAGCTGTGCTGTCCGTGTTGTTTTGGCCGAGGCTGCTTGTTGCCTAACCAGGGTTACCTCTCAGAGGCCGCTGCCTCACTGGTTGATACCAAGCTCGGCCTGGGAGTGGTGCCGAAAACAAAGGTGGGGCACTGACTGCATGCACGATATTGCACTGTAAAGTTCTTAAGTTTGCAACATGCTATTGGAGTTTAACTGAAATCTTTAAATGTACTGAAGAATATTAAGTGATCACCTGAACTGATCTGGATGTAGATGTGATTGTGTTCTAGCTGTAGCAGAAGCTATCCAGCAGTGGCCACAAGGTACAGCCAAACCAGTTGTAACTGAGCACCTTCCTTTTATAATCAGGTGGTGTATTTGGCCAGTGAGACGTTTCACTACAGTGCCATCGATAGAGCCAAATCCAGGGGGAAGAAGTACGCTTTAGAGAAAGTCCCCAAGGTGGGACGACGCTTCCACAGAGTGGGCCTGCCACCAAAGGTAAAAGAGAGTGGTAACTCTACATAGTGTAATGTCACCAACTTTTAGCTGTTATGTATGTAAAATACTTTGTAGCTGCGTTCTGAGAAGGGCTTTACAAATGACATTAACTAGAACTAATAACAATTTAATACGAACATATTTACACAGTTTCTGTTAATGGTTTTATTTCACATACACATGGTTCGCTGTCTCATCATGATGAACTGAAAGGTTTGTGTGGTCTCAGTGAGTGGAGGGCTCAGAATAGCTTCTGATGCAGTCCTGGTGGAGGACAGTGAAAGGAATCGTGTCACACTCTCCGTTCCCTGAAAAAACAGGTTTATTCAAATAAATAGGTCAGAGGAAGCATAAATGTCATCTCTGCTTCACACTGTGTTCTTTTTTCAGGGTCCTTCAAACAGTGCTTGTGTATTCTTATCTCTTTTGTCGTGTGCTGTACTCACACCCAGCGCCAATTTTAGCATTTCTTCAAAAACATGTACAGCAACGTTTTACACCTCCTTGTTTCTCATCTCAGACAGCCTCAGTGACGATCTATAGCTGTGTAAATGTTAGACGCTGTGAAAAGGTGGCTGAAAGAATGTGTTCAGGAAGTAGTATGAGGAAGTTGGCTTTGTGTTTCTACTGTCATGCACTGCTGACATTTCGGCCTGTTGACATCACAGTTTTACATGTTACATCATTGCACCCAACCGCTTTTATTGCCATCTCAACAAGTTGAGTTTCACAACACGCTGTTTTTAATGTGTATGTGATGGCGGTGTGTGTTTGTTTCCAGGTGGGCTCGTTTCAGCTGTTTGTGGAGGGTTACCGCGAGGCAGATTACTGGCTGCGGCGCTTCGAGGCAGAGCCTCTGCCAGAGAACATCAGGAAGCAGCTGCAGTCACAGTTTGAGCGGCTGGTAGTGTTGGACTACGTCATCAGAAACACAGGTGAGGGGGTTTCTGTGTTGACATTTGAACACAGTGTTTACTAAACTTCAATACAGCATTGCATAACAGTCCATCTCTCCAAATTTGTTACGTTCCTGTTCCTAAAATGTTGGCAGTTTTACCTGCATTCACTGATTTTGGTGATATTGAACATGAACAAATTTCATTTCTCTGGTTCTGTGGAAAAGAAGGAGTAACTGGGGGAGTTGCAGAGTAAACAGTAGTCTGTGTTGAATTAGGCATGTATCTGATCCACACTCAGCACCACAGTAGCACAGCAACAGAGGCTTGTAGGGAGTGGAGGAAACAAAATCCTAAATGTAAAGTTTGTGCACAAATACTTTTTGTGGATTTTACTGATGCCGAATTGACAAGAATACTGTCAACATATGATGCCTCTTATCTTGTTTTATTGTTATTTATTGTTATTTTTTTTGCGGATATGAAGGGTCTTGTTAATGTGTAATATTTCTTCAGGAGAGTTTGGCATATTTTCCACAAGGAGCAGGATGGGGAAATAATCTCAAAAGGAATCTAGTTGTAGTCTTACAAATAGTGACCCTGCAAGATCCCCAGTCTTTGCAAAATCTTAGTGTGTGACTACAGAGGGTGTCAGTATTTAGTTTTTAAAAGTCCTTTCAAAGTTTTTTATTAAGTCTGCTATTGTTTGTCAGGCATTACTTTACACTCCCCCCTCATTCTCTCTTTGCCGTCCTCCTCAGATCGAGGAAATGATAACTGGTTGATCAAGTATGAGAAGCCAGGAGAAGAAGGAGAAGAGGAGGGACAAAAGGTGAGTTTAAATCAGCATGCACTGAGGGTGTGTTCAGACTAATTATAGAGTAAATTCCGACACTGCTTCATGGATGTGAACTGCTGGAATGCTGATACATTTTCACACAAAAACAGTTTGAACAAAGACGTGCACTTGATGCTCTTTCACTCATTCACACACAGGGGCCCACATAGACAGACAATAGCTCTGATATTGCAGGTCTGGAACAAACTGGTACCCCAGTGACTATGTTGATTACACTAACCTGAACACTGTCTGACTCCCCTTCATCAATCATTGTTTGCCATGCTTTGATAAAGGAGCAAAGGCTGTCATCTATCTGTCTAATTAATCAGGCCTTTGGATTGTGATCAGTGGTCATTTGCCATAAATCACTCACTCAGTTGTTGATGATGACGTCTCTGATCCTCTTTCCCCTCCCTGTAGGATGCAGAGTGGCCAGAGAATAGTTCCGACTCCTGCATGAAGATCGCAGCAATCGACAACGGCTTGGCCTTCCCCTTTAAACACCCGGACGAATGGAGAGCCTGTATGTTGGTCTCTTTTCTCCCTCACCTCTCTTCATACATGTTCTGTCTTTGCTCCTCACTGTTTGTGTCAACACCTTGTCCTTACTAATAATGGTGTAAACAGTGGTTGTTGAATTTGACCCTGGATTAATTACTTTTTTGTCCGTTAGTCCATAAAATGCCAAAAAATGCACAGCACAATCATACTATATATTTAGTTAAAATACGGTGACAATAGCACTAATAGTAATATTTTTTAATTATGTGAAACACAAGAAAACTTTTAAATTTTAGATTATTTTTGTTAGTTTTATTATTTTAAAGTTGTTCTCAGTCAGGCCTGTGAAAGTCATTATCAGTTAAAGGAATAGTTTGAAGTGAGGTTGCAAAGACTAATCAAGAAGTTGTCAACTATTACGTTAATCGCAAATTAGTTTGATTATCAGTAAATTGGTTTGAGTCATTTAAGATAAAAGCCAAAATGCAACTTTTTAAATCTGAATATTTTCTGGTTTCTTTACTTTTCTATGACAATAAACTGACTATCTTTTAGTTGTGGACAAAACTAGACATTTCAGGACATCAACTTGAGCTTCAGGAAACACTGATGATTTTATAGACCAAACAACTAATGGATTAATCAAGAGAATAATCACCAGATTAATCGACAGTAAAATTAATCTTTAGTTGCAGTCTAGTTTAAATTGTGTGGAAATTCACTTATTCGCTTTTGAGCCGAGATTAATGCCACCCATCTGTGCTCTACACGTTTAACTAGAACCAGCAGACAGCTGCTAGCTTAGCTTAGCATTAAGACTGGAAACAGGAGGAAACAGATAGCCTGACCCTACAGCATTTTGGTGTTTGTAAGGGTTAAATAAACACGACTTAACATGTTGTTAGTGAGCTTTAGTCTTTGTGTATAGATACCAGCTGCTTGCTGTAGCTTCATGTTTACTTTACAGACATCTGAGTTCTCTGCAAGATCATGAATATTTTTGATTCATTAGTTTTTGCCACAATAGTCTTGCTAGATCCATTTTTGAGAGTGTCCTGGTGAAAAGAAATTGAAGGACATGTTACAATATTTAAGAACCACCGCAGACACAGTGTCATATAGCTAGACAGTTCAGACTCTTCAACTAGTTCTGCACTTGTGAAAAAGGGAGACTTTGGCTGTAGTGGCAGGTAAAGGCTGTTTGATGTCATACAGTGTTTGGTGGTGACAAAGTGTACTGTTGCCTCCTTCTGTTAGACCCGTTCCACTGGGCATGGCTCCCCCAGGCTAAGGTGGCCTTCTCCCAGGAGACCAGAGACCTGGTGCTGTCCCGCCTCTCTGACATGAACTTTGTCCAGGACCTCTGTGAGGACCTCTATGAGATGTTCAAGGTACACGCCGCCATACAGTTCTTCTCCTCTCCCGTTTTCTCTGCTCATACACATTAAAATGACACGGGCAGCTGTCTGTCAGCACAGTAACATACTAACTTTTTATTGTAGTTACACCTGCTAACAGGAGTTGTTGTTTTTCTCTTCAGACAGATAAAGGCTTTGATAAAACCATGTTTGAGAGACAGATGTCTGTCATGAGGGGACAGGTGAGTTGCCTTTTTTAAAGTATTTTTGACTCTGTTTTTCCTATCAGCCTCTCTGCCTTTTTAGTCCATCTCCTTTGTGTCCTCTGTTTTGTTCCTTCCTTTTATATCCTACCTTGCTTGCCTCTCTTTCTCTCCTGTGCCCTACTTTCAGTCACTTTTGTTGTTTGCTCTGTAACATGCCACCACCCATCTTGACCTAATTCCTCACCCTCCACCCTCTAATGCCCTGCCTCTTTTTTCTTGTCTGTCTATTCTGTTCCTCACCTCCACCCCTGCTTTTCCCTTTACCTCTTTGGATAAATGACCACTGAGTGTGACATGGCATAATGATTACAGTGCGTAAAGGAAGATAACAGAAGACAGTAACTTCTTTAAAGCACGTCTCTTTTTTGATGTATTAACTGTGCCTAGTGTTCTGCTTAGGCTACATCAGGCTATTCATTTACAAATGTAATTGGGCTGGATTTTAAAACCAGGTAATGTAGATGGTCAGACATTTTCAGCAGCCTATTCAAAACCTTTTTTAGCTCTTTTTAATGACAAATTTTAAACAAATGCAAATTAATGTAGTAGGAAAAAAACAATGGTTATCATTTCACTTTATAAATAAAAAAAAAAAAAAATTTTTGGTCACATATCTGACCCAGGCACATTACAAAGTGCGGACACCGATTAAGAAATAGCCATCAATGCTCAGAACCATAACAAGCGGCTACAACAGTAACCAATGACAAACTCAATCTCTTTCTACCAGTATCTCCCTCCTCCCACACACACACCTCGCCTCATGACGTTTTCCATCGAGGTCAAGGAAAGGTGTTCAGGAAAAGACATAGGGTGTATTGTTTGACTTTTCAACCACAGCTCAGATGTTGTGAAAAGCTTCTAAGCTTGGTCAGAGCTGCATCACATGAGAAAACGATCTGTGAATATGATTGACAGTGTTGCTACCTGATCTGTACATCTTATCTGATTCACACGGGGCTTGTGTAACTCAACAGAGATAAGATGGAGGCAAGATGGCTCACTCATTAGCTACTTCCACAAACTATATGTAGTTTACATATTTTGTCATACTGATATATCGTATTTATGTAAACTGGGCCAGTCGGAAGTTGCTTCTGGGCCTGATGTGGTCCGCAGGCCACCACTTTAATAGGCCTCAGCTACAAGATGCTGTCTTCTATTTCCATTTGAGTTGAAACAATAAATCAATTTGACAGGAAATTATCGAAGTTGTTTTCAACAGAGTAGATTAGACTAACATAATCCATGTTGCTTCAGATTTTGGAAGTGTTTAGAGATGCCCTCCATTAAAGTTAAGCCTACCCCAGTTCAGACAGCAGAGTTTCCAGTTTCCCTCATCTGAGTCTGGGTCTGACTGAGGCTCAAACATGTGTGGCTGAATCTCTTTGATCTTTCCTCTAATGCTAACGCTAGCCATCTTTAATGCGCACTGCTCTTTCAATGGTCAATGGAGAGAAGATCTGCTTCCAGCCCCTTTTTTATGAGTTTTTTTTTTTTTAAATTTTTATGTCGGAAAACCATGTTAAACAAAATATTAGTCATACCAGAGTATTTTCACATACTTTAATATGTGTCTGGAGGGGGACTTTAACCTCACAGACACTCAAATAAAATACAAGTACACCAGAAACATGGTTTCTGTTTGTCACACATTATGAAACCTGTTCATCACCAGGTGCTGAACCTGACCCAAGCGCTGAAGGACGGTAAGAGCCCCATCCAGCTGGTGCAGATGCCCCGGGTGGTAGTGGAGCGCAGTCGCTCAGGCGGCCAGGGACGCGTGGTCACACTTGGCAACGCCTTCACACAAACCTTCCACTGCAAGCGCCCCTTTTTCTCCTCTTGGTAGTCAGAGACGAGCGAGGAGGTCAGCTGAGGAGAGGCTTCTGCAACAGCTCTTTTTTTTGTCCTGAAGTCAGGAAGCAAGGGAGAGGATGTGAATATCGCACTGGAGACTGCTCATATTTCTTTGGCAAGAGAAGAAATGAAGACACAGATGATAGAAAGTAAGATGAAGAAACTTGGCTGCGGCCCATTCCTCATTTTGTAAAGAGAGCTCAGAGAAGCATGGGAGCTGGAGAGATTGGCATCCCAGTGTCTCCTAGAGACCTTGGGGCTGTTTGTGGTTACCATGGCGACTTGATTGGATAATCGGCTTTTCCACAGAGGTGGGCTTTGTTTATTGTTAGGAGGCAGAAAGGATTTTTTTTTTCTACCCACCCAAAGTACCTACTGAAGTCTCTTGCAGGGTCTCTTGGTGGGGCTAATGGCCAAAGAAGAAGTACTTAGAAACCACAAACAGATCTGTGGTCCAGTATGTTTGGGAATCTTAAGGACTGGTTTCACAGATCTCTCCAGAAAGTGATTTTTAAAAATCTGGGGCAGGTCTGGGATAAAGTCCCAAACTATTTGCTTTGCCTTGTAGGATTACTTGTTAAAATATAGATGTGCACTCGCACTGCTGGAAGTGTTTGACTGGTTGTACAGAACTGGGTCAGACTGCTCTTTTAGCCAGTGTTAGTTTTCAAAACCACAAACCCAGTATCTTCAACTCTCACTACTGCCAAAATCTGTTTGTGGAAGGAATCTTTAAGAGGCTCAATAAAATGAGTATTGTTGAAACTTGAATATGAAATTTGGGGAAAGAGGACTAGTAATAAACACATTGCTTGAATGTAATCTGTTTACGGTTTCTATACAGATTCTTGCTCCGAAACATTTCAATACGAGTGAATGCTGTCAAAATTACTTTGTTTTTTTCGTAACAATGAATGTATTTGTTATTTGACATGTATTTAATTGCTGGCAAGCAGCTTTCTCTTGAACCTCGTGGCATGGCGGATGGCACCTCGTCCCTGCCCTTTATATTACGTTATATGAAGAGGAAAAAGAAAACTGAGGACAATATTTCACACTTGCTCGATGCCGTTGTGTTTTCTTATGTATGCATCTTGAAATTTTTATTCCAACTCAATGATTGTATGAGAAAAGTTGTATATTTAACAAATGAAAAATAAAATTTGGGAAATTTGAATCTTTGTTTTGTTTCACAGAAAAATCATCATTGATGGTGTAAAGATTCAGATAAAGATGAACAGGTACCAGCCTGCTTTTTGGCTAACTGCTAAGAGAAACAGCATGATATAGAAAATATTGTTGCAACTGTGAACATTTACTGTCTCTAAACACTTGACAAATGTGTGTTCAGCAGAGCCAGGGTGAGACAGTTCCCACACACCTGTGACAGGACCAATAAACCTGTGGACTTAATGATTAACTTATGACGGGAACAGAAACAGCTGAAGTCAAAGTGAGCTATTAATAACTGTTTAATCCAAACGCAGACTAACCAGCCTGTTTCTTCTTTTCTATTATACTGTCTTTGTTTAAAAACAAAACTATTTGAATTCTTTACTAAGCTCATTTATGTGGCATTTGAATTTACAGTGTATATCCATAAAACTGAGAGAAGAGAGAACACACTTCACATGAGGTAATTATAATGAACTATCATTCTGCAGTGCACTGTGGGTCTTTTCTGTTGGTTGCACTGTGAGGATCAGTGTTTTTAAGCCTTAACTTGCTGTTCATCCAAGGCTGAAACTAACAGCTGTTTTCAGACTTATTTATCTGTCTCATATTTTTGATCCATTTAGAAAAATTGTCGTCTATACTGGTGGTTCGCAACTGGCCCAGCCATGAGGTCCAGATTTCTCCTCAGTCAATAGTCTAAGGTCCACACTGTGTAATACATTCGGTGTCATACTTGGGTTTGACCATGTCATCAAGCTAGTTTGCTGTTTCTGTCAAGTAACTGTTGGTTAATCACTCACTCTACAGCAGGTAATGGTATTTAAAAATAAAAGGTCTGTGCTGGAAATCCACTGAACTAAAAAATAAAGAGTGTTTTTTCATAAACTTGACACATCTGCAGGTCACTTGCAGTCCATTCAGAAAGGACCTGTGATCCACTCTTGGATAATAACGCACCATTTGGGAACCACTAGTCTATACAATAAATACAGAAAAAAAAAAAAAAAAAATGCCCATCACAATATCTCAGACCCCAAACAAATTTTACAGAATCAGGCATCATAGAAACTGAATATTGTCATTATAATGATGTATGGTGAATACACTCTTCTTATTATTCATATGTTGCAGAGACTGCATTAGACTGGAAAAATCTATCAAAAAAACTCTTAAACAGCAGTTCACATGGCAAATTTAAATTTGTGTGTATGGTATTTACCAAGCAGGATCTCGAGGTCTATCAAAAAAAAAAAAAATCAATGAATTAACATTGCTTTCAAAATAAACAATAACATCTTTGGGATTGATTTTTTACAGATTGACCAGTATTCCTTAAAATATATATTTCCAAGTTTGTCTAAAAAAAAAAGCAAATGTGTCAGTGTTTCAGGTTCATTATTGCAAAATGTGCATTTTTCATTCAAGTCAGCCAATCTTAACACTATATTAACTATATTAGCAGGGCTGGGAATATTATCACGATACTTGAACCACAACACAATATTATTGTGATTTAAAGTATGTATATGTGTATAATATATTGCAATTTATTACCCTTATTCAACTATGTCCCCAAGGAAAACTTTGTCAGCATTTGTTTTATCTAATAAGATAAAGTATCAGTCTGTTCATCTCAATTCAGCCATTTTTTGCAGCAAAATGTATTTAGTGAACTGAAAAAGCAATTGATTATATTATTCTAGCAGGCTACCTAAAGTTTAATTTGTCATATTAATAATTTATATAATCAAAAATACAATGCATGAGACTGTGTGATGACACAGTATTGCCACACAAAAATATTGCAATGTTATGCTATATTGATTTTTTTCCCCCAAACTCTATGAATTAGAAAGGTAGAGGTTGTGTAAAATTTTGAAATGTGTTCTGGAAGTCACAAATATTTGACATTGAACAAATTGAACGATTTCCCTCTTGGATAGAAAAACATTGCCTATATGTTTATTAGTACATTTTGAATTCTTATTATCTTTTCCTGTCATGAGTAACACGGGTTCTATTCTGAGAGCATTTCATAAGACATAATATTTTTATTTAACTGGCATAAACCTGTGGAGATGGCCTCAGCCACAGATTTAAATTCTCTGTAAGTCAGAATAAGATTTCACATTAAGTACCTAAGTAACAAAGGTTATATTTATATATTTTTATCTGTCCAACTTTGCATGAACATATGTCTGTTTTTACTAGTGATACTGCAGTTGTTCCATAAAAGTCACGTACAAAGCATAATTCCCATGCAATGAGTGCCTGCTGATAGAATTCTGATAATTAAAGAGGTAGTTTGGTGATGCTGTAATTGACTCATAGATATTCAGTTAACAATAAAACTGAGTGAGGCAACAATGCCTCACATTTTAGACACTCAAACTACTCAATGTTCAGCAATTTGTCTTGAAAATTTAGTTCAGCACTGATCAACAAATTGATAAATTGTGTAATTGTTCCAGGATTCAGGGGACATTAGCCTTCCTACACTGCACCATTTAGCATAGTTTATATACATGGTTATGGAAACATCCTGGTAATCAATAACCTTAGAGAAAGTATTGATACTAAAACCTTGAACAGACACCATCACTGCATAGCTGTTTCTTACATGCAGTGGAAGGATGCTCAGTCTCACAGTTCATGCTGCAGGTTAGACTGATGATATTTTAATGCCTGCATTTGAATGCATTGATGAGCAGATGTTGTCATGTGGACACAAACATGTGCATAATTTAACTGCCCTCATTAAAATATCTCTACATGCATGTGCAAACAAAACACGTGCACCAACACGCACCCACACACTCCCTCCACGGTACGCCCCCCTCTACCATGTCACTGGTAGAAGTGTCACCACACGCTCATCCGTTTAGATAAAGGTGACACCCACACACACTGACTGAGGCGCAGCACACATCTGGAGAGGAAATATAATATGAAAACGTGTTGCAATACCATCAGTGTGCATGTGTCAGCTGCAGCAAGATGTAGGGGGACACAAAGCTTAACACTGCCATCATGTGGAATACATCCCCTGTGCTGAACTTAAAGGCACTGTTTGTGATCTCTTGATGTTCAAAATGCAGTTTTTGGAGCGAGCTATCACTTTAAAATTGCCTGCCGGACTTCTAAAAACATTGACTAAACTGCTTGATACATCACTTATATTTTGAGTAAAACTGGCCTGTATTTTGAGTTATGGTTGCAGTATAGTGCAGTTTAATTACGGCACTTTAATTCATTTAACAATTGGTGATTTGCAGACACAAGCAGGAGGTACGCGCTGACAACACAATCAGCCTTTATCCCTGCACACATTTTGACTCCTCATAAAAAACCCAGGGTTGACTAATAACATTAATGATTGTATTCAGGTGCCCCAGCATGTACAATACCAGGACACTGAAAATGGAAGCAGCTAAATGTGATTCAGCCATTATAAACTGGATTATTTTTGTCATTGCTTTTCCAACTTACATTGTACTGTAACACATACTAAAAGCACCAGATATATAAAATGCAGCTGTAGCACAGATTGCCTGCAGGCTGTAACACTGGACACTTGCCTGTCAACCCAATAACGAGAATAAATGTTGGCATTACCTTTTAGTTTAGGCACAAAAACACTTTGTTATGGTTAGTAGAAGATCATGTTTTGGCTTAAAATGCCCTCTTTTGGTGGCACAGTCCCTACTTAAAAAGCAGTAATGTCTTGTCAAAGAACAGCCATGTATGCGGCACTATTTCCAATGGAAAAACACCCACATTTGGGGGTTTAAAAGTAGCTGGAAACACAGCAATGACTGGTAGAAAACAAGTTTTGTTGTTTGTTGGTCTTGAGCTATGGTCTGCAGCTTGGCTGGCGTCTCACCCAGGTGTCGCCCACCATCCCCTCCACCTCCTTCTATTTAACAAAAGACAGCTCATGTACTACCTCACTTTATGAACACTGATATGATGTGTATGGAATGTGCAAATCTAACATATCCTTGGTCTGCAGAAACGTACAATGCCAACATTTTTTTTTCCGGTGACAAGGCCGTGCCTGTAATTGTAGGAAAGGAAAATTTATACATTTCTAAAAATTGCATCACTGGAATACAGTAATAATATATGAAGACATTTATAAAACAGTAATCTTTGACATTTGGAAGATGTCTCATTGAATCTTTGACAAATGTTGAAATAAAATCAGATGTTTCTTTGTTGTCCATGTTTCCGTGTATCATCCATCCATCCAAATTATTGGGTGTAATCTGGTTTTAGATTAAAGTGGGCCTGACTCTGCTTTAGAGGAAGGCTGTAGTAGCCCACAGGAAGAATAGGGGTGCGTTCCAAATAGCATACTTTTTCTTTTTACTTTTAGTATGCGCTGCAGGTGCCCTTAAAAAGTAAGTACTCTTGCATGCAGTATGCACACAATTGGGACATACTACTTCCTCATAATGTTACACCCTGAACTCTGACCCTCTTACTCATATATACATCACCATGGAGATAAAACAAAACGCTGTTTTTTTGCAGTGTTATAACTGCATACATTGTAGATTCTAACATATTGTATTCACTATAGTAAAATTACAAAGGCTGTACATTTCTCTGTTGTCATTTAAAACGTATGCCCTTTTGATGTTGGTTATGATTATTTTATTCAATTAAACAATTAAAATTCCTTTTATTACCAATCAGCTGTTCATCAGTCACCTTAATGTGCTCTCATCTGTCACTGTGACTTCTGACAGCTGTCAATCAGTTGTCAAACAGCTGTCAATGAGCTGTCAAGCTGTCATCTGCGGCTCATTTAATATAATGTATTGTACGGTGCGCAGAGGGATGTGGGACAGAATAGCCTGAAAAGCATGCTGGCTTGCATACTGCATTATCGAACGGGATGTAGTGGAACATCTTGGTATTTTTGGTTCACTGCATTTGACATACTTTATATCAGGACATACTAAATCTGGTATACTAGTATGGTAGTGTGGGGAGTGGGACGCACACTGTGTCTTTAAAACTCGCCAGTACTGAAAGGCTGCACTAAAACTGTGTAGTGTGTTTTGTCCCCACTAGATGGTGCGCATGATCAGTTTCATATCATGAGGCTCCAGCGCGCCTCAGCCTCTTGTATCACTTGCTCACAGAACTAAGTGATGAACACTCACCAGGCTGTCAAAATATGCAGGCACTGATGACTCGGCAATGTCTGGAGTGCAATCTACAGAGAGCTGAGAACACCAGCGTCATAGGCCCAGTCATTTTTCAAACAGCGCCATACTCTGTGGAGTAAAGTGCAGAGTGTATATAGCCTTTCATTCATCTATTGTTCGGACACAGAAAAAACATTTTTTAGAGACACTTAATATGATGTTATAGGAATCAGTCAAACCCATCCGAGCTCTCTGGCGCTGTTAACACTCATCAGAATGCAGTTACTTTTACTTATAGCTGCGTTTCTCTTTACGCACGACTTCACCGGAGCTGTGCGCTCCGACAAGTGCGCCTCCCGCTGCGACGTGGGCTCGTGTCCGAGCCCCAGCTGTCCTGGCGGGTACGTCCCGGATAGATGCAACTGCTGCCTGGTGTGCTCACCGCGCGAGGGAGACCCCTGCGGCCGCAAAAACGACCTGCCCTGCGGGGATGGATTGGAGTGCAAGCTGCTCGCTGCGGGGAGGCGGCGGGGCTCCAAGGGGGTCTGCCGGTGTAAGATGGAGCATGAAGTGTGTGGAAGCGACGGGAAAACGTACGGTAATGTGTGTAAGATGAGAGCAGCCAGCCGTAAAGCTGAGCAGAAGGGGAGAGACGCAGTTAGCCAAGCGCACAAAGGACCATGTTCACCTTCAAGAGCAGGTAGGGAAGCTTTGGGTGGTCAGTGGAAGAAATTAGGTTTCTGAGTTTGGGAAAATTCATAGAACATCCTGAGTGCATAATAGATGTGTCTGAGATGCAGTAGTTGGGTTATACTGCATGTGCTCATATCCAGTGGCTTTAATAGTTTACTGTGCTACCAACTCATCATATTACAAAATAAAGCTAACAGGAATCATTCTGTCTTAACTTAGACTGTAGATGTGCTGAGACGTTTGCACAATGTATTATTATCTTTATTGTTATTGTTATTATTATTATTATTAGTAGTAGTAGTATTCATAGTAGTACTAGACCTATTATCATTTATTATCCACCTTATGCAGGGGTGGGCATTCAAAGCAATACCTGTAATAAAACTGCAACAATTATTCGATTGAATTAATGAGCAATCATTTTAAAAATTGATCTATCATTAAGTAAATTTTCAAGCAAAATACACCTGCCATTTTTTTCTGATTTCAGTGTCTGCAGGATTTGCTGCTCTCTCAGTTTTATACTTTGTAAACTTTGAACTGTGGGAAACTGAGATTTTTCTTTCTGGGATTTTAGAATTAGTAATACAAAACTAATGAGTATTCAATACTGAAAGTAATCCTTAGTTGTAGCCCTAATCCAGAAGTGTTATGTTGTGTGTGTGTGTGTGTGTGTGTGTGTGTGTGTGTGTGTGTGTGTGTCCTATTTATCTTAATGCAGTGTGTTCTTCATGTCAGTACAGATCGTCCCCTGGTCCATCCCAGCAGCCTTCGCTACAAGTTCAACTTCATTGCTGATGTAGTGGAGAAAATAGCACCCGCTGTTGTCCACATTGAACTGTTCATAAGGTGAGATGTGTGTGTGTGTGTGTGTGTGTGGAGACATATTAGAGGAGAGGTAGTTGCACAACAGATATACCAATCTGAGTAGATAGTATCATCAACCATAGTTTGGCCCTTCAACCTTTAAATTGTAGACCGACTGACATCATTTGGGTACATCTACATGTGTTCTTCTCAGTGCACAGAAGTGATGGTTGGACCCTTATGCTGCCTTCAGATGAGGTTGTGTAACCACATTCAGGAGAGTCTATACGAACACCCCCTCCTTTGGTATTCACAGCCTCATAAGTGGATATTTCCTGAAAGCTCAGAGTTGAGACATGTTTTCATCTTTTCAGAAATAGTGTAGGCCATGGAATGGTGTGGTTTTTGGTAAATGGTAACTAATTTTAATTGTAGTCGAGTTTTTCCTCGTAATTTTATAACATATCTGAGGAAAAAGTGATATTCTCATTATCTCATTCCTCTGTCATTATGTCTTTGCATTTCCTAAACTACGTTACCTGCTCCCTAGCTTGCTAAGCTAACCATTTGAACCTCAAGCAAATCACCTACACAACTTCCCATGTCATAATCACAAGCCCATGAGTTCCATTTGGATTCCGCATATACAACCCAAAAAAGGATTTCTGTGTTTTTTGGCCTTTTCCACATTTCCTGTCTCCTTCTACTTTTTTCTGTCTCCAGACATCCTCTGTTTGGTCGCCATGTGCGTCTCTCCAGTGGCTCTGGTTTTATTGTGACCCACTCAGGTGTGATTGTGACCAACGCTCACGTGGTAACCACAGCTACCACGGTGACAGGGAGGCCTCAGCTGCGCGTGCAGCTCCATGACGGCGACGTGTATGACGCCATGGTCAGAGATGTAGACAGAAAGGCAGACATTGCTACAATCAAGGTCAATCCCCAGGTGAGAGCGCGTACTAACAGGCCCTGATCGGTCATAATCACTTTTTTTCTCTTTTTCCAAACTGAGGTAAATTTTATTTTCCAGACATTTCTTGACCTTAATACATAAAACATTCTGCACTGTTGCGCAAGAACCCACATCCTGTCCGTGCCAACTTCTGACAGTTTTCTGCTAGACATTCATAGCGGGAATACTTTCCTAAACACTAGCTCTGTGACTCAGAGACACCACGCTGATGTGTGTATTCTCACACCCATATCTCAAATACTTGGACAGTTTTGTAAGCATTGAACTCTTCGTCTTTGTCAGTGTCTATTCCAGACTTCTTTTACCCCTCATACATTTTTCTCTCTGTATGATTTGCCCAAAATGTCTCTATCTGACACACCTGTGTTTGATCCATGTGAATCCATATGGAAGCAGAAGAAGCTTCCCGTGCTGTCTCTGGGCCGCTCAGCTGATCTGAGACCAGGGGAGTTTGTGGTTGCTATTGGCAGCCCCTTCGCTCTGCAGAACACCGTCACCACTGGCATCATCAGCACCGCTCAGAGAGATGGCAAGGAGCTGGGCATCAAGGACTCAGACATGGACTACATCCAGACTGATGCTATCATTAATGTGAGCTCACACACACATGCACACAGACAGTTGTGTTTCCATCACCTCAAAGGACATTACATTGACTTCCTTGTCTCACCCTAAAACTGAATTACTGACGTTACGGGGACTTGCTTTTGATCCCCAAAAGGAAGGTGAGTCCCCAGAATGTCAATATGTCATTTATTCAGGACAGATGCACAATGATACTATACGTTATATGCATTTTGAATGTTTGCTTATGTGTCAAAATCATTAATGTCACTGTCTCTGTCTCGAATTTCGTCTGATCTATGAGAAGTATGGAAATTCTGGAGGACCTCTTGTTAACTTGGTGAGTAGTGCTGTGATGACTCCAGCTGTGGGGGATTATTCTATTGGACTGTCAGAGGTCCACATTTTTTAATACTAAATATTTATTTAATAAGAATACAAACAAATTGAAATTTATCAGTATTAGAAATACATAACATACACATTTAGAAGATGTGCAAATGTAAAATATTGGTGGGTGCAGAAAAGTACAATGTGAATATTCACTTCTTACGACTAGGCTGACAGTGTATATAGCTATATTTAATGTATTAAACGATGCACTATTTTCCTGTAGATGGTATTTGTGATAATGAAAATGATATTTTAGCCTCTAACGTATCGGTCTAAATGTACACCAACACAGTGAATTTTTTACTATGTGCTGCTGATCCTGTTTGTATGTGTGTGTAATCTCTTTCAGGACGGCGAGGTGATAGGCATCAACACTCTGAAAGTGACAGCAGGGATCTCCTTCGCCATACCCTCAGACAGAATCAGCCGTTTCCTCACAGAGTCACAGACCAAACACAGCAAAGGTCAGAGGTCAAAGCCTGAACAGCACATAGGTTGAAACTAATAGCACATAGATTCAGTTTTTGTAATTTGGGATCCTGATGTTTATAAAGTGGTTATTTCTTAGTATTTCTCAGTAAATCCCATCCCTGTTGTTGTGACAGAAAAGACAAGACTGCAAAGACGACTCACAGACGAACTACAGTCAGATGCAGGTGAGAGCTGCTGATGTACAAACATCTGTCGTAATGAAATTTCCATGTGATGAACTTCATACTTTTGTGTTGTTTTCAGACGCGTCAGATGTGAAGAGACGCTTCTTGGGCATCAGGATGCTTACTGTCACCGAAGGGTGAGTTTTAATATCCACAAACACACATACATGTAACTTTTTTATTACAATGCCTGAGCATTTTCAGCACAGATTTAATCAGCCCACACACCAGGAGAAAGTTTTAGCACTGGTGGATTCCATGCGTATTATATCAACATTTCTAAAGTGACATAGTATATGAGCTGACTATGTCATCTGGAGGTGGAGGGAATGGTGGATGGCCTTTCACTTAGGCAAGATGCCTGTCGAGCTGCAGACCTCTGTTTCCAGTGACTTTTTGGGCACCAAACATGGGTATCTGGTAGCGATCCCTACTGGCACAATGGATATTGGCACAAAAAGCAGTCTTTGTTGCTTTCTCTGCCAGGATAGTGTGACAAAAAGCATTTCTGTTTTTACAGAGACATTGCTTTTCCAGCAAGGATTGTGCCCCCAAAAAAGGGTATTTAAAGCCAAAAGACAATCTTTTCCTAACGATTACCATGTGGTTTTTGTACCTAGACCCAACCACACATCAACCACAGCATTGTTAAAATGTAAAGTTTCAGTGTATCCACTACATAATAACTTACGTATATGTGGTTTACAGAAACATACAATGTCAACATTTTTCTTGCATCTGGGTTGATTTAATTAAGCAAAATGATGATGGGCTCGCTACCCTTTAAGAAGCGTATTATCTCAGTCTTGTCAGTAGTATTTGTATTAGCTTTAACATTAGTAATAGTATCGTGTTTCATGTGTCTCAGTCTCGTGGCGGAGTTGAAACGTCAGAATCCAGACTTTCCTGAGGTCAGCGGTGGAGTTTTGGTGCAACAGGTCATACCTGACACTGCAGCAGAAAAGTATGTTCACGCACACGTGCAAAAACCAAAGAACACAAACAACACACACACATGCAGCCCTGAATCTTGCTAGAAAGAGACCATGATTCATCAAAGTAGCATCAAACTTTGATTTTCTTGAAAAGCCATAGTGTTATTACTTGTGGAATATTCTATTTTAAGACTGTTTCTCTAGAAATTATTTCCTACATAAATAACGACCTGTTACATAATCTATGGTCAGTCATGTGTTTGCCATGTACACATTTTACATTAAAACTTGGATCTCTTGCGTCCGTTACGCACCCCTACAGAAAACCATTGACTACAGTTTCTTTGCTCTGTGTTTTAGAGGAGGGATTAAGGAAGGTGATGTTATAGTGAAAGTAAATGGACAACCAGTCCAGACCACTGAAGACATCCATGAGGTGTTGCAGCGTGACCAGCCTCTCTTGCTCGAGATTCGCAGAGGCAATGATGACTTACTGTTCAACATCCACCCTCAAGTTGTGATACATTGAAGAACAGGATAGCTAATTTGTTTGAAAAATGTTGGGCAGGACTCAGTACAGTGGCATTATGGGAGTTATTAAAAAAGAATATGTGGAAAAATTAACTGATGTGAAGTGATTCCAGATTTCTGGTACAACAAGGAGAAAAAAGCATTTGCAGCTTTAACCAGTTTGATGATGTATATTTTCTTAGATAGATTTGCTAAATATTTAGGTGTGTTTTTCATACAGATTCTAATAAATATGTCAGTTTTATTGCTATACTGAAAATACTGCAGAGGAAAATATATTGCGCTATATTTTGTATGAAGCTCAAAACTTTCAGAATAAAAGCTCCCAAACGAGAAGCTGTGCACTGGTGTGTATGTGTCTGTTCTGCAGCTGTCGTCCATCTGCACAGACGGCAGGTTGGACTCCTTTGTTTATGTCTTCTCATCCCTCCTCCCTCCCACTCTGCCTCGGAAAGGCATTCTCCTAATTTAAACAAATCTAAGCCGGCACCTAGATACGCAGAGCACACACACACACACACACACTCGCACACTGAGTGAATTCCTGTTACTGGAAAACTCACTTTTATCCTCTCCCGTTTTGGTAATGGAAATCCTTGTGCATATCGTTTTCTGAACCTTGAAGTTCAGGACAGAAAATCTCTGTGGGGCTGCTGCTTTGTCTGTGTTTTTAGATCAAATGTAGGCTGACACTAAAGACAGCTTGGCAGCATTTGCTTCATAATAAAATGCATTAATGTATAGGTGACCTAAGCAAACTGTCATTCTTGGCGGCATGACTCTTTCTTAGGACAGTGTTACTCTTGATATGTCTCTTCCAATGCTGACATAACCCAAAAATGACCCACCTGATTTGTGTGCACAGCTCATAAACTGGACCCAGACAGACAATCCTTCCTGATTATTTGAATACTGTGGTATGTTACTTTTGGCTGTGACGCTGTGGAAGACAGGAGCAAGATTTAAAAAAAAAAAAAGGGAAAATGGGAACAGTAACAGACTACTATGGTGGACAAATCACAACCATGTCAACCAGCAGGAGTCTTCCTATAAATGTGCTCCTCTAAGTCTCAGCTGAGCGCGTGTGTGTGTAGCTGACCCAGTTGTTTGAGAGTGTGTGTGGTGTTTTCTCGTCTTGCCAAGACATATTGTCATCAAATCACAACCATGTCAACCAGCAGGAGTCTTCCTATAAATGTGCTCCTCTAAGTCTCAGCTGAGTGCGTGTGTGTGTAGCTGACCCAGTTGTTTGAGAGTGTGTGTGGTGTTTTCTCGTCTTGCCAAGACATATTGTCATAGCAGAGCGCCAGACTACTTCAGTGGGGCAAACCAGGGACACTGCTGTTTGTCCTTATACAGACAAAATTAAAACTATGTCACGAAGCTCACACTGAATCAAAACACTTCATACTACCTGCTTCTCAGTGTGAAATAACTATAACTCATAATATAATAACATAATAACGCATCAAATACATTCATCTACAATGGAAAATATACAGTACATTTCCCATAAGACCCTGTCCAAGCCATGTACCAATGAATTTATCACCATCTAGAGGCCAAACAGAGTCAAATCTGGTTTAAATTAAACACAGATTATGATCCCCAGATAGACCACTAGATGGCATGTTGGGCATAATAATTTGCTCTTGACGTGGCAACTAATGCCCAGATTATAAGGCTACTGTGTATGTGAAGTATAGCTGTTGAAGAGTCTACATATAGCTGTGGTTTTTACGCGGGTAATGTTGGAGCTAAAGTAGAGGGCACTGTTAAACATCTAAAGCTGGATGATGGACTTTCATGTATGTCTGACTGTTGCTGTCCCTAAACATAACCTAGTTGAGCTGCGGCCAGTGCATCTGTAAACACTGTCCCTGTCAGTATAAACAGGCCAAGCATCTTACTAACTACAAGACTTTTTATGTGGTCAACAAACCTGAGTGTCCCCCGTGAACAGTTTCATGTATTAAATAGAACCAACCTTACTGGATAGATTATAATATTTATGCTGTTAGAGGCTGATTTCCCTGTGGCTCATGACACACACAGAGCTGAAGTGTCCAGTAATGACAATATTCACCAGTATGAAATACACATTTTTGGATGGAGTGTAATTTACGGTAATATCCAGGCATAAGAATTTATGGTCTTTTGAGAAAACCTTGGAACTTTTGTACCATCTCTTCATGCTCTGATGATATCATCGGGGCTATCTCAGCTTGGGCGTGGACACTACTAATTCATAACAGAAGGCCTGCATTACATTCTGGAGGTCTGTAGTTTGAAAGATGTGGACATTTACCAGACAGGGAGGGTCTAGCAAAAGCTATGATACAGCAGTTTGACCCATGACTAACAGTCAAGATATCTCTGCCTCTACTGCTGTAACTTTGACAATACTTTGTTAACTCTGTCTCTGCTGAGTCCCCCAATTTCATGAAAGTGCAATATTAAATTACTTGAGTACTTCTTTGATTTTGAAACTTTTATCCATACAGGATGTGGCCTGTCTTGAGATTACATTTTCTGTTTTTCTTTTGTTTCCCCTTGCTTCCCCCGTTCCCCTTTAAAGGTTCTGTATGTGACATTCAGAGCATTAATATAGCTGCAAATCTGTATCTGGTATAGTGGAGTAATGGTGTCCTGAACAGAGAATGAAGTCATGCTCCCTGTGTGTGTGCTGTAATCCGAGCTTCTCTGTGGTTTGTTGTGGTAAGCCGGATCGGCCACATGGGCATGTTAGTGCATGTGTGTATACCACTGGCTGGCTGACCACTGCTGCACTGTGCTCATATGACAGTTACTGCAAGACTATTAAATGAAGGATGGGACACCATCTCGGACATTTGGGGTATGACACAGCTGTGATGTTGGAGGGTTACAGCAGACAACACTAAAAATAAAGGGATGGCGTTCACACAGGTGCTCTCTGGGTGTAGCTCTTTTTTAGCCTCCTTGGGTGCACTCAGCCTGAAAAAACTTTTTGGGTATACTGATTTTGATGATGGTGGATAGACAATAGAAGGTTTTCATATAGAAAGCATTTATTAAAGACTTATTTATTAAAAACTGCAGAACAGTAATTCCCATCCATATTTTTTTTTCTGGTATAAAATATATGTAAAACTAGTCAATCTTTCCCATGTTCTATGATGGTGCACCAGCTGTCAAGCCTTTTGGCAAGTGCAGGCCAGATTGTACTGCACATGTCCTACCCAAATGTCAATGACTTCCCCAACTACCCATGACTTCTCTTCTCTTTAACCTTTTTCATTACCCTGATATTGGGAAAGCATTATCAGGGAAGAGAAGCGCCCACCCTCCAGTTCCCCCCTGGTTATCACTACTTAACCCCGTTAGCAATGTTGCCATTGTTCAGTGCTGTTCCTCTTGTTGTTGCTGCTCAGCCACCTCCTTGTTTAGACCCAAGCCCAAACAGCTTGAGCCCCCTCAAAGGCCCTAAAAACCTGATGTCTCAAACAGCTTCTTATAATCAGTGATAGAGTCCTACACCAACACACAATTTGCTGCCAAAGTTTGAACAGTTTGTGTTATTTTTACATGAGAGATTTATGTACTTGTGTTTTTATCTGCGCTCTGTTCAATTTTCAAGTGGGAGGGTAAAAGGGGGGTGTCACATATTTCTGTGTACTATTCAGGATTTGGCAACATCTGAGCTGAACTTTGATGACAGTGGTGGGGTTGTTGCTCCTGTTGCCAGCACTGTCAATCAAATCTGATCAAATCACTCTCAGACAATTTCTAATAAAGCAGATTTGTTCAGCTTTATTAGTTCTGGAGTGTTAAAATGAAGCATGGTGATAATTCAGGCAGAGGGAGCCCACCCACGCTTTGAGAGCAGCTTTATGGCTGGGAAGAGGCTGGGGTCGTGTCTAAAGACCTTAGACCTCTGGGAAAGACATCCATAGGGAATAATGGACCTTCAGCTCAGTCACATGTTCTCATGATGCTTTGTTTGTCTTTCAGTGAGAGAAAGAGATAAAGACCGAGAGACATTTATAGAAGGGTACAATCATCATGCCCTATATAATGTCAAACTGTGAGTCATCGGTGACCTCAGATCCTGATGACATTCTGAGTGCCATCAGCGCTTAATGGATGCTAATTAGCATCTGCTGTTTGCAAACAAACACGAGCACACATGCATTTTATGTAATGTTATACTGATGCAAATACTGAGCTGGAAATCTCTAACAATAAAGAAACCCCTCTTTATTTTGGCAGGGATGGAAAGCAACTAACTACATTTACTCAAGTACTGTATTAAATACTTTTTAAATATTTACTGTACTTGAGTAATTCCATGTTATTCTATTTTCTACTTATATTCCACCACATTTCTGAGGGTGTATATTGTAGTTTTTATTTCACTACATTTATTTGACAACATGAATTACTCCTCAGATTCAGATTATTACAACAAAATCAAATCAGCAAAGAAACATTATGTTTTATTATACCTAAAGATAGCTGGCTGTAAATAAAGTATGTTAAGTAAAAGTTTGCTTTATTAGTTTCATCATTAACGTGATGCTTATACATTAGAGAATTATTCATTTTAATCTAGTAATATAATATATATGATTCTGAATTGGAACCGTCTGCATAATTTTAATTTTGGTATATAACATATATATATTTTGCTTACTAAATGTTGAATGCAGGACTTTATTTCTGCACATTTCTTCACTGTGGTATCCATTTTACTCAAAGAAGCAGTGTGTAAGATTAAGTGGTATCTAGTGGCAGAAAGAGGATGTAATATTTCTAATTTTGTTTTTATTAGAACTCACACAAACCAAGTTTGAAGGCAATCCGATTAAATCTGTATGAGGAGTTTGTTAAAATACAACACATGGAAAATGCCAAAAATGATCACCGAATTCAAAATTGCTGATTTCCTGTTGGGTTTAGGCAATGGGCCTAAGAGAGTTACTGAAATTTGTTACCTTAGAGTGAGCAGTTTATATTTACATTGGGAGCGGGTCCACTTCCATGTAGTGTGCTATGTTGCACTGCCATGTTTCTACAGCCCAGGATGGACACCAGCTCTAGAGAGCGCCTTTTACATTTTTACGTTGATGTTCAGACCACTGTGGGTTCTCCTGTACGCTTTGAAAGGGAGTAGTGAGTGGAGGGGTATTCAGTTGGTTCAACACTTTCTCATCCAAAAACTCGTCAAATACTGCCGCTTTGTCAGTGGACCACATGTCATAATATGATGCACAAGATACTCTCTTGTGTCAGTTTTAGATGCTCAGGGATGGTGTGATAATTTATGCTCATTACATGCATCGCGTCTTTTTAAAATACACTTCTGTTTTCATAGGAAATGTACACTTTCTGCTTGTTACATGCATATAGTCTTTTCAAATTAAACTTAAAACGTGGGCAAAACACTTTGTTTTTAGGTTTACTTCCTGAGGTTTGGTTTTAAAGAAATCTAATGTTACATCACGTGACATACATCACTAGCGTAGCGTGCTACATATACTAGCACGCTATATTATGATTAAAATAACTTCACTGACTTTTGGTTTCACAAGGGAAAAGAACAGTTGCCTCCTGAGTGAAAGTCCAGACTTTGTTTGACCCAACAACCATCTATCTCACCCACCCTGTACAGACTTTTTCACTCTTTATCGGTGCATATCATCCCGGTGTGGAACGTGCCTCTGTGCGTTGGTGTCTGACGCCATGATCCACTGACAAAGCGGAGATATTTGACGAGTTGGGAGTGAGAACTGGTTGGTTGGTTGGTTGCAATCTGCAAGCTCACCACTAGATGTCACTAAATCCTGCACACTGTTTTATTAAATAAAAGAACTGAGTTGTTCTTACACCACTTGATGTCGGATGTGTGTTTGTGTCTGCCGGTCCTCATATGGTCAAGTGAGTGAGTAACATAAAACTGGAAAATGGTCCAAAAAAAGATTGTAAAACTGTGATTTTATGGTATAGGCTATGTGGCCTCAGTTGAATCTTTAGCATACACAAGAGACTGTTCACAGTAAAGTTGAGAAGTTGGAGGAACTTTGGAGCTACAGACTGCAGACTGTGGCATCTGGCATGGCAGCAGAGCTATAGACACATTGGAGTCACTTTAAAAAAAATTCTGTTACACTGTGGCATTACAGTAGTACAGGCCTAACTACTTCCATCTGTGTTTAAATCAAGTCTGACTGTATGACTCAGCGCATTGCTGACCAAAAACACTGTGGGCAACTTAGAAGAGGAGAGGAGGAGAACTTTTGAACAGACATTTGGAGAAAAAAATAAAAAAGTCTTTCATCTCACCACGCACATAGCTGAAGGCAACATCTCTCACACAATGAGGCTCCACAAGTGGACAAATAGTCCTGGAAAAAGCTAAGTAGATCCATGTGTTGTTGTGTTAAATATTCTGCTTGGCATCGACACTGAGCCTCCTCCTCCACAAATGTGATAAAACGGTACATTCAAATACAAATCTGTACATGCAAGGTGGATAGTAATTTTATGCCTATGGCAGCTATCACACAGAATATTACATTTTCCAAAGGCGACACAGTTTTGGAAGACTTAATGAGGGCTAAAATTCCAGGCATTCCTGGCAAAGTATGATCTGTTTTTACTGAGATTTTCCTTTGGATATACTCTGTCTGTCCACAGTCATTTCAAAGTTGTTATTGGACTTAAGTGAGACAGTGGATGACTCCTCTGTTGTTTGTCCTTGTGGTCCATCCAAAGAGCTTTCTGTCCAAAAACTGAGGAAAGGTTGATTATACAAAAAGAGGTTACTTTATCTTTCAGAAGAAAATGTTTGCATTGTATTTATATGTTGAATTTGCATGTTTCATATGTATCATATCAATGTTTCTAAAGTGACATCCTAAGAGCTGACTTTGTCATCTGGATTTAGAGGGGACAGTGATGGCGTGTCGCCTAGGCAAGATGCCTGCTAAGCTGCAGACCAATGTTTGAGACCAGTAAACAACAAAACCAGTTGTCTTTTAGCAAGTCACTGCTGCATTTCCAGCAGCTTTTTAGGCTTTAAATGTGGAAGTTTGATGGGGACCTGTTGATTGTTTTCCCAGCAGGTATAGTAGAACAAAAAGCGGTTGTTTTTACCAAGACATTGCTGCATTTCCTGCTGGGATAGTGGCACAAAAAGACTGAGACATCGCTGCTCTTCCAGGGGGATAATGCCCCCAAAAAATGGGTATTCAAGCCAAAACATTATCTCTTCCTAACTATGACCGAGTGGTTTTTGTGCCTAAACCTAACCATACATTAACCACAGCATTATTAAAATGTATAGTTTCAATGTATAATGTACAAATGTAATGTATCTGTGGTTTGCAGAAATGTAGAATGGCTTTTTTTTACTTTCTTCTGCTCAAATATATACAGTATCTGTAATATATAGATGCTGAGAGATATTTTTCATTCTTTTTCAGCCCCTCTTCCCTGTTTGTCTCATCGTTCTTTGTCTGCTTTTAGTTCCTTACTTTCCTGCCTTGTCTATTTCTCGTTCACACCTTCCTTTCTTCTCTCAAAAAGAAGATGAGTCTCGGGCGTCTCTCATGTGGTCTCCAGCCCTCAAGCGCTAAAGGTACTACATAAAATCAGCAGCAGCAGACTGTGTAGAGGACACTCTGCCCCTTCTCCTCAAAGGCTTCTCATTTATTATTTCTGGGTGTGAATATAAATCCCCTGGTAAGGAAGATGTTTAATATTGCAGCACACCTAAATATTCTCTGGGCTCCCAGGCGTTGCAGGAAAAGGAGTTGTAACATTAGACAGCCAAGCTACTGTGAACAAATCCACTCTAGGTCATATTGTTATAGTTATTTTAACAAAATCCACATTTGAAGACATTAAAGAGAGCATAGGCAAGACTGTTTTTTAACAAGACTACTGTTGGCTGATAACTTGTGTTATGGTGTAGTACCTGAGCTAGTTCAAGCAGATAAAAATCTATTAACATATTAACAATGGATAATTTGACGTCACTTGTATGCCAAAAGCTGTATAGCAACTTTCATTTCATTCTTTTGGTGTTCTGACCCACAGCTTTTCTATTTTGGTTCACTACCACCACTCTAAAAGCAGAACCATAAACAGATAGCCTGTTGCTCCCTGCAGCACCATAGACTGTGTAAATAATAAATGCAGCTTCTGTGAAATTACCCATTGGTTTATGGACTTTTTTTGAGACAGAAGTGACCATATTTGGGCAAGAGGCTGGGGTGGATCTGACTGAGAAGCCGAGGACACTATTGGCAGAGAGCCTATCACTCAAATGACCCCGCCCTTAAATATGCGTAACTTTGGAAAATGGAAAAAATCACTACCTGTGCAGTTGTCGTCAATGTTGAAATTAGCTATGGAGACCAAAACTTTTTTTTGTACCAGGCTGTAAACATGTTTTTTTTCTGCTGTAGTGTTGGCCACTTTTAAATGGGGGTTAGAGGGAGATTTACTCTGTTATGGAGCCAGTCTCAAGTGGCCACCCGAAGTACTGCAGTTTTTGGCACTGCGGCATTGGCTTCATTTTTCAGCCTCAAGGGTTGCTAATAGCCCAGCGCCAAACAAGAGAAAGAAGACTTAGCGACTAATAGTGGAGTATTTGACAGCTAAAGAGACATTTATTTTCCTTAGAAGTTGGTGGAGACCAAAAACAGAGCTAAAAGGAGAGGGAAATTTGGACTTAGGCTACATTCATCAGATGGACAGAAACATGACGCTAAATGTTGCTAATGTTGCTAATGTTGCTCTGTAATTGCTGGATATGTAAAAAAAGAAACAGTTTGCTAACATGTTTGGCATATCAACTTATATGTCAGTTCTTTGTTTACAGATTCTCACCAAAGAAAGTCAGTTATTGAAGTTTTAAAGAAGCAGTTAAATATTTTGGAAAATATTGTTTTCTTGTTGAGTTAGATGAAAAGATTGATACCACTCAAATATCCGTGCATTGACAATGCAGCCAGAGTTGGAGGACAGTTAGTGTTGCTCTCCTCAAAGTCTGAAGCTGCCTAATGAATATGATTTATTGCATTTCTTTGATTAGAACACAAACGGAAATGGGAAAACCAAAAGTTTAAGGGGCCATACACATCCTGCATTTCTTGCACCCTCAAATTGTTTCCAGTGTAGACGCATGGCAGGTGTGCTAAAATGCCAGAGTGACGTTGTGGCGCACACACAATCCTGAGTGCCTATTTTTCAGGGTGCGACAGCTGCACCCTGAGATAAACAGAGTCCAATTTTTGGAGCGCAGCAGCACACACAGGATGTCATGTGATGAGGAACAACCAATCACAGCTGGCAGATATCTTTACCTTCTTCCGCAAATATCAGTCTGTGATAAATATGGAGGAAAAGTTGATCATTTTAATGCACAGCTACCCAGAGCTTTACATCTGTCCCACGGCCAATATTTTTGGCCTAATACACACTTAAAAACAACGCCTGGAAGTAGGTCAGCTCTGCACTCAGGATTTCTGGTAAGCAGGCTATCACACAGTGCTGGTTATGGTTACTTAGCAACTTCAGACACAACTTGCCTCTGCACCCTTGAAAGCTGGTGCAGAGTAGGTACAAGAGTAGTGCCCAGAGCCTTACCTTGCATTTTCTTACATTAGCCTACGTTATGCTAGGTTGCGTCACATCCCATCACGTTACATAGGGTAACTATTTATTTTCTAGCAGCAGTCAGGAGCAGTGACTTTCACGAGTCTTCTGATTAAAACAATGTACCGTAAAACTACAAAGTAAGTCCTTCGAACCATGCATCCACAGGTCGTTTGCTCCCACTGTTCCTACTACGTCCCACAGGAGCATTTTCTAAAAAATTGCACTTACCATTATCATACCTGAATAACAGAATTAGGTCATATATGGGCATTAACAGTAACAGTTTTAAAGATGTAGCTAACATGTTTAACAATCGCAGTTGCACCAACACTACTTCATTAGGTTTAGGCAATAAAAATCCTTAGTTAGGTTTGGAAAAAGATCATGGTTTGGTTTAAAATACAGAAGTTGTTTTGCAAACATAACATATGAAACATAGAGGTGACACGTGACATACATTAGATAGTTAAAATAACTCAATATTGACTTCCGTTTTCACACAACAAAATAAGCTGCTTGTACAAACAACCCGTGTCATCATATTTTGAAGGAGGACAGTCTCAAATTATCACTTATGTTTCTGTTTGTGTACAGATTAGCACATTAAATAATGAGCCTGAGGGTGTTTTCGGATACAGAGACTGTATATAAAGATGGACGACATGACAGCTCCCCAAAAGTGAAGCCAAAACATCGACCACCCTGGTGGCTGGCTGCAGTGTAGGTCATGAACCCCAACCACTCTATGTTGGCAGAGGTCACATGACCCAAACTTAAATATCAAAGTACACATTAAACAAATTTTTCCCAGGGATGGTTTCTGTCATTTTCGGCAGATCTTATTGCACTGATATGTGCTCAAGTTGTCATGGTTACTGCCATGACTTTGGGCTTGTCCTTGTGTTTCCCTGTGTTTTTCTCCTACGCTGAGTGTTGCTGTCTGTTTCTATGTGTCTGTGTCTCCTCTGCTCTCTCCTGGTTCCTGATTACAGTTGATCATCCACACCTGTCTCTCATCAAGCTCATCAAGCTCCAGTATATCTACCCCCGTCATTCACCCACTCGCCGTCAGATTGTTCAGTCAGCCACAGTGGTGGTTACTCACTCAGGCCGCTCTCTGTATTCAAGGTTTTTCTGTGAATATTCTCCTTGAGTGTTTTTGCCCTGACTAATCCTATTCTTTTTCTGCTCCAGGATCATCCTCGCCAGTCTGCCTCTTTAACTGCCTGCCTGTTCTCACTCTGCAGTTCCCTCTGCTACTAAAGTACCACGCAATTCCCTCCACGCCTCGCCTGACATTACCCAACGCTCTCTGCCTTCTGCCTCAGCTTGTAATCTCCAAGTCCATCTCCACCTCCATTCCCTGTTTTACTCATACTATTTTTTTTTATTCTGTTCATTACCTGATTTATAACACATGTGTTCATTTTTCTTTTAAGTTTGGTTACAACTAGTTATTTGATGCTATAATGAGGGGGTTTGATGTCACGATTGACAGCTGTGTGTCAGTCGGTGTGCTCCTGATCAGTGGTGCTGCTCATGATTGATTAGATGGCTCCAAATGACTGCAGTGACTGTTTGCCCTTGTGTCCATGCTAGGCTAGGCTAACTGCATTCTGGCTGCAGTTTAGTACTGCCCAGACATGAGAGCAATATCAGTCTTCTCATCTAACTCTTGGCAAGAAAGCGAATAAGTGATTTCCCAAAATGTAAAACTATTCCTCTGGGATTAGAGTATTTGTGACATGCTTTGAGCAAAACTGTTTAGCAAATCTCTTTCAAAACAGAGATAGAAGCCAGTGCTTTGCTGTGGTTTTACACAAATTCCTCAGAAATGGATGGCCTCGCTTACACCCCTCCAAGGAAATGACAAACACACACACACACACACACACACACACACACACACACACACACACACACACATATACACACAGAGTCGCACAGTAAAGTGAGCCCAGAAATTCTTTTGTCAGGACTCCAGTGATAGCTAAATCCTGCGAGCCCTTTCTCTGTCTCTCAACTCCCTCTTACTGGCAGACTGCTGACTCATACTTTCTACTCTATCTCTCTCTCTTTCTCTCTCTGACTCTCCTTCTTCATAAATCTAGTCTGCAGCCTTTCCCTCAACTCATCCTCTTTCTTACTCAGGCATTTCTTGGGATTTTAAATAATTCAGCTGCATTTCCTCATCGTGTGACCTCTGGGTGTATGTGCGCTCACATAGGTGATATTATTATATGTGTTGATGGAGCTCATGGATTGTGTGTGGGGGTGTGTTAAATGTGTGTAAGCAGTCCTAATCGCCCCTCCTGCCTGTGCAATTTATTTAGTGTTTGAAGAAACAGAGTAATTGCCGCCTACTGAAGCTGTATAGCTGGCTAAGTCTCTTAATGAGAGTCATGCCTGCTGTGCCCAAAGCAAGAGGCCCAGCATTCTGTGGGTAAAGTTGGCACTCACATGGAAAACAGCATTTTACTGTAGTTGGAAAATGTTCCCCTTGTCTTGAATATTTATTTTTTTCTAAGTTAAATCTCAGAAATATGTGCTTGGTTACCCCGACAGTTTCTGCGGTAGTTTCTTTACTTTTCTGAAAAGGACAGGTGGTTGTGTGCTGCCAGGTGGTCAGGTGCCGGTCTTCATTGGAAGTGGCAAAACAATGACAGCTTATGTACGATACAGCATCCAGCAGTCTCCTTCTCACGTTTTAAAAGCAGAACGGGAGACGTCTGGAGCACACATTTGTGAAAATAAACAACAAGGCAGCCAAGGAAAGAAGAAGCTGTAATCTTGGATGAGATGTTGGGTAAGCAGAGAACCGCATGTTCTTTGATGGCCTAGCTGAAAACAATAAGCTCCCTGCTGGATAGCAAAGACAATAGGAAATCAAAAACAGCCCAAAGGACAGTCAACTGGAAGAAAATGTTCTATGACCTTCAACTATGCATAAACAACAGGTTGAGGATGACAGTTCTGAAAAGCGTCTAAGTGCAAGTGCATTTATCAATATATACACAAGGTAAACTTCCTTCTGTTTGTTTTCATACAGGAATTTAAAACACATTCCTGATAGCTTAAAGTAAAGGACAGAAGTGTGGGGTCACTGACAAACTAAAGCCCCTTTCACACATGTATGCAACTCTGAACATATCTAGACATTATCCAGAGGCGCTGTGAGAACGCAAATGTCCGAATCAGTTGGATCAGACATTAAATGGACTTCACCCTGCCAGCTCCCCAGTACAAACAAAGTCTGTGTAATGTCCAGTTGAACCCATGTGTGAATAGGGTGAGTGAATATCCAGAGAATTCACAGCAAGCAAGTGGGCGTGTTGGTGATATTTCTAACATGTGACTAGCATGAAAACAGAAGAAAACAAACATCCACAAGTGATGAAGCAGGGTTAATTACAGGAGGAAGGCACTGTGAATGTCAATCTAGGAGAGATTACAAAAATTCTGTTGGCAAAATCATCAGACAAATTCCAGGAACAGTAAGAGACTCAGTTGTTTTTGAGCAAATTATAAACCAGCTACATAAATACAAAACAGTGATTTCCATTTATACTTTTTGCGTCATGTCCTGCCTCCTACGTTCTCTTTCCAGACACCATCTCTCGCCTAAACCAGAGTATTTTCAATAGGTGAGAACACGTTCAACATGTACAATCTCCTACTGTTTGCAACATGTGTGAAAGGGATTAAGCTGTGTAAGGGATCCTCGTTTTGCCCGTAACGTTAGAGTTGAGGTTAGCTCAACTCATAATCTGTTCTTGTCCTTTTGATAATAATCAAATAATCAAAAAGTTGAAATACTTCAAAATAAGAAGATAAAATGAAAGAGAAATGAAACACTGTCAGTATTCTCTGATCCACTGTAAATGAGTTCAGTTAATGTAGGCAGTAGAGACTCTTCTGAGCCTCACTATGACATCTGTATTTTCACTAAATTTCAATCTGACACAGTTCTTCAAATATTTGCAGGTCTGGATGACTGTTGAAACAATTACTTTTTTGGGGCTCACTTAGTCTTTCATTCACTCACTCAGGCAACAGTGACTCCTGAATAAAACACCAAATGTACAAGAAGTCCATCAGGATTCATATATAAAGTAAAGGACTTTTTGTCTCTGTATAACACTGTGATTGCCTATACGTTCAATGGGATATATGGGTTTCCAGAACAACATTTGTAATGATGTTGGTTGCCCATGGTCTCTAATCTACAACAGCGGTCAGCAATCTTAGGCACATGTGCAATCATCGCCATGCGGTGGTTTAACCAGTGACACACTAGCAATAAGAGAGATTGTTCAAAATGTTGGAGCGCCCTCTAATCTGCATGCCAAATTACCTCTTTCACATCCACAAACAATCCACCAAGACCTGCCCTGCTCTGCTTCTGATTGGCTAGTACTTGTTGCCTTCATTGCAGAATGTGGGTGGGAAAAACAAAATCAAAGTCATTATGCTGATACCTCAGCTTCTGTGTCATCAAAGTGAATGAAGAATGTGTCCCAGGTGGGCTCAGTAGATGATGTCATGCTCACTAGCTAAGAAAGCTAAAGTAATGGCATTCTAGCCTTGGTGGACAGAACAGTAGAGTTTTGGGTTTCAGAAGGACGATGCTGTGACACTTTATGTCTTGAAAACATTGTTTTTGCTGAATGTCAAGAGTTAAACGCCATTTTGTGACCAAACACGTGTTCTGTCCCGTGATGGGAAGCAACAAATCACCCTCAAAGTCCTCACCGCTCTTCGCTAGTCTTCGCTAATAATCATGCTACTGAAGCAAGGTGTCACATTGCTCATTGCAATGCACAGTGTGCAAAGTTATTCACTCTTGGCGAAAATATTAGGGATGCTTTTCTCTGTAGTTCTTTAATGGATTACCAAACAAAGGGACAATAAAATCAAGAATAAAAGACTTTCTCATGTTAACCAGTAGTGTTGAAGGATGCATTAAAGAAATGCCAGAATATGTTGGAGTGCTGCAGACAGCTGGTTTGAAAGACGCCATGGTATTTGGCATCACTCTTGATTAGAGCGTGGATCTGAATAACACATGTTTGGCAGTCATGGCAAGATACTGAGATTTGACTAAAGCTCTGCTGCTTAGTACCAGTGTGCCAACAGCAAAACTTGAGGACATAACCAAAGTTTTTATGGAGCACTTTAATGAACAAGGGATTGGTATCGTATTGATATGGCACACTGATTTACAAGAACATAAAAAAAAATGGCATTTAATGTCAAAAAAGGTTGCCGACCCCTGATCTAGTGCCACCATCAGGTCACAATCTATTCCAATCACCGAAACTCGTGATGATCAGAGGAGCCCATTTCCATCATGCAGCAGCGTGCATACAAAAACGCTTTTGTAGTTATAATAAACACTGACTCAGCACTCACCACATGTCATTTATGGCCATTTCAGATGAATCGCATAAGCCAAACAGCTTCAAACTTTACTACTGAAAACAAACTGCAGATGTTCTGCATTGTTAAAGAATTCCATTTAGCTGATAAAAAACACATGCAGCACACATTAAAGACTTGTGTTTTCACACTGAGGTATCTTTAGATATATTTCAAAAATGCAGAAAAAAGGGAAAATGAGTGGTTTTTGTGACATCCATCCATCCATCCATCCATCCATCCATCCATCCATCCATCCATTTTCATCTGCTTATCCAGTCACAGGGGCAGCAGGCCAAGCAAAGCACCCCAGACGTCCCTCTCCCCTGCAACACTTTCCAGCCCCTCCTGAGGGACCCCAAAGCGTTTCCAGGCCAGATGAGATATGTAATCCCTCCAGTGTGTTCTGGGTCTGCCCCAGGGGTCTCCTACCAGTGGGACACCTCTAACGGGAGGCACCCAGGAGGCATCCTGATCAGAAGCCTGAACCACCTCAACTGACCCCTTTCGACTTGAAGGAGCAGCGGCTCTACCCCGAGCTCCCTACGGATGTCCAAGCTCCTCACACTATCTCACGAAGGAAACTCATATCGGCTGCTTGTATCTGTGATCTCATTCTTTCGGCCACCACCCAAAACTCATAACCATAGCTGCGGGCTGGGATGTAGATGGACCAGCACATCCAAAGCTTCACCTTCCAGCTCATTGAGAGCTGGATGGCCAACAACCTCCTGCAATTAAATGCTGCGAAGACCGAGGTCCTAGTCATTGCCTCTGACAGTGTCACTGCCAGGGTACAAGAACATCTGGGGCCCCTCAAGAACAACGTTCACACAAATATAAAGAATCTTGGTGTTCAATTCGACCAGTCAATGCACCTAGAGAAACATGTGAAGTCTCTGTGTCGCAATTGTTTTTACCATCTGAGAAACATTGCTAAACTCCGCTCCATTGTGTCTCACTCAGAACTAGAAATGTCAATCCATGCCTTTATATCATCCAGGCTTGACTACTGCAATTCACTGTTCACATGTCTCAAGCAGTCATCCATCGACCGCCTTCAACTTGTACAGAATGCAGCTGCCAGATTACTTACTAGGTCAAAAAAGTCTTGCCATATTACACCCATACTCGCCTCCTTGCACTGGCTACCCATCCCGTTCAGAATCCAGTACAAGGTGCTACTGCTCACTTTCAAAGCCATTCACGGCCAAGCCCCCAGTTACATCTGCGACCTCATTCACCACCACACCCCCAGCCGGTCCTTGAGATCATCTGACCTTGGCCTCCTTGTCAGTGCCTCGGACATGGCTAAAGACAAAGGGGGACCGGTCCTTTGGGGCAGTGGCCCCTAGGCTTTGGAATGCACTCCCCCTGGGTCTGAGATCTGCCCTGTCAGTAAATAGTTTCAAGGGTCAGTTAAAGACTCACCTGTACAGACTAACTTTTGAGTGTTAGGCCGTATCCATTGTTTTATTTGTCGCTTTCTGTTGTTCTCTCAGCTTGTCTACCTCATTTCCTCTGGCTTTGCAGTGCCATGTGATCATGTTCTATTGTTATTTTTATCTATTTATGTATTTTATGCTTCTACATGCACTGACCTTGCATTGCCATATGCCTGTGTGTATGTTTTTTCTAGAATTTTCAGTTGCACGTTTATTGTGACCTATTGAACTGTGGTCTTATTGTTTGCATTGTTAAGCACTCTGTGTACGCGTACTATGAAGGGTGCTATATAAATAAAAGTTTACTTACTTACTTACTTACTCAGCTCCTTCTTCACCACAACGTTCCAGCGCAGCACCCACATCACTGCAGAAGCCTCACCAAACCGCAGAATTATCTCATGCTCCATTTTACCCTCACTCGTGAACAAGACCCCGAGACACTTGAACTCCCTCGCTTGAGGCAGTAACTTTCTCCCAACCTGGTTTTTGTAACATCTGTTTAAAAATCAGTGATCTCTTCACTACCCGACAGTGAACAAAAAAAGGTCACAGATTTGACTTAATTCATCTAACACTCTATCATTGGCTATGTTTCCTTCTTAATGCTATTAAAGGTTCACTCAAGTGAGACAGATATTGTTTATGTTATCATCAAACGTGTGAAAAAAATGTCTCCCACCTTCACATCAACATACACTTACACACACTGATTCCCCAGTCAGGCTCCCATACTGTTAGCAAGTGACTGAGGGTGAGATGAAACGGGAGAGAGAGGCAGGGAGGGAGAGGGAGAGAATGACAGAGAGCATGGATGAAAGCGAGTGTATGTGTGTGTCTGGACATGTGAGTGTCTGTGTGAGTTAGCGTTTCTGTACGGAGCGTTTGCTCTGTAGCTCACAGGGCTAAGACCTATTTTTACACCCAGACTCCCACGCTCCAGAAACACTCACCCATGACATTTGCTGCCATTCTTTTTCTTCTTCACATTATTGTCTCATCCCACATTATTCCTCTCTCATCACCATCATCGACAACATCATCCCTGGACAGGGGCGCGCTACTATTACCTCGACAAAATGCCCTGGCTCTCAGGTCCTTTGAGTGCAGAATTGAACTGAGCACAGCAGACAGATCAGGATCACTGCTGCCAAAAAGGACTGACTGTCTTCTCTCAGTCACTACGAGCATTCCAGTAGTAGTAAAGAGCTGTACCAGGGGTGCAAGCTGTTGAGGATTTATTCAAATGTGGACACTTTCATCACAAATTTCACCTGCAGGGAGCCAAACCTGAGGCAACCCCATCCTCAGGAGGAATGAGGCTGGCTTGCGTGCAGCAGTGAGGATGGAGCGATGGTTGGACAGATGGATGCATGGACAGAGAGCAAAATCATTTACTAGCTCAAACGGAAAGGAACAGAGGCGAAGTTAAGGTGATGAGGGAGCTCCATATTGTGTTGCCGACCGTGGGAATTGTGATGTTATGTAATGGCCCGCAAACTCACGGCATACACACAGAGTCACAGAGCCACGGGCAGTGGCTTAGGGGGAAGTCGGATGGACCCCTTGCCTGCTAACAGGACTTCTTAAGTGCTTCTGCCATCAGCATTCTGTTGCTTGCATAACAGCCGTTCCGGCTCTGGGAACCCAGAGTATACACGTGACCACTAAGAGGGTTCCTTCTGGCTGAGGGGTGATTTCTCATTCCCTCTCTTCCTCTTTTTCTCCCTCTTCTTCCTCCCTCTTTCTCCTTCTTAGCAACAAAGGGGGTTTTCTTCCACGGCAAAATAGCCATTAAGATAACATGCTCAGGGACAGCACTTCCACCAAGGATAGCAGGACAACAACAGAAGGGGCAGCACATCAGGCGTGTTGCTGCATATTCTGTAAATGTGATCCTCTAAGAACTTGTTAATGATTTAATATAAGTGGAGCCCTCGGGGACAAGAGGGATAAACTACATGGGAGCTACTGGGAAGAAAAGCTACGCAGCCCTCCTTCATGCCCATAGACAAACATATGTAATGTGTACATACTGAGAAAATAGCAGCCCACGCTTTCACACACACTAGCTCACTAATGCTTGCATGCTTGCAGAAAGCATGGAAGATTGAACATACCGAAATTAACAACCCAATCATCAGAAAACATGTTTTTGCAAACCACAGATACATTACGTTTGGATGTTATTTGTAGCAGATGCTTGAAACTTTATGTTTTAACAGTGCTGTGGATAACATGTGGTTCAGTTTGGGCACAAAAACCACTTGGTTATGGCCAGGAAAAGATCATGTTTTAGCACAAAATGTTTAAGATTAAAATAATTTTGGGGGTTCAATCCCTGCTGGAAAAGCAGCATCGTCTCTGCAAAAAAATCACCACTTTTCGTGCCACTATTCTGGCAGGAATCGCAGCAGTGTCTCAGTAAAAACTTTGCTTTTCGTGCCACGATCTTGACAGGAAATGTAGAATTATCTCAATAAAAAACAATCATTTTCTGTGTAACTTTTCCTGCTGGAAAAGCAGTGATATCTTGATTAAAAAACTATTTTCGTGCCATAACCACAGCTGGAAGAGAAGCAATGTCTCAGTTAACAGCAATTTCTTTTTGTGCCACCATCCCGACAGGAGACACTGCAATGTCTTGGTAAAAAACAATCATTTTTCATGTCACAATCACAGCGAGAAAAGCAGCGATGTCTCTGTGAAAAACAATTGCTTTTGATGCCACTACAACACACCCACATTTGGCACTCAAAAAGCTGCTGGAAACACAGCAATGACTCGCTAAATAGAAAACACACACATGAACACACAAATATTCACTTCAAGGTCATTTCCAACATCTTTCTTAAGTGAAAGATTTTTGGTTCGTGTATTATTATTATCATTATTATTATTATAAAAAATGCATTTTCATTATAGTTTGTAAGGTGTACAGAGTTAACTGAACACCTGAAACAGATTATAAGCTGCCCGTAAGACATTCTGGGAACTGCAAGTCCATCCGTTTTTCTATCTATCCATCCTGCACACCACATTCCTCCCCCTTAATCCATTTTTCTTTTCATCCTCTGGTTCCATCTTTCCTCTCACTCCTCCCTTGCTCTTTCCGCAACCTGCATTTGTAATGTACATTACACATGCCTAACACGGTGTGTGATATATTTTCAAGAACCACATTTAAACAAACGTGTTGTGGCAAATGGTTTCTTACAGGCATTTCAGGGGAGATCAACACAAATCAGTGCAAAAGAAGATGAAGTTCAAAGAGTGATGAAGCCACGAGAGAGATTTGGTGTTGCTATGGAGATTAGTTATTCTCTCTCTGCTGTGTGTGTGTGTGTGTGTGTGTGTGTGAGTGCTTCACCTGATGTTTTTTTGTGGGATGGACTAAATCTGTCACTGTGGTCGCAGCTTTACTGTGTCTATGTGCACAGCTTGATGCACTGGAATGTGTTTGAAGCGAATAGACTATACTGTATGTCAAAGAGGAGATATAAATGGTAACTCACACACACACACACACACACACACACACACACACACACAGACCACAAATTAATATTTCTCAAATTTAAAGCCACTCACAGACATATTTCCATCACTCAGTGTTTTCATACCAAAATCACATTGTCATCTTTTTGGGGGGGTGGTGTGGAATCTATGTGCACACACCATGACATCCCCATCTCTGACATTAACTCCTGCTTGCATGAATATTGTTCAAGCGTCACATGAGCCAGCTACCGACTGCACGTGCAGGGCGCACGGCATTGCCAGCGAGGAGAGGAGGCGCCGGATAGTGCGCATGATCGAGAGTAAACACAGAGCACTTGGTAACCTGAAGTCATAATTTCCACAGCTTTTCACTGTGGACCAAAGAACAGGAGGGTAATTGTTACTGGAGGAATCAAAAAAAAAAGATCAATTCTTTAATCACTGGATATCTCAGGCAACATATAAAAAAAGTAGCTCATGCCACTGATTGATATCAGAAAGGCTTGTTTGGGCGTTTCAGCACTGGACAGCTCTCCCCGCGTGTCTCTGGCTCTCAAGTGCGTCTGGCACATGTGCGCCGGGAAAGTGGCCAGCTGGTGGGGGGCACGAGCAGAGAGCATGGCGGACTCTCCACTGCATCCTCCCCACGACTGCTCTTAAGCCACGAGAGATGAGCATACCGGAGTTCCTACTGGAAGTGTCCATTGTGGTGATAGCTGTCGTTTCGCTGTTGACAAACCTGTCAGTGCTGCTATGTTTCACCCAGAGCGCCGAGTTACGCTCCCACGTGCCCGGCATCTTCATCCTAAACCTCTCTTTCTCCAACATCCTCCTCACTGTCATCAACATGCCCGCCACTTTTCTCGGAGTGGCCCAGAGCGCAAAGCCCTTCGGGGACTTGTTCTGTCAAGCTATCAGTTTTGCTGAGACTTTTCTCACCGCCAATGCGATGCTGAGCATGGCCGCGCTCAGCATGGACAGGTGGATCGCGGTGATGTTTCCCCTGAGTTACTCCAGCAAGATGCGCTACAGGGACGCCTTTCTGATCGTGGCGTACTCCTGGCTGCACTCTCTCACCTTCTCCCTGACCCAGCTGCTCATGGACTGGGGAGGTTACAGCCACACTTACGCGTCGTGCACCGTTTACCTGGACGCGGAGAAGAGGTCGCAGCTGGCCGCTTATGCGACCTTCACGGCGCTGTTCCACTGCAGCAGCTTCGCGCTCTGCCTCCTGGTGCTGTGCTTCGCCTACCTGAAAGTTTTGAGAGTGGCCAGGTCGCACTGCAAGAGGATAGATGTCATTACGGTGCAGACTCTGCTTCTGCTGGTGGATATTCACCCCAGGTAAAGTATACTGGAGAAGCTGAATCATGTTCCCTTGACTTGTTTTAATGGAGAAAATTAAGTTAACATGACTTATTTTAGAATGCTGTGCAAAAGCTGTTTTATAATACTACTAATTTATTCGCTGTTTTATGTCATGCATTAATTAATCTGTGTCTGTGTCTTTCAGTGTGAAGGAGAGGTGTCTGGCTGAGCAGAAGAAGAGGAGGCAACGCGCCACTAAAAAAATTTTCATCTTCATCGGCACCTTCATCCTCTGCTTTTCACCCTACGTTATAACAAGGTAACAGCCTGCTCTCTCAGAAGCCTACTGTCTCTGTGTCAGGCCAGCTGGTTAACCTCCCACATGACTCCTGCCTCTTCAAAGTTCAGTTTTACTGTGGTGTAACATTTCACACACAGAGACAAGACTCTGAACACACCAGTAAATAATTTATTTACAAAACCCAGATTTGTTTCCTTAGTGAAGCTGACATTCATTTTGTTAAATCTGTGTTGAGAGTAATATTGTAAAGTATTCCTAATAATTTGTTATCTCACAATATAGAGTGATATACTACAGCTTTAAGTGAAGTTCAATCATCACCTCTTTAACACAAAATGTCATTATATTAAGTTTTGATATCATTTAGTATATTACAAAGAATTAGATTATACTCATATCCATATCTGTTAGCAACTACTTGGGCACCTCATATATGCATAGAACTTCACACAACTGCATTAAAAAATAAAGCTGAAATGTGTAAGATTAATTAAAAATATACATTACAAAAGCTAATAAAGATTACTTATACACAGACATAATGGTCTATGGAAGCCCATATACGCTGCCAGAAATATATTTTCAAATACATTTCAAAAACAAAAATCTGCCACTTATTATGTTCCTAACCAAGTATTTATTCATAATCATGAGAAAATATGCTATGACATAACATAAATCTGACTTATCACATAATTATGAGAGATACAAGATATTAAAGTGGTGTTTTTGGTGATTTTTTTTCAAGTGCATGACAGAAACTGGCTTTCATATTCAGTACATCAGAGCCAAGAGAATTTACAATAACCCATGGGGTGGAAAATCCCCACATCATCTACATAAAATGAAACGGAGCTAAGCTAACGCTGCCTCAATTGGTTTTCAGCTATCTTTAAAAAGGCCCACCAAAAAAATCACTATCATTTAGCCTAAGTGTACACTATATTAGAAATAAATTCCTCCACTTTACCTTGCTGTCAGACAGCTCTCTCCAGCAGAGGACTAAAGACTCAATCTCAAATCCACCAGATTCCACTGACAAAAACAGTAATTTTACTTTGCAGAACATGGGGGTTACTGGTGCTTTGATTAGTTATTGTGTGGGTAAAGCAGAGAAATATTCCAAATGTAGTGTATGCTTAAACTGATATTGATTTTTTAAGGAGGGTTTTATTGTTTTATTGTGGCCAATGTGCACAGGAATACGTTGCTTAGCTTCTGTGGTAGATTTGATTTATCAAAGACTCTGGCCAAGCAACAAAGTGCAGAAAATAAGCGCAGATAGGTCGGATTTCTGAATTTAACTATGCATCTTAAACATTAACAAACAGTTACAGCTGAAAATTACAACAGAAATAAACAAGATCACTGATTTTACATATCTCTGCTATTCAGATCAGTTGCCAGATGTCTACCCAAAAGTGATGTTAGCATGTCTTCACAGTGATTCAATCTATTGACTTTTTCTGCTTCTTCTGCTTCTTCCATCTGCAGGTTGGTTGAGTTGTTGCCCTCTGTGCACATCCCCCGTTACTGGGGCATGACTGCCAAATGTCTGTCCTATGCCAAGACCTCCAGCGACCCGTTTGTCTACTGCCTGCTGCGGCATCAGTACAGAAAAGTCCTAGTAGGTATCATCAGTCGTTTTCTGAGAAAGGATCACTACTCGCTGTCTATCCACAGCGCCAGCAGCACGCTGGACACCACAGATGACAACTGTGTTGCCAGAATCACCTGAGCTTGATGCGCAAATATTAAAATGATTAAATGATTCAGCACCTGCATCCCTCCTGCGGGAAGGTTAGAGGTCAGGGTCTCTGAAGAGCAGCAGCCCTGCAGATGGAAGGAAGTCAGTGTCTTGCTCAAGGACACTTTAACATGGACGTGGATCTCAGGACTCTTTGGGCCACATTGTTGTCCAATGAGAGAACTGTGAAGGACACAAACAATGTATGCTCAGCGAGCCCACACTGGCCTTTGATGTGTGCCAAAGGCCTCTTCAGCCTCTTCAGCCTCTATAGACTGCTGTTTCCATAGGGCTCATCAGTTTGCCTGCTGAGGCGTAGCCAAGAACACACCACAGGAAGCCCACAACACTATGTTTATTACTATCATCAGTGTAAATGTATGGTTGAAGTAACCTCAAACTTGTCAGGAAGTGGTCTTCATGTTTCAGTGAAAGAGCTGAAATAATGTTTCTTCTTATGACTGTTATAAAGCTAATGTTAACGTTTGTGTTGATGAGCGCCATTTTTAACATGTTGAGTGTAACATAGGTGTGAGAATGTGTGAAGATGTTATATCACAACAAAAACAGATTAAAGAATAAACACTGCCACAGATACACTATGAGTCTGCCATATGAGTACATATGAGTGAAAAAAACATCAGATTCTGGCAATATTCTGAAGGAAAAGTTGTGTAGCAGTGGTTCACAACTTCTGTGGTATGAAACGTCTCAACACAACAGCTGAAAGCAATTTACTTGCCTGAAGAAAAGAAGAGATCTTAATCGTCCACCAGGGCTGAAATTTGCAACCCAGCCGCCAGAATATACGTTGGCATTGTATGTTTCTGCAAACCACGGATATCTTACATTTAGGCATTAGCAGACATGTTGAAACTTAGGCACAAAAACCACTTGATTATGGTTAGGAGAATATTATATTTTGGCTTAAAATATCCTGTTTTTGTGGCACTACCGCAGCATGAAATGCAGCAATGTCTCGGTAAAAAACAACTGCTTTAGGTAGTACTATCTCTGGTGGGAACACAGTGATAGGTCACTAAAGGCCCTGACACACCAAGCCGACGGTCGGCCGTCGACCAAAGTCGGGCCATCGGTGAGCGTCTGTCACCCTAGTTTTTGCAGTGTGTCCCGCACCTTCGACAATTTGATGGCGGCGGCGGTGGCAGCTTTTCGGCCAATTGAACATGTTGAATCGGTGGCGGAGCTTGTCGGTGAGAGAGATCACTCTGATTGGCTGTTCAGGTTTTATTTCCTCGTCCCTCTAGCAAGTGAATCTGCTTGTAGTGAAACCAGGGCTAACAGGTGCTTCCTCTTCAGCCTCTCCACTCAGCTGCCCGAGACCCGCTGTTTCTTCACACTTTAACCTGAATAACAAACCGGAGCTAGCTGGGAGCGCCTAGCAAAGCGTTAGCCGCAGCATGACCAGAGGGAAACACAGCCAGTTAGCCTCCGCTAGCCTCCCAGCTTGCTCCAGCTCTCTGTTTGGATCCAACCGGAGCACCCAGCCCTGGTTTGTTATTCAGGTTAAAGTGGGAAGAAGCAGGGGCGTCGGTGGCTTAGTGGTAGAGCAGGCGCTCCATGTACAAGGCTGTTGCCGCAGCAGCCCAGGTTCGACTCCAGCCTGTGGCCCTTTGCTGCATGTCACTCCCCCTCTCTCTCCCCCCTTTACACTTGTCTGTCCTATCAAATAAAGGCTAAAAAATGCCCCAAAAAATATCTTTAAAAAAAGTGGGAAGAAGCAGCGGGTTTATCAGGCAGCTGAGTGAAGTCGAGCCTGCAGCGGAAACACCAGGACCGTCTGGATGTAATAGTCCGTGGAGGTGCTGCGGTGCTCGGCTGCACAGATAAGAAACCCCTCGGCTGACAGGATGTAGGCCTACCACTCTCTCACGCAGGCGCAGAACATCCGTGCTACTTGGCTGTCGGATGTACTCCATGTAGTGTGTTCAACACTGACACAGGGCGACGTGAGGCGACGTGGGCGACGTGAGGCGACGTAGACGACGCAACAGTTGGCTTTCGTCGCCGTTAGTTCTTTGATGTCGGTTTGGTGTGTCCGCACCTTAAAATGCCCACACTTGGAAAGGTCGTCAGACTAACACAGGGCTGACACATAGAAACTGACAACCATTCACACTCACATTGACACCTACGGTGAATTTAGAGTCACCAGTTAACCTAATCCTCTTTGGGTTGTGGGAGGAAGCCAGAGTACCCGGAGAAAAGCCAAGCTGACATGGGGAGAACATGCAAACTCCATATAGAATGGCTCCCCCACCCAATGAGCATGCTAACCACTGCACCACCATGCCGCCCATAAGTATAAGAATATATGATAAATATGAAATGTACCAATTTAACCTATATCTGTAGTTTGCGGAAACGTAAAATGCCAACATTTCCCCCGGTTACTGGGCTGAAATCTGTCTCTGGCACACAAAACACAAGAAAAGACAACATAACAAGCAGACAAGCAGTTAGTTAAACACATAGACAAGATCATATTACACCTTAAAAACAGTGTATGTCAAGTAAAGTATCAAAAAATAGACAAACCTTTGTGCAGCTGTTTTTTTTCTTATTATTGCTGTAATCATCTGGTGACCGCTCATATTTATCTTGGGACCCTCTAGGGGGTCCTTACCCCTATGTTAGGAACCGCTGCTATAAACACACCATACATTCCTATATAAGTAGGCTATAATAATAGATGATCATCATATGAATAAAACAGCGAGGACAGGAAGGTTGACGAGGTTTCACAGACTAATGGTGCTCAGATCTATTCCTGCACTGAAACGGTGAAGCAACTTTATTATGTCAAACAAACAGGCATGAACTTTCTTCACTCCCACCCCCACAAGCCACGTTTCTTCCTCATGTTCCCACACACACACACACACACACACACACACACACACACACACACACACACACACACACACAGAGCTTTGTGCAGTGAAATATGATCGGCGTTCGCTCGTAACGCACAGCAGTGAGCCATAATCCTGGCGCGGCGCACTTTTTTTCTTGGGTCAGGGATGCTCCGCGCAGACAAAAGAAGGAGGTTTCCGTGCCGTGGGTGGTAATTATCATCCAGCCTAGAGAACAGGAAAGTTGCAGCTTCAAACACACACACACGCACACACGCACAGACACACTGCCACATCACAACACCGCCGTTACTGCACTCCAACATGCATTTAGGACTTTTGCTGCTGTTTCTTGCCTTGACGAAAAGTTGTTGGTGCGCCCCGCAGCAGACTTGTCACCCAGGAGACGAAGCTTTAGGTAAGAGCACTTCAACTTCAGACAAATGGATCATAGAAATACGCGTACTGTAGGACACTAATGCGTGATGACTTGGAAACAAAACTTAAAGGCCTATTTGAATGAGCAACATGGACGATTGAAGACGAGCCTACTTCTGACGCTCCTAATCAATATAATGCCGATAGAGCTGAGAGGCAGACTGCACCACACGCATCCTGATTTACATCTTAACACAGCATATGCTGGAAATGATCTAATTAATACCCGTCATTCTGTGTTATTCAGTCTCGCAGCGTTTACAGCCAAATTCCTTTGTAGGCCTATACCGTCTCGTTATCATGCAGATGTGGCTTCATGTTGCAGATACATTGTCACCTGCCGTTTTTGTCCAGACTTGTCATAAACAGTATTAAAGCAGAGGCCCCTGCATTGGCTCGTCTCTTGCTTTTGAAGATGTCGCCTCCTAGTGTTTCACTTGTGACCCACTAATATTCCATGCTGTTTGTTGTTTGTCATGTGTTCTCTCACAGGGAAATGCAGCAACAGCGTGTTGGAAGAAAAACGTAGGTGGCTTATTAATTTCCCCTTACATTAAACCATATCTATGATGGATTTTCAAGATCAGATTTTGTATGCAAGCTCCAGAATCAGATCAGGGCCTGTCTACTTAGAAATTAGACTTCGATTAATTTCCAGGCTTAGACTTGACCTACAGGGCTTGAAAACCGAATTCTTGGAAATACCATGTGACACTGCAAGATGCAACAGGCCTCCTCTCCAGATAACTGGCGTCTGAGAGGAGAACCAGCTGCAGCAGCACTGCGCTCAACCTGCAGGGGAGGATTTATGGAGCTTCAAAAATCCCATACTGTACTTTTCCATTTTGGAACACCAGATGCTACACCTGCCAGGTCTAGCACATAATCAATAGATCATAGTGTGTCTTTGACTGCTCCTAGAGGTGGGACAGATACTGATCTTTCAGCCAAGCTCTGAAAAGATGAAGCTACTTTGAGTCCTAAAATGGTTATAGATTCAGCAGTAAAATTACGACCAAATGACTACTTTCTGAACTGTAAATTAAATCAACATCCCTTTTAAAAATTGTGAGTTAACAGCTTTCTCTGCCTTCTTTCTCCCACAGCTACCTGCACAGAGCTGAACCTGGGCTATTGTAATGATATGGAATACTCGAGGTGGGTTGTAGAGGTTGGCACTAATGTGGGTGAGACAATCAGTGCCAACTAAAAACAGTAAAATTTAAAGGTCCGGTGTGTAAGATTTTGGGGGATTTAGTGGCATGTAGCGGCGAGGATTGCAGATTGCGACTAGCTGAAACGTCTCCTGGTTAGAATTCCTTCTGTTTTCATTGTTCAGGAGGACAGACCTAGTCATTTAAACCGGTAAAAACACTGAATAAAGCAGTTTCATGTTTAAAAAATATGTGTTTTTTCCGCTCTTTCGTAATAGAGGGGCTGCAAACTATGGTGGCTGACACGAAAACACAAATGGCCCTGTCTAGAGCCAGTGTGTATGTCTGTTTTGGAAGACTATAGAACCATAATGGTGCAACATGGTGATTTCCAAAAGCAAGGACTTGCTCCCAATGTAGATTAAAATGACTCATGCTACGGTAAGGAAAACATAGCAATTCTTATTTCCAGGTGATTATACACTAAAGAAAACATACTTCTTATACTACATTCCATATCTGACAATATATCCCCCTAAATTTGACACACTGGACCTTTAAGCCATCGCTGTTTTTCCTTTTCCATTGTGGACATCGTGTTTAACAACTTCTGTTGAAATGCTGCTGCTTCAGTACCATCTTCCCCAACATCCTTGGCCACAAGAGTCGCATGGAGGCAGAGTCGGGGGCAGAGTACCTCCTCCTCAGCGTCATCCATGGCCTGCTCAACGGGGAGTGCTCCCCTGAGATACGTCTCCTCGGCTGCTCTGTGCTCGCCTCGCCCTGCCAGAATGACAAGATGATCAAACCCTGCCGTAGCTCATGCGATGCACTGAGGAAGGACTGTGCCCACGCCTTTGAAGCCATCGAAATGGCCTGGCCCTACTTCCTAGACTGTGACCGCTTCTTTGCTGGCGACCAGGAGGGCTGCTTTGACCCACTGGCAGGGCTGAGAGGTAAAGGTCACGCTGTTGTGTTGTACTGTTCTGACCTTTAGTGCTCTGTCAAACAATCAAGCAAATCCTTCTCTCCTTCTCTAAATCCTGGCATCCCTCCTCCAGCCAGACAGGAGCTAGCATTGTCCAGTCTCTCTCCTGAAGAGCCCAGCACCATCATCCAGTTTACCTACACCACCAACGCTCAGATGTACAGCTTACTGAAGAGAACAGCGGCAAAGTGCTCCCATATCTCTCATGTCTACAGCATCGGACGCAGCACAGAGGGCAGGGATCTGCTGGTTATTGAGTTCAGCAACAACCCAGGACAGCACGAGCTATGTGAGTAAGGAGGACCAGTGTAAATTATCTCTGTGATAATGTTAGAATTGTGGGATTCCTCTAGAAATGCACCTATTTCTTCTTCATCCTCCTGCCTACAGTGCCTTGAGTTACTAATATCCATCTTAAAACCTGCATTAACTGATTTTTGGCCACTTGGGGGCAGTGGAAACAAGCTGTAAACAAAACACTGTTCATCATCTTTTAATGTTGATATGGGGAGCTACAGTAGTTAGACGTTGCATATTAACACACCCAGCAGATACTGAGCAACATTAGCATTAATTTAGAGGCATGTTTATGGAGCCCTGGTGATGTAAATCCAGTATTTACTCTCCACTGGGCTCTTCTCTGGTCTGTTTAGTTAATGCTCCATAATGTTCCTTAGCTAGTCACTATCTTAGGTGCTAGGCTGGTGTGCAGTGTTTATCAGCACTTCTTCACTATGAATAACTGTGTGCTGGGAACAATACAATGGCAGTTGTAAGAGTGAACTTCTTCTCCTGGCGTATGTCCTTAGACCGTCAGCTCTGATGATGCAAGCCAGTCCAGCATGTCATCATCCAGGTCGATTAGGCCACGATCGCCATTCATTGGCCGGTATATGGGGCAGCTGCTTACACTGCTGCTTGCACTGTCCACAAGGCCCCATTTCTGCATTGCTGCACGGAAGCGTCCTACACCCTGAGGGTTGTCCATTGCTGTCGGGGCAGACGCTGATGCGTGCGTTGTGGTGTCTCCATAACGATCTTTGTGTCTTTCGGGCAAGGGCCAACGTTGCTGCTTCCCGTCTGACCTCTGCTGGAACGATACCAGCAAGGACTAGTAAGTGTTTTGTTGGTGTGGCTCTCAGGCACCCGGAGACAGTCCGTAGGGCAGTGTTGAGGGCAGTGTCCAGCTTCTTGACGTGGGGGCTACGGCACCAGACTGGTGCACAGTACTTGGCGGTGGAGAACACCAAGGCCTCGGTGGAAATGTGCACTGTCTTTGTGGTGGCTCTCCATGTGGTACCGGCTAGACGACGTATCAGCGCGGCACGGGCAGTTGTCTTTGCCTTGACACTGTCCAGGTGTTGTTTGAATGACAGTGTTCTGTCGAGCTTCACCCCGAGGTATGTGGGAGAGGGCTGGAACTGTAGCCGGGCGTTGTCAACCATGATGTTCATTTCGCAGGTCACTTCTTAATTGTAGAGTTGGAACATTGATGAGGTGGTCTTGTCTACACTGAGCTTGAGGCGCCAGTTCTTTAGGTATGAAGACAAGGTGTTCATGTCTGAAGAGAGACCCTCTTCTACTGCTTCCCAGGATGGTTTGCTGAGTAGTATGGCCAGGTCATCTGCGTAGGCATATTCCTTGATTGTGTGGCAGGTAGGTCATGGATGTAAATATTAAACAGTTTAATAAGAGTGAACTAAAACGTTAAAGCTTATTTCAACAAACCACAGAGAAGCTCAGTTTACAACACACCATTACGCCACTATATATTTACATAGTAAATAGTAGATTTGCTGCTATATTTCAATTGGGAGAGACACAAGAATGAAATAAAGATGAAATTTAAAGCAAAATAAAAGTATACAGATTAACAGATGATTTGTGCTGATAAGGTTTCAACAAAGTCTTTGGCGCTCAGACACCAGAGGGAGATTATCTGGGATCGTGGGACATCTGAGCGGCAGCAAGATAAAGGGTATGCAAGATAAGGGTATGCATAGCTGCAGCATGAAGGGACTGCAGGCAGAAAAAGAACCATATTTAAAGTGAGGAGCAGTGAGATGATAGGCTGACGGAGAGGGTGTGTCGCTATGTTATGGGTTGATTGGTAGCTGTAGAGCAGCTGATGACTCAGTTGATGTCTCCAAACACTGACAGCTCCATCAATGTTCTGAATGTCACATACAGAACCTTTAAGTAGTGTTTCTTGGAGGAAAAGATGATGCTTTCCTTCTGCCTTCCAGTAGCTATACCATATTGGCAGAGTTAAAGGCTACAAGCCTTCTCTCAAACAGTTAAATTTTTTTAGAATAAATTGCTAACACTGAATCACAGAAATTAGAAGTTCAACATGTGGTTTTTTTTATAAAGCTGTACCAATAAATCTTTTTATATTCATAAATAATCAAATTACTATGCATATTGTGAGAGGTGTCGCTCATAGAGGTATTTAGTGTTCAGTGTTTACAGATTGTTCTGCTGCCCCCAGGTGGCCAAATCAGATAATGCAGCTTTAACCATGTTTCTGTCCATGCTTCTGTCTGTTAACTGTAGTGGAGCCAGAGGTCAAGATGGTGGCCAACATGCATGGCAACGAGGTGCTGGGCCGCCAGCTGCTCATCTACCTGGCTCAGTACCTGTGCTCAGAGTACATTCTGGGGAACCACCGAATTCAGACCATCATCAACACCACCCGCATCCATCTTCTGGCCTCCATGAATCCAGATGGCTATGAGCTGGCGGCCGCAGAGGTAGAGGATAACAATGACCCGGAGCTCAGCAACCAGGAAGTAAATACTGTTAACAGAACGAAAAGACAAACCACCATTATCCGCGCTCTCACTCCACTGTGTGTTCTGTCTGTCTGGCTTGAGGTGTGGAGGTGGAGGAATGAGGTACTCTGCAGAGGGTGTCTGAACATTGTTTGTGGGTTGTGAAATGGGACACCATTGAGCAACATTATGACAATGCTGTAGCATGGACATAGAGGCCGTCAAATGTGAAATATCTAGCAAAAAAAAACACAGTTTGCTTTTACTATGTTATGCTGAAGGTTATAACAAATTGATAATATATTAATTTTGGTATCAAGATCAAGAAGACAAGCAGTAGTAAATCAGTGATTTTGGGAAGCTGTTGGCTAGATTTAACTGTCTAACTGACACTGTTGTGTCTCAATCTTGGTTCAGTTGCTAAATTGGATGCGAGATAAGAGTACTCAAGAACTTCCACCTCCTACCTTCACCCTCTGTTCTGCTACTAACCAGAGAATTCAACACTAATCACTTCACTAGCTTGCTTAGCACTTGCATAAGTCCCTCAGCTCTGTTTATTTTACATTATTATGGCTTAGGATCCAAAACTACTGAGACCAACTTTCTGTAAACAGTGTGACAAACCTGAGAAAGTGGGACTTCTGCATTGGCATCTCTTGAGCATTTTAATGCTCAGTATAACAATACTGACACAACCTTTTAGTGGATATGCTGTGTATGTATTCACTAATGTCTCACACAATGTAACTGCACCTTCAACAAGCTCCACATGCATGTGTGCTGTTCTTTGATCATATGGTCAAATGTTTGTAGCTGTCATTTGATAGGGGGCTGGTGTCACATTGTGAGGTCCACTATGAAAAACACCATTGTCCATGTACATAATGTGCAATCTAAAATGTACTCTAGAGCCTGATATCTTCTTGGCAGGCATAATGTTACACATGGCAATACTCCAAGTGAGGCATTTTCAACCCAATTGCTAGAAAAAAATGTTGGCATTGAATGTTTGAGCAAACCGCAGATATATTTGCACATATTATGTAGTGGATAACTTGAAACTCTACATTACAGAAAGGCTATGGCTAATGTGTGGTTAGGTTTAGGCAGAAACACCACTTGATTATGGTTAGGAAAAGACCATGTTTTGGCTTAAAATACCTGGCTTTGCAGGCACAATCCCTGCTGGAAAAGCAGCAGTGTCTCTGTAAAAAAACAACTGCTTTTCGTGCCACTATACTGGCAGGAAATACAGCGCTGTCTTAGTGAAAAAACAACAACTTTTCATGGCATTGTTTCTGCTGGAATAAACAGTGACGGTTGCTACAAAACACCCACGTTTGGTGCCGCTGGAAACACAGCAATGACATGCTACATCAACACCAGTTTTGTTGTTTGTTGGTCATGAGCAGTTGTCTGCAGCTTGGCAGGCGTTTCGCCTAGGTGACATGCCGTCTACTGCTTCCACCTCTGGATGACAATGTCAGGTTTTATGCTTTGTCATTTTAGAAACGTTGCTTTCATATGATATGTATGAAACATGCAAATGTAACATATTCATGGTTTACAGAAACATACAATACCACCATTTTCTTTGGGCAGCGGGGCTGAAAAAATGTAACCCCTTATTGTATAATCAACCCTTTCTCTGTTTTCAGAGAGAAAGTTTTTTGGATGGACCAGAAGGACATGAATTTGTCAAAGTTGTATGTCTCATAGGTATCAGATTGGTTTGAAATACAGAGATGTAAATATTTGTGGTTTGCAGAAACTAGACTAGAGTGTTAGACTGACAGACCGTCTGATTGCACAATTCACAATGAATACATGGCTTAAACAATAATGAAAGTGTGCAGCATGTTGTGCCTTTTGTTAATATTATGATATTTTGGGCCGAAAATACTTTATTTAATCATATTTTGTCTGTTGCACGTGTTAAAGTAATTGCTTAGGTATACTTAATGTGTCAAAGAGTAAGCTGAAACCTCAAACTGTTCCCATATTTGTGCTGTATATGACAACATATACTTATCTTCTTATAATTTGTAATAATATGCAACAGTTTGCTTAATCCAAAAATCCTTTTATGATTGTTTGGATGGTTAGATCATGGATCAAACACATTTTCTGCTCACCTCCAATATTAAACAATAACAGTGTCTTTGCTGCTTTTGCTCATGACGGATATATGGTCTTGTCTACATGTTAACAACAGAATTAACAAAGATAGTCTAACAGGTTCCTTCCTGTACTTCTGACTAATTTTCATATCATTTGCTCAATATTTTCTTCATATAATATAATTAATGCTCCCACTAACATCACATCATCCTGAACAATGTCGCACTCTCTGACATGTTCTAACAGTCCTAGTTGTTTGAACCTAAATGTTTCAGGGTCACTTGTTGAATGGTTGGACCAGTGGACGGGCCAACGCCCAGAATATTGACCTCAACCGCAATTTTCCGGACCTTACCTCCATTTTCTATCGGAACCGCCGCAGTAGGCACTACCGCATTGACCACATTCCTATCCCTGATGCCTACTGGTTTGGCAAGGTAAGGGTATAGTTTTTAGTTTTTATCAGAGATTCATCCTCATTAGATACAGAACATCAGCCTGGCTCCCACAATAATTCAAGCTTTCTTTTGGGCTGTAGGTGGCACCAGAGACCTATGCAGTGATGAAGTGGATCAGGTCACTGCCCTTCGTTCAATCTGCCAGCCTTCATGGAGGGGATCTGGTGGTCTCTTATCCCTTTGACTTCTCTAGACACCCGCATGAGGAGAGGATGTTCTCACCCACCCCAGATGAACAGGTAGGGAGCGAGGATGGAGGGATGTCTGAATTGATGGATTAATGGTTGCTGAAAAGGTTCAGTTAAACAGTACAGCTGGATTTCCTCTCTCGTCACATAATCACCTCATGTTAAGGCTCTGAAGCAGCTGGCTCGTACCTACGCAGACGCCCATGAAACCATGGCAAACAATGACACAGACAGGTGTGGAGCCTCCTTTTACCGAACGAGGGGCATCATCAATGGCGCACTGTGGTACAGTTTTGCTGGCGGTGAGATACATAACTTTTTCTACAGAGATGTATGAGTTCGTTTTTCCACAGCTCTCATTGCTTGCGAGGAACTCATTATGTACATGTCTCTCTTGCAGGTATGTCAGACTTCAACTACCTGCATACCAATTGTCTGGAAATCACCGTGGAGCTCGGCTGTGACAAATTCCCCTCTGAGGCTGAGCTCTACCCAGAATGGAAGAGGAATAAGGAAGCTCTGCTTAGTTTTCTGGAGTCTGTAAGTGCCTGTGAGACATGCTTGATGACCACTTTGTGTTAAAGTGTGCTTTTTTTTACCGTGTATTATTTATTTCAGCTGATAGTGGAAGAGTGAATAATTGACAAGGAAAGTGTGAAATGATAGCTGCGTGTCAAGTCAAGGACAGAAAGGATGAAAACAATATTAATAACAAGTTATGTCCCTATATTTACAAGGACTATACAGAAAGTGCATGTAGGGGATTTAGGCACTTGTCCTCAAGCAAAAGTAGGCAGACAAGGAGATAATATGGCTTTCCATTGTGCTGCCTGTCCCTAAACAGGTCCATCGAGGGATAAAGGGAGTCGTTAAGGATCGTGATGGAAATGGCATAAAAGGTGCAACTATCTCTGTCAGGGGGATTAGGAAAGATGTCACCACAGGTAAACACAGTGCGACATGGTTACATATTTTCCAGCTGGTATAACTTTGATCATTTTTTACTGCTGTTTATTGTAGCCATCAAGAAGTTGGTGTTATGGTGTAGCTGCGAGGCACATTTTGCAAAGTTCACCAAAGTCAGTTGGTCCACAACGACTACAGATATTCATGGTTGCCACATGATGAATCCTGATGACTTTGGTGATCACCTTATGTTTCACCATGAGTTTGACATTTGTGGTTTTGAGTGAAATATCTCAGCTATTGGATGGATTACAATAAAACATTCATGTCCCTCTCAGGATGAACATTAATAACTTTAATGATTTCTCAACTTTTCCTTTTGTACCAAAAGTATCATCAAACTTTAAATATGTCAGATTCTTTGGTTTATGACTAAATACCCGCAAAACTACCATTTCCATCAGCCTCAGCTGCACTTTGTATTCAGTGCTAATTAGCAAAAGTTAGCTTCCTAACGAGGCTATTCCTGTATTCCCAAGGTCCAATGCTCTGGGGTGCAGTACATAGTCATTTTGTATTGAGAACAACTCCCAAACATATTTTAATCAACCAATTAAAAGAGAGGAAGAAAAACAAGACATGACATATGACCCAGGGAACACAGTACCTTGAAAGCATTGGAGCTGGGGACATGGGACCTTGGGAACATAGGACCTAGGGAACCTAGGACCCTGGGAACATTTATCCTTAGGAACGCAGGACCTTGGGAACACAGGCCCCTGGGAACATCGAACATTAGGAACATAGGAGCTGGAAACTTAGGACCCTGGGAACATAGGACCTTGGGAACATAGAAGCTGGGAACATAGGACCTTGTGAACACAGGACCCTGGGAACATAGGACCCTGGGAACATAGAAGCTGGGAACATAGGGCCTTGGGAACACAGGACCTTGGGGACACAGGACCCTGGGAACAGCCAACCTTAGGAACATGGGAGCTGGAAACTTAGGACCTTGGGAACATAGGACCTTGGGAACACAGGACCCTGGGAACAGCCAACCTTAGGAACATAGGAGCTGGAAACTTACGACCTTGGGAACATACTGTATGACCTTGGGAACACAGGACTCTGGAGACATAGGACCTTGGGAACATACTGTATGACCTTGGGAACACAGGACTCTGGAGACATAGGACCTTGGGAACATAGGACCCTGGGAACATAGGACCTTGGGGACACAGGACCCTGGGAACAGCCAACCTTAGGAACATAGGAGCTGGAAACCTAGGACCTTGGGAACATAGGACCTTGGGAACACAGGACCCTGGGAACATAGGACCTTGGGAACACAGAAGCTGGGAACATAGGACCCTGGGAACATAGGACCCTGGGAACATAGGACCTTGGGGACACAGGACCCTGGGAACAGCCAACCTTAGGAACATAGGAGCTGGAAACCTAGGACCTTGGGAACATAGGACCTTGGGAACACAGGACCCTGGGAACATAGGACCTTGGGAACACAGAAGCTGGGAACATAGGACCCTGGGAACATAGGACCCTGGGAATATAGGACCCTGGGAATATAGGACCCTGGGAACATAGGACCCTGGGAATATAGGACCCTGGGAACATAGGACCTTGGGAATATAGAAGCTGTGAAACATATGACCTTGGGAACATAGGACCCTGGGAACATAGGACCTTGGGAACACAGGGACATTGTGAGTATGTCAGTGCGCTAACATTAGCATTTCAAAGCACCGCTGTGCCCATGTTCATCCTCTCAGAGCCACCAGCATGGCTGTAGACTTGTTTATTTGTACATTCTCCCCTTTTGATTCTCACATTAGCTCTTTTTACTGTGCTATTCCTTTGCTACCTCTCTTCCTTCACTTGTTTGACCCCTTTTCTGTAATGCTGACTGTATGACTGTGTTCTGTTCCCCTCCCTCCAGCTGAAGATGGAGACTACTGGCGGCTGCTGAACCCTGGTACTCACATCCTGACAGCCACAGCCAAGGGTTACTCCAGGGTCAGTAAGAGGGTTTATCTGCCTCACAGTATGACCAAGGCTGGACGTGTTGACTTTCTCCTGGAGAAGGTTGGATTTTTGTCTTCATTATCTTATTCAACCAAATGCTATTCAAATATCCTTTTTAATCTTATTTTTACCCATGCACGGTGTAGTTTTAGCAGAGATTTATTGTACCGGATTTAGCTACCAGCTAATATCCATCTGCAGGCCCTGGGCAGGTAGAGATAAACACAAGCACAACTAACACAAATACAAGTTCAAAAACAGTGACTACTAAATGGATGATCACTGATTAGCCCTGCTCTCTATCTTCACCCTTTCCTCCTGCATCCAGGTTCCCAGAGAGCCAGATATCGATGACCACCTCTTCCCCACAGTTGACTCATGGGATCGATTCGACCCCTACAACCAGTTTGAGCGCTACAGCGAGCCAGACATAGGTGAGGGTGGTATAGAGCGTGAGGAGAAACCATGGTGGTGGAACTACTTCTCCCAGTCTGGCATCACACCTCCACACTGGCTCCTGCGAACTGTCTAGATGCATCACAGCACAATGAAGATCCTGGAATACCACAGCGAGACTGGTGATGGACGGTCCTTCATCCAGTCCTACTGGTGCTCTTAGAGGTGTCTGTGTAGCAGGAACCTATCTACACAGGTTTCAGTGCTTCCTGGAAGGATGTGAATAGGCTTTTTTCCCACCAGGCAACAAATTAAATTCTGGCCTGTCAGCAGAGTTTTGGCCAATATTGCTTTGCAGCTGCATTTAATTTGTTTTAAGTATAAATTGAACCACTGGGGAAATAAAGGATTTATGGATGCCTCAATTGTCAAACTGTTAAAGATGTTCACAGTCAAAAATAATTGTATGCACTTATTTGAGTATTGTGATTGCACATTACAATTTCATATGTGACGGCAGCTGCAAAAAATGTCTCTGTGTGCACATTTCTAAAAAATTTTAAGTGGGTACAAATTTCACTCAGATATGACTGTTCTTTGTTATTATATGCAACAGGTGAATTTCTTGTATGTTGCAGCCACATTTTTATACATTATATAAGGCATAAGTGCTACAGCCAGAATTTTCTGGGCCTGTAACAGCACTTAATATGGAGCATTACATTTGAGCTTGGATTAGCAGCAATACTGTGCCAATTGTGAACAGTGGAAATTCTTGCTTTGTTTTTCACAAGCATTTTTCCAAGCATATTATATAAATATTAAATATTTGTGGCATATCGTCTTCCATTTCTTTATTTTAAAATGATTATTAATGTGTATAAGAGTATAAAAAAGGTCCAACTTGGTTTTACACTTCTCAGCTCTAAGAGGATGTTACAGCATTTGACCACTAGAGGGTACCAGAGAACATGTAATGGCAGACTATGGCGACTTAATGAGTAGTCTAGTAATAGATGATGAGGGGTGTCTGTGCTTTTCATTCATCCAATAATTCATGTATTTTTTCATAAACTTATTGAGGCTTTTTTGACACGTGGGGGAGAAGTGGTTTCATTTTTTGCTTTCATAGTCTGCAGGATTTAAGTCTCAAGTGAAAGGTCGAAGTAGTTCTCAGAAGTTATCAGAAAAGAAAATTTAATGTCAGGGTTAATAAAGGTGCTTCGTCTAGCCCGTAATATCCTTCTCATGCTCACGTTTTAGAAATGATCTTGCGGAAGAACACATTTTTATGTTAGATATGGGGCTTATATCTCGGCGCGTGCTGTATGTATCCTTGCGCCCTCAGGTGTGTGGTGTATCTGTGATGACACCGGTTTCTTTTTAAATAAATTTAACACTTTAGTTGTTTTGCTAACAGGCTCTGCGTTGCGAAAAGTTTAAATTAAATTAATATAACTCTCTAGTAGGCACATTTCGCCCGAACTTTCTCACTGGAGAGACAAAGTCGCTGAAGTTAGTTTTTGTGTGACAAATAGGCCAACAACTGACAGGCCTTTCCCTCAGCAGTCAACCCTGAGGTAAGCTAACTGTTTACTCTCACAAAAGTACAATTTATAAAAGCAGTTTGTCTCAGTACATTCAGTATTTGTCAGCTGTACGTTTTGGCCTGGTGAACAGTCTCTTGAGTGAGTACCTGGGCTGTGTAACCTCCACAGCTATACATCATGCGGCCATTATATTTACGTCATTAGTTAGCATACACCTGTGTGTTCTCTTAGGAGAGGTCTATTGAGGAAATGAAATGGTCGATTTCATGGCAGGGATCCTCGCAACATGTCATAAAAATCTTGTGTTGCTAAAGTGAAAACCCCGTTTTAATGTTATATAAAATGACAGTGTAGTCTAGGCCTAGTGTTACAGAAATGTATAGACTTTTTTTGACCATAGGCATACTATCCATATTCTGTATTAACTCTTTCTAAAGCACAAATAAAAGGAACTTATTACTTATTATTGTGCCATTTATGATGATATGTGATAAATAAAATGTAAAATCAGGTAGCAATGATGCAGTATCAAACTACATTTCTACCCCTTTACGATAGTTTCCACGATATTATCCCGATAGTTAAGTCGTGATGCAATATTATTGGGATCTTAAACATGTCGCAATATGCAATATTGCGATAACATATATTGCGATATATTGCAATCTATTACCTTTTTTCAACTGCTAATTTTGTCCTCAAAGGAGAACTTTGTCAACATTTTGTTTTAAGATAAAGTTTATAATCTGTTAATCTCACTTCATTCATTTTTATTGCAGCACCATGTATCTAACAGACTGAAAACATACATTTCATTATTCTAGTAGGCTACCAAAAGGTAAATTTGTATTTGCAATATTAATAATTTATGTAATAAAGAAACAGATACTAGACGTCAGTGTATCAATATGATAATGCCATGCAAACATATCGTGACACTATGCTGTATTGATTTTTTTCCCCTCTCCTAATTATTATGAGCCTAATCTTTATAAACGTGCCTGGACCAACCAATGAGCACACTTGGCTGAAGGAATTCACATAAGACATTAAGGTAGATTAAAAAAATGATAAAATTATTATTATTAAGCATGTAAATAAGCGACCAATGTGCAGTGGCTACGAACGGTCATGCATAGTAATGACAGACGTGAAATTAATCCATACTCGCAATACATTCTCTTGCGTCTGTTTATTTAGGTCTATCCAGCATAATCCAGCTGCACCACCAGCATCCTACAGCTTACCCAATTGTCACAGCTGGAGCAGAGCATGCACAGCAGTCTATCAATAATATCTGCTGGGGACTGGATCGCGTGCAACCTCTCCTAACCTCACAGTCCATCTGCTATCTGTTTCTAAAGCACCCTGACCTGTGTTTGAACTAATGTATGCACGTGTATTAAGCCAGAGTGCAATTCATATCCATAATATATCCCATAATTAGCTGCACTATATAGAGGCCTGCATAGTGTAGTCTATATTATGCAATCCATGCAGTTAACAAGGAAGCTAAAGTAGTTATTGACCCTTATGGACTGGTCATATATGCTCAGAGCCGATTTTATGATGATGAGCTTAATGCAAGTCTGCAGTGGGCGGAGAAACATCCTTCAACTAAACTGAATCCAACTCAAATAATGTGGGCTGCATCAGTAACTTTTTGTGTAAACAGAAGTCTAATGTTTGACGTCATGATGTAGTACATCCCACAAAGCTGGATTTAAAACATAAATGTCATAAACTTAAAGGTTGACCATTTCATACTGAAGCCACGGGTCTGTAGCAGTAGTATGAGCACCCTTATGTTGCCATATCATGAAAGCCAAAATGTCTTCGGCCTTTGAATATTGAGGCTTTGGAAGGCCACGCTGGAAGTAACTAGGGTTTAGAGTGACTCAACTGTAGCTTTTGATATTTGCCAAATAGGCGTAGATTCACAGCAGCCCTAAGACTTGATAAATACTCACATTTTCTTTGAACCTTTTAACCCTCCGTTATAGGGAGTGGACATCTCAATACATGCAGAACATGCAGTTACGGATATGTACGTTACCACCTGTTAACCAACCCCAGAACAAGGTATCACTCACTCACAACACAGTGATAATCAGCACACATTGATTGTTTACTAAAACATGTATTGCTGCGTTTAATGGAGAACTTAACTGCAACAGCCTTGTTCTTTTTTTATGAGCATACAACTTTCTAACCATCTTTGAACAGTTATGTTTATTCAACTTGAAAGATTTCTTTATTTGTGTTTTTATCTGACCTTTTCGTACTGGTTTGAAGTGGGTGGGAATACACAGGAAAATGTGATGTCACATATTCGATGAAGACATGAACAAAGGTCTGCAAATGTCATTTTTCCATCCCACTTAAGGTGAAATTACACCCACTTATGCGTGACAAAAATGTACTGCCAGACGAAAGCCCAATTATTGGCTGCCAGCCTACTACTGCGAGTGGTACTCTTAGCACTAACTGGGTGCCCTGTGAAACAGCACAGCTCGAGTTCATCAGTGGCTTTGAACACCACCTCTGCCACAAAACACATAGGAACTCAACCCTATATCATCCGCAGAGCGCCTGGAACTTCCTGCTCATCTGCCGACAGAGGACAACTGGACTTTTGCTGGCAAATAAGCAGGGATCTCCAAGGGTTTGGCACTCCCCTGTGCTGTGAGCTCTCAGAGTTCACTCATTTGCCGAAGTAAGTCTTCCGGTCTTTTGCCTGTACACACTGCCTAGACTGCAGTGACACAGAGCTGGTTAAAAATTGTCAGTTCCCTTTTAAGTATCCATACTCCATTTCCAAGCTACTGTGGCTGTCATATTTTGTGGATGCAGACCTTCAGTGGGTGGACAGCCCCCCAAACCTTCACTGGATCAGCAAACTGTCCGAGGGAAGTGAGGTGAAGGGGACATGGGCTACATCCATGGGTTGTCTAGCTAGCTAGCAGCAGTCTCTTCCCTGCTTGATCAGCAAACTTTACAGCTGTGTAGTATCCTTGCAGCAGGGAGTGAGATGTAGTCTCCTTGCAGCAGGGAGTGAGATGGAGTGAGATGCAGTAGACTGGCAGCCAGTCATCAGACCTTGACATCTGACAATTCAGGTTCATTGTGCGGAAGTGGGCATGGTTTCGTCCAAAGTGAGTTGGACGATAGATGTGGTCCAGATACTGTATAATTACATACTTCCAGGCACCTTCGGAGTAAAAGTTGAATATTGGTGTGCATGTAAATCTGGTCAATGACTGTTTACATGCACACCAATATTCCACTCTTATTCCATATGACAATATTCTGAATTTTATATGGGTCATTCAGACTGTATTGCATTTGGATAGTCTGCATTAGGCCTTTTGCCAAATTTAGCATTTTTCGTTTGAGACACAGGGGATATGCCAATATCATGCAGGTTTCAGGAGCATTCTTTGGACATGTATACAGCACATTCAGAATATGTGTCTCAACTGGGGTTTTTACTGCAGTTTGCAACACGTGGCCTCTTGCCTGTTTACGGTCATCTCTTTTTGTTGTCATTTATGCATAGTGCACAAACCAACAGTTTGCAAGCCTGTGGGGTAGAGAGGCATGACCAAAAGAAAAGCCCACATTAAAATATCACATCAGTTTCCTTTTCAAGACGTTGGTTGAAGGAATGAAAGATGGATGCTGTGTTCGCACTGTTGAATGAGTCCGCCACTGGTGGAAAACTTCACAGGGCTGACACATAGAGACAGACAACCATTCGCTCTCACATTCACACCTACGGCTAATTTAGAGTCACCAGTTAACCTGCATGTCTTTGGATTGTGGGAGTAGAGAGTCCTTCACTCCGTTATTTGAACCCTCCCCCCCAGGTTTGAACCAGGAACTGTCATGCTGTAAGGGGACAATGCTAACCAAGGCACCACCATGTGGCCAATGGGAATTATTAATGGAATATTAATTTTCATTAGCCATGCAAACAGCTTATTAGGAACATTGTCTTTTTTTGGAATTAGGGCAAAACAGGAACACTTTGCCACATTCAGTGATCGTTCAGTGTCGATACTTTTGTCTTCCTCTCCTCTGTAGTCGTCTTGTCTGTGTGTCACTGTCACTGTCATAGAGATTCTGGTTCATCCCACCAAATTTGTTTGCGTCTTCCTCCAAAATGGATTCAGAATGTTGATCAACAGGTATTGTCGGAGTCTGAGTCCATTAACATCTCCACGTCTTGTGCAACCATAAACCTTTCCGTCATGCAGTTTACAAGCTGCTACATTTCTGTAAGAACATCTTATTCCAGTTTCCAGTAGATCTTCTTCTTTGTTTGTTTTTGGACAAGGCAGTGCTGTTCTTATTCACAAGATGTGTAACAGCGCCCCCTGTCTTATAACAGTGAAAACACAGATTGATGGATTATGTCCTCAATGGCAGGGATAGTGTTAAACAGGCCTTGCAGAATGTTGTCATAAAAGTCCAGCAACTTCTCTGTTGTAAAATCATTCTTCTGGCCTCATCAATGAACCCTGCTGCTTCTATAGTCGGAACAACACCAACAGTTATGATGCGTTTGTAGCTTTTCTTTTCGAAAAGGCCATTTTTGAATCATGCTATAATTATCTTCTTTCCAAGGCAGTGTGTTCCCAGATGTCTCCTCCTTATGTTCCTGGAGTGAGTTTCCATCTGGCAGACCTCTACTGAGGTTTCTGCCTCTCTCTGTCTCCCTCTCGCTCTCGTGCTCTCTCTCGCCTCCCCAATGTCCTGTGTAGTCACTTTCAATCTGACTGCATCAGTTTCTCTAACATAACCTGTTTTAACACTCTGCACATATAATGCAAATGCCAAACCACTTTGCTCTGAACTTCCTCCATCCTTCTCTACTCCTCTCCCTCCTCTCTCTCTCCGTTCCTCTCTGTGGCGGTCCGTCTTTCATTCTTGTAGCTATCTAGCTGCTATGCCCCAGGAGTAGAGGCCTGCTCAATGTGGCAGAGATGATTTGTTTGCTTTGCAATTATTTTCCGTCAGTGGAGACAAATGGATTCATACTGCATAGAAAAACCAACACAGACAGGGCCGGAGCGATGAATGCAGTGGAACAGACTAATATGTACTGCCCAAAGATAAAGATAGAGATGGGGAACATGAAGCACCTCGGGTAAAGAATAGATAGCTTTATAAAAAGCTGTAAGGACAAAGAGTATCTCCATATCATATGGCTGCACTACATATTGAAATCTGTAGTGATGTGTTTAGTGTTTTAATTGTAGCTCTCAAGAGCAAATTAGTGTTTTGAAACGACTGCCTGTATAGATGCAATGGTCCCCAAATATGATGGGCTATTATTTGGTGTTTAGTGGATGTAATCAATTAATTAATTGATCTACCAGTACAATGTTGCTTCTGCCTTCCCATAAGTTGTAGGTGAGCATTGGTCTTAATATGGAATATAAATTACATTTTTGTATTTCATTTATGCAAAAAATTAATTCAAAGAAATGTAATGCCTCCTGCATTATGATTTTTTTTAATCAACATAATGAGTAAATGTTTTTAATGAATGTACCAGCACTTGTTTTCCAACCCAGTATCCACCCGTCACAACTAAAGCATTATTCAAATATTCAGGAATTTGTTTGTGACCCTTTTACATCATAAATAAATACATTCCCATGTTCATGATTTGCAAGAGTTAATATCTCTGGTCACTCAAGACAGTTGCATGATTACAGAACTGGTTGTATGAGGGTTAAAAATACCATGCATTGACAGTATAACTGATCTATTTGGTTTTACATTGGCTTATGTGAGGTTTCCATATCTGTTTACTTTTTCAGACACTTCTGTATTATTTACAGCAAAATTTAATGTATCTAGCCTTTCATAAAAATCCAAATTTCGTAGTCATGATTAAGTCATGGATGTAAACACTTCAAGTAGGAAACAGGTAATTATGGTAACTCCAATATGACATGATTGCAGCATTACATGACTCAAGCACTTGGTTAAGGTTAGAAAAAATGTATGGTCTTGGTTAAATACTCAAAAATTCAAAGCTGACTTGAAGCACAAAAGTGTATGTGTTAACTTTTCTTGCTTTACCCCAAACCACAAGCGTTCCCTAACCTTAGCCAAAGTGTTTTCATAGCCTAAACCTAAGCGCGGTTCCTCTCTCTGGTGCCAAAGTTCTGTGTTTTGTATGGCCAGCATCCATCCTGACCAGTTTATATATATATATTAACAATACTTGCTTATTTTGATCATACTGATAACAATAGAGAGAATGCTACTTGCAATTTCTCAAACATAGTTTGAGATGGGCTGATACAAGATGCAGTTAGAGGACAGACTGGAGCTGAAGGGTCTCCCCGTTTGCTCCCAATGTGTGATGGACACAACTGGGCTGCAGACTTTTTCTGTCTCTGTTGAACTTTCAAACTATCCACAGTAAAAGAGATTAACCTTTTCCTCCCAGCTTGCGTCTCCTTGATTTTTCCTTCTCCTGCCTTCTGTCTTCCTTTCCTTTTTATGACCCTGTCTCCCCTTTTCTCTGTTGACTATCCCTTGTCCTGTCTCCCCCTCCTCCCCCCATCTCCCCTTTCCCCTCCCATTCCTCCCTTTATACGAAGGGCAGGTTCAGGGGTCACCAATTACTCAGAGAGGGCTGAGAAAGTTGTATGGGCTTTGCCCTCGGGGCTGCCATGTTGCATTACCATCAGGGAGATTGCAGGTACGCAGCAGCCACTGGCTGCCGGCACAACAACCACAACCTCAGCCCCAGCACCGGACTGTATAGACTCAGAGAGGTTCAAACCCTCCTCATGCCTGAGCGGCTGGCTGGCTCCAAGTCAGCCCCCCTCTCTTACTGACCTGCTGGGCAGAACTAATATGTATGTCTAGACTTCCTGGGAACTTCTTTACCTGAGAATACAGCTGCACAGTATGTGCACTGATTGTTCAGCTACTTTTTTACTAATAGGTATATTCTGCACCTGTCGCTTGATTATTTTTTATCATGCCTGGAAGGAATTTGTGTACATTTAAATGTATTTAGAAATAATGCTTGCAGTCAAGACTTTTGTTGACCAAGTAGTGCGTTTAAAAGACCATTGCTCTGAGAGGAAAAAAGAAAAGGGATTGGAAGTGTAATCAAAATGCCTATACAACCATGCAGGCAGGCAGTCTGAAAACAATTTTTCTGTATTTTCTTTGTAAGAAAATACAATCAAATCATCTGAACATATGACGGATCTTTTAAATGAGTGCAGGGGAGGGAACTTTTGTATTTTTTTTAAAGGAATGCTTGAGGAAAATAGTATAAAGCTACAGCCTGGAGACAGTCAGTATAGCTTGGCATAACAACTGCAAGCAGATTATTTCTTGGCCGGAAGAAGTGACATCCCGACGTCTTGTCATCACTGTAAGGTTAGCACTGACTTCAGGAAGTGGCCGAGCCAAGAAATAGTTTGGCACATAACGCCAGCAAAACCACAAATTGTTGTTATTCCACTTATGTCTTTGAAAAGATTAAACAAACAGAATATAACATGCTAATTATTGAGATTAAGAGGTGCTGGTAGGCAGATTTCTTTTTTTTTTTTAACTTTTGGAAAGAGCCAGGCGAGCTGTTTGCCCCCCTTTCTGCCTTTATGCTTAGCTAACAGTCTCCCAGCTGTAGCTCCAACTGTTGTCAAGAAAGCAAACAAGTGTATTCCCCCAAGTGTATGAGCCAAATACTTGGATGAAATGAGTAATCAGTACAGAAAATGTACTATTTACGAGGATGAGTTCCATCCAAGTAAAGTGTCAGTGTCCGTATTTCACTAACGTATTTTGAAAAGTGGATACAGCATTAGAGGCAGGGCCTTACTCATTTCCATAAAAGTTTTTCCGTGGTATGAAATTACCTGAATCTTCTGCATCGTGTGGCCCATAGAGCAGGCACACTAGAGACTTCTGCTGACTGAGTGGCCAACTTCCGGTTTGGCCCACCACTAACTTGAATGGGTATGTAATTATATCAGTGCTAGACTGTACAAATATTATCAGACTGAATGGATCAAATCCCAACAGTGAAACGAGTCATTTCACAGAAGTTTTGACACTCAAAAAATGCATCCACTGATATACAGATGTCTCTTTCACAATATTAGCCTATGTGCAAGTCTTTTGGGGTCTCATGACATCACAGGTTGTCCCAGAAGTTGTAATTTCATACTTGGCCACCCTGTAAATTTGGTTTAAAAGCCTGGTGATGTCCCTGGAGGTGTGCTGTACTTATGATGAAAGAAATCCTTATTTGGGTATCTTTGGTCAGTCTCTTATTTTTGTGATCAAACAGGATCTGAAGCTTGTTCTGTTAATAGTCTCCTAATAAATAATAAATATAGCATCTTCTGATCAACCCATAACATTTTCAGGCTTGAAATAACAGCTTCTGGTTAGGCCCCACCCACTTCTGGTACCCACCCACGTACGATTCAAACTCCGATTTAAACACCCATTCTGAGTACAAACACAGATACAGATAATTTAGTTGGTTGAATAGATACAGATAAAGATAATGGTGCTCATCCCTAATTTACAGGTGTTGTAGCCACCCTGCTTCAGCACCATCCTAGTGTTCTGGCTGTTAAATCCCTCTGAAGTGATTGATGCTCGCTGTGTTGTGCCTTAAAGCGATGTGATGGATGGTAAAGATGTCCAGTTTAGCCCTCTTTTTCGTCTCTGCTCTGCCTTCAGGCTGTCCACACTCAGCTCTCCAGCCTTTTCACCACCTTGTTTACCCTGCCTGCCTCGGCCACCTGGGTGCTGCCTCTGCAAAAAAAAAAAACCGATTTGGATTGTAGGACACTTGAGTCAGACATTTCAAAAAGTGAAGACCTGGTTCACTTATCCTTTCCAAACCCCATCAGAGCTGATTTTCAGGCTCACAGAGAGGCCCAGCCCTGCGCTGTTAGGCCACGGCCAACAGAAGCTGTGCAGCCAGTTGGAGTTTAAATGGCTCCTGAATAGAGAATCCCAGAGTCTGATTCAGTGTGCTCAGCCAAACCCTCTGTAATTGCAAAAACAGCACTTGGTCCACTAATAATGGGTGCGTGTCATCTCCAATCCTCAGTCCGCCTGTCTGTCCATGCCACAGAGGCAGCAATTACAGACTCAGGCCTGCCACTGGACGTGCACACATAAGGGCAGGGGAACAGTAGACTGTGTGTATGTGTGAGTGGGGGCGGTAGGTTAAGGGGGGCGTGAATAACTGAATGAGGTGTATGTATGCTTGTGTATGTGTGTGTGCGTGTGTGTGTTCGTGTGTGTTTGTTTGCGTGAGGATACTGGAAAGGGCAAATGCAGACTTTAGGATCGGCTCGATTTAGGAATCGAGTAGACATTCCTATATAGCCAAGCTGCAACCAGAGTGCTGTGAACATGATTTATCCCAAAGTTTGAAACTTAAAATTTAAAGCTGCAGCTGGCAACTCCTCAGTTTGCAGTGAACACAGTGCAGGGTGTTCTCATGCACTGTTCGTATGTGTATCTATGAAGAGTAATGCACCAGAATTCTTATATAACCCACGTAATCACAATCATGTGACAAATACGCTAATGGGGTTAAAGAAGGGTAGGTTTGGGTGGTGAAGTTACGTGACAGTGCCCAACTGTGATTTTTTTCCTAAACCTTACTTATGAAACTTTGCTTTCCTAAACCTAGCCTCTGTTACTTTAATTACTAAACCTAACCTACATTACTTTACTAAACTAAACCTAACCTATGTAACTTTATTTTAAGTACGTTATGTGATAATGTCCAGCTATGATTGTTTTCCTAAACTTAACTTACGAAACTTTTCTTTCCTAAACCTAACCTATGTTATTTTACTATACTATACCTAACCTACGTTACTTTACATTAAATAAGTTGTGTGACAATGCCCAACCATGATTGTTTTCCTAAACCTAACTTCTGTCTGTTTTCTTTCCTAAACCTGACCTTTGTTACTTTACTATACTAAACCTAACCTACGTTACTTTACTTAACCTAACCTATGTAACTTTATGTAGTTACGTAAAGTAACGATGCCCAACCATTATTGTTTCCTAAACCTAACCTATGTTACTTTACTTAACTAAACCCAACCTACATAACTTTACTTAAATTACGAAATGTGATGACGCCCAACCGTGATTGTTTTCCTGAACTTAACCTAAGCAACTTTACTTTCCTAAACCTAAACTACGTAACTTTAGGTGAAGTAAGTCACGTGATAATGCCCAACCGTGTTTGTTTTCCTCAACCTAACTTCCGAACCTTTGCTTTCCTAAACCTAGCCTCTGTTACTTTAATTACTAAACCTAACCTACATTACTTTACTAAACCTAACCTACGTAACTTTATTTTAAGTACGTTATGTGACAACGTCCAGCCATGATTGTTTTCCGAAAGTTAACCTACGAAACTTTTTTTTCCTAAACCTAACCTATATTTCTTTACTATACTAAACCTAACCCATGTTACTTTACTAAATCTAACCTAAGTTACTTTACGTTAAATGAGTTGTGTGACGATGCCCAACCATGATTGTTTTCCTGAACCTTATCTACCTAACTTTTCTTTCTTAAACCTAACCTGTTACTTTACTATACCAAACCTAACCTACGTTACTTTACATAGTTACTTTACGTAATGATGCCCAACCATTATTGTTTTCCTAAAACTGAGCTGAGTAATTTTAATTTTCTAAACCCAACCTATATAACTTTACGTAAAGTACATAATGTGCAACACCCAACCATGATTCTTTTCCTAAACCTAACCTAAGCGGTATGGGCACTAATTTGTCAGTGGCTAATTAAGGATATGTTGCACAGTGATAACTAGCAGTATATGATTAGTTGTCATTCGCTAACTCTGCCAGGAGTGCATAAATATCTTTCATGGTTTTTATCATTGCATTGTCTTGGTTGCGGTATTCTGAGATTACACCTCCTCTTTGTGTTGTTTTTATACTGTCTAACTGAGTGTGATAACTAAGACCTTGTGTGAGCAGCACACAGTTGGACATCTCTTTGAGTCACTTCCTTTACTAAACACTCTCATGGCTACCCATCCATGACTCCCACAATGGCCATCACGAGGATTTACTAAAACATCAACTGATCTTTCCTGTTACGCTGCTATTGTTTTATTTGATTTTCTCTGCAGAGGCATGACGAACTGGTGTCATGGCAGACAATGGAATGGAGTCAGGGTCTGACCCCAAAACTAATTTGCCAGCTTAAGCTCTTTTAACAAGTGGCAGTTTCACCAGTGCTGAGTTTGTTTACCCCTCGTTCTGCTTTCCCTTTATTTGTTGTGGTTTTCTTTTTCTTTTTATGTGTCCAAAATGCTGTAAAGAGGAAGGAGGAGGGAATTGGGAAAAAAATGTTTTAGGGTTTTTTTTTTTTCTTTGTCTGCTTTCACATACCATTCTCATATCCTCTCTTACTTGCTTCTGGAATGTTTGACATTGAGTCTTAGTCTTTACTGGCGGTCAGTTAATTTGAATTCATTACATTTATGGAATAGAACAATCTACTCTCACTCTCGCCTCACCAGTATTGTGTAATCAGTTCTTAAATCAATAACCCTGTTTTCCTTCCTGCATTTCATTGCTCATGATTTGTTAAAAGACAGTATCTGCTTTTGATTTCGTTGGAGTGTTGTTGCCATAGAGTTGTACCACAACAACCAGAGTCTGGTTGCTGGAGGGGTCAGAGGTCAGAGCAGAGTAGCCGTGAGCAGCGACAATGCGTGTGAAATTGGACACAGCTCTGCACCATTTGTGTGTGATTACGTTGATTTCCTAGGGCAACTTCTGTCGGCACCTTCTCACAGACAGATAGCTTACACAACGTGGGAATATATGATGGGATAATGATTTTGAATAGATGCTACATGAGTGGGAATTGTTTTTCATTGTTCATGAGGACAATATTGCAGATAGATAGATAGATAAATAGCTAGACAGAAGAATGCAAGACTATATAGAAGACTAGGCTTGCAGAGATTATTAGGGCTGTTATGTTACACAAATTTCACAATTTCATACATGGTTATGAGGTTATGATTCAGTATGTTGTCAGTACAGCAGGAAAAACAAAATATTGGATTACCTTTCTTCATTAAATGAACACTAAACAGTGTCTCATGGGCTCTTCCTGCTGTTAATCTAACAGTACAAACATCTGGGTATGGTCAGTATGTAATATAAAAAAGAACAAAGACAGTATGTCTGTGCTGGTCCAATTTAAATACAGAACTACGTGCACAGGAATGAACATAGTGAGGCTCCACCACCCTGAGCATATTACACTTAAATGCCAAATTCTCTGAGTCAGACTGGGTTGCATACAGCCCTCTTATGATGTTTGTCATTGTTTTAATAAGTGCTTAGGGAGAAGGACTTTACCTTTGGTAACCCAGGGGTACCATCGCAAATGAGTTTGTGTGTTTGATGCAGTTATTTCCTGACATAATGTTACCTGACTTGAGTTGAACATCAGCATACATTGTCTTTAATGTCGATATAATTTTTACAGGGTTCCCACAGTCATGGAAAACTTGGAAAAGTTTAGAATTTCACAATATTGTTTTACAGGCCTGGAAAAGTCACAGAATTAGTAAAATCCTTGAAAGTTTTCGACAAAATCATGTGTAAGGACATGAATTGTTATAGTAATCTCCCGTAGATAACCTATTTTCTGTAGCTGTTGACACAACATAGCTCTAAAAGGTGTTGATGCGTGACGTTCTCTGTCATTGTTATGTTTAGTTATGTCCCACTGTTGTTTTGTATGATTATTTTGCTCACTTAAACAATTAATATTCCTGTAATTACTATTCCTCTGGTCATCAGTTTCTTGAATGTGCTGTCATCCATCATTGCGACCTCTGACAGCTGTTTGCCGGTCAGTCGATGTGACGTATTGTCCGCTGCCCAGAGGATTGTGGGTCAGAATAGTCAGAAAAGCATGCGGGCTTGCATACTGCAAAATGGGACCAGATGTAGTAGAACATCTTGGTATTTTTGGCTTACTGCATTTCACATACCATGTATTGGGACATACTAAATCTTTTTCTGGCATACAGATAGTATGGTAGTATGGACATTGGGATGCACAGCATGTGTGCCAGCCAATAATCCATGATGTCAGCTAGCTGGAAATCCGTTAAAATAGAGTTTGAATCTGATATGTTTGAATATGCAGGGCAGCTGAGGCAAGAAAAAATAATGCTGTGACAGTGTGATTTAATATGTAGGATCATGAGTCATGAGTCATCAGTTTCTTGAATGTGAGTCCTAAAGTTTTCCTACCTACGACCCACTAATTCTTTTCAATTGTGCCGCATTTTTGAGATTGAGCAATTGACATGGGCAGTAGGGTGTTTAATTGGCACTCATAGTGCCAATGCACACATTTGTTTTGTTTTAGCTGCTCTGAAAGTATAACTTGGCACTTTGAATGTACGGAGAGAACCAACTATAGTAATAAAATTAACATTTGTAGTAAAGTGCACTCCACAGTTCTATTCATGTTAAACATTGTGAATGTTCATAGAAATTTTATTATAGGTCCTTGTTAAGTCATGGAAAAGTTTTTAAACTTTGTCGATGAAAATGTGTGGGAACCTTGTCTTTATCCATTGTTGCTATAACATCCTCTGAATGATACAGGGATAGAGTTCTGTCTTCCATTTTGCATTTTCCACATCAACAATATTTGCTGTATGAGTTGGAATACAGATGGTTTAGCCAACAGTCAACAACTGATAGCTGCCAAAACTTTCTGGGTGGAGTTCTTGCATTAGTGGTCCACACCACATATGCTAAGATGTAAACACAGCCCTACTATGATTGCCTTTATCTGACATGTTAGCAAACAGTTTCCTATTATTTACACATCCAGCAGACACAAGGGAACATTATCATCCTGTCCGAGTCAAGTTTGAGGCGCCTGACTAATTTAACTCAAATACTAGTCTCTCTTTAACCTTGTTTTGATTTTTACCAACTCCAGAGAAAAATACCTAGCCTTTTAGCTCAGAAGATGCTCCGCTATGTATACCAATCAGGTGCTAATTGTGTTTGTCTTTTGTTTGGTGCCAGGCACGTAGCACACAGTTGGATTTTCAGAGCTCCTTTGCTGAATGCTGCAGTCTTTTGCTGCTGGAAATGGGCTCAAGCAGAATCCTTGGGCCGTACAACCAAAACAGCTGCCTAGAAGTGGCTAAAATTATTTGTAGAGTTACAGAGTTGGGCAGTAATTCTCTTTGGATTCATCCCTACAAGTGATCCCTTTCACACTACAAAAAATCATCAGATCCATTATTTATATAGAGGAAATGTTTTTCTATGGAGCTTTAACGGGGCTGTACTACTCTAAGCTGTGTATCAAATCCAGTGTAATGTTTTGAGCTGTAAAGGACAAATGCATGTACCATTACACCCCTAGCAGACAGTCTGGCCTTTACGCTCTCTTAGGATGGTGGGTTAAAGAAACACAGACACACAATACAAACGCAAATGTACACTGGCACTAACATAGAAATACATGTTCAGTACATGTATGTGCACACAACTAGTTTTCCAAATTTATTTTAGCTGTTTCTCTTGGGGTAAAATGCCCCTGAGCCACGTGGCCACTGAAACAAATATAAAAGCGGAGGATGCAGACTTACAGAAAGCTGTATTTTTAGTTTGTCATTATGATTCAGGGGAGAAGTGAGCAAGTTAATGAAGAGAAAAATAAATGTGAAACAACAATGTGATTAGTATGTGTTTCTTTGCAAACCAAATTGAGATCAAAATTAAGATGCATTTGGAAAAAGAATAAAGAGGTAAAATTACTTGGTTGTTCACTCAGCTAATTGGATAATTTTATTTTAGAATCCTGACAGACATCTGAAATGTCCTCATGGATGGGCACTCAGAGGACGTACTTTAGGGATATTTTTGAATATGTCTGATTCACTGGCTGCTGATAAATTGGGGTGATGAAGTTAAATGTTGGACTTGAAATGTCATTCAAAATAAATGTCAGGACTTGCAGTGAATATTGTCTTACATTATTGTCAGCTTGAGGCATAACAGACCATGCAGTATACATATCTCAGAGATATCTTTTGTTTCTGTCCTTACAGAGAGTGCTCTGAAATGGCCTTTGCATCATTCAGATAAAAAAATTGTTTTTATTCATTTTTTATCTCTCCCATCTTTTTCTCAACCTCCGATCCTTTTAGTTTTTGTGAAAAGTAGCGAAGTAAAATGCAATTCAATTAGGTAGTTGTTTCCCTGAGGCCTCTGATGTTCCCTCTCTTCCTGCTGCATCTCAAGTCCATCTCTCCCTGCTGTTCCTTATGCAAGGTTGAGAAGTAGACCATACAATATTGTTGTTGTTACATGTATACTGAACAGATCCAGTGGGGAAAAGAAAGAAAGCGCCTGAAACTGAGACCTATTTACAGTAATGTTGTATTATAACTGAAAGAACAACTTAATCAAACAAAAACAGCCTTTTTATCTAACTTAATACAACCAATGTCAAACCAGCTTTACCTGATCACTTTACTGAATCAGTACAAGGAGCAAGAGTCCCCAGTCCATCTAGCTCATGTGTCAAGTCACATATGTAATATCAGGACATATCACAAATATATAAAAAACTACAGCCAGGAACCAAGTCCTGAGATGGTTGACTCAGCTCACCGGCCCAGCTGGACAGGAATATGCATCTCCATACAACAGGGCTACCTACTTGAAGTTGTGTCTTAAACTGATGATGTACTTGTCTTGAGTCGATGTTTAAAAGCAACGCCCCATTGCACTGTTTACTGTTGCATTGGTTGCCACATACTTATCATCATGGATTATCAGGCTGTTGTTACAATTTTGCTTGGTATCTACTGTGTATTGTTTGACAAACAGAAACAGGATGACAAAAACATGTTGCTTAACCATCACTGAATGTTGACGCTAAAATAATCCTTAAATAATGGCGAAGCCCATATGACGTCACCACAACCTGCTTGGAAACTGTTGGGTGCATTTTCACCCGACTTTAACTTGGCATAACTCAGTGCATTTAAACTGGGTATGGAAACGCAAAGTGACATAGCTTGACTCAGCAGGCCAAAAGTGTCAATGGAAAAGCCATGTTTTTGTTTAAAGGTGACAGAACCACTGAGTATGTGCGTCTTAATCGACAGTAGTGACCGTATAGCTTCCATTATATATAGAAAGACTGAAAACATAATTGACTGGACAGTTAGAAGGATTTGTGTTATTTGTTTGTTGTATCGATAACATGCTCGTTATATACAGTAAATCAGTGGAGGGGACTACTGTCAGTACTAAAACAAATTGTTAGGACCCTCTCCTGAATTTTGATAAGTCCATTTAATTTGGAAAGTAGTTATGTTTTTGGAATGTGAAACCTGTATAACAACATGTCTGCATCCAAAGTTCCAACTAACATGCTATTTAGCCTGCTAAAACAGTGTGTAAGATTTTTTTAGTATGTCCGAAACCTATAGCACATGAATTGCATACTACTGAATCATTGCATTATGCAAAAACTTGACACTACGCTGGCAGAAATATCCAACAATGCAATTCAGTAATGACAACAACATTCATAACAGCAGACTAATTTAAGCATTATCTGACAGCAAAGATGCCTTTGACATATCGTTACACAATGAGTTTTCCTCCGGTTTGCATTTTCAAATGGCCAAAGTAACTTTATTCTTACAGACGTGATGAGAAAATGACTCAAGAGGTTCCTCATGCTTGTGGCTGGCACGGGATACCATGGTTGCACATCTTTAATCCGCAAGGAGGCTGTCAGGAAGTGGCATCTGAAAGCTAGTATTGTTTATGTTAGGGATGCATGGTAATATCAGCACATCATTGGTAATGGCAGATATTGGCTTTAAAATGAATCGGCCAACATGCTGATAATATAGGTACATCATCTGTATCAGCCAATATCGGCTTTAAAATGAGCCAACAAAATTGGCCAACACTGAAAATTATTCTATTTCATGTCTCCATCTGCTGGTGGGCCATCACAATAAGAGTATACATGCATAATATGACATTGATTACACTACAGAAGAGATTTATCGGTATTGGTTAGCGACCAAATACGTTGTCATCAGCATATAGGCATAAAATTCAATATCTTGCATTCCTAGACAATAGTATGTTGAATAATGGTATGAGATTTGGGCCGCAGTATTTGCTTTTAATTGGGTTAAACGGGCCAGAAATGCTTACTATAAGTACATCACAAGGTTTATTAAGGTTAATTTTCGGTAGCGGCTAATGTTGTCCATCACAACTCTTTGCCACTTTGAAGGTATTTTCAGTTTATGTAAATTTGTGACTAAGCTGTTAAACCCTGATCAGAACTATATTAACATGGAAGTTGTACTTTTTCAGTTTTTGTCTCAAAAGTTGCACTTTTCTTTTTTGCAAATAAACGCTCCAGATCTCTCTTTATTGAATAATGTCCAGTCACATTCCATTACTTTAAAAAAAGGAGTTCAGAAAAAGGCAACATTCAAACCCCAACTTCACTTGCCCTCACTTTAACCTGGATTTAACTGAATGACGTGTAAACTGGCGGAAGACTTTGGCAGGACCATGATAACTCACTAAACAGACACTAAGATCAGTGGCCTCGCTCTCTGTGAAGCCAGGCTTTGTTGGTCATGTTTCCTCAAGGAGAAACAAAAAAGAAAAAAGAAAAAAAAAACAGAAAAACACTTTAAAAGTCAGCGAGGAAGAGAGAGAATGAGGAAAAGCCCTGAAGGCAAATGGCAGGGAACATCAGTGCCGTTAGACGGAGCTACTTTAGCTGTCATGCAAGAGTACGTGAACGCACCAGTGAACGCACACAGTCAGCATCACTGAGCACACACAGATAGCAATGGTGATGGTGATGATGATGCAGAGCTACTTCTTACATTCTGACTAGATGATTGAACATTTAGTTCAGTCATCTAGTTGTTCTCATCCAATCAGTATAAAAATCATTAAAATCCTGACAGAAAAGACAGAATAGGTTGAAAGAAATCTTAAAAAATCTGATGTTCAGTTGGGCTCATCTGAAACTATATTAAACACATAAAACTGCTAAAATGCTTCATTTATTTACAGTATTCTGGGGTTTTGTTTAACTCGTCAGCTTTAACCCTTTAGATTGTCTGCATGTTAACTGTTGCAAGAGCAACTGACCTCAAAGCCATGCAATCTGCCGTGTAGTTAGGAGTCAACCGACAAGTCAAACCAAGTGGTGTAAACTCTCCAGAGATATTTGGTTTGTCAGAGCTGATTAGACCCAGAGAGGCGTAAGCAGACACTCTGGGATAACACGTGGTGGCGTTGAGTTGAGCCGTTGGCCTCAGCCTGTTTACTGGGCGATGTGTTAGGACAGGGAGAATGAAGCGGAGAACTCGTACGGATGGAGATGATGATGGTTGATTTCTCTCACACAAGTCTCCCTCTCTTCTCTCATCGTATTTAATGACACTTTCTGTTTGATTTCTCAGCCAAATCGTATTATTTGTTAATTGTGTTTGCTTGTGCAGGCATGCATGAATCTCTTAATTTTAATCTGTGTACACACCACATTTATTATAATGGCTGTATGTTCGAGACATATGTTTGCATGTTTATATACAGCGAGACAGAGAGAGGGAGTTATACCGTGTGTCTGTGAATGTGTGTGTAGCGGAGAAACACTATGGAGCTTTTTGTCACAGCTCATCACACCGCAAGATCACACAACACGATGTGACAGTGCACAGTGCAGCTCAGCAAGTGGCACTGGGATTTTAATTGATGTTAAAACCACAGAGTACTCAGAGCACTGATGGGTACTGTGTATTCAGAGAGAGAGTCAGAGAAATGGTATCTGCGTTATAGGATCATTCTCAAGCCCAAACATTGATATATGAAAATAATAATATGAAAATACCATGCTGACATACTGTTTCCTGAATAGAGCACAATGCGTGTATTCAATTGGAGAAAGTGATCATCTTTCATCAGTTGTGAAGGTTGTGATGCCTTCTCAGTGAGGTGGTATGTCAGTTTTATTGGATAAGAAATATGCTACTTACTCAGGAAACACTTATCAATCATTATTGACTATTAACTGTTTAGTTCTCAAAATGAACAAACTGTGATGATATCTTACATTATAATAGAAACAAAGGGAAACATGCTTACCAGGAATAAAAGCAAAGTATGGATACTGATGCCAAACTATTCTAACATTTCAAAAATATGTAGTGTAATGTAGTGATGCACAATCATGCCAGAGTTTTTGTAATTTAAGTGCATAAAATCCCCAAATGCCTGCGATATGTTTGGAAATTTATAAAGCTGTTTCTTGAGTTGCGCCTCTAGGTTTAGACCAAAGCTTTTGAGACACCTTGCAAACAAAACAAGTGGGACTGAAAGCCTTAGTTGAGATATTATCCAGGTGATATCTAATATCTAAAAATGTATGGGCACTTTAACGAGATGGTGATTGGACTATAGCAAAAAAAAAAGTTACAATATTCTTTTGATTGTTACGGTTACGCAGATTGGAAAAAGGATTATTATTTCTTTATGAAGATTAAGGCTACATATTTATGTGCTAAAACAACTGCTTAGTTTTAAACTGAAGGCAGGCAGCAGCATTAACCTTGTGTCCCTACACTTCACCCTTTTTAGTTTTGTTCCCCTCAGCCTCCAAACTAGTTAAACCCAAATCCTCTGCATATGACCCTCCTTAATCTTGTATTAGACCAAATTGATCCTCCGTTAGCTCAGTGCATTGAGCTTATTACGTGATGATGAATCTCTCACGCTGAGTTAAGTCATTTGGATAGGAAATACAGAGGCGCACTGGGGGAAATTAGCATAGCTTTAGCTTAGCCTACCATAGCTTAGCCTGGCGGGGCTATTGAAAAAGGCACCTTTCGGCTGACAACAAAGCTAATATTAGCTTAGCATTAGCTTTAGCAAACAGGGGGCTTAATCAGGCCGCTGGGCTGTCAGAACGTATAACTGCATGCTTCCAAGGGTCCCTTTGGAGTTATAATCCTGGGTCTCGGCAGGCGATGACCTCATGGGCTGGACTGGTGCCTGTGGGAGGATTGGGGAAACTGTGTGTGTCTAGCAGGCCACTCACTGAGATTTGTGTGTGTGTGCATGTGTGTTCTTTACGGCTGATTGTTTTATTGAGGCATACGACACAGAGAGACTCTACTGACACTGGGGAGTTGAACTTTACAAACATGCACAGGAATCTAATTCCAGCTGTTTTGTTTGGGCATTTTTTGCTGTATCTTATGGTGATACAGTGTGTGTAGGCCCCAGGATATGAGAGCAATGATATTTCAATTGTCTCCATGCCACTTTGCATTAACAGTGTGCGTTGTTTTTCCTCATGGCTACGAGATAATTGAAAAGGTTAACCTGTCAGTTTTATCTTATGTTATTTGTCTCTCCTCAGACTAAAATAGTGGTTAAGGACATCTGTGACTGGCAAGATGGCACGCTTACTCAAGTCTAGTATGACTGAAAGGCCATCTTTTACACAGAAAATTGTGACAGCGCTGCTACAATTCCAGGAAGTATGTTACCAGGAGCAGGGTCATGCCAATCTCCTGCAGCAAGAGAAGAAAATATAATTTCTGCCAATTAAATGTGTTGTAATTGCACAGACAAATGAATCACTGGCAACTTATGTTGTCTGCCTTTTCCCTTGACCCATCATTATGGGTTTCTAGAACTATAATCCAAACAGGCCTATAGCCCAGGCAGGCCACCCCTTTACGAGAGCCTAGATCCAAGCGAGGGGGGCTTTGGGGTTAAAATAACTCCACATCTTCACACAGAATGCTTTGGCAATTGAAAGTCAGTTGACTGAGTTAAATGCACACACACGTGCTCTCACAAATGCGCACACACATACACACACACACACACACACACACACACACACACACACACACACACATACGGCGAGCCCAGGGACTTTGGAGGCAGATTGCTTTGCTGTCAGTGTCAGGGACTGTCAATAGCTCCAGCCAGCCATGGGCATCATCAGCCAGAGAGTCCAGGACTCACTGGCTCCACTGAGCTCCACAGCAGAGGCAACCTGTCAGCGTGATGAAGACGGCCTCAGGGTTCGGGAGTTAAGACTCTTTACGAAACATACTGAGAAAGCTTTGCTGATGGCCTCTGGGCTGGTATGCAGAGAGAGGGTGAAGCCAGGAGTCATACAGACAGGACATGGGTAGAGCAAGAGATGGCCACTAGACTTAATGCTACAGCTGAAACAGGCTACTGGAATTGTAAGTTTAATGTAGAGGGTTGATAGGTTGAATCCATCATATCCATTTTTAGTTTGATCTCAAAACGACCCCCATGAAAGTTAAATGTGGTACATTTGCTGATGATTCAACAAATATTTAAACAGCAACTGACATCATCCAGCACAGAGAGGATCCCACCAGGCATCTTTAAATCTTAATAACTGGTTTGGTTTATTGTTAGAATAAATAGCCCTTTCCCCTTTGATAAGAATTATGTAAAACATTCTGCAGTTTTGCAATTAACCACAAATTAGGACTGGAAAGAAACCATGTTGCAACATGTCATAAAAAGTTTTAGAAAACACATTCTATTTTTAATTTCAGCAGCAACATTTGGAAAGAGTAGCAGCAGCGCTTTTGCTCAGTGGATGAAGCAAATGTTTTTACGTTTCTGTTTTTCTTTACTCATTTGTTTCTCATTTTCAAAGTTACATGCAAAAATCCCCTCAAGACACTTGTTTTGTTTTATGCCAAACAAATATGCCTGCCATGAGCATGACTGTGAATGGTCATTTGCTGTGACGGCAGAGCAAACATGTGAATCCAAACTCTTCCCAAATTAGGCTAAATTATGCTATTATCAGATGAAACAGACAGTTAAGATAAGGCCCATTTGATATCTGTGTGTGTGTGTGTGTGTGTGTGTGTGTGTGTGTGTGCGTGTGTGTGTGTGTGTTGGAGTGTGCGCACGCTCTTGTTCACTGGATGTGTGTGTCCATCCTCTCTCCATGAGAACCGGCCCTCTGGCCTTCCAGCTGAGTTGACAGATCCAAAGTCGAGTTAATCTGGTTTTACCTTTAGCCCCAAAAACAACACGGGAGTAATCCAGGAACGGCTGTAATCAACCATGAAACCACTGATGGCTGCATGCTAGCTGGGGTCAGGGAGCACAACAGGAAGAGACCTCGAGAGAACACTGGGACATTGAACTAATAGTCAAAGATGACTTGGATATGGTGCAGATATGTTCTGTCATGCTGATACACAATATGGAAAATTACAAAAGCTTTATATTTTATTTTAGAGTTTGTGTCTAGTTTAATCAGTTTTTTACATGATTTTTGTGATCTCTACTGCTTTAAACTTTTATGTAAATTACGGCTTGTAATTTTTTTTACCACAAATGTCCCTCGTATTCTGCGTTATTCTGTTTTGTTCCCTACGGCCTCCTGTTTCATTTACAAATTACAAGTGTGCTAGTGTTTTTCGCAACAGGTCAAGGAATCTCTCTGGTTGATATTGTCTGTCTGAAGTGAAACAGTTAGAGCCACTGTCAGTGAATCTCTGTTTCATCACACTTAGAACAATTATATAAGGAGGCTCAGGACACTGAGAGACGGAAAGAGAGACGAGGGCAGGCAGGAGAGAGAGAGTGAGGGGAGAGGGTACAAACAGATGAATAAATGAGTTAAGTGGGGAGAAGGGAATTTGTGCTTTCATCGTTCCCGCACCCCCTCCGTCCTGTTGGACAGTCGAGTGTATGCTATAAGTGCTCTCCCCCTTCTCCTTTCGCTTCATTGCCCCTACGCTCATCTCCCAATAGAAATTGCTCCGTGGCATTAAATATGTAAAATTAGCATTTTAAGTAGAACACATTTCTGTGTCGCGCCCCGCTCTCCCCACTCTCCCCCTCCGCCTGCCGCCCAGCCCTGAGCGCATAAGCCACACAAACTCATGCATGCATATGATATGCATTTGGTCATCTCCATGGTAACACCGGTGGGGGAGGGGCTCGAAGATAGAAGGATGAAAAAGGTGTAGCCGTTGAAAGTAGATCAGATTGTATTTATTTTTTATTTAGTGAGTTTATTCAGGGAGTAAGTCATACCAGCACTCTGTTAATGGGAAGAGCTGAGGACCTGGACACCCACACACTTATACACATACACACACCCCCAAACACACACACACAATTCATAGGAACACAAGCTTTTCCACTCTCCACTGCCGTGCATACACCCTCACATTTACCTGGATGTCTCAGGTTGTTCTCTATGTAAATGTTTTATTATTGTCTTGGTATGCAAAGTATTAAAAAATCATGGGGAGGGAAATATTTTGACACAGAGTTAGCCTTTGAAGTTATTTTTCCGCTTTCCCAACCACTTTGCTGCTTTTTGCCTATTAAAGGTTATCAGTACGATACTCAAAGCGTTGATACAGCAGCAAACAAGTGTTTGCTATGTAAGGATATTGAGGAGTAATGGCGTCCTGAGCAGATTATGAAGTCACACTACCTCTGTGTGTGTTATAATTTGAGCTTCTCTTTTGTGTGTTATGGTAGATGGTCGAACTGCGCGAGCAGGTTAATGCACGTGAGTTCTGTGTGTGTATCCCACTAGCTAGCTGATCAAAGCCACTCTGCACTCATACAGCAGTTCCTGCTGATTCTTCGGTGGCATGGAGGCCTTACGCCCACCTCCAGCCCCCCGCCTGTAAGCACTGTTCATACTGTTAGCACCATTAGCTTGTAGCTGCTGGTTCAGCCACCTTTATGTTAAGAGCCATGTGCAGTCAGTCTGAATCAGACTCTGAATCATAAATACGCTCTGAATGTCATATAGAGCTCCTTCAAGACGCACATTATACTGAGTGAAAGCAATACAAGGGCATACACACTCAAAGACACACACAGAATGATCCATTAACTTTTGCCCTCACAATTCTGAGTCAAAAGGGCTATAAAGTGAAATGGCAAACATCGTCTATGGAGACAACTGGCCTTTGATGCCCTGACACCCCAAGTCCACCTCTAATTCCACAACACCTAGTGCAGCATGCACACGCACAAGAACATTGACCTTCTTCCTACTATATGTGCACTTAATGCCTGTGGGTCACATCACACACTTATCTATTATACTGTATATGTCCGACAGTAACATTTGTATGGTGACAAAAATGTCTATGACAAGTTCCCATAGTCCAAGTGATATTTTAAAATGTTATGTTTTATTATATAAACCCAAATAGAGCAAATCCTCACTTTGAGAAGCTGGAACTGGAGAATGTTTGACATTTTTGCTTGATAAACTATTAATTATTTGATGTATAATGCATGCGATTTTGTGCACAGAATCATACCATTCAAGAGTTTCCATTAATACCGTTTTTTTGGTTAGATAGATGTTTTGATGAGTAGATGGATGACTTGACGTCATTCAGGCAGCTTCTCCAAAAACTACCTGGGGCAAAAGGTATAAATGATGCATATGCACAAAAAATACGACAGTCAACACAGAAACAAGTGTCCGTAAAAAGGACTGTGCCGCGGGAATGTGTTTACTTCCATTTGTGCATTACACCATGTTGACAGAGTCAGCTGAGCAGAAAGTGATGTACAGTAGCAAAGCAGAAAGAGAAGAACACCAAAGAGGGAATTGAGGTGTTTAATTTCAGGCTTTAAGCTAGTTTAGTCCGTTTACTGTTTGGAAAACACAATTACATTTAGCTTAATGAGTCCTCTCAGGACTACCTCCCTGCCCAATCAGAAAGCAATCTGATTTCAGACAGTGCAATAAAACAAAACCCTCCAGTGGGAATAGACTGAGTGGAACAGGCACACTGGTGTTAAGTGTACTCATACAGTATGACAACAGATGAGATAATTGAATATGAGCATAGTCCCTCAGTCAGCTCACATCAAATAGCATTTCATTTTGAGCATTTTCAGCTCCAGTTGCAGCTGTGGCCGCTGGCCAATGGATAGCAGCAGCGGCAGCAGTAATAGCAATTAGTGTGAAGCTGGGTGTTTTAATAGGCATTTCTGTTACAATAATGGTGTGTAGTTGTCATACACAACCTTGATTCCTAGAAATGACCTCTTTATATAAAACTAATTTGCATTTATGCCCAAACCAGGTTTGGTTTTAGGTGTCATATTACTTTACAGCAACTAGTAATACCTTTAAAATCGTATTATGTTCACACATAGTAATTTATTGTGTGAAAAGATAAATGTAATATTTATATTATGTGCCACCACAACTGAATGCAGTGTTTAGAGGTCATGGTCATTTACTGCTGTGAGACCAGGTTGGACCTCCTACACAACTTTTTTAGTGGTATAATGCTCATCACCCTCCTCCTACCTTTGCAAGTACCTGCAAAGGTGGAAGTAGTGCGTAATGACATAAAAGGTTGCTTTTAAGAAAAACGTATTGGTCAGTTTGAGCCGTTTGTATAACCAGTCAATAGTATTGTTTTTCTGATGAGGACAGTTTTTTTTATTGTTTTTCTCCCATTTGATGTATGCACTTTTGTAACACTTCACAGCAAACTTGTGTTTGTATTAGTGAATGTACAACAGCCACCTTCATGGCTACAGCAGATTGTAGGTCAACCACTGCAGTCATCTGGGTCAGAGTGTGTTCTGAGATGCATTCAATGTGGAAGTGTTGTGCACCAATTTGCAACCTTTGTTTGAGGTGAATCATACAATGAAACAGAGTAGATGTGGCTTATAAGGTAGAAAGTTGAGGCCTTTAACAGTGTTTTTTTTTTTGTCCAATTAATTTGCACTTCAGTATTTTTATCCACACTGTTGTTTGTTCTCTGAGAACATTCAGACAGAATGCGAATATTACGCAGTGAAAAAGCGGCGTCATTTTTGTTTCGGAATAAGGTCGATTTTTCTGAGCTTTCACACTGTGAGCAAAGGCATCAACCAATCACATTGTGCCTATTTATGAGGATTACAAAACAACAACACAGAGGCTCTGAAGTCCAAACCAAGATGGTAAACTTTGTTTTTTTGTCGTCTTCAACTTTGACAAAAGCAGCACTTACCAAATCCACTCTTGCCTACATTCCTTTCTCAATAACAGCCCTACATGTTAACACCATGACGTTATTGTGCATTGTGTAGCTGGGAACTCAAATTCACTCAGAGCATTTTGCTGAAAAGAATCTCAATAAAATGGCTTAGAGTAGCTTAGGCTACACAATATCTTACTTCAGACAGACTTCAGACAGATTGCCAGACACTGCTCAAGGTCAATTGGCTCCCGGTAATATTAGTTGTCACAAATTTGCATAGCTGCTGGCAAATAGATTTGCACCAAAACCTTTTATTGAACAAGTGTTGGAGCTATCAGAAATTAGCATTGCTGCTGGTGTGAACAGTTTTGATGCAAAATATGCCCCATGTGTAAAGGCCTTTATCAGGTTAGTTAAGCCACTGTATAGGTTTACCGAAGCTGGTAATGTGTCTGTCTCACTGAGAGGTGGTCACTTCTGCTATTTTTTGGCTGGAATTATTGTGTATTAGATTGGATTATTTTTGAAATGTGTTTCAAATATTCTATCCCTCTTCTTGTGTGTAAATATGGTGGGACAAAGGAGGAGGCAAAGCTTCTGTCAAACTATCATTGAAATAAACAGAGGAGGCAACTACCTGCTGCTTAGTGTGTAAAGGTCTGAAAGGAGAAAGGAATAGAAGAGAGAAGAGTGAGTGGCGGTGAGGAGTAATTTTATGCTCCTTTTGCTTGCCCTACATGCAGCATTGCACATAGACACATGCACACAGTCACCATGTGTTTCTATTTTAGTGTGTGTGTGTGTGTGTGTGTGTGTGTGTGTGTGTGCGTGCATGATGGCCTGCAGCTTGACTGTCCATCTCTCCAGGTCTGCATGGGAACCAGGCGTTGCAGACGAGATCATTACAGCCTCATTCATTAGAGTCATCATTTAACTTGAAATCTGCAGCTCAACGCCACTCCCAAGACCTCCGCTGTCTCACACTCACTCACACACACATACATACAACTGCGCCCCCTCCCAATCCAGCTCATACTTGTTGACCCCTTTGATTCTACGTCTATATGTGCGCCTTAATGTTGTTTTCCTCTGTTTTCTGTGTATTCTGTAAGGCTGTTTCCATTTCTTTTAAGATCCTTCAACATTGAAAGAAACCAACTCCCATTCCAGTGCCAAAAAAAGCTCAAAATAAACTTTGGCAGGCCTTTCCGTCCTAAGCGCCCACATAATCAATCATAACCGGGGCGTACAAATTCATCAGCTTGGATCCATTTTGCCGTAGTTAGAGATCAAAAGGTTGCGAGTTGACTATAGGAAGTCCAGGTACTAACCCAGACTAATTTATCTAACATGGGAGAGATTTAGCCCCCTGAGGAGATGGGGACATGGTTTTTCTCCATCACGTCGAATATCCTCGATGGGGCTCGAGGGCACTTACTCTTGCCGCAGCATATCCTGTACGCCATTTAACATTCCATTGATCAGATTAATTGCAGTTGATTGTGTCCTGTGTGAGGAAGCCAGTGAAAGTACACATTTAACTGAAATAATTTATAAGATACAGGATGAAACATTTTTATTTTCTTTTGGGGGCTTTTTGTTGCGATGTGCAGTTGAGGAGGATTAGGTGCAATTCTATTTCAACTACAGTGCGATATGTGTAACGTAGATTTGTGTGAGATTGGAAAAAGTTTAATTAGGACTATTTTACAGATTGCTGACAGTTTATTGTATAATGTCTTCATTTTGGTTTCTTAAGGAATCACAGCTGTTGCCACCTATTCACTCTGCTCTTTGACTGGAAATCAGTGTGAAAACTTTGCTTTTCTTGGTGCCAACTCTTTCTCCCCCAAAAAAACAGTTTGACCATCTTTCTTTCTCTATTTTCCCGCTAGTTTGCCAAACTCTTTCTGGCTTTTTATTGAGTTTGTCAGTTTGTGGGTCTCTCAGCTTTCTCTCTCTTTTCACTCGCACACACACTCACACGGACTCTGCAATTATGAATAATTGTGACTGTTGAAATTTGTGTGAGTCTGGAATCCCCTGGTTCTCCTCACTGCTCGAGGGGGCCGTCACCTCTGCCGCATTGGTTTCAAGTGTGTGTATGTTCACACACACAATCGTGCACACACACACATTCAATGAAAGGGCAACATTCAGGAAGTGGCAGCGCTTTGAAGACAGCAATTCATGTTTCCAAGCGTGGAGCACTTATTGGAGGTCAGACTGAGGGTCTATTAGGCCTCTCATATTCATTACGGAGGGCGAGAGGCGAGAGATCCAGGGAACAACAATACCCCCAAGTTACCGTGACCCCTGGACCCAGGATGTTTTTCTGTTGGTTTTTGGTTGTTAACTCCTAAGGCTTTGAAAGCGGATTCAGTAAATACAAGCCACAGTTTTGGGTTATGTTGGGTAAGTTCCTCTTGCGCTCACAAAGAGCTCAAACAGGGTTCGGGGCGAGCGATTACTCAAAATATTCATCACTGCGGTGTGTTTTCAGATCGTGATCCCTGTATGAAACCAATAATAGAGGGAGGTTTGGTATTTTAGAAACAAAAGAGACCCAGAGGCAACGGCCAAGAACATTTGAAAGACGGTGGTGAAAATCATGGTGATGATTATTATCCAGACATGGAGGGGAAGGCAATTTCAATTCACTGCCTGAGGATTAATGCCAGTGAGTATTTCCTCAGTGTGCTTTGTGTGATTGTGAATGTCTTCCAGGCTGCTCAAATGTACCATTACTATGCAGTAAAATATATCTGCAAGAGCCTTTTTGTCTCTGTTACATGCTGGCAAATGTGCCAAAACATGCAACGCTCAATCTCGCATAGTCACAGAAACTTACAATATACTTACAGCAGATCAAACACACACACACTCACACTTCCCGAGCCCCTTCAGGGGCGATATTCTACACCACAGGCCAAAGCACATATCCTTACTGATGCAGTATCGCCTCCAAGCCCCTGTCATGCACACTACCTGGAGTGTGTGTGTGTGTTAAGCAGACACGTCAGTTTAGACTAAGGTGATCGGCCTGCTCCGACCCAACTCCGGCCCCGCGGGGGTATCCCAGTGTCCCGGTGTGGGAAAGCAGAGTGTTGGATGGGGTGTCCCGTAGCGCCTGCCTGGCTCCTGGGCAGCAGACAGCTAAATCAGTCACAGATTGGATTATGAACGGCGAGTTATGAATACATCTTTCTTAGATTGCACACGCAGGAAAACACAAGAAGACATGAGCGTGCCGAGGCTATTTATTATGACTCCTATTACAACGTAGACATAACATGCACACCAGCACCCAGATTTAGATCCACTGAACGCTCTCGCTTTTTTAGGTGATTCACATGTATTTCTCTTTATCATTTTTTTATTTCTCTGGACCGTTCTTGTCCTTTTTTTTAAGTCCAGTTTCTCTTTCATTCTCCCTCACTATCCATCTTTCTTTCTCCTCTTTTATCTTTTCCCCCTCTCTTTCTTTTCCTCCTCTCTTCTCAACCCTCAGGTCACAGACTCAGTTTCAAAGTGTTGATCCTCATCTGAAATCTATTGCAATCAGCGCAGCGCTGGACATGAAATACAGGCCTGTGAGACCCGATACGTGTGTGTGTGAGCATGCCTGTTTGTGTTCAGATGGCTTTTTGTTACAGTTTCAGTCCAAAATAATCAATGGGACACCTGGTACAGCAGTTGTGAAACATGTAAGATGATGCTTTTTTTTTTTTTTTACATTAGTGTGCTGTCACTGTTGTGTTTGTTGAAGACTCTACACTGACCTGTTATTTTACCATGAGTACTATTTTATAAGAAACAGAGCCAACACTATGAAACAACAGCCACCATTTTGTACTGTTATTTTTGATTTTTTTTAAAAATATGTTGTTGTTCACCCAAATCATATAATTAGACTTTGACAGATTAGTGTTTAAGTAGCCCAGAGAGAGAGCAATGATTTATACATATGTGGTCAGTTTATTAGGTACATTTACAGTAGCTAGAACTAACACAGTGTAATACAGCAGCTGCAGAATGACACCTACCCTTAGTGAAATAAATTGGGTAGACTTAATACTAGTAACTTGTGTGGATATAACACAATAAAATTCAACAGCATGACAGACAACAGTTGAAGCAACACCTCTCTAAAACACTGAACATTTTACCCTTCATGATGAACAGGACTGTTGAAGTAGACAACATAGTTTTACCTACATGTGTGCTTAATAAACTTGCAACCAATAAGCAATATATCTGAGCTAGCTTTAGACAACCTATTGTAATTATTTGACAGTTTGAGAGCTCAGAATGTATTTTTTGGTGCAAATTTCCCACAAGTTTTAGAAGTTTAGTGGATTATAACCCAGCCATATCAAGCAGGGAAATATCTTCAATCAGACACAATTATCTTCTTTACAAATCTTCCAAATTTGTAAATATAAATTTAAAAGCATAACCCATAAAATTACGCAGTGACTTTTTTGGAATGTGAAAAACCATGTCAAAACTGGAGAGGTTTTAAAGTTGAAATAACAGAGCCTTTGTTGGGCGGATTATTTCTCAGCGGGGCTATTTTGACTGTCATCAACTTCCGTAAGTAGTTGTTCACTCATTATTGAGATTATAGCAATATATATAAATATATATATTGTGTGTGTGAATGTGGCTTTCCGCAGATATGTATGGCTTTATTTGTGTGTGTGTGTGTGTGTATGTGTGTGTGCTCCTTGTCTGCGGGGCTCTGGTCCCCCATGCAGGGTTTTGAGTACCCGTCCTGATCACCAGGAGCTGATAAGATGAGTGTAGTTGTTGTCTTTCATCGCCCCGGATGAAACATTCCTTTCTAATAGTTTGGATCAGCCTCACAGGCTGTTAACACAGGTTAGACGAAGACACTCGGAGCAGTGTTACTACTGTGTGCACTGGCCGAAAAAAACCCCAAATAATAGTAATTTATGTATGTGGAGCCAGACAACCTGCAATGTTTAGCACACACACACACTTAGACCCACACAAAAGAAATTGAAACAATATTTTTTGCAGAGATAATCTTGAGAAATACATTTTAATATCCATGGCTACAGTTATTATCAATTACTTTTTTTTATTCCAGAGTTAGAAAATTATTCTCTTTAGCAAACTGTTTTGGGGAGAAAGATATCACTTATATTGCCTGATATGATCTTCATCTTTTATTAGTCCCCAATCTCCTGTAAAAAAAAAAAAAAATGTAATAAGCACCACAATGTTGAACCCAAGACATGACAGTTTAATTCACCGACAGCTTCTCTGAGAGTTCAGCTATCTAGTGTTTGTAAAAGCACAAGCAAGAATTCTTTGTAGTCTTTGTCCGTGGCCCCTTTGCCCGTGTGCCGGCCAAGTTAGGAAAAGGCCAAACCAGTTCTCTGCATTGTTAACAACATTTAATCAAAGCTCAATCAAAGTAGCTACCTTTCTTCCCGTGCCTGGCCGGAGGTAAAGTATGTCTGTCGAAGGGAGTCTTGTCTCTGTCCGCTGACAGATGACCAAAGAGAGGCTTCTGTATGTTCTTATCTTCATCTAACCCTCCTGTCAAATCAACCTGCACATGAAAGAGAGACAAGAGACACCCCCTAAACTAAACTGTGCAGTCCTTTATAGTCTCTAGAACTAAATAATCCCAAAGAAGTGGACAACCCCCTTTTTTAAATGTGAGGTTTCAGATGTTTTACGGTGAGTTAGTTGTTTTAGAGGCTTCTTTAATTCCCTTGTAGAAAAGCTTCAGCTTTTGACAAGTGCTTTTTAATTTCCCAGCTTTTTATTTACCACTAATTCACTTTAGCACAAACAATAGATGTACTGGTTTCAGTGCAGATACTGTTACCCATATGGGAACGGTCAGACTTACAGCTCGAGTTCCCAGCCCATATGCTGACCGCTCCAAGTATCAATCACTGCATCTAAATGACTTAAAAGAACCATATTGATTACCAATACAGCATCATAAATCAACACACAGACACTCTCTTTTTCTCTCACTGTTATTCTCTCTCTCTCTTACACATACACACTGCCGCGCACACACACACACACACACACACACACACACACACACACACACACAGACCTTATGAAATGATAACAATAAATCTAATGGAGGGGTTTAACAGGATGGGGAGATGCAGATGAAGTCACTCTCAGGCTGTCTGTAACCTGATAGATGATTAGAGACAAAGAGAATCAAAGTCATAATCAAAAAGCATGATAAGGAAAACGCTGACTGACATTAGGCGCTGAGAAAGTGTTTGCTTGTGTATGTTGTACGTAAAGTCTATTTTCCACAACAGTCTAGCATCTAATGTATGTTTTCATTTTTATTCTGTGTACAAAGTGATGGGTTTGTCTCCTCTGTGCATTCCTACTCTGTAATGGGACACATGTTCCTCTGCTGCTTGGCCAGAGGGCATACATGGAAACTCTGCAGCAATAAGAGCATTTCTACTCAAAATGTGTTTTATTCACTTATTTATTTATCCCCACAACACCCCTGCAATATTGATTGAATCAAGAAGATGCCGCAGCATTTTTTTAAAAGCTTTTTAGAGATCCAAAGAGGAGGAAACACCTCTTCGCTCACTTTAGGTAAAATCTTCACAGTATTTAAGACAGAGCAGCGTTTTTTTTTTTTCTTTCTTTCTTGTGGCGTGTGTACTATTTCTGTTGGTTCACTTCTTTGCATTTACTTCTTCGCCTTCCTGTTTGCTGTGTAAGTACAGGCAACACACTTCTGAAACAACAACCACGACAAGCTCCGAGCAATAAAAGTATCCCATCTAATATTTATCAATATAACTCTACCTAGACTCGGTGAATTGAGTTGTGTTCAGCCACTCAATTTAGTGTGAAGATGGAGAGAGGGGAGAGTGCTGCATACAGATGATATTTTTAGGTGGTCTGCAAAACAAAAATGGAGCCAGAGATTTGGCTTGTTCTGTTTGATGACAGGATTTGAAGATGGAGATATTTACAAACCAAACTCAAAAGATAACGCTGATGTTTTTTTAATATATATGCTTTTCCTATTTTCAACAAATTCCATGAAGAAAAATTTAGATTTTAAGCAAATGTTACTCAAACAAAAGGAAATAGTGCATTTGTTGAGACTCCATTTTGGGCGCAGGGAGCCCTGTGTTTTAGTCCTGTATTAATACACATTTGTAGGGATGCTGCGATTGTTAATTTCTGGGCTAATGTTTATCAGTGTGTAAAATGACAGTTTGGCTTATGGCTGATGCCAATACCGATTTTTTTGTTGTTGCTTATTTTGTGTTTGTTATTATTTATTACCCCTTTTGTGCCAAGGAAACAAAGAATTCTTCATTATGAACAAAATAACGAAGGGTTCCATTACACCATCTTTGAATGAGCATGTATCCAGTTACACAAAATAAAGAAACAAAAATTATCATACACTGCACTTGCTCTTGCAAATATAAATAATAAAGGGTGGAAAAGATACTGCTAGCTCATGATCTCTACTTTAGATGTGTGTTTTTCTTTCCCAAGATGAGTACAGTATCTCTGCCTTGTTGCACCTCAGACTTTTCCAGTTTTCCTCTAAGATGTGAGACCCAGAGCTGAACTGCCGCTTCCTGAAGGCAAACGTGAAAACAAACCACACATGCACACGGGGCCCATTGCCCTTTGTGTCAAGCCAGAGTTTGGTCTGAATCAGCAGCAGGGTATGCTCAGTAGTGTTGTCCAAATCCAAGCACAAATAACCAACACAACATGTAGCCTGTGCAAAATTGTTCCGACACAACAGATAAACATCGACCACTGCTATCGGCCAGTGTCATCGTATTTGCAGATAAGCCGATGGCAGTCAGCGAGGCGAATATGAGCCAGTACCTACTGGCCTAAAAAATTGGTGCATCCCTACATGTTTGTTACTGTACGTCGGATTGATTCAGCAGCTACCTTTCTGAAATTGACGGAAGCAGAGATTGTTTATGTACACCACTCTGTCTTTTTATGAAAAGCAAAAACACCAGAGCCGACCCAAATGCTTCAAAGCTTCAACTGTTGCCATGGTAATCAAGAGCCAAAGCAGTACTCAAATGGTTCATATCGGCCAGTACCAATGAAACTGGGACAGTTTGACCACATGTGATACGCTAAGATGTCAAAAAAAGTCTAGCATCTGTAGTCGTTTCATAATTTGCAAAGATGACCTCCAAAAAGTTGAATGCTATAAATGGAAAGGAAACTTGCATATCACAAATGTACAACAAGCTTAGCAAATCACCTGAAAACTGGAAGTAACAGGTTAGCTTAGCTGTCTTGCGAAGTATTCTTTTTTCTAGATATTATAGCTAGTGTTACTGTGACCTGCGTGCTAGCAAAGTGGCTAATTGTCACATTACTTTTGGTGCATCATCTGGCTTCAGTGCTTAGAAACTGGTATTCGGGAGAGCCCTAAAAACACATAGCCTGGTCCTTATTTTAAAAATGATACAGGGTGAAGTTTCTTCTTTCACAAAACCACCTGGCTGAGTCTTGCAGATATCTGTCATCATCAGTGGAATCAGCAGCTGCTAGTGTTACTTTTACTTATACAGCTTGTTAAGACAGTGTTGATTATGTTCTATTATACAGTAAATGGAATTGTGGCTCTTGTGATTTTGAAATTTCACAGTTTCAAATAGTGATAATGATATAAACAGTGAGTCAGCTTCAATGCCAGCATTATCTTCCATCCACATCCATACTATGTTGTACTCTGAATGCACCCAATTATAATTTGATAACTCTCCTGTCCTCCTGTCCTTCCCCTGTCCTCCTATATTCATCTCTCTCTTTCTTGTGTTTTTATTTCCTCAGTCTAAATGGCACCTTTTGTCTGACAGGTCTATCCTGTTGGCAATTAGTCTGTTTAATAGTTCTTCACTCACTCCTCACCCTGTCAGTGGGGATGAGAGGATTTAGCGGCACTCTTCTTCAGGCAAGCAGGGCAAGTCTCATTAAATTTGCATTAAGTAAAAAGGAGCACCCACGTAAATGCTCTCGCACACTCAGAAGCACATAGCGGCATAAGCATACTTTTACAGGGCTAACAATACACGCAGTGTGTTTGTGTCTGCATTAAAAATTATCTCTCAAACACAATGTAAGATCCATAATCCATATTGGCATTGATGTCTTACATAACTTTCTTCACCTTAATGTGCCTTGCGAGACTTAGGAGTATTTCCCAGTTAGAGAGTGACGAGTGTATTAAACTTTATTGTCTCTCGTATTAATGCAGAATCTGTTTTTCCTGTCCCCGTCTCTTGGTTTTTCTCCATCTGGTCTTTTTTACATCTGCTGTCAACCCCCCCCCCCCCCCCCCCCCTCTTTCTTCTCTCACTCTCTCTGGTCATACAGTCCAGTTCACTGCTCTCTCGTGTGGAAATGTGAGAGTCAGTCACTCTTCTGGCTCTCTCAGTGCTGCATGCAACAGTGGTTAAGGCCAGTTTGAGTGTGACAGCGTTGGGTACAATACCCATTGCTCATGATAGCTTTGATATTAAATAAGATCTCAATTAAGCGGGGAAAGGGTCTGAGGTCAGTTATCAAGTATGTCTATTTATGGTTTTAACAGCGATTTTTGCTTTGGCCAATATTTAGTCAAACTGTTCCTTTAGTTACTTCTCTGAGAAGATATTGGAAGTGTGTCTGTAATTTTTCAGTAACAATGTCCAGCCCAGTCGCCAAAAGAAAATTCTGTCATTGTACATTTTTGCAAACAACAGATATGTGACATTTACACTTTTCATATGTGTCGTATCAACATATCTAAAGTGATGTAGAGTATGAGTTGACCTTGTCATCTGGAGGTGGAGTGCATGGTGGATGCAGACCATGAAAAGTCATTGTTTTTTACTGAGACATTGTGGCTTTTCCAGCTGGGATTGTGCCCTCAAAACCAGGTATTTTTGATCTTTTCCTTTTGTGCTTAAACCTATAAAGACACATTAACCAGCACTATTAACATGTGAAGTTTCAACGTATCAGCAACATAGTAGGGTGTATGTGGTTTGCAGAACCGTACAATGCGAACAGTTTTTCTGGGGACTGGGTTGTGATTTCCCTGTTTGCTGTTTGGTTGTTTGGATGTTTTTTTTAGCTGTGTATGCCAAGCATAGGTGAATTTATTATTACACTCTGAAGATGTGAACCTGGATTGAAAATAATTTTGTATGGAGTGATAAATTATTAATCTGTCTTTTATAATGGAAACATCATGAATAGTTCAGAGACTTTAGTCTGTATGTTGTACAAAAGTCAACGGAGGCGTGGGAGAGGAGAAGTGTGAGAAAGGGCCTCAGAGACCTGTTCCTGTGTTGTGAAAACAAGACACACATCAGACTGGATGGTTGGAGATTTCTTTGCCAGAGAGAGAATGAAAAACACAAACCAGGGTTTGGGCAGCATTATTTCATCTGAAGCCAACAGTTGGTCCCACCAATCTGCAACTACCACAGCCTTTTTGGAAAAATACACAGTGTAGGTGGTGTTCTTAGGATTTATTTACAGCAAAGTCACAAGTATCAAAGACAGCGACGTGATTTTAAATGTATGCCTTTTCTTTTGTTGGCTGTGTTTTCCATTAGACTGAGGTTGTGGTAAAATTGTGATAAATGTGCAAGAAGTTCATGTCTTTGCGTATTTATGAAGAAATAGAAGAGTCCACAGTCTAGCTGCTTTATAGCTCCTTTCCCACGACTCGACAGAAAACCCACTAATGCCCACTAATATCTGGCTTCTGTCTTTAGTGGGAAATGTTACAATCAACATTGACTCCTGGGACAAATGACTCTGCAGTAGTCACGCTCCGGCTCCGATTGGCTCCGATCAGCAGTAATGGAAACATGATACTTGGGTGGACACAGTAAGTTTTGCCCCTTTTGTGGCACAATGCAATTACCTGACACCACAAATGCTGTTGGTCACCATCCAAGCAGCGCTGGAACATCATTCTTAATAAGTCAGCACTGACTTTGAAGGAGAGACTGAATAAGTAACATAGAAAAGATGCTGCTTTCTGCTTTTTACTAACCCATTTCCAGCATGTGTGTGATGCTGTTCATGACACACCAACAAATAAAAAGAAAGGCACTTTCATTACTGCCTCTAACTGGTGATGGAAAAGGAGTCTATTGCACATTTTTAATGGGGTCTCCTGCTTTTAAAAAGCCCACATTTACATGCTAATTATGGTGGATGCTAACATCCTAAACTAAAATAGTAAATATGGTAAACATGATACCTGCTGAACATCAGAATATTAGCATTATCACTTAGAGCATGCTAGCCAGCTAACATTAGCTAATTAGTACTAAACAGTAAGTACAGCTGAGGATGATGGGGATGCCATTAGTATTTGGTCCTTAACTAAAATACTAGACAAATTAAGTTTTAACTAAGTGATGGTAAGGCACCTAGCTCACCAAAAGTATTGCAATTCATCCTATAGGGAACGTGAACATATGCACCAAATTTCATGGCAATGCAGCCAATAGTTGAGACATTTCATGTAAAACCACAGACTTGAACCTTAGATGGCACTTGACAGAAAGTCAGGGGGTCACCAAAAGTGGTGGGATTCATCCCCTGGGGACCATGACGGTAATGGCATGCAGCTGGCATGGCTAAAATCACGTTGTTTAAATGCAGTTGTCGTTTTGGCCACTATGTGAAGACAATAACTGTATTAATTCAGACTTTGCTCTGGCTGGCAGATCCAGTACAATACTGAAAGTGTTGTAGGGTAGCAGCGATTCATATTGAGGCTATATGTAATGCATGCACACATGCACTCCTGTAAACACACATGCAGGCACACACAGATTACAGAGCAGGATAGTATGAAGACCTGCAGTCCATTCTGTGCTCCAATTTGAGCGTCTGATCTGAGCAGAGCAGACAGGCGAGAGCAGCGTGCCCTAGAGTCATGTAAAATGCAAAGGAATATACTACTCTATTAAAACCTCCTGATGGCACAGGGAGGCTACACACAAACACACACATACTTGCATACACATTGTTATGTTTATGCACACATGAGTGGAATGCATTTACACTTATTGTTCAGTCTGCAGCATCATAGCATCCAGACACCAGCACTCAGTAATTCTTGCTTATGAATGGAGCACATTTGCATTAACTCCCTCTAGGTTTGAGTGTAAAACAACTCTGTGCTTTATAACAGTCTGTTAATCAGGTCTGCGGGTGTTGTATGTTATCTTTTCAATTACCATAAAGGGAAATCTGTTTCCTTGACTGACAGAAAATCGACCCAGATTCCAAGCTGTGGTTTGTTAACCATCTTCATGGCACCTCCTCGTTCTAACTTGTCATCCGGTGTCTCTTCCACAACACTTTTGAGTGCACTCCTAAGTGTACTTAACTCTAGCAAGTCCACATGTTCTTGATTCATTATTAAACCGTCCCAACAGACTATCAACTTTTTATTCCTGCTGCCACCAGAAGTTGCCTCTTTCAAATATTCTCCAGCACTCATCTAAACCCCCTAACCCCAGACAGCGCTTTAAAACACCTAAGTTTTAAATCGCCCCTCAAATGCAGAACAAAATATTTACTTCAAGACAGGAATATTTTTCTGTCTGACAACAAGCAGGCTTCATGCCTCTTAAGTAGTGATAGTGCCGGGAGTAGTGCAGCTCTGAAAAGAGAGATCTCAGATGACGTGTTCCTTTATCATCGCCAGAAGAGCCTGGGAGATGCTTTTATGAGACATGCACGTTATTATTGATAGATAATCTCAGTGCTGCAGGGCATAAGTGGTTAATGTCAATTTAGGTCTCATGTTTATCTCTATTCTGTCTGCTTAATTGGTGTGCAGCGTAGTGATGAACATTACATTTCAGGGTTACTTTAATGCTTTCTAGTGGTTCACAGTTCAGTCAAGGCAGAATTAAAGCAGCAACTGTGCACTGTTATCTAGTAACATGTCTTATGTATGCAGGTTTACACATATAATGTACAGTACAGGCCAAAAGTTTGGACACACCTTCTCATTCAATGCGTTTTCTTTATTTTCATGACTATTTACATTGTAGATTCTCACTGAAGGCATCAAAACTATGAATGAACACATGTGGAGTTATGTACTTAACAAAAAAAGGTGAAATAACTGAAAACATGTTTTATATTCTAGTTTCTTCAAAATAGCCACCCTTTGCTCTGATTACTGCTTTGCACACTCTTGGCATTCCCTCGATGAGCTTCAAGAGGTAGTCACCTGAAATGGTTTCCACTTCACAGGTGTGCCTTATCAGGGTTAATTAGTGGAATTTCTTGCTTTATCAATGGGGTTGGGACCATCAGTTGTGTTGTGCAGAAGTCAGGTTAATACACAGCCGACAGCCCTATTGGACAACTGTTAAAATTCATATTATGGCAAGAACCAATCAGCTAACTAAAGAAAAACGAGTGGCCATCATTACTTTAAGAAATGAAGGTCAGTCAGTCCGGAAAATTGCAAAAACTTTAAATGTGTCCCCAAGTGGAGTCGCAAAAACCATCAAGCGCTACAACGAAACTGGCACACATGAGGACCGACCCAGGAAAGGAAGACCAAGAGTCACCTCTGCTTCTGAGGATAAGTTCATCCGAGTCACCAGCCTCAGAAATCGCAAGTTAACAGCAGCTCAGATCAGAGACCAGATGAATGCCACACAGAGTTCTAGCAGCAGACCCATCTCTAGAACAACTGTTAAGAGGAGACTGCGCGAATCAGGCCTTCATGGTCAAATAGCTGCTAGGAAACCACTGCTAAGGAGAGGCAACAAGCAGAAGAGATTTGTTTGGGCCAAGAAACACAAGGAATGGACATTAGACCAGTGGAAATCTGTGCTTTGGTCTGATGAGTCCAAATTTGAGATCTTTGGTTCCAACCGCCGTGTCTTTGTGAGACGCAGAAAAGGTGAACGGATGGATTCCACATGCCTGGTTCCCACTGTGCAGCATGGAGGAGGAGGTGTGATGGTGTGGGGGTGTTTTGCTGGTGACACTGTTGGGGATTTATTCAAAATTGAAGGCACACTGAACCAGCATGGCTACCACAGCATCCTGCAGCGACATCCCATCCCATTTGCGTTTAGTTGGACGATCATTTATTTTTCAACAGGACAATGACCCCAAACACACCTCCAGGCTGTGTAAGGGCTATTTGACCAAGAAGGAGAGTGATGGAGTGCTGCGGCAGATGACCTGGCCTCCACAGTCACCAGACCTAAACCCAATCGAGATGGTTTGGGGTGAGCTGGACCGCAGAGTGAAGGCAAAGGGGCCAACAAGTGCTAAACACCTCTGGGAACTCCTTCAAGACTGTTGGAAAACCATTTCAGGTGACTACCTCTTGAAGCTCATGGAGAGAATGCCAAGAGTGTGCAAAGCAGTAATCAGAGCAAAGGGTGGCTATTTTGAAGAAACTAGAATATAAAACATGTTTTCAGTTATTTCACCTTTTTTTGTTAAGTACATAACTCCACATGTGTTCATTCATAGTTTTGATGCCTTCAGTGAGAATCTACAATGTAAATAGTCATGAAAATAAAGAAAACGCATTGAATGAGAAGGTGTGTCCAAACTTTTGGCCTGTACTGTACATACCATCATCAATAATCTGTCGCACAGACAACACACCAACACATGTTTGTTTACAAACTCACAGACACAAAACATCTTGAGGCTGATCCCAGGTAACGATGTAAAAGAGAATCAGTGAATCTCAGAGCTCTCACGAGGCCTCAGTGAGACTATTTTTGGAGTCGGCGCTCATCTCGGCTCATCTCCTCTGACTCCCTCTTACCGCTTACAGTTTGCTCTCTCTCTCATGCTTCCCTAAAACGCTTGCTCACCCCGAGCCACTTGTTTATCAGTCTAATGTTTGTTCTTGTCAGGGACAATATGTTCTCTCTCTGCAGCAGTCTACTCAGTTATTCTTCATCTGGCCCCTGGGCTGTTCTTAGTCAGCCCGTGTCCCCAGACACCTCTCCGCTGACCAATGGAGGGCTTTAACTGTTTATGGCTCTTAGGTGAAGACTTCATCCAAGCAAATTAGGTAATGGGGGTGTACAGAGCACTTCAGGGGAGTGTTAAGGCATTTTGTAAATGCTGATCACAGTGAGGCTGTTTTGTGACATCACACAAGGATCATGAAGAAGTTATTCTAAATGTATTTGTTTTTGTGTACGACCAGAATAGGCTATGATTTTACAGTGCTAGTTCAGCTAAAATTTTCTTTTTGACACCAGAAAAAGAAAATAAAAATCATCCTACAGCCATTTTGCTGGAAGCATCTTTACAGAATCCCAGTTGAGGCATCACAAATGCTTGCTTGGAAGCTTCCGGACCAAGAGGAATTTTCCTTTTTCATTTCCGTCCACTTGGGATGTGATTTCACACCATTAGCACCCCCCTCCCAAACTCACACCACCCCTGCACCATAAATATTTCAACCTCTCAATCTATATTCATTATAAAACACATGCCCAATGCAGTATGTGGTTGTGAGGACACAGGGCTTTTATTTATTCATCTTATTTATTTATATTTCTTTCCTGAGGGCGAGACGTTGGTTTCTATCCATCTGTGCTGATTGCTGGCTATTACAGAGCACTTAGAGCTTCCCCTGAACTGGCCAGAGGGGAGCACAATCCTCGAGAGATCTGCTCACTTCAGGGCTAAGAGGTGTGTTTGTTGTGTGCGTTTTTGTGGGGAGGTAACAGAGAGTTATCACGAGAGTGATAGCAAACACAAAATATCTGGAATGAAAGACAAAACTTTAAAACCATATAAACAGGATTTCAATTGTGTTGCAGTGTCTCGCAAAATTTTCAGTCATGTTCAACCTATTATTTCTCAGTGCATTAATCCATGCTCCTTATGTAGCTGTGTGAGCTGAACATTTCCCTGTTTAAGTTTCTTTATACAGGCAAAGTTATCGACCCTCTCCCTCACCTTGTCACATGCTGTTCTGTCTTAGCGTAACATGACATGAATCCCAATTTTAGAATCATTTAACAAAATCTATGTAGCCTAGGCCTTTAAGCACACAAGGTTTTACGCTATCTAGATACATACATGCATGTAGGTGTCACACGCAGTCTTGTTTAGACGGCAAGATTCCTCACTTGCACCAACTTTTTTTTTTTTTCAAGAATACTGCAGATGTGCAGATTAAGGCTACAGTCTTCCCATTATGTACATTACTATTGCTACGTTTGGAACCCCTAATACGGAGGCCTTTGAAAACGCTGCTGACGTTGTTTTAGTTTGAAAACTCCAGGGTTACATTTTAGTCAGAACAGGCAGAAAGAGAGACTTTTTAAAACAGCAATGCAGACAACTACATTGGGCTGATGGGGTCTTTTGAGTCACAACATGTCAAGCCCAAACATTATAGCTAGGTCTACATACCTTTTGTGATTTTATCCTTCTTGTAACAGTAACAGTTCCACCTCTTCGTCAGTCTGAGTGAAGAAATCTCTGGTCTTACATTGTTTCATCTTTGGATTATTTTTTGTAACCAAGCAGCCAATCACAGAGTATCTATCTGCTTTCTTTTTACACCTGGCACTCGCATCCCCAGTGTGTGTGAATGGTCATGTGATATGCGTTTTCAGGCACGTTAGTTGGAACAGAAATTATTTCTGAAACCGTGCTGAAATGATTGTTTGTACAGAGATCATTTTCAGTGGTGAAAAGCAAACGTATTCGTGTGGATGTGGACATTTTTGATATATGCTTGATTGTCAGTAGGCTTTCAGATTCAGCCTTATGTTTCTCACTTCAGGACCTTATTCTCTTACATAATATAGGAAATCCAAGGCCGTGGCAAGCATTCAGACTGAAAATAGCACTCTATTAATAAATAAAAAACACAAGGGTCTGCATTTCTGTGGGCGTATTGCTTCAAGTGGTGAGAAGATTAAATACAAACCAGGAAGTCAAGTTTGAGAATTAGATCTGTCAGTTTGAGGGCTTTTTAGATGCCGAAACAGAAGGGATTTATAGGATTTTACAACTCATGAAATTCTTTTCAATGGCAGTCATTTTATCTTAAGTCAGGAGGATCTTGGGTTAAACAGTAGGATTACTCAGTTCAGATTACAATATTATGCACTGGTAAAGGTTGAGTCAGATTCAACGTTTTTGTTGGATTTTTCTGGCTAGAGTCTGGGACCCTGTGTTGGACCAGCACTGGGCCGCGAACGTTGTGTCTCAGTGACATTACAGAGGTACCTGCTGCACACAGTTAATATCAGTCTTAACACACCCTTATCCAGCTGTTGATGTTATTAAATGCTTGGATATTTCTTTATTTTAACTTACTGTTTTAAGATTCACTCTAAATTCTCTCAATTATTTTCAGCCTTACTGTATATCCATGTCTGATATGTTATTCTGTAATGGCAGAAGTAATGATCAATAGTGCAAAATCCTTTAGCATGCTCTTTTGTATAGCCAATCCAGAGTCTCCCATTCTCAGCCAAACCTAGGCTAAGCTTTATGTTGTAGCATGCTAACTTTTTTTGTTTCTGAGTGTTCCAGCTTGACTGACAGGCTCAAACAAATTGTTGCATTAACAATGGTTACCTCTTCCCAGTTAAGAGGGGTCAGTGAACAGTGAACACAGTTAAGATCACTGTATTAGCTCTGCTACCACAAGTAGAATTCTCCACACCAGCTAGCCGCCTGCTCAACAACACCAGTAGGCAGAACATCAGACTGATCCTCCAGCCTTTACGGGTGGAAGCTCACTGTATCACAACAACGTTGCTGGCTGAATGTCTTGCTTGTTCTGCTGGAAGAGCTGTCCATTTAATTGAGAACACAGTCGAGCTCAGGCATTTGCTGTGCAGTAACTTATTCTTCCTTGTCACTTTTACATTTCATTTCATCCACGACATTTAGTTACAATACATAGTTTCCTAATAGGGCAGTATCTGCTCTGTAAATCAGAAGGACATACAGTGCAGCTCAGTGGGCTGGAGAAAATGTTGGCATTATACATTTATGCAAACCACGGAAATATTAAATGTACATTTCATATGTGTCACATTATGGTTTCTAAAGTGACATAGTATATGAGCTAACTGTCAGCAGGAGGTAGAGAGGATGGTGGATGGCATGACACCAAGCTGCAGACCAATGTTTGAGACCAACAAACAAGAAAACCAGTTGTTTTATAAGGGAGCTGTTGCTGCTTTCTCAGTGGCTTTTTAGCCACCAAATGTGGTTGTTTTTTAGCAACCCATTGCCATGTTTCCACCATGGATACTGCCACAAAGAGTGGTTGTTTGGTACTGAAATATTGCTGTGTTTCAGGGCTGGATCGTGCTCCCAAAGATGCATAACCAAGCGTTTTTTGTGCCTAAACCAAACTACATGTTGACCACAGCGTTGTTGAAATGTAAAGCTTCAATGTAAAGTTTCAACGTATACACTACATAATAGCATACAAACGAAACAGATATGTGGTTTGCATAAATGTACAATACAGATATTTTTTTCTGGAAATTGGGTTGTGCTGTGACAGCTAGTCATGTTGGAGCTGAATCCGTGTGTCAGTGCAAGAATAATTTCGTGGATACTAGCTGTAATACCTAAAGCTCTCAAGTCAACACTTTATATAGCCTACCATCATAATGTCTGTGCTGGAAAGCAAAACTAGAAACCTGTCTTTACCTTTTCCTCGTGATGGCAAAGGCACAAATAGATAAGTCTCAAAATACCATTTTTCAAATGACAAGGAGGAAATTCCCATCGACAAACAGCAGCACTGTTATGACTATAACCATTTTAGCAACACCCTGTTTTTTATTCATCAACAAACACAGTGTGCTTCTTTTTTCTCTGGATTTAAAAGTTATCAAATTTGGGACAAGTCTGAGATAGAGTGGATTGTTAGGCAGGTCTCCAAACCTTACGTACCCCTTGTCCTTCAGTTTATTGTTCATGCTCTTACCCGTTGAATTCGTCATGGTGGACAGGACTATTGTGCAGGCCTTAATTGGATCACATGCAACAGTATTGGAACAAAAACTTGTAGGACATGGTTGTTTGGGGACTGGGTTTCACTGCAGCTATTTATTCAGTAGCATCCAGTGAAGCTGTAAATGGCAGCAGGCCAGTGTCTGTCTGGTCTCCTGGGTGTGACTGTGTGTCATGTCACTACAGAGGCATGCAGGTCAGCTCCGCTACACGCACAGTACATGCTCTGCTCCGCTTAGATCTGGATGACCGCATCCTGTGGTACAAGACCATCAAGGTGTGTGTGGGAAGGTTGAGTGAGCCTTTGTAGCTGAAGGTATATGTGGACAGCTTTGTGTGTCTCGGTGTGTGTGCAAGTGTTCACTGTCACAGAAACGATCTGTCTAGTAGTGTGTGTGTATGATGTAAGGGCAGGTAGTGATAGGAATCTGAATTTACAAACATTAGGCGTGAATATTCAGTAAATGTGAGTGTTTGTTTCGTACGGATTTGCCACAAACAACATTGCATTTGTAGCTTTTGACCCAACAAAGTGTGCTATTTCTCAGTGAATGTTACATGATGGGATTGTTAAAAGGATGTGATGTTGCAAAGCTACAGTTAAAGGACAACTTCGGTATTTTTCAACCTGGGCTCTATTTCCCCATGTGTATGTGTGCGTATGATTCATGGGTACCACTCGTTCTAAAATTGGTTCAGTATTGAGCTGCGAAACGAGCTAAAACGGTAATGGGGGCAAATGCGTCCCGTATAAAAGTGCTTTTTTTCGCCACTGACTGGTTCAGATCGCCAGTGCTATCTCTGTAGATAGCATATTGTAGCGGCCCTGGGGCAGTGGTGACTGTGAATGAGTGGAGTCAGCTGTCAGTCAGTGTTGGAGCAGAGAGGCGGAGGGCGTCCCTGCTCGGTATTGTAAATGACGGTGAAATGTGTGTTTTTTCACCACTGACCGGTTCAGATCGCCAGTGCTATCTCTGTAAATAGCATACTAACTTAGCCTTTCCCTTACCTCTGGGCTGTGTGATGTCACGAGCTTTGCTCCACTGTGTCTGTAGCTCTCTCTACTCGTGGGGCAGCCGTTTTTTTGAGGAAGAGGTGTTTCGGGATAGGATGTCTTCTTTTCTTTGGCTGGCAGTAGTCATCTTGGGAGAAGTGAGCACTGCAGACCCGATGGTCTACAAGGCGCAGTGTCTGGGCAGGAGTGTTAGCATCCATTTGTAGCACAACTAGCCACAACTTCAGCATCTCGCCGTCCGACAAAGGCAGCCTATGAAAGCTTATGGGGTGTTGCGCGACATCCTGTTCTTGCGTTCGGGAAAAAGGCCCGTTTATTTGAGCACTCCAAAAACTCCGGTAACACTCCAGGGGGTAGCACGTAAAAGACTCCGTCCTCTGACTCTTCTAGCGTAACACACACTTCACACACACACACACTCATTGACAATACCAAGCGGGGACACCATCCGCCTCTCTGCTCCAAGACTGACTGACAGCTGACTCCACTCATTCACAGTCACCACTGCCCCAGGGCCGCTACAATATGCTATCTACAGAGATAGCACTGGCGATCTGAACCAGTCAGTGGCGAAGAAAAAGCACTTTTATACGGGACGCATTTGCTCCCATTACCGTTTTAGCTCGATCCGCGGCTCAATACTGAACCAATTTTAGAACGAGTGGTACCCATGAATCATACGCACACATACACATGGGGATATAGAGCCCAGGTTGAAAAATACCGAAGTTGTCCTTTAAGTGTCCCGCGATCAACAACTCAGAAATCCATAGTAACACCAGAACGTTTAATTCAATTCAGAGATTTGGCTGTCAGCTGTAGGTTATGCAGGTTTGTGGAGGACAGAGGAGGGGGGTATAAAAAGTTAGGACACTCTGACAATTGTAGCTGTTGTTAATGGACCTTTATTGACTGTCAGCATGAAACCACATTGACTATTCCATGTCTGCAAATAGTGGTGTTATGGATAAGTGTTGACCCCCCTCTCTTCCTCGCTCAAACGCCCCCCAGACTTAGAGCATCCCTCCCCTGCCTCCTGTCCTTCTCCTTCCTTCCTTCTCCTCTTTCCTTTGCCTTTATCCCTCCATCTTACCTATTGATTGGCCAATAATGTGTTTTCAGTGGTAGATTAATGGCACATTACCCTGACAAGAGTGTCTGAGGGGACAGGACGTGAGGGAGGGCGTGAGAGACGATGCTCTTTAATTGATACACGGTTTGTGTGTGTGTGTGTGTGTGTGTGTGTGCATGTGTATCTGCAAAAGAGATGTAATGAACAAAGAATCATATTTACATTGTACTAGAACTACTTTAAGTGATAATAATACCTTCACAGTGCTATAGCTGTAAATGAAAAGGGTGTTTATCCTAAATGTAAAATGATGTAGGATATGCAAATATAGGTCTTTTTAGATGGTTATAAGTTTTGATTATATAATTTTTTTCAGCCCATGTTGAACCTGTAATCGCTTGAGTTAAAACAAATTTGACACCACAGCAAGAGCTATGAGTTCTTACATGACAATCTGCGGATATGTATTGTTTATGATTATAATGTGGTAATGGGATTATGAAGTCATTGCTTATTTGACAGTTCTGCTATGACTTGAATTAATCAAAAAGAAAATCCTAATTATCTCAAACATTAAACACACATTTAGCTGTGCTAGCCACAGCATGACCCTGTGGATGATAATGTCAGTTGCTGATAGGGATGCCCCTTGAAAGTCTGAGATTCAAATCATTAGTCGGAGACCCCTTGGTTGTCTGAGATTGCTTCAAGTCCATCAGTTGTTTTGCATTGGTCAGTGTGCTGTGCAGTGCACTTCTAGGGACAATTTGTACCCCATATTTTGCTGCAGAGTGAACACTCTTGACTTTCATGCTTCTCTTTGGCACAGACAGCTGCAGACATGCAGCAGCACCGAGGAGGAGAAACCTTCCACTGTAAGGCTCCAAGATAACATTATATTCTCTCTTCTGCTTGGAAGTGGTGAATTTACAGCTCACAGATACTTCATACGACAGTCTCTGGCTTTTGTTTGATATCTAGTGTCGGCAAAAAATCTTGCTGTACATTTCCCGCTGTTAGCTTGTTTACTATGTGAATGCCGCTGTCACACTGAACGTCCAGCTGAGTCCTGTTCAAACTTTAAATGGAAAAAAAAATAATGGTTGAATACTCGTTTTAAACCGTCAAATCAGATTTGACTGACATAATTCTGTGTCGGTTACAGCCCTAGTTGCTAATGCTTATTGGTGTTGTTTATTAAATAGCGATGATGTGAAGGTGATGAAGGAGACTGCCGCTGACACCGTCTTGCTTGTATATAGGAAAGGTTTATTACAAGAAGTACAGCATCAAATCAAGCGCCTAGGATGCCTGAGAGAGGGTTCGAAGCCAATATGAACTGCTCTGAATATCAGCTCCAAATACTCTGCCTATATAGGGTGGTTGTTTTTGTGAACTTTAAGACAAAATGTGACAGGTGACAGAGAGACAGTCTAGATGGAATCCAACCTTTCAACCTAGCTTATCTATCCTTGACCTAGGCCATAATAAAGTCTCGACCTGGGCCCCTAACTGATCATAACAAACCCTGTCATCACATAACATGGCACGTCAGATACTACATACTAAATGTTATCCTGCTAGCATATGAAACCAAGATGGGGAATATGGTAGAGATTATGCTGCGTTCCATTAACCATGAAAGTTGGAGCTGGGAATGACATCACATGCAATTCAATTCAGTTCAATTCAAAGTTGACTGCGTTCTAGTACAACAAAATGGAAAACCTAGATGTTTGCAATACCAGTTCCAGTTATCTTAGCCATTGTTAGCAATGCTTGTTGATTAAAATGGCATTACGCTGTTTTTTTGTCGCAGCAACATGTCCACAGACAGTACTGTGTGTACAATGTATTTAATGAGACACAAATAAGATAGACATGCTAATAAACAGTACTGCTCTTGATGTGCTGAGCGGTCATCTTGGATTTTGAGGTCAGGTTTGGTGAGGTCCCTCCGACTTTCTGAGTCAGAAGTGCGAATTCAGGCAACGTTCCAGTTGTAATTTTCAACTGGGAACTCAGAAATTCCAATTTTCCAGTGCAAAAGGAGCACACTATAAACCAAGATGGTGAACATGGTAAAGATTAAACATTAGCATGCTAGCATGGTCATCGTAACCATGTTAGCATACTGACAGCCTTACAGAGTCATTAGCAAGACTGTAAACGTAGTTTTGTTTCATAATATTTCTCTTGGAATAAAGTAAAATATGGCAGTTATACTCTGAGCCAGTCCAAGTCCACCTTCACCTCAGACCTTGACCAAAATGCAGTTAAGCTACTTGCAAATATTTTCTATTTCATCATTCTGTCCTATGTTTGCTGTTCAATATATTATTCCATAAGATGCTGATGTGTTTAGTTTACAGCAAATTAAAATATAAAGTAGTCTTGTGCAAATACACACACACACACACACTTTGGTCGTGTTCATATTGCATAGTCTAAATCTATAAATTCATTTAACTTCATTTGTTTTTACTCTCTCACTTAGCTTGCTTTGCAATTAATTCTTGGCCACGGTCCAGTCTGGTCTCATCTTCTCTCATCCCTGCACTCTCTCATCTCTTATCTCTGTATCACTTACTTTTATCTGATTTCATCCCCCTCTGCCATCGTTCAATTTCCTCCAGCAATCTGCATCATGGAGAGGGGTGGGGGGTTGTCTAAATTAGCAGATCAATAGGCCATCAAACAGTCTTTAAGTGTGACACATACACAGACCTTGTGTCTCAGGTTCCCCCCTCTAACTAATAGCCTTGTTGTTTACTTTACAATGTGCTGTGTCATGTAGTTTTAGTCTCAGGTTGCCCTCCAGTGCACTGGGACACCCCGGGGGAATCCTTGGACAAGGCTGATGCTGGAGACACATTTTCTTCCTGAATGTGTCTTGTTTTATCAGAATGAGCAAGATTGTTGAGGTATTGTTGAACTGAGAGCTGTGGTTGATAAGAGTCCTCACCAAAATGAGTTTGTTTTTTCACCGTCTGACAGATTCATACAGTAGGCCTACATCACTGGCCTATAGAGCCTAAAACAGAGCATCGATAGTGTGAAATCTTTTGGTGACAGTCTATCTGTGCTTACATGTCACAGAAGCATTTTGGAACAGTCTCTCCCATCGTCTTGGGCGATGACCTTTGTCAGATGACTGGGAGAGGTCAACAGAGGTTAAAGTAACAAGTGAGCTGAGAGAGGGGCCCCGTTCTAGTCATGCAGAAAAGAGCTGCCAGAGAGTTTTACACACACGCACAGTCACTCTCCAACCAACAGGAACAGGACTTCCTTGCTCCTGATCAGCCAGACCGCAGCTATAGAGAGGCGAGGACCCATGCAGAAATACAAACATAATCGTAGTTTTTCCAACACAAACACACACTCATCAACTGGTTCTGACCAATCTCTCCTCCCTCTCTCCCTCTCTTTGTTACACACTCTCCTCCCTCGGTCCTTCTCATTCAGTCACAATCGCACACAGCCAGGCTTCAGTGCACAGACTGCGGTGATGAGCTATGACAAGGCAAGAGGCAGGAGGCAAGTACAGTAAGAATGGGAGAGGAGTGACAAAATGAAAAGAGCACAGTGGTAGAAACGATTAGCACTTCTTATAACAAGCACTGAGATTAGTTAGCGCATTTATGTCTGACATCAGTAGGTCATTCATAATAAATAAAACTTTATATATTAAAAATCCTTTTACCTCAGTATGTGCAGTCCCAAGATCCCGCCCGAATGCTTTTTAAGATCGCATGATCTCCAGTTTATGTCTCCATTAAATACGACTTCAATGTTATTAACATAGCATTTGGCCACACCTCGCATCTTGACAGTCTGCCATCATGTCTGAGCGGGTAGCCGCCAGGGATTGTGGGTACTGAGCAGTGGTGTGACTCTCTCTAGCAGCTCTGAAACACGAGACAGCCTGCTGGACATAACAGGCCTCTCTTCTTTGGTGAATAGACGCACAAACACTCAGTGTGTGTCTCTGAACCACACACATAATGATGCATGCAGATGCCTTGGAGATTTCTTTATTATTTGGTGCAGTCGATCGATAATGAACAAAGAGTGCCCTGATTTTTTTTTTTACACTACAAATATGAACATACTGGATGCTTTTAAAGTTTTCATTTTCTGCTTAGTGTGATTTTGTGAAGGTTACGTGTCGTGGCAAAGTGAAGTGGGGGTCAAAGGGCAGCGCTGATAAGGTCAACTGACTTTCAACTCGGTCAATGCAGGAAGTGGATTTTCACTAATGAAAAAAACAGTGGTTCATATCTCCAGCCACTGTAAATTCATGGATAGCTTTAGTTTAGATTTTGGTTTGGTCTAGTTTAGTTCTGCTTTTGTCCAAATCACAGCTTGTAAAATTTGTGGGATCAAGGGGGTGAGGGGAAACCCGGTTTCCTTCAGGGTTCAATAAAATACTAGATTTTAATGTTTGGTCAGAGAGTCATGAGGTTCCAAACATCACAGCTTTACACTGAGAAGCTTTTCAGACTGCCATCGTCATTTGAGATATTTCAAAGGTCAGTATCATAAGTCTTTTTAAATAATAATCACAAGAACTCAGGAGTTTGGTAAAGAAACAAAGTCCAAAATATCTGGTGTAATTCTTAGTCATTTTCAAATATGTTTTTACTTTTCAAGAAAAGTAAAATTTGATTAACTCACGTCATGCTATTTGGTATACCATAATGTAGTTCACCTCCGAAATCTGCAGGTTATATCACCAGTAACAAAACTTAAATTTGCTTTTTACATTTTTTACTTTGACTTTCCATATTGTTAGTTGAATACAGTGTTGATACTGAACTCTTCTCCGTTGTCGTTGGCCATATTATAAAGAGTTACACATTCCACAAAGTAGATGATATAAAAACTAAGACATGTTATCACAGAAACAAACAAACAAACAAAAAAATCCAAAGTCAATAACCCAGTTTCTTTCTAGGGATTACTGTGGTGCATTAATTCACTCTGCCGTCTGAGGTTCATATCCAAAGCCCAAACCCAAATCTTTAGTAATTCACCCGACTTGAAGCTAGTCCATAAGGAATGAGCCTTGGCTTGGTTTCACAGGAGCGGGAGCACAGCTTTCCATTGTGTACACTTTGAATTATGCTGAGGCTGCTGGTAAATCGGTCTGTGGCTGTGGTACGACAGCAGAGTGGCCTCCGCTGTGAGGATCTAGACGCTGTCGCACACAGAAACTTAGGCAGGGACGAGCCTCACCTCCTGTCTGCATCTGTCCACCACTTCCTGCATGGATCACTATTTTACCCAAAATGTTTTAGTTTATCAACAAGGAACAAAAGTAGTTGCTCACATTACTTACAATGTTGTATAGTTTGTATAAATATGCCAGGTATATCCTGAAGCTTTCACACAGACATTTACAAGGGGATCAGTCTCATCAACTGTCTGTCCACCACTTCCAGCATCCAAGAAACCTGTCTGTCATATTGATTGACATGTAGAGAGTCTCATATTGCCAATCTGGTATATCATTTATGTAGTTTATACCCTAAATATGCCAGTTATATGACCAGTTGGAAATACATGTTTTGATTTTGATATTGATGTTCACTGTTTTGTACATTTTACCCACACTTACTGACATTATTACAGTTTAGATAGTCGTGTTGCTTCTACTTTTAATATCAAGCTGTTCGTTATGGATTTGATGATAATTCTGAATTTATGCATGTTTTGCATAATGTGTACCAACTTAAAACACACAATATGCAGTGGTTTAAACATGCTGAGGTGGAGTTTTTGCTGGAAACAAGACAAGAACGTGTGACCACAAGCAATTTAGGGCCTACTTGATTAGCAAGCATTGTGTCTTATGTATGTTTATATTAAGGGGCCTTCAACTGGCACCAAGTGTTTACGTTTTTGCTTTGATTTAATATTTTGCAACTTTTTGCACGGTAGATATTCAATGTGTTCAATCAGTAAGTTTTCTCATAAAGTGTTTTACCAATATGATCTATGTGGCACTTTATGCTAGAATTACAAAGGTACAGTTAAAACCACAGTTTAATACACTAACTGAGCACATTTTAACCTCCTTAAATTCAATTCCATGTTTTGGTAAACCTGAAACACAAAAAATTCAGTTCAAAATAGTAAATCAATTCTGTAAAAGTATTTCTTGAATGAAGATGTTTTAATTGCAGTTTCAGTAAATGGTGTAATGAGCCTATAGGCAAATGTGGAATAAAGTAAGAATAGTAGGATACTCAAGAAAAAAAAATAGACATGCGTGAAACATAGAATAAAATGTTAATTACATTCATTTAAATACATAGATAATTTCAGTAATTCAAAATTCATTATGATACAGGAAATGCATGCAAATAGCTAGGCTATAGTAATTTCTTTGGTGGCGTAGGCTGCTGGAAATGCTGTTGTCGATAACAATAATGATGGTAATAATAATTAGAATAATAATGCCATGTCATGTAAACAATAAAATGTTGGGATTTATACTGTTTAGGCCTCCCTCGGGCTATCATTAGCTTAGCCTGCTATTTCCTAAAAACGGCTATGTGTTGCTTTATCATGTTTATTGTTGGGCCTATACAAAACCCACAGCTTTGACAGAAAAATAAATAATACCGAATCATCTTATTTTGAAGTGATATGTAGGCTACTCCTCTGCCGTTTTACTTGGAGTGTTCATAAACAGTAAGGCCGCAGGTCCGGCCCACCATCTAAACACCGTAAATGCTTGAAAACTTGGCAACAGACCACCAAAAAGTGTCTCTTTCACGTGGGGAATTAATATCACCATCATACGTCCCCGTCATACAGGCTGAAGTACTTGCTGGCGTTTGAGAAGCAGAGGTAAGGCGTGCTACTCCCCGGGTATACAACGGGCAGAGGCATGGGCAGCAGGCATCTCCCCAGCAGGTTGCTCTCTTTGTACAAGGCCGGGAGCTGCCCCACCACCACGGGCTTTCCAGTCTCGGGGAAATCGTTAACAGGTCCGTCGATTTCGGTCGATATTTGCCGTTTCAATTTATTCCTGCGGTTCTGAAACCATATTTTCACCTGGGTCTCCGTAAGCTGGAGGGAACTGGCGAGGCAGGCGCGCTCTGCGCTGCTCAGATAGCGTTTCATGTCGAAGGTAGACTCCAACTGGAAAATCTGTCTCTTGGAAAAAATAGTGCGCGTTTTCTTTTTCGTTATTATTTTGCTCTTCTTGGCAGGGTTGCCTCCTTTGTGGGTGTCCGTGGCCGTGGTAGTGGAGCTGCTGTCGTCGCAGCTGCTGTCCCCGCTTTCGAAGCGCACCTCCCTCGCCTTCTTCGGGTCTCCGCGGCTGATGATGACAGATTCCGTTGCTCCGTTGCAGTCTGTGATCAACTCTGCGAACAAAATGACACTTCGTTCAACCCGCTGTGGTTAAGTCACAAATGTGCTGCTAGATTAACCTGAAAGTGTAAGCTCATCTGCTGAGTGCCGTGCGTAATGGTGAACACTGATGACAGAAGGTTTCTGTCCACACCAACTTCAAATTTACCAAAGCCCTCTTACCTCTCTCGTTGAGCCTGCTGCCCGGGTCCTGTCGCTGCTGGACTACGTGCTCCTCGTGGTGGCTCTGGAAACCGTCTTTACGCATCGCCGTGGCCGAGTCATCCTGCAGTCCGGCGGGGTGACAACTGTCACAGTTCCTCCCGCTTGTCTTGAGATTGAGGATGTTGTCAATAGTGAATTTCAGAGAGGCGGCGGGTCGACATGGTGCGTCCACTTTGTTCATATTCTCCAATGCTTATTTCCTTTTATGTTTACTTCCGCGACTCTGTCTCGCCGTTAAGTCTAAACCGGGACGTTAATATGACCACTAACGTCTCGATGCTCCACGCACCATAGCAGCAGCCACTAAGCAGACACTGCTGGGCTGGCGATGCACTGCCTGTACCGTTACTGCACACACCGGATGGAGCGCGTTGTCGTCGTTGATTGGTCCGGAGGAGCGTGCAGTACGGACCAATGACAGCGAGGGGATGGGAGGCGAGAGGAGGGCAGAAGAGTGTTGTTGTGCTCCCCCCTACTCCCCTCTCACTCCTCCATTCATCCTTAACAGTACATCTGCTGCAAGGAGAGCCGGGGTTCGGAGCCCTGCAGGGGTCCCTCAGGAAAATAAAGAGTTTAATGTCACTGTTATTTCACACCATACTGTATTTGCGCTGTGAGACCATACACAATTGATGGTGGTTTTGATTTAGCTTGCACTCTCTTTCTGATGTATCGGCCCGGCAGCTGCTTAATTCGAGTCAGATGTGATTGCCCCAAGTTTGTCAACTGATTTGCAACCCGAAAAGTAAATGTAAAATGTGTTGTGTATCTGACATTTTCGCATGTGTTTATTGAAAGTGCATATTCTTGTGTAGAACTACGGTAATATATATTTTTTTCATCTGTGAGTTGGGTTTGCAGTATTTAATGACCACTACGTGTACAAATATAATTAATATAGTAAAAAAATATCCCAAAAACTAGCTGCTTTTTCACATTTGTACCATGTTGCATTCACAAAATGATCGTTTATTTATGGGATTATTTACAGTATTTATAGTCCATAGTAAGTCGTGGATGGGCTACATGTCTGCTCATTTAAAGCAGTGAAATCAAATTTAAATAACGAGAGCCTTAGATTAATCTTTCCTGTGTTTAGAAGTATAAATAAAATTTTAGCCCATGTAACTTTATTTTTTTTTTGTGCGTATCCACTGCCCATGTGTTATCCGTTCACTGTGTTTTGATGTATTTCGTTTTAAATCCACACTGGTTTGGGAATTTGCTTCAATAAAGTGATGTGTTTGCACTCGGGGGATTCATTAACAACTCCTTCTGTGGCGTTTTGATTTGTTTTGCCATGTAGATACTTTCTCCAAAAAAGACAAGGACACAATGTGTTCACTGCTTGCCATTTAAAAAAGTGCGTAAATCAGTTGATTAAAAACAGGTAAAATTAGATGACTCGCTTCCTCACTGCATTTTGTATCTTAATTATTTTTTATCAACGATCATTTTTGCATATCATTGATTGAAAAAAAGTTATATTCTTGCATAGATTATTTAATTAAATGTTGCTTAATTGGCATGCACGCAAAGAAGAGCTTGCATAGTCATAGCAGAGGCCCGCTTCTGGCAGAAACTTCAAGAAGTGTATAAAAGGTTAACTTTGTCATTTCCGGAATAAAAGCACACAGGTTCTTCGTTCTCTGGTTGTGTCACAGCACATATGGGTTCACTTCTTTTTGTACAAACACTTCTCTGTGTGACCATGCAGACTGACAGAGACGAGGACACATTTGAGCTCAGTGAGTATTGATGAAAAACATAAAAGAGACAGTTTTGTGCTTGTTTTTTTTTATTTATCTATTATGTGAAAAAGTGACAAAGTTGGAAAAATGTGTGGCTTTAAATATAAAAGTTTGTAAAAATATGTGTATTCAAACATACAGTACAGTACATGAACAGCTTAGGCCTCCCCTGCTCCCGGCCTTGTTACAGTCTATTCTGTGACAGGAGCACAGACTCTTGTTAAGAACAGATTTATAAGGATGACTGGGGTTTTCATAATTCATGTCTCTGCGGCTCTTTGGATGAAGTCAACAGTTTTCTGCGGCATTGTAGGTTATTGCACGATTCTGTATTAACAGGGTGAATTTATGTTATTAATAAACAGTTTGATCAGTCTTCAGCAGTCTTTACACCAAGCCGGTCATCTGTGATCTTAACATGCTCATGGAGTGAGCAAACGAGGACAGAGGGTAGTTGATGGAGCTGGAGAAGCCCGCGACGGGTGGAGAAAGTGGATGTCCGTTCAGGTTGAAACCCACTGCTGCAGTGGGTGTGGGTCCCTCGTGATACAGAATGGGGACCCTGACAATCCGCTGGGTCGAGTGTGGGATATGTGCAGCCTCGAGGTCCGCCGCCAGCTGTCTCTTCCATTTATTCCTCCGGTTCTGGAACCAGATTTTGACCTGAGTCTCTGTCAGGTGGAGGGACGCTGCCAGCCCCGCTCTCTCTGAGCTGCTCAGGTAGCGTTTCACGTCGAAGGTGGACTCCAGCTGGAACACCTGACTGCGGCTGAACACTGTACGCGTCTTCTTCTTCCGGGTGGAGCTCGGGTCCGAGGACGCGTCGTGCTCTGACCGTGCGTCAAAGCCGTTGTGCGCGTCCTCGTTGTCGTCTGTCAGGTTGCTATCGCCTGTTTTCCTGTCGGTTTCGTCGCTGTCCTCCGTTATCGGTTCAGATACGGCAGGAGAGCATCTATCACTCGTCGATATGGAGCAGCAGTGGTCGTCTGAGCTTGTATTATCTCTTGGACCTGACAGGAGAAAAACACAAGAACATGACTGGTTTTAAAATGGATTAATTTCACAGCCAGGCCTGAAAACAAATAAAAACGTTTCCCATTTACTTCAATGCTTCGAAGCATAAAAAGGTGCACCATAAGAAAATGATTAAAACAAGCTGGGATATATAGAATGGGGCCTGCCTGACATATATTCGAATTTTAAAATAAACTTTTTTTTTTATTCATCCGTTACTGACAGTTGGGGTGCGCATGGGCAAAGCTTAGCTGTTTTGATTGGATTGCACGACACACGATCCATGGGAGGAAGTCGTGTCACGGCTGACTGTGATACAGATAAGAGTATAATAAATGGATAAGTCTGCCAAAAGAAACTCAAGATCTTTGCAGTTAATGATAATATCCAATAAATAACCGATTCATGGACATTGGCGTTGACCAGGCGCTTACATCACTTGTGAACACAGTGCTGGTGGGGATAAAAGTTTTAAAATCAAAGTATCTGACTCTACACTCTAAAGGGAGGGGCACTTTGTGTTGATGAGAGGGCGCGTTTGAGTGGCACAAATGACACTGAATGTGCGTAAAAACGTCACGTTGACGTGCAGTGCTACTGCGCCTCTGTTTTGGGTTGTATTGTGGGTACTTGTGCGTAATCCACGTGCGTAATCTTAAAACCGAGATATCTTGATGATAAGCAACCATAATATATCCCCCGGTTTTGTACAGTAGGGAGTTACGCTTTTGTGACCACACATGAAAAATATGTTTTAAAGATCGATGCAATGCCTGTGTGCCTTCAAGGATTTCCTGTTTGTTGGCACACGCTACAAAACAAATGCACGGTAGCCTTTGAATTAGTTTGGGAAGCTCGGTGAGCTCAGGGTGTGTGAACGGAGAGAAGAGACACGGCTACAGCAGTCTAGGATCCAAACTCGACTCGCCCAGACTTTGTTGGTTTTATTTAATGAAGCGAGAAGCGACACACTCGTTCCAGACTGGCTTTCATCAACTCCATATGGTCATAATAAAGCCAACTCCACACATTTACACCAATAAATAAACGACCTGACAGCGTAAATAATGTCACCAAAGAAACAGTAATGTGTGGTTGTAAATAAAAGCCGCATGAATATGACCTAGACCTGCAGACCGTGGAGTACGCACTGTTTTTCTTTTTTTTTTTAATTCAAGACTGCTGTCATAACATGGTTTTGTTGTCCCGTGAATTTCAGTTAATTTTTGTATAATTTATTATATGCCAGTAGTCCGCTAATAAAAAATAATGGTAAGCTGCATGCACCAGTACAGTTCCAGCAATAGATGCAACGAACTCTTTGCGTTTTGTGTATTGTGTTGCACATTGGCTGAGATGGCTTATCTTTTGCATGACGTTATTTTGTGCGAATGTGAAATTATCATCTATGTGCAGGACGCATAAAGTGACTGTACTCACTCTGTGGTGTTTCCAAAGCTCTGAAGTTTAAGGCAGTCTCCCCGCGGTACCACTGCGACGGCGAGTCTCTGTACGGGGACCGAGCTGTGGAGCTGCAGCCATCTGGCACCGGAGTGCTTGCGTCGGCGTGATGTGCGTTCAGGACTCGGCCGGTGGAGACTGTCTCCACGCCAGCTTCCCCACGGCTCCTGTCCGACACCGACTCCTGTCCACTCCGCCCCTTGCCCAGTAGGTTCTCGATAAAAAACGACGACGCCCTCGATGAAGTGGCAGCCTGGTTGTCCATTAGCTTATCCGTCATGTTTTACCGATTTTACGGCGCTTTTACGCAAAACCGAGCGGATCCTGTGTCGTGTGTGTGTTAAGGCAACCCAAATTCCAAGCAGTCATTTCAAGCGTCGCTGCTTTTGCGCCGTGATCGGATGAGGAGTCATGGCAGAGACGGGACGGGGATACCCTCGGTGCCAGTGGGAAGAGAGGGAGACAGGGAGACGGAAGCAGTAGTACAGTGAAACGTCAAGTCAAACGCTCAACGAACCGAGGGCATCCAGCGATTGGACGAGCACAATAGCAAATGGGGTTTTCTAAGGAAATGAGAACCGCTGTCTCTCTGCGTCAGCCACGGCTGCTCTGTATGTGTGTGTTTGAGTGTGTGTGTTCACGTGCAGGCCCGTCCCCTCGAGGCCATGTAGCCAGGAGAAAACCTCTGTTCGTGGCACAGCACTCTTTATTTGGGTCAATTAGAGTGCAAATCAAAATAAAGATCCGCCAGGGCAGCAGCCATCCCCGGGGTCGCCAACTCCCCACCCCCACCCGGCCGGTCCACTCTGACATAGGAAGGCTTATAGTCAGCTATTAACTGGCAGGGAACGACATGTGGAGCCTGTCAATTTTAAGGGTGTGTGTGTGTGTGTGTGTGTGTGCGCGCGCGCGCCGATGCAGCCCTATTTATACCCTTACACCTTAATAGGAATGCAGCATTTATCATTTTAGAGTCCTCTAAGATGTTGTACAAAGCTTGGATAACCTTTGACAGCATCAGATGTTCAGTTTCAGTTTTCAGTATATGTAAGTAGGCCAGTATGGCCATATTTCAGTGGTGGTTCAAGCACAGTTGCTCAGAGTTATGGTTTTTGAAAGCATGTGCGTACTGGACCACGCATGGCTTGGCAATGGCACGTGAAACGCTGCGTCTTGGAGATGCGGCTGCTGTCAAAGGTTATCCAAACTTTGCGTAATGGCTCAGATATTCTTGATAATAGGCCTGTTTGTCTGTAGCCGAGCGCTGCATGGTTTAATCATGTATAACTACACATTTCCTGCTTAATCTGAAGATGTAGAGTTGATAGGTAAAATTAGTGTTGTGGCCATCGTGTAGCTGTTTCAGCGCAGGGTTGCCTTAGTCTTATTTGGTATATTTTCTGCTTTATAGCGTCGTGATGTAGTAGGCCTATGCAGTGGAAAAAATGAGACTGTATTCAGAAATAGCTACTGGTGCAGAAACAGCTGTGACCAGATGTTTGATCTGTTATTTTGACTTAAAAAAAAAATATATATATATATATATATATATATATGTATATGTATGTATATATATATATATATATATATATAGTTGTCATTTCCTTTAAACTTCAAGCAGCATTTGAAAATTCGTCACAAAGCAGCACATAACCTTAAACAAGTCGTTCATGAAGCTTAACCTGAAACGTTTTTCCAAGCTGTTGTCCTGTTGCGCTCCAGCTTCACAACAGAAACGGTGTAAACACACAGGAGTTCTCTGATTAAGAGTAATATGTCTGAGGTGACTGCAGCCCTCACCTGACAGATTAAGATAAGCTTATCACTATTAGATCATCTGAAACATTTAAATGAGTGCTGACGGGCGTCTTTACCCTTTCCGTTGAAATGGCAAGACATTTGAGCTTTTTATTTCCCTCAATGGAGTCAGCGGCGTTGACCTTTAACTCCAGCCTCCCTCTCCCTGTCTCTCTCCTCCTCTCCCTCCCTCCTCCCTTAGGCCAGACTTACCCTTTGACAGAGGATCAGCGGTAATGTTGCTCTTCAACCTAACACTCAGCGCAGACAACAGTAACATGAGCCGTGTGCTGAAGAGCTGAGTTTTGCACCTGTCTTGTAATGTGCCGCTCAATAAAGAGACAAAGTATCGCGTTGGCTGATACGCCTTTGTTACACCGTATTCCGTGACCCAGACCCTAAACCCTAACCACTTAACCACTCAGGAAACTCAACGAATTCATAACGGAGTTTGGTACTGGTTCACAGATTTCGGTTTCCTCCCGCGAGCGTAACAGACAACTGCGGAGGGAAGGTACCTTATTTCATAATTTGACATTTTATCAATTAGCCTCAGCTGGGAGATTAATGCAAAGTTGTTGCTTGTTTTTTGTTGTTGATGTTTTAAATTGCTGTTTAATACAGAACTTTAATGAGCTGTGGCGAAAACTGCTACCTATAAACTCTCTAGATATAGCCTAGAAAAACACACAAATACAAGTACTTCTATGCAAATATCCTAAAAACTAACTTAATAAATGTTTAAAAAAAGAATATAGCAATAGGTGTATGCAGATGTTAAATGCCATATGACCAAAAGACAAAGTCTCTTTGAAGCTTTACTTGCAAATAATTCATAATTAATTATAAAATCACACCACAGCCTACCACAACTGTAGCAAAGAATACAATTTTCAATGAAGAACACATCACACATGAGATATGTTCATTTTCTGCAAAACTATCATTTTTAAATTTAATGCTCTAATATTAAATTTGGCTAAAATTAATAAAGATCCATTACCATTCATGCTTGCTCAGGACATGTTTTGTCCTGCTGCAGATATTAGTTTTCAGATTTATTAAAAATCCACATTTTATGTTCAGATGCGTTTGTAAATTGAACAGTCCAGCATTCTGCATTTCTCAGTTATCACCAGCGGTGGAGGAAGTACTCAGAACAGTAAAACTACCAGTACTCATATGTGAAAATAGAATAAAAGTCCTGCATTTCAAATCCCTATTTAAGTATAGACATCATCAGCAAAACTAACTAGCCTATACTTAATGCATCAAAAGTAAAAGTACTCTTTCTCCTTTTTTAAATAGGTATGTCAATGTGTAATTTTACTGTTGTAGCTGGAAGAGGTGGAGCTAATTTCAGCCATACAGTTCAGTATAGTTGAGTCCAGTGGTTTCCAATTGACAGACTCGGCCCCCTCCAATAACATTTGAAGGGGTAGTGAGGTGATTAATGGGAGAGGAACAAATTCTGCTACACGAATTTGTATTCATTGTTATACTTTTTTTTCTAATCTTTGTTGTTTTAATGAAATTGGGGCTGTTTAATTTTCTATTTTTCTAATTTTGGGGCCTCAGACTGAAACCATTTGAGAAGTTTAGGGGGAAATGTCTCCTACAACTCTTGGACATCAAAACACTGACATGATTGTTTTTTTTGCAAAGGGTTAGATGCTCAAAAGCACTGGAACAACTGGTTTTATCTATTGTAATACAGTGTAATAATCAGCTTATATAGGCTTATGTGTTTTATTTAAAATCTCAGTCTTTAAAGTAACCAGCTGTCACATAAATTCAATATAAATTCAATATAAAGTGTGGGCAAAGCTGAGTAAATGTGAAGACACTAACTCTCTGATGGTGTTACCTTAAAAGAGGATATTATGTTTGTGTGTCAAAAGTCCACATTAGATCAGGTTTCTCTGTGTACACCAGGCCGTCTGAACGATGTGGCACCCCGGCCAGCGCCCCCTGCTCTGGGGGCCGACAGCCCAGACCCAGAGGCCCCTCTCTCACTTCCCTCTCTCACTTTTCTCTCTCCTCTCTCTCATCCTCCTCTGATCCTTATCCAGCCTGGCGTGCCCTTTGCTTTATATGGCCTGCTGGCCTGCTCCACAGCTACAGCCCCCTCCATGCCACCACAGCTCTGAAGTACAGTTTCACCACACACCATCACATCATCAGCGTGTGCTCCAGGAGACAGCTGCATCAAATTGAGCATGTTTCTCCAGTTGGCGGCGGTGAGTGTTTTCCAGCCCTCGGTGCAGCCAGGCCTGTAAGCAGCAAAACACAGCGTTACAGTTTGTGTTATTATCATCCAAGAGAAAATAGAAGTCCTCTGTGAGGTGGCAGTGAGGCCGAATTGCATGGTTTTTGAAAAGCAAATTGACTGTACACAACACACATTATATGCTTTGAAATCTTGCACAAGAACAACATAAAACATTTTCCACCGGCCGTGTTGGCAGCCGTGATCTGTTCCATTTTGTTCTGTTCGGATACAGATGATCTTTTTTTAAAAAAGTAACAAGAATGAGACCTAAAAGAAAAAGACATTTAACACCGATCTATATTTTGCAGCTGCATTTCTATTGACAGTATTCAGTTTGAAAAGCAGTACATTCTTGCTTCAAAAACACACATATGATCATTATTAACCAGTCATATTTCCTTTGCAGTCTCCTGTTTTTAATTTTGAAATAACCCAGGTCTAATCACCATTTTATAACAGCCATTAGTCCCTCAAGTGTGATTTTAATGGCTCTGGAGTCTACCACTCTCAGTAGGGGTTTACAGTCAATGAAAGTGGAGACAGTTTGACCTAGTTCATTACACTGGAGGCAGTGAGACAGGCAGGCAGAGACAGGAAGGCATGCATCTCCTCTGGGGCATTTCACAGCTCTCTTTACATTAAGAGGTCTTCATAGTGACTCAGTGAAGTATGGTGACCTCAGCTGACTTACATTTGAGACGATGCACACACTCATATGAATATTGGTTTACAGTAAACATATAGACATTTATATATTTAAATATATTTCTTTTGTTTTTTTATTTCTGAAATGAGACAATAGTGGCACAGTCAAATAAAATATACCTAAATGAAGCTGGCAATATTAAACCACTGAGACTTGTCACAGTCACACATATCTGAAAAACCAACGGGAACTTGTCTCTGGTCTGTGAGAGGGCCCTCCAATGGTCAAAAGAGTGCAATGCGCCTTAGGTTCAAAAGTCACATACATTTCCAGTAGTTAGTTATTCATCATCAGAACAGTGTATAGCTTAAACCGTCTTGCACCATGCTTCTTAGCAAGCAGCCAAAACGACCCTCTTGCAGTAATTTCATTAGCTGGCATTACTCTCAGATCATATTGCGCTGGCAAACTAACTGCATGTTGGAAGTTGAGCAAAGCATAAAGGTGCAAAGTAGATTGTGTCACTACTTCTAAATGTAATAAAAGCAAAATTGATTCCCTCTCTCCTTGTAAACCCACAGAAATTTGATTTGTCCTCTTTGAACGCATTTGTAATTTGAGCCTGTTTAAATAGAGTGAAGAAGCCTTTTCATCTCCTCTTGCCAAAATTTTGCAGTATTTAAGTATTCAGCATTCTAACAAAATCTCATTGCATACTTGCTTTCCTTAACTGGCAAGCCAGCTTAGCCGGATCGTGCTAGCTCTGGCATTAATAATTCACTGTACATAATAAGTTGATGCTGCAGAGTTTGTTCTCATTGATAGTATTAGCCGAGGTGAGCATTCTTGGCCAGACTTTGTGACGCCAGCAGACCGGCATAAAGTGGGCTTTAATTGCCCATAATCTCTGCCGTTCTCTTTCCTCTCAGTGCAAGTCAACAGCATATAGCCTACAAATGCCAGACCTTAGCAAGGCATTCTTAGCTCCATATCAGTGCAAGGACTCACAACCAGGAATGCTTGGAAGAGATTTTCGACTCAGAACTCAAAGGACTTTAGAGGGTTTGGGGATTTTTTTCTCACTGTATTTGGATTTCAAGTCAGCACACTCATATTTGTATCCAGAAGTAAAGAGCTTTACACCTCGGGCACATTGTTTTCCTTATTAAGACCAACTTAACTGATGTTGCCGCACCTGAAAAGCTTTAGTACAAAGAAAAGAACACAAAGAAAAAACAATGCAGTCACTCTGTTTAAGAAATGCCAGCCCAGTTGCCAGAAGAAAATGTTGACACAGTACATTTCTGCAAATCAAAATGAATCACTTTAGGAACATTTCATACATATCATATCAACGATTAAGTGAGAAAGTTTATGAACAGACTTTGTCATCAGGAGGTGGAGGGGATGGTGGATGGAGTGACACCTAGGCAAGACATAATCCAAGCTGCAGACCACAGTTCGACACCAAAAAACAACAAAACCGATTATTTTTTAGTGAGTCATTGTTGCATTTCCAGCACCTTTCTAGCCACCAAATGTGGGTGTTTTTAGTGACTCATTGCTGTGTTTCCTCCAAGACCAGTGCCACACAAATTGCAATTTATTTCCGAGACATTGCTGCATTTCCAGCGGAGATTGTGCCACCAGAACCCGTTATTTTAAGCCAAAACATGATCTTTTCCTCACCATAACAAAGTAGATTTTGTGCTTAAACTTTCCTACACATCAACCACAGCATTACTGAAATGTTAAATTTCAATGTATTTGCATGTAATGTATCTGTGTGTTGCAGAAATGTACAGTGCCAACATTTATTCTAGAGACTGGGTTTGAAATGGTTACAGTGCCACTTTCTTTCCACATCTGTTGTTTCGGTCTATGATGTGCATGTTTATCTTCTTCATTATTAAGAATGCATTCAGAGCCTGCTGTAACCTAGTTTCTTCATCATTCTGCCTCATGTATTTGTGTCAGTGGGCTACTCAGTTGAAAAACACAGTTTGTTTTAGTTATGGTACAATACATGAAATTACTGTCAGCCTTGATGTAGCATAAAGTCATTTTAGAATCTCTGAATGGACGAGTCAGACCTTTTTATCTCCAGTCAAATGTTAAAGTCTAAGGATTTTGACCACAGGTTCTTTTATTCCTCACACAGGATTACAATGACTACACCATATGAGATGTCCAGATGGGACTGCTGCACCTGACTGTGCAGGAGACTCGCTGCAAAATGATGCAGTAAAAACTCAAACATTAGCACTTGCTTTCTCCTTCTTTGCCCTGTCTGTCAAATCTGACTGATAAATTAATTATCTTATTTATTCTCTAATAAATTCATGTCTACATACTCTGATAGCCCCGACAAATAATGTTAAAACTGTAAATCATTATCACTGGAGTTCAAACGGGCCTCATTAAAAAAATCTGTCCTTTTTCATATATTTATTTTTCGGATAATAATTTCAGATAAACATCATTTTCAGTTGTATAAATGTTTACACACTAATCCGTCAGGTTAAATGAAAATAAATTCATACACAAATGTCGTCTAATGAATATCAGTGTGTATCAAACTCATAAAATCAATTTAAAATGAAAAAGACCCTATTATTACAATTCACTTCATCTTATTTTTAAGGGTTACATTGAATTTATTAACTCGAAAAAAAAGTCTATAAAAAAGTGGTCAAGTCTTAAAAACTAATCAGGCGAGTTTATCGCTGGTTAAAACCCGAGACCACCACTGCCAATTTGTCCACTTATAAGGCCTTATGTGTGTGGAGGATTTCTAACGGGAATGTCCGTTTGTTTAACCTCTTCACGGTACGTTAACCCCTGTCAGGACGCACTCGTCAGCGCAGTACAAAGGGGCTGAAAAGCGGAGACCTTTCCCCCCTCGGCCGGCCCTGTGCTCCAACCCGAGCCTGCTCTCCTGAAAAGTTCCCAGTCTCCTCTGAAACATTACTGTAAAATAAGGGAAACGAAAAGCAACGGCAGAAAAATGTCATGATTATAAACTCACTCAAAAAAGGCAACTGGCATCTGGAATTTCCAAAGCACTTAATTGTGAATTGCGTAATGATGCCTCCTGCATTTGGTGAATTCCCCCTCTCAGCCCTGCAGGACCTGCAGTTACTCTCTCCCCTCTCTCGCTTTGGTTTTTGCCTTTGTAGAGGAACATGCTAATGCGTCCTAAGCGAGGTGTAATATTTCTTCATAATTTCTTACCATAGTTGAAAACACGTGGCTCGGGGACTTGCTGACCTCCTGTAATAAGCTTATGGCAAAATAGATCCGTGTGCGCAAGGAGCCAAAATCTGCCCGCAGTGTTCAGTCAGGCTTTGAAAAAGAATCTGGTCATATGGCAAATACAAAACGAGAACTTTGGTTGAACCAGGCTGTTAAGTGTTCCGTCAAACTTTGGCACAAGTCCAAACACAAACAAATCAATCAGTGACTCGATAGATGCAGCTCACGCACAGGGACACACAACGTACATTTCCCTGTAGGTTACAGTAACTGGTGTAATGTCGTGGTTTACTTGTTTATTTTACCCTCGTTTGAAATAGATCATTTACCAATAAACTATGTCATTGCGGTTTTAAATTAATCCACATAAAAAGCCAAAGGGCTGGTGTTGCGTATTTCTCACTCTTGTGACCTCATGTTAGCCAATAGTCCTTCATTAAAACTCAGATTAGCAGCATATTAGTGTGACCACAATTACAAATCTCATTTGCACCACAATAAGAAGCCGAATCCATCAAAGCAGATCACATGAGTTTTCTCCCCGCTGTCAGATTGTCTCAAAGCCTGTTTATTCAACCTCGCGCCCTCCGGTCGCTCTGCGGTGCTCCGGCTCGTGGTGTGTTAACACTTATACTACATTTGTTTTATTGGAGCTGCTGCAGCTATAAAGAGCCGCACATTAATGTATCGTCCCTCTCTTTCTCACCTCACTTATCTCATGCTCAGATGGGCGCCTATCACATTAAACGATCGCGTGAGAAAGAAGAGGAGGGCACGAGAAGCGCAGAGAGTCGACGGGGTCGAGCGCGCGAGCTGAAGGCCCGCTGTCAATTAGCTCGAGCGGAGTAAATGAGGATGGTGGCACAGGCTGTCACAGCATCACCACACTGTTCATATGACTTTATTTATCCAAGAGAGTCTCACACGGTCACTTCATACACAGGTAAACAAACAGAACAACAAGTGTTACAGTCTTTATTTACTGCGCATGTTAGCAGAGTGTGACATCACACTGTTTAGAGGTTGTTTTAATGACATTCACATCTTTAAGGACTTATAGAAGTATATTTACAGTTTATTGTGAATCTTTGGTACAGTGTATGTGCATTTTACCAGACATATGGACATAAATAATTATTTCCTCAATAAATTGTAATTGTTTTCCAATTTTTAATAGTACTTCCGTTTTATTTTACCACTCTGCAGCACATATGTAATGTTGCCCATGCAGACTAAAGGACATTTAAATTAGATGTTGTTGCCATTCTTGTAGCTGATCACCCTTTTTCCTATTTCCTTCTCTTCATATTAGAATGGCTTTCCTTTTCATGCACAAAAAAGATGCAAAAATGACTTCAGGAAAAAACAAAAATAACCACAATGCTGCCATTTGTAATTTGTTGTTTTATTTTTAATGAAACACTGTTGAGGGGTGAGAACAAAGAACCAGATAGGCTAAAATAAACTACATACACGCACATACACACAGATACACATATGCACATATACTTACTTATATACATTAATTGACTGTAATTTTCAATGTATAGTATTAAATATGGACCCCAGGAAGACCAGCTCTGCTTAAGGACATAGCTAATAGGGATCACAACAAATAAATTCAACTCAGTATCTTCAGCATTCATTCACAAAAGAGCTTTACTCAGGCTGTGGTTAATGTGTGACACGCACAGTGTGAACATGACATGAACACTTCCAGCTAACCCTCCAGCAATAAGACAGCTCATAGTGTAAAACGTGTTTCAGTTCAGCCTAAAATTAAAGTTGTGTACATGTGGCCTGCATCTCAATGCAAAAAAATATGTTCACATACTTTGTATTTCAGGTTATGTGAAAAAAATCAGTAAAGCACAGTAGAGAAGAAAAGTAACACACTAAAACCTTTTGTTTGTTTGTTTGTTTGTTTGTTTTTTGTCCCACATGGAAGATGACTTTGTGAGCTACACTTTCTCTTAAAAAAAAAAAAAAAAAGAAGAAAAGCGAAATCCAAAAGCAAAACATCATGACAAGTAAGCCTCTGGGCAGTTGGATGAAAACAACTGTGGTAAAAAAAAAAAATAAAAAATACACATACTTCTAGTAAAGCCCAGCTAAGTGAAATCCAAATGATTTACATCATGGAAAAACAAATGATGACGTTCGTGCAAAATAAAATACAGAACACAGCATCCAAGATTGTGGTGGTGTTGGTCTCCTCTAGTGTACAACTGGTATTAAATGACTTGTATAACTGGATGGCAAAAGCCTAGACTCTTTTAAACTTTGTAACCAACAACAAAAAGGAAGATAAGAAGTTGCAAACTGTAAATTAAAAAAGCCAACCAAACAATCAATCAATAAATAAAATGATGAATAAAAGTTAAAAGTGGAAAGTCAGTCCAGGTTCCCCCTGCTTCTTTTTTTGTTTTTATTAAAACATGCATGTCAAGACAACTTGAAAACATATAATTACTATTATTCAGTGAATTTAACTTTTATAATAATTGAGTTTGTTCAGTTAATATCAAAGATTTCATGATTAATGTAGACCCTGGCAGTCTAATCCCAGCGGGTGCATAGGTTTCGTTGCAACATTGGAGGAAACAAGATGTATTTGTGGGTCCTGCACCAGAAACCTTCAAGCATCAAACACATTTCCTGCATTCTGGTGAATTTTTGTGCACCAGTTTGTGCCTTTTCTGCATTAATAAATGGTTTAAATGTCTTTCATTTTGTCTAAAACAAAAGTCCTCTGCTACTTTTATGTCTCATGTTCTAAATATTGAGTGGAAAGTGTCCCTACTTACCCTCCAGAATCTGCACGTATGAATCGTACAGTCTTAGACAAAGTTATGATAGAAGTATCTCTCCTTTGAGAAAATAAATGATTGAGCAACACACAAAAAGTTAAGTGAAAAACTTTTCCTTTTCTTTTAAAATATCTTATGTGGCATCCTTGGAGGAGCTGATAGAAGAGCAACAATATGACAAAATGATTAATCATTATCATAACTTTCATTTGCTTTTGTTAACTATTACAGAGCAAATACGAATTAGTCCAGACAACACAATCACGCAGAGAGAATCAAAGTAAAGACAGACTTCAGACATTAAACTAGGGAATAGGCAGCAGAAGTAGAGAAGGAGAAAAGTGGGATAGAAGAAACTGAAGGGGGGAGGAGAGTCGAGCAAAGAGTGAAGGAAAGCCAGGGCAGCTAACCTAACCTGAAGTGACATAAAAGAGTAAAGAGCTTGTATGTGCGCATGCATGTGTATGAGTAAGTGTGTGTGTGTGTGTGTGTGGATGGCAGTCTGAGTGCACATTTGTGCATGTGCGTTAGTGAGACACCAGACTGTGCTCTGTTTTCTTCAGTCTTGTCACGCAACGTTCCTCAAAGCCCCGCCCTCCTTCCACTACTGCACTTCCTTAGTGTGTGTGGAGTCCTTCTGACCCACCAACCAACCAACACACACACACACACACACACACACACACACACACACATCTGAGACATGGCCTATTTTAAATGACTCTCAGGCTAAAGTGATTACTGTATAGTTCGCATTGGATGGGGCATGTTTTAGCCCTTTAATGTGCTGTCAATGAATTACAGGGATCACCTTAATCTGACCCTCCCTCTTCTGAGCTAAATCGCCTATGTGGGCACACAATACCATTGATGCAAGATACAATGCCCCTAATCTCTATCACAACCTCACGGGGTTATTTGCAGTATGGATCATCAGTGAGACACTACATGACAGGACACTGGAATCAAGGGCCTGCATCAGCCTGATCAAGTGTCGGCAGTGAAAAGGCCTGTACATTTCTGTAACTCCATCCATGACGTGCGAGACAGAACTGATGGAGAAGTTTAGTGGTTTATACATTCATTTATTATCTTTTATCTCTGAAAAACTTAAGAAGCTTTTTGTTCAGAAAAACCAAACTCGTCAAGAATCAAAATCAAGTCCAATTGCTCTCGTACTTCTTGATATGATGGCCGAGAATCTTCACTTATCTTTTATCTCACAACACTGAAAACATGTTAAAATATTTCAGTCAAACAAAACACGATACGTTTGCCCAGAAAAATTAACTCCTACTGGGAAAAAAATAACCCTGAATTGTTTTTAAAAACAGAAAAATAGTAAAATACACCTTGAATTTATTTTCTATTTTATCTAGTTTTTGGAAATATAGTTTTACACTTTGTTCGATTTACCTAATACCTATTGTTGCTCAAAAATCGTAATTAGATTTTTTGCACTGATATTTCAAATGATGAAGGTATTCAAAAAGCAGTTTCTTTGTTCAAATATCCAACAATATTTTGTCAGTTTTTTCTCTTCAGTTGCCATCAGTTGTAATTTTTTGTTATTAATTTCTTTGTTTTTTTTGTTCATGGTGAGCAATAACTGCAAGAGAACACAAAAAAGGTATTACATTTTGTGAATCAAAAAAGTCATTTTGCATGATCGTCTTTTGTGTTGATAATCCCATGGTCATAGATGTAATATTTCAGTAGTGTAATGTGAGGTTCATTTTGTAAAGCAAATCAAATTAGTTTTTTAGATTCAATGGGAAAAAAAACTTTAAAAGGTTACATAAAATTGGTGGAGAGGGACCTCAAACACTGTAATTTTCACTAAATATATATTTAACACCATTTGTGTCACCAGTAAAGCACATAGTGCTCTGAATGTTCTTAGATAAAATATTCTGTGTAAAAACGGCACAGATTAAATGCAGCTGTGTTTGAACAACACTCTACTAGAGTGCATAAATGTTTTTCTCCAGTACTCTAGTTCTGTTTAGTTTTTAACTATTTTAAAATTTCTTTACACAAGTTTAGCTTGCAAGAATGTTTAGTATAAATAACATTTTTTTTCTTAAACCACCATTGGAACAGAAAGTTTGATTTCATTCACCTCTCACCTTCTGCGTTTCCTTGTATTTTTCCAAATATTTCCCAAGGCTGAAGTTTTCTCAGCTGTTAACCAGAGTGACAAGAGAATAATCTCACACGAGATCCATGAGATCATACATTCGGCAGGGTAACATGAGAAATATTCTGCGTGTGTGTATGTGTGTGAGAGGCATGATTAGATACATGGAGGCCTACTGCGGAGTTCTGCCCGCAGTATTCTGGCTGATGATTGGATGAAGCTACACAGTTTCCTCTCTCTCCACAGGTCCCTGGCCTTTGTCAAGACCCATACTGTCAGAAACCATTTGCACACTATCCAGTCAAGAGCACACACACACATGCGCACACACTGAACTCACACTCTGATTGCAGCGTAGTCAGAATTAAGAGTACCAAGCTGTTTGCACTCTCGTGTGTGGTGCAAATGGCCATTCAACTTTTATATAAAAGATATTAACTAATAACAATGGTATTTCTGCGCCAGGGTTTGTTACATTTTCTCTCTTTTATCTTAATGGCACAATTCTAACATACTCAACCACTCACATGCATAAAGGCATGCAAGCAAGTCATCACCAAGTGGCACCAATGTACACATTTCCATCAGCTCCCCCTGCAGCTGACACCCACCTTATGTGCTCGGCTCACTCTGCTGTCACTCCTCCTCTTCCTGCATAACAAACACCCCTTTTAAGTAACTAATCCAACCTCTGAGCACCAATTTGCTTACTGATTGATAATTGTGTTAATTAATGTTCAGTCAATTTTTTTAGAGAAAAGAAAAACTCCAAACTTTAAGTTTTACCAGCACTGTATATGTTTAATGTGAATTCCAACCATAAGATGGCACTAGAGTCACACTAATACAGTCTTGAGCAAAACCTGCTGCCAGCTTCAACTCTTGTCAGTGGGTGTCATGGCAACAGGTATGCTTTTCTGCTCCCACTGAAGGGTCTTACTCTCCAAGGTCCTTCACTCTACCTTGCTACCTGTTTGGGAAGGCTAATGGCTTGAGCACCACTCAGAGAAAATCACTCCCTGTTCTCTCTTAAATTGAGCGGCCATGTAATGGAGCACTGAACTGAGTTACAGTAACAAATTCAGATGCTTTATACAGAAATATCATGACTTGCTGGATTTGATTGACATTTATCTTGTTGAGACTCAGAGATCAAACACTTTCTTTGGCCTGTATGACTGTCTCTGATGCTGCCAAACCTAACAGATTATTGCGATTTGATTTTAATCTCTGAAATAGTTAATGATTAATGTGAACTGGAGTCAGAGTCATTTGTCATACTCCTTTTTATTACACCCGTCACTTGTTCAGCTTCTCCACTTCATGAATAATGTGTGAGGTTAAAATTATTCCACTACAAATGGCAGCAACCCCATTAGCCTCGTAATTACTTACGTGATTTAAGTCACTGGTCCCCAGTCCCACAGTACAGCTGAATTTCATTCTAGCTATCTAATAGGGACTTTTTAACCTGGAATGGCAGGGGAATGGTGCAGTGCAGGCTAAGACCTTAAAAATAACCTTCCTGGGTACTGAGAACAGAGTGAAATGTGACACATATAACAAGAATTTGAACTAAAATTTGCTGCAGCAAAGAGAGACAAAGGCGAGGTGTACAAGAACAGCTAGAGTGCCTCCACAAAGGCAACTCAAACAATCTGACCTGTAACAAAAGAATGATGCTCACAACACACAGAAAGACTAATGAGCCAATAAGGAGCATCTGGGGAGCTGATGAGGTGATTTGAAACAGGTGTGCAGAACAGGGAGACACGGTGAGGGTGTGGGTGGACAGGTGAGGCGTGACTGGCTGAGGGGACAAAAGAGGGAGGCGGTGCTGATGTTGCCATGACAGAAAGCCCTGATTCAAGCTGTTACTGTTGGCCTGAATGTCACCGGTCTGAGTCATTGGACCATTTTGGCCAGTCTGAGAGCCTTATGCTGTGTTCATACTGCGAGCGACATCAACCAATCATGTTTTTCCATCTAGCTGTGGCACTGTTTTATTTAGCTCAGTTAGTGGACACTTTGCTAGCATTCTTTGCATTATGTCATGCAATGGGCCTCAGACATTGTTAAAAAACATAGATGTTTTTTTGACCAAATAGATACTTAAGATTACGTTACGCACAAGCATGTGACAATTTATCCACTTTAACGAGTGGTTGAGCAACAGTTTAGCGGCGACTTGGGGATGATGTAGCTGGTCATGCTGTTGCTGTGTCACTCTTAGTGTGAATACAGCATTAGGCCTCATTTCCAACAAACAATTTTTTTCCCAGCTGAAAATACCAGACGCCCCTCAGGAAACGCCCAGCTGGCAACGCTTCAGAGCGCTTTGGAGATGCAGCGTTGTTTTAAGATGAGATGGTTTGATTTAGTCTGGTTGATATAATACGGAATATCTGCCGGAGTAAAATGTCAGCACAAGGTGGAGTACTTGCACTGGCCCTTGCTCTGGATGAAGAGAAGGCTGAAGCATGCAAGCTGGTCTGTGTGGGTTTATGAGAGGAAATGTATATTTTCAGCTCTCAGTGCTCAGAAAGAAACACCAAATGTGCAGTGCTCCTGCAAAATAGACGTGCAGCACCTTGTCACGTTGCTGGCGTTTGTAGCATAGCCTACATAGGCAGTGCTTCCACTGAAACAATTAAAAAATATGAAGGCCTCAAGAAAAAAAACTTTTAGTGGACACAGCCCCTTACTACCTAAAGGCTACTGTTGTTTAGTAAGTGCTTCTGTGGTGCTCTTGAGCAAGGCATTTAACTCTCAAGGTGCCCTAGATGCACACACAGAGGGCTGGCATGCAGATATCTTGTTACTAAGTGCTGTGAATATAAACAGCAAGGCAGCAGCACAGAATCTCATTCAGCCTTCAAGGACAAAAACAAAGGGACTTTAAGATTATCTAGACTGACATTTTTACCTGAATTTACCAAACCAAAAAGGAGAAATGTGAGCTATTCCTGATGTATTGATTGATAATGGCCCGACAAAGAGCAGACGTCTGATAGGATTATTTTACTCAGATCCAAGGATGTTTATTTATTCTCTTCATTTGTGATTTGTAAGTATATCTTCCTTCTTCTCTCTTCTTTTTTTCCACTCAGTGAAAACCAGAAACATTATTTCTGGCCACCTGCCTTGTTGCAGGTTGGTTTCACGGAGAAACATCCATGGGGGGGCTCATGGAGGTCTTAAGCTGCCAGTTTGCCTCCCCATCCCCCACGCCTTTCTTACATTGGTCTGACGGAGTCAGCCATTTATGTAACTTTCCAAAACTGATGATCTGACATTCACACCCACTTCACACCATGACTGGTCAGCTGTGGGGATGTGAGAGAGGAGCCAGGGTTTGAACTTTTCTCTTGGCTCCTTTATTTCTTAACACAACAATTTCTTTCACTTACATGTTAACAACCAGATCCAACATGATGAACATTTCCCAGGAGACTGTCTGAAAATGTGCACAATTTTCTCTGTATTTAAGCGATACTACATCTTTCCTGTCACTTTAACTTCTGGCTTTTCTCTCCGCCTCCCAGTGTGGCCGTTGGGAACAGCTATGAACTTTAGATTTTAGCAGCCAGCAAACATTGACATTGTATGTTTTTGCAAGCCACAGACTCGCTACATTTGTACATATCGTACGTATCATATCAATATTTCTAAAGTGATGTAGTATATGATCTGACTTTGTCATCCAGAAGTGGAGGGGATGGTGGATAGCATGACCAACAAACAACAAAACCTGTTGTTTTTTTAGTGAGTCATCGCTGTGTCTTCCAGCGGCTTTTGAGCAACCAAACGTGGGTGCTTTTTAGCAACCAGTCGCTGTTTTTCCACCAGGGATAGTGCCATGAAAAGCAATTGTTTGTCACCCTGACATTGCTGTGTTTCCTGTCGGAATAGTGCCATGAAAAGCCTTTTTTTTTTTTTTTTTTTTTACAGAGTCATTGCTGTGTTTCTGCCGGGATGGTGACACAATGGATAATTCAAGCCAAAACATGATATTTCCCTAACCATAACCAAGTGTTTTTGTACCTAAACCTGACCAGACATTAACCATAGCATTGTTGTATTGTAGAGTTTAAACACTGCATAGTAATGTAACATGGTTTGCGGACACAGTGCCAACATTTTGTCTGGCCATTGGGTCGACTTTAGTGGTGATAAGACAACATGTAGTACAACTCAACCTGACCTTTAAGGTATCAAGTGCTTGTCAGATCATGGGACTGTGTCTGAAACCTCCTCCCCTTACACCTCTCTGAAGTAGGGGTTGAGTCAGCTGCATCTTTTGCAATGTTGGAAAGGTCAGAAAATGATAATCTGACAAACATTAGAGGTTAGATAGTAAGCTGGATTTGAACTCAAGCGCTCTTCTTTCATTCTTCACTCAACTATTTGTATCACTATGTGTGTATAAAAATGCGCTGTTATCCCTGTTTGTACAGTTCATTGTGTCTCCCCCTTCTCAATGACAGCAGGCTTTTCATCCTGCCTCTAAATGTGGCCACTTTGAACAGAGCAAACCTTTTTATTTCCCGTGGACATGTTGAGACAACACTTTGAAGCATGCTGAACCCTTTAAGCCAGCCTTCTTCTCTTCTCTTTAATCCCAGCAATTCTTTCTTCTTAGAACAGTGTGCTACATTATTAATTAAAACATGTAATACACAAGAGGATTTCTTAAATGATTCCTCTGTCCCCACAAGTATGAAAAACATTTGTATTCAGTGTCCTCGTACTGCATCCACAGTAATGTCCAATGTGCTGTGGTGATGCAACAACGATCGTAATGAACCACTTTGCAAGTGTGTGTTTCTGTGTAAGGAGCATTGAGTCAATGCTGGTTTATTTGTGTATGCATATGTTTTTGTGCAACAGTTGCAGAAAGATGGAAATGTTGTTCTCCCCATTTCTTCTCATCCATTCGTAACTTTTCCACTCCCTCAGGGCTGTGAATGATTAAAGGCCTGGGATATTTCAGTCATATTACGGTGAGTTAGAAATGGGCCAAATGTCAAATGCTACAGCATTAGACTGACTGCTGCAGGCTGAGTCAGCAGACAGGCTATTTGTCAAAGTCTCTCCCCTGGTCTTAGAAGTTTAACTACAGAGCTAATAAGGGTGGTCACACGCATATATTCATGGACAACGTGATGTCCACAGTCTGGATGTGTGATGTGTGTGCAAAAACACCCACAGGTACTCTTCTGCTTTCTTGTCCTACCCACTCATCTTCCTCTACTTCCCCGCATTTCCCTCCACACATGCACCACATAGCTGAGAGGTAGCGGTGTGTAGATGAACAGTGAGTAAAGATCCCCAAGATACAGTACGTCTACAACATGAGAGACTTGAGTCAATATTCAATTAAAAGGGCTCAGATGCCAAGAAACTTTGTAATTGATATTTTATGTGTTCCCTCAGATGCTGAAGAGATTGGTTTACGGTTAGCACATGGGATTTTGTCTTATTACAGTTGTGATGTTATTAAAAGGCTTGGGTCCTCTGGTGTTTGATGCAGTTTGATACACATATAGAGCGTGGGAGATGTGAAGCATCAGGGTATATAGGGGTTTTATAATCCACAGAGAGGGGCTGGATGGAAGAAATTTAATTTAGGTAACTTGCAGGCTTTTGTTTACACTGTTAAAATGTAATTTCAGTCTTTTTTGAGGTGACAGTTTGTGTTGGAGTTGGACTGCATAATAGTCAGGGATGTTTCTGATCTTTATGGCAAGTATAATGTGTACCGTGTTAGCATGATATGGGTAGCCCTAAACTGCTGAGTACAGCTGAGGCTGATGGGAATGTCAGGCTATGATGGGAATGTTTGACCTTATGATGGTGTCAAATTAAAAGTCAGGGGAACACTTAAGTTCTGAGGATTCTTCCTCCTTTCGTGGCAATTTACTGACCAGTTGTTGAGATATTTCAGTCTGGATCAGAGGGAACCAAAATGACTTAACCTGGCAATCTCAGTGTACTGACAAGACTTAAATGACAGTGTTGATTCGTCTTGTGATGGCTTTCAAATCTATATTTGACTTAAAGTAACACTGTGTTGGATTTAGGGGAATTTAGTGGCATCTAGTGGTGAGGATTGGAGATTGCAACCAGCTGAAACTTCTTCAGTATAGAATTGTTTCAGTGTTCATTGTTCAGAAGGCTTTTTGTGGACTAGGTGATTAAAATCTGTTTAAAAACAACACTGAATAAAGCAGTTCCATGTTATAAATCAGTGTTCCTCCGATGTTAGCCCAGCACCTGCTAATGTGTGCTCACCTTTTTTCTCCGATAACCTAAGATCCACACGTTCAGGAGGTTTTTATCAGGAGCTGAATTACCCACAGAGGTCTCTTTGGCTCAACGGCTTATTGTAAGGTGACAAAAACACAAGGATTCTTATTTTCAGCTGATTATACACTAAGGAAAACATACTTATTATATTCAATTTCTGCCAATATGTGCCTTTAATGGTTTAAATTGTGATTGTTGAACTACAACATAAGATCAACAGACAGATGGAGTCATGGTGAAAAGTGAGCCAAGCCTGAGGATGATGGTGTCAATTTACCAGTTGATCCAAGTTGCAGTCCTCAACTACAGTCATGAGCTTTGGGTAGGTGCCAAAAACAGATTGCTGATGAGTAGGCTATGAATTTCCTTTGCAGAGTGGCTGAGCTCGTTAGGAATAGGGATAGGAGGTCAGACACCCAGAAGGAGCCTGAAGTTGAACTGCTGCTCCTTTGCATTGACATTAGCTAATGGTGGTTTGGGCATTTGATAAAGGTGCCTCCTGGACAGTACCTCCTTTTGAGGTTTGTCTGGGCCCACCAGCTGGGAAGAGAATTCAGAACGGACCAAGAGCACCCTAAGGGGAAAACATATCCCATTTAGCCAGGATAAATCTTTCCTCAGGAGGAGCTTGGCGACTTAGGAGAAAGCTACATTGCTTACCTACTGTATACTGCACTTGGACCTGGAAGGCATAGATGACTGGATGATTTGTGAATGTCTTGGGTGCTTGGATTTTCTTATTACTTTCACAGCCACCTCTTTCAGTATAATGATTATCTTAGCCTAAAGGGAAACAGGATCAAACACTGTTCCTGTGGTTTTGTTTAAGTCAATGGCCCAAATGCATAGAGTAGCTCATGTTTCTGTAGAGGGTAAGTTTGTATATAAAATGTATTTTTTAGACTGGGCCACCTGTTTAACAGAAATAACCTGCCTTGTTATTTTTTCCAAATGACACAACTGCACTGACATACAGGGTTTACACCACAGAACAGGTATCCCCAAAAACATGAGATGGTTGTGCTTCCTGTTTTTATCCCCCACTTAGCAAATGTTAATAACTTGAACTACATAATTAAGCCGAGTTTATTAGGGCATTGCTCCCTCTTCTGACCACGAGTATGTTTGATTATCTACACAGAAAGAGAACAGTTTAGTTCACTCAAGGTGAGTCAAGACTTAGACGTCAGAGAAATTAGAAAACATATTTATCTTACCTTTCGGTGAACTCAGGGATATTGAAGTAAAATATTACATTTAGACTATCTCATTGTGGTTCTTTTCACTGACTCTTCTGCTTTGTATTTAGAGAGAAAATCAAAACAGCCCCAGAGAAGAAAGATATATAAAGCATTTCTGCTTAAAACCAGACTGAACAGGAATTCTGCGAAATGTGGGGAGAAAAGGTTGATGCCAGGGTGGTTCATTTAATCAAACTCCCATTTGTCATAGAGCACTTTACCATTAGCTTTTGTTCTTGCAGAGGATAATTGCATCAGTCATAAAGCCATCTCTCAGAGAGCGATTTCACAGCTAATGTTACCTGAGTAATGATTTAAGCCTTGACCTCTAATGCAGCCAGAAAGAAGCTGTTTATATTTTCCTTCGTGATTTTTTCCCCAGTTATTAGATAATAGTTGCAGGTATTCTTTTAAAATAGCACGCATCTCTTTCTATGTGAGGTTGTGCATGCATGCACACATTCACACAGAGTGTAGTCCTTTATGTTTTATTACACCATCATCTTCCTGTCTCAAACCTGCCGACTCTATATCCTCAGGCTGTGTTGCTTGATCACCAGTTTTCCTCTCCAGAGGCAGAAATAGTTTGCCCGGCTCTCTGCCAACTTCTTCTGGCCTTTAAAATCTTCACCACAGTGTTACTCATTCCAACTGTGTCGACAGTGACTTTCATTTAGCCTGTCCAGAGTGATTTAGTCAGGACCGCAGGAGAGCCTCCTGCATTTTTTTCACCATGAAGCATCTCCTATTTAACACAGCACTGATAACAGGCGTCAATCCCACTGAACTTTGCCAGAGTATTTAAGTCGCTAAGAGCAGGTTTCTGCGTTACTGGTAGCAAAACATGAAATTTAAAGGAATAGTTCAACATTTTGGGGAAAACGCTTATTATTCATGTGCAGTAAGTGCAGAGATGGAGCCAGTGTGTGTTAAGCAAGCAGTGCCCTCTGGGGCTGAAAAATGAAGCCAACATGGAAGGTCCAAAAACTGCAGTTCCCTGAATGGCCACTTGAGGCTGGCTCTGGAAGCCAGTCTATTCCTGACATCCATGTTAAAATGCCCAACTTTACAGCAGAAATAAACTGATATAAAAATAGTTTTGGTCTCTACAGCTAAATTCCCCTTTCATGACAACTGTATGGGGGGTGAAGTTTTTACATGACTCATCCCTTTATATTTTATGAAGGCTTAAATTTATTGTAATTAATGCCGGGCTGCTTTGAACATCAGGCTGTCTGTCATATTGTCCTTGGCTTCTCAGTCAGATCCAGTCCTCAATCCTCCACAGTGCCAGCCTCTCGCCCAAATATGGTCACCTCTGGCTCCAAAAAAACCCCCAAAATGGCAACAGCAGAAATGTCAATCTTGAGCCTTCAAATGGAAGTCCACAAAACAAAGTTGACTTCTCATTAGCTACGTCCATTATTTTATGCAGTATATGGTATTGAGCTTAACTTAGAATAAAAATGAAAAAATAAAAAACATACACTAATACCTCAATAGCTCACTTTTTTTTAAACCTGTACATAAACAAAAATGTATATGGAAAGTTGGATTTTGCATTTTTGGTTTCTTGATGAACAGCAGTTTAGCCATTAATTTATCCCAGTACTTCTGTGCAGCATCACCGGCTACAGTGTGGATTGCCAGATCGAGTTGATGAGCACAGTTTTTGGTTTTGGTGTCAGTACAGGCAAAGCAGAAAGGTACCAAACCTGGAAACCCCTCTCTGATAACATGACTTAGGGTGGCTGCGCCCAGTTGTTGTTCACCAGAGATAATTATGGCTGGTAGCTCCCCGTAAAAGTACACATTGTTGTTGTTTTTTTCATTTTGTTTATGTGATAGTTAAATAAGATTCTAATTACATGTTAATGAGATTCAGTGTGTTCATTAGACAGCCTTACAGTTCTTTTCATCAACTTAGGCCAAACATGTCCTGGCTCCAGCTCCATACTTGAAGGAAAACTACAGTTTGTTTGGTTGTATTTTTGTAGCTTGGTCCATCTGTTCTATTGGTAAAGATGCCATTTTACTTAAGTATTTGCTTAGACAACAACACATTAGATTATCATACAGGTTGTAAACAAGAGTCAAACTTGGTTGGAGAAAAAACAAAAAGGGAAATTGATAGATTATTACTCAAACTTAGTTTTTCTGTCCAGGGTTTATGAGCAATGTTATGGGTGTGCTCACTTTTATTTTTACCTCCAAATACATTTGTTACCAATCTAACTAAACTCATGAATTCTACCTCTTCCTAGTTTTAGCAACATTGCCACATTCTGAAATCTAAGCAGCTACTTCGGAGAGTGTGATGTTATTATTACTGATAGAACCAATAGCCTGAGCTTTCATAATTAAAGTCAGGCTGTAATAACTTGTTTTCCTTCAATGCACAGACATGAGATTAAAGGATAACTTAGGTATTTTTCAACCTGGGCCCTATTTCCCCATGTGTATGTGTGTATGATTCATAGGTACAATTCGTTCTAAACTTGGTTCAGTATTGAGAGAGGTGGATGCAGCCGGCAGCTGGCAGCCGCGAAACGAGCTAAAACGGTAACGGGGGCAAATGCGTCCCATATAAGTTTGCGCATTAAAAGTGCTTTTTTCGCCACTGACCGGTTCAGATTGCCAGTGCTATCTCTGTAAATAGCATACTAAGCGTTTCCCTGATCCTTCACCTCCTCCCAGCTGTGATATCATCTCCCAAGAGCTTTGCTTGTTGCCGGAAGAAAACAGGGTATGATATATATGAGGGCAAAGTATGCAACAGTAAATGTGCATCTTGGAGACGTTTCTAGGTATCAGTATTACATGCATAAAGACATATTAGTTATACTTACTTGATGGATAGTTGACCATTTGGTCCCTGTGGTTTTGGCTGCCTCCTCCAATTTATTTTGGGCACATGAAAAAAGGTATCCAGCACTGCCTGTTGATCAGAGGGGGGAAATCCTCTAACGTAGTTACACAGCGTTTGGTAGTTTCTGTATCATCCCAGGACACATCGAGACCATGAATATTGGGCAACAGGTCCCACTCGTTGCAACACAGACATTCTTCCTCTGTGGGCATGGGGTCACAGCAACCACAGGAGCACCACCAGTCCTCAGAGATTTGCGTTCGTGCAGCCGCTGCTTCACCCTCGTCTGCTCGTTGGCCTTCTCTCTCTATCTTGTCTGCTCTTCAATTTGTAGGAGCTCCTCGTCCGTATACTCGGGCTCAAATAAGTACGGGCGGCCATCATAATAAAAGGGCTCATCTTCATTCTCGAAATTGGGTAAATATGCAGCCATGATACCGATGCAGTAAAACTCTCAACTGTACTCCGGGACAACCAGCACTGCTTTGAGCGGCGCTCAGCATGGCTCCTCTGTTTTCTTCCAGCAACAAGCAAAGCTCTCGCGAGATGACGTCACAGCTGGGAGGAGGTGAAGGGTCAAGGAAATGCTTAGTATGCTATTTGCAGAGATAGCACTGGCGATCTGAACTGGTCAGTGGCGAAAAAAAGCACTTTTAATGCGCAAACTTATACGGGACGCATTTGCCCCCGTTACCATTTTAGCTCGTTTCGCGGCTGCCGGCTGCATCCGCCTCCCTCAATAATGAACCAGTTTTAGAATGAGTTGTACCTATGAATCATACACACACATACACATGGGGAAATAGGGCCCAGGATGAAAAATACTGAAGTTATCCTTTAATGTTGATTTTCTCATCTCACTCTCAGAAAGGAAGGAAATAAGTGCATTTCAGAAAAAAAGAAGTATTAAATGATCACTGCGAAACACATGACAATAGATTTAGCGATATAGAACATGCCACAGTGGTTTAACCCTATGGGCCCGAACGACGCATTGTGCGTCCAAATTCACACCTGTTCTTCTCTATTGATTTTCTCCGCGACCGTGCATCATAGCGATAAACCACGCATATCACGTGAAACAGCAGAACCATAGCTTTCCGACAAGACCAAGCACTTGTTGGTAGTCCAATGTTTTCATAGCGAAAAAAATGATAAAGTTACACTAAAATGATGTATAACAGAGCTTTCATGCAACTCTGCACACACATTACTCTTGGATGGATTACTCGCGAATGCAGCATCGCACAGAAATGCCACGCATATCACATGAAAGCGCAGGAGCAGAGCTTTCCAATGATACCACAAACATCATTGTATTGTCATCCCATCATGCTATAAATACAGATTGATTGTCTACAAAATAAAAACCTGACGAATTTCTTTACAATCCATTATACAGATCTTGTTATCAGTCACTTCATATAGTGAGGAATATCGTATCTTACCATGTCTTAGGCTTGCGTGTGTTTCTCCCTGTCTATCCACATTTGTAGTCCATCTTTCAAGATGCAAATATCTCCATATTGTCCAGTTGACACTCCATCAAACTTTGTATGACAAAACCAGCCACTTCACCTTTGCACACACAGACAACTGTAGCCTAATTATGCATGCTGACAGGGCCGTAGTCACCATATACATTGAGGGGGACACGTCCCCCCCACCAACAAAAACAAACTTTGTTTACTGCAAACAAAGTGGCAAATATTATCTTGGAGGACATTATTGCACTTGGTTGACTATTTTTCTATGATCTTAGATGTAAATATTGCATGTTTCTTTCAGATAAAACACATTTTTGACTTGTGAATGAATCAACGGAATTTCTTGGAATAATGAAAAAATACTGGCAATCATGTCTGCCTGGCACAAACCACATGTTTTGGACAGCTGTGAAGTGACAGAATGTCCCACCATCATGGTTCTTATACTGCCAGATTCCAGAGAGTCTCCCCTCTTCATATATGGTAGAATATATCTTTTTCCAACTTGCTATTGTGAGATACATGTAAAAATGTAAGAATTTAGTCACACGGATTTGTTTTTTTCATTGATATAAAAATTCATATAAAATACAGGCACATAGAAGGACATGAAATGATGGCAAATCTGGTTAGCCCAGATTGTCCTGAAAAAAACAAGATATAGCATGTGTATGTAGCCTTTATAATGACTGTGATATGAGCTTAAAAGTAAAGGCAGTAAAAAATATCCCAAAAACGCCTAGGGCCCATTTAAAAAGTGCATTTTCTTAATCATATTTTGCTGTCTATTTTCAGGTAATGGAGAAAGTGGGCCACAGCAAGACTCCATATTTAATTACCTGAAGTGTCGACACTGGAGTTCACCCTGTTAGCTGCATGCTGCCACCCGACCATGTTTCTCTGCAGCAGTGCGCCGTCATGGCGCAGTCACCTGGGAGCTGAGACCCAACTGCAGGTGAGATGAGACAGGTCTCTAAATTTAGTTGCTCATTTGTCTGAGTCTTACGGTTTGGGCTGTGGGAAGTTGGAATAATACAAATGCTCCCAAAAGCATACAAAGACAAAACTCAAACAACACTCACACTAACATATTACAGATTGTGTTATAACCTTGTATCATCAAAGATTAGCACACGCACAGTTCCACAGAGTGTCTTCGTCCCGCAGAGTTTTCACAGATGTGTGTCGGCTCTTACCCCTGGCTTCCTGTAAATCTCTGTTGGAATACAACGCTTGTTTTGTGAGGCCGTGGAGATTAAACACCCGACGGCTATCGCAGTTAATTAGGTTGCTAGGGCTTTACCGTCACCGGGGCTGGGCTGATAAATGAAGTGAGTGAAGTGATGCTGCTGTCCCTCCAGTGTGGCTGTAAAGGAGATTATCACTGACTTTCTCATTTCAATTCAGCACACAGGACAGTAGACTGAAAGAGACATGAGCCCAGCACACATACGGTGACAACTATCTTTGGAACATCTTTGTCTTAATGTAATTTGAATTTAGGGATATCTTTATCAAGTCATTGTTCCTCTGCAAGATTCACTCTTGGTAGTCTGTTAATTTAACCATAATTAGTGAGTACTGCGTGTCCCCAGCATATTGTGCATTATTGCATTATAATAAGTGTGCACATGATCTTTTCCTGCAATTCATCATGCAAACTCTTTTCTTGTCTTTTATACTTTTCACACATACTCAAATAGTCAAATCATGTCTAGACTGGCTGTCACCTATAATGACAGCTTAGTATAAAACATTTTTGTTGTTCATGGTCAAACCAAGGTATTTCACTTTCTTTTTCTGATCTTTTGTGTGTGTGAAAACACAGTCTCCATGGCCTTGAAAAGTAAAAAGTTTCTGTACTTTTGTTTTCTTAGTGAAAACTTGAGAGGTCACAATAGCAGAAAATTAAAAAAAGAAAAAAGAAAAGAAAAGAATTACAGGTTTGAGCAAAACACCAGGAGGTAACCTGTTTACCCACCAGCATTTCGCTGTGCGACCTAATCAAGGTATAATAAACTGACAAGCTGACAGTTTCAGCCCAAGGGCTTTAACAGTGTTGATATATCCAGTGTGTATAGCAGATAGTAACGACTCAAACTGACACAGGTCAATATTCATATCTCTATCCTTGTCAACAAGCTCTTCTCTGACTGTCACTAACCTTTCCTTTCTGTCAGTTTGGAGTTTCAATCTGTGATTCATACAGGCGTATTTCTCTCCTCCAGCTGCCCTCTCCCTCTCTGACATACACACGCACACATTCGTGCACATTCTTATGGCCAGTGTTAAATGATGCAATATACCCTGATGTCCTTGTGGGATAAACGTGTTATGGTATGTGAGAGAGTCACAGTGAAAGACAAAGAACAGAGCGTCTATGTACAGTGTTTGCATAAAGACAACCATGAAAATCATTGTTTGACATTAACAAACTGAGGCTCCAACTTTGCTAACATTCATATTTTGTTTTTCTTTTGGTGGAAGAAACGTAAGTCAAACCTGTGTGATAAATACATTTAAACTGGATACAGAAAGTGATGAATCTGTTGAGCCTTTCAAACTATGACGCTGGATTACTGATTTATGCTTGTTGAGATGAGATGGGGTTTCTCAAAATACTTTATCATGATATTTCTGCATGATAAAACACTTATACCCCATATACCCTTCTTTTGTTTCCTTTTTTCATTCATTTCTCACCACTTGCTCGATAGGATATTGTCAGGTGCCTGTTGCCATGGTGACATCACACATGGACATAGCCATATCCTTGCTATTATGGCCTTGCTTTAGCCATTTGCTGCATGATGTGTTGTGGTTGAACAAACAGCAGGAGAGATTGTCAGATGGTGATTGGGAAAATACAATGGGGGGTTAATAGAGTAATTAGAGCGCATTATCATCTGAGCCTGCAGAGAAGCTTGTGTAAGTGTTCATTTTAAAAGCATACAGTGTATCATTATCTTTAGATCCTTTGTGTTAGAGCACTACAGGTCTTATATTGCATTCTCCCTGTTGTGGTGATCAGAAGAAGTGTGAGGCAGGGAGTCGGAGGAGTGACTGTCAGACTGGTATGTGTGGGCAGTTTGCTTGATTTATGAAAAACGCCCCTTTTGATTGGACTTTTGAGAGTGACTGAGAGATTGATGCATGTACTCCTCCAGGCGTCTTCATTTGTTCACACTTTACTTATCCTCTTAGCATGATACATGGGTGATTAGTATATCCCTGTAAAAATCGCTATGATTATGCTTTCCACGGCTGGCAGAGAGCACAACTGTCACTTTAACATTCAGAAACTCAATTATAGGCTTCGACTCATAATTTCGTCTAATTTATGAGTTTCAAAGGCTGATTCTTTGCCCGTGATTCCCTCTATGAAACATTTAAAGCACCAGATGGGGAAATAATGAACTTTTCGAGCAGAAAGCAGCTGACAGAAGCTTATGAAACCGAGTGCTGTTGACTGGGATCTAAATTAAGTGGACTATGACATATTAACAGAAAAGGCCCAGGTTGCTTTAAGTTTCAGAGATCTCTTATTAAGAAAAATACTCAAAGGAAAGTCAGCTTTTGATTGTGCCATTCTATCGATCCTGAGACAATAGAAAACAAAATTTCAAGCCATTACCTTGGGAGCAGATACACAGCTATGATAACATCACGGTTACCATGGTGTTGTTAGGGTTACCAAATGGAGGTAGACGACCGAGCGCCAAGTTAGACCATCATCCTGAATAACTGAGGCTGCTGCGAGATTAAATCTTGTCAACATCTTTGAGTGGTGGAGGAGGGAGAAAGGAACATGGGTGAAAAAAACACAGGAAGACAGGAATCAAAGTAAAAGGGGACTGAGAGTGACAGAAATAGCGGTGATGGAAACAATGGAGTAATGGAAGAAACGGGAAAGAAAAGTGCTGCAGATGGATAAACGGATTGTAAGAGAAGTGGAGGGTGTCAACAAAGGAAGGAAAATGAAGACATAAAGGCACAGGACATGAAGGGAAAGGTTGAAAGATGGACAAAGAATAGACAAAATTGTAGATGGGGATAAAAAGGCAAAACGATCAGAAGGATTTGGTGGTGGTAAAGGAATGAGTACAGTGCTTACTTAGCCCTCTGCAGTGCAACTGACCCAGACCTCTTTTTACTATCCGAGATGAAAGCATCAAAAAAGCTTGTGGAAAAACCCAGGGGGAGAGATTACACATAACTGTACAAGTTCTAGTGCTTTCTGAGTGGATGAAGGACTTTTAATCTCATTCTGGCAACCATCATTATGGTTATCATTAACATACAGTCCTGTTTTTGTAGCCAAAGACGCTCCTATGTACAGTATATTTTACATATTATGTCACAGAGTTCCAGAGTGAAGGCCAGGTCACCTTTAGTGCGAAGTACAGATTTTGGAACCTTTAGTGGGGCCCTGACAGAGGATGTCTAGCAGTGATCAGTCTTACAGAGAGTTAGCAGATCACAGATATAGCCAGAGGCCTGTCCATTCAAGGCTTTAGAAACGAGCAATAAAACCTTAAAATCGCTTCTTAAACTCACAAGTAACCAGAGCAGGGCAAAAAGAATTGGTGTGATGTGGTGTTTCTCTTAGTGAGTGTTGAAAGCCTGGCGGCAGCATTTTGTACAAGCTGGAGTCTCTGGATTTTTTTTAACTGCTGATATCAGAATAAAGTGCATTGCAGTAGTCAAGCCTGGAGGAGGTAAAAACATTAATGACCTTTTGCAAATCTGCAGATGAAAGAAATGACCTGATCTTGGTTAAATGTCTCAGTTGGACAAAGTTTAGTCCACTATGCATCAAAAGACAACTCTAAGTGAAAAAGCAAACCTGAGTTACAGACCTCTTTACATATATATATATATATATATATATATATATATATATATATATATATATATAATTATTAAATAACGCATACCGACAAGACAAGAGCTAGATTATGCTGCTATTGCCAGGGCCAGAAGGGATAATTATAATTATTTCTGATTTAACTTCGGTCAGTTGCGGGGCATTTTTGCAGATTTGGTTTTTAATTTCAGCGAGGTAGGAGATAATAATAAAGTTAAACTTAGTTATCAGGCTTTATCTGGAAATAGTTGCATATCATTTATGCAGCAGTGACAATTGATATTATATCTACTGTATGTATTATTGACTCCTGGGATAACATGTATGTAGTAAAAAAGAGGGGACCCAGAGTGGACCCCTGGGGGACACCGCAAGGGAGAGGAGCACAAGAGGAGGAAGAGCAGAGCGCCCAAAGAATTGAAGCATTTCTTTGCACACTGACTTTGATAGAGACTGAGTGAAAGATGGCAAAAAAGGTTATAACACATATGAAAATCCTTCTGAAAATTCTTATGATGGTTCATTGACAAGCTTTCATTTTTTGGGTGCTCTGCTCCCCTTAATACCATTTGATAGAAGACTTTTTCTGGGACCACAGAGAGCTTAGAGTGGTGAGTAATATATACAGTTTTTATTGTTTTTGGGGGAACTATACCTCCATGACATTATGGTCCACTGTGTCATAGGCAGAGATACACGGAACAAGTACAGGCTTATGTCTGCAGCAAGCAAGCAGGTGTTATCCAAACATTGTTAAGAAGTTTTGAAGCCATTGTTTGGTTTAAAAGTTTTGAGAGGGCTGAGAGTAAAATTATCCTGTGAGTCATTTACCAGACATAAAGCCACTGTTTCAGCAATTAAAGTAAAGAAAAATTGCAGCAAAGGAAAATGCAGCATAAGCTTTGTGGTGAGACAAACAGAGGGGTTTTCACAACATTTCACAATTTGTTCTTTTTTTTTTTTTTTTTTTTTTTCATTTTGTATGGCAGATTTCAAACAGAGGCAATTAAAATGTGCGGTATATAAGGCAGAGAAATGCATCAGACCAACTTTTAAAGACACAACAAAGAGAAAAATAAAATCCTATTGAAGTAATTGTGAGCACAAGAAGAAGGTCTCGCAGAAGTTTAAACTCAAAGGGCTGAATGGGACCATTTAGTTTGAAGTATGAGTTGTTATCCAGCCATGTCTGAAGGCAGAAGTGTTTATACATGTACCAAATAGCCACACTCAAAAGTGGAGGAAAATCCTGCCATCATAGCCTCCTTTCAGCTGCATCACCCAACCCCCTGATCTCTCTCCAAGGGCTCTTTGTCTTTATGTCTTTGCAGTGTCAATGCAATGAATCATAAAAAACTGGGGATAATGGTGCACACTTTTGGACTATCTTTGATCAAATGCGTTCACGTGTACAAAGTTGTACACATGAAAAGTAAGGAAAAGTGTAAGCCTTTATAGGGTCGTATAACACTTTCATCCTGCTATTTGTATGTATTTGATTGGCCAACGCAGCACTTTGCTGGACGATGTGTTGCACTGCGGCAAAAGTTTAGCCTGGTTCAATTTTTTGCCAGTCAAACTTATGTCATTATTCTAGCATGTGCCATCACCCTGTGCAGTAGAATATCACACTACAGGAATACAGAACCACGGCATCGCTCTTCCAGACTGTTTATAGTTTGCCACACATATAAACTGTGCTATTACACCCTTTTTCAGGGCTGAGTGCAGACACTTATGTTAAACACAAGCTTAATGTGAGTATGCCTGAAAGGAATAGTTCAATATTGTATTCATTTTTTCTAAATACCCTCATTTGCTTTCTTGCAGAGAGTTAGATGAGAAAATCGATACCACTCTCATGTTTGTGCTCTACTTCGTATTAACGTTGCATAAAGACCGGAGGCAGGGAGACAAGAAACAAGATGTTATATTGCTTTTGTGTAATCTATATATGAACCCTTTGTACTGGTACAGATTGGCTGGTGCAGTGACTTTCTGTTGTTTTGTCATCACCGTGACGTTAACAGGAGACCCCAGGAAGTTACTGTACCTGGACAAATGACTTATCTCTGATACCTACAATAGACCCTATTTTGCTTTTTTTTGTAGGGGCAGGGGATCTTTATGGGGAGATAGGAGGTTGACAGTATTTGCCTCATAAAAGTGATTTACATCATCCAAAAGCAGGGGCACCTGAAGGTCAATTTCAGATGCAGCTCAGCACTGTGTTGAGTTTTTCTGTGTGTGTGTGTGTGTGTTTTGGTTAGGCACCTATTCAAACTTTTAAAGTTTAGAGTGCACAGAGGCTCAGAACATCATGATAGAAGTATATGATGGCCATTCTCATGCTCAATTATGTTTCATAATTTGCTGCAGCAATTTTTGAGTCGTAACGCAGATTTAGTGCTACATTTAAGCATTTACTACCACTCAAGAATTAATTAGAAAAAAAAAGTCATAAATTCCTTTAAAATCGAGGAACACCAAAAGAAAATCCACGCTGTGATTCCGGATCAAAAACTGTCGACATTTGGAGATTTCTTTAAGAACTGCATTTTTCAGAAATTGTATGAAGAGCACCTCTATTATGGAAACGGCAGAGAAACCCCTTTATTACCAATATACCTATAAAAGCCATACATCCTCTGAATATACGAGGTCTTTAATTTGTGGTTGTAAAGTTTCATGAGGCTATGATTATCGTGGAGGTCACAGTAGGTCATTTTATGCAGTGATACCAAGTTTCAAAAAATGATCTATCTACAGTGAAATCGCTACTATGGAGACTAACATTATCACACATAAATGAAATTGGGCTAATTTAATCCAAGAGTCTTAGCTCTCCAGTCATACCCAGTTTTGAAATTTCAAGACTGTTTGGGGACCCTAGTCTGCAGAAATATACAAATACAAGCAAAGGTTAAGCAGGTCTCTTAAGGTTAACTGACATAGTAATGATTGTGTCATTTAACTCTCAGCAGAAAAGCGAATAAGTGGATTTCCCAAAATGTCCATCTATTCCTTTAAGACACGTTGGTGCTGGCTTCAGCAGTGGAGATCATTCCCGGTTACTGCAGTACTGTCACTGCCCACTGCCATTAAAATGAGTCAAATGCAGATGATTAACCTCCCCTTTAAGATATAGTACAACTTAACTTAATGGGCTTCTGTAGACATCCAAATGAAAAAAGCAATCACCTTATATGAATACAAAATTGACTTATAACCACAGTAGACCTAAGTAGGGAATTATTTACCAGTATTGTGAGATGTATTGAAATGATGCCTTTAATGAAATGCACATTTTCATTATTAGTGAGAGTGTGTGTGTGTGTGTGTGTGTGTGTGTGTGTGTGTGTGTGTGTGTTGGGGGAGGGGTTGAAGGACAGAGAATAGAGAGAAAGTGACAGGATGAGGTGTGTGCACCCTCTCGCTCGCTCTCTCCTCTCTCTGTGTATATCTGCCTGGACTTGCTGTTATGGATCAATACCTGCCAGTCTCCTCCCTTCACCATACCGAAGGCTGGGTAATGGGCTGTAACAAAGTGTGCGTGTGTGTGTGTGTGTGTGTGTGTGTGTGTGTGTGTGTGTCGGACGTTTAAGTACAGTCCAAGCTGTCACTGCTCAGCCTTGTCTCAGCTGCTAGTAGGTAGGTGCCATTCTTCCTTGTAACAAGAGGAACCTTTCATTAGTGGAAACAAGCTTGAGCGATGCCCTTGTGTTTTTTTTTTTGTTCATAACAGCCTTTTCGTGCTGCACAGTTGGACCTCCGATAACCCCTGTAGGAATGTGGTTATCCAGATGGAAATTAATTGCAAGTCTGTAGAGAGAGTAGGTTTCCAGAAGCATCACATTTCACATAGTTGTATTTTTTTGCCCAATGTTGAGTCTCAGGGTACAATTTTGTGCTCCGAAGTATCACTTATCATTTTCTGTCTGATTACAGAAAATTGTACATGTAGTGGTGATAATGGCCTCTGTGGCACATCAGGTGCTGCTGTGTTCACTGGGAGCAAAAATATGTAGCACTGGACTGGAGGAAGGTGGAGCATGTCATGCTGCAGTTTACATAGTCCTCAGTCTAGTTAAAGTCCATGCTGTATACAGTACAGTGCACAGATTGTGCAGTTTAAACCCATTTAACATTTTTTATTGAAGTCAATGTCAAAGGGCTATGCAGTGGAATTATATTCAGCAGTTCGGTCTATATTTACATGAAATCTCAACTTTTATAATCCATTATTTTTGTTCCTGTTGAATTATTTTAAGTCGTAAAAATGTCAATTGTATAAAACAAACAATGCAGATTACTAATTATCCCCCTGTGCTTGGAAAAACTTTGTTAATTTGCTTTGATTTATGAATTTGTGGGCAGAAGAATCAGCTCCTAACAGCCGCCATCTCAGTTCAGCTCTCTGGTCCTGAATATTCATTAAAAAAAATCAGCCTGGAAAAATCACAAATAATACCACAGACCACTGCATCCCAAAATTGAAATATATGCACACACTCCCAACTTAGGGGTTATATATGAATAAATTTTGTGTGCTGCCAAAACTGCAATCATATTTTAACTTTGGGGATGCTTTTGTCTGGGATGATTACAGTCAGGAGGAATCTAAAGCGCAGCTCAGACCAATGATTCATGACGACTCAGAACTGTTTTAGAACATTGCAGAGAAAAGTTGCTGCGGTGTGAATTGGCGGGTCAGAGCTTGACACAAGCCAGCTGATGGTGTCACCTGCAACTCAGCTGGTCAAATCGCCAGCGGCTGGTTTTAGAACATAAAGTTCCTCACCTGTTTCTACAGCTAATCAGCTTGTAGTGGAGTCCGCTGGTCAAATCAAAATGACCGCAGATGGCATGTTTGCTTGCTGCGGCAGGTGCTCCATTCCCGCCAAGCCCTCTGTTTTCGTCTTCATGGTGTGTCGGTGTCAAAAGGTGGGTCGCTGCTGCTGGTCGCTGTATGTGTATATGCACTTTTGCCATTTCATCACTACTACAAATGCAACTGTAGCCAGTATCTCACTATCACTATCCTGCTTCATATTTGAAGAAGCTACGAATTATATTCAGCCACAGAATAAGAGTTGTTGCATAGAGATTATACTCTGTCTCATCTAGTTGCATTGATGTGGACTAGCAGGTTTTCAGAGCAAGTAGTTGCCTGTTGCAGCTTGTCTCATTGCAGATCTTTGGTCTGAACTGGGCTGTAACGATGAATGAAGAACAAAAACTACAACTTTTCTCATATTTTATTGAATTAGAAGAACAGGACAAACATAACATACATAAAAAGGTACTCAGTCAAATGTAACAAATGTTTTTTAAAGAAAAGCATGTGAAAGCTTGCATATTGTCATATTTTCCATTTAAATAAGTAACAAGGCTCCAACCAGCTGGACTCCAACCACGCAAACACAAACTAATAACACTATGGTTCTATGGATCAGTAAGAGCATTTAGTGTTACAGTTTGCTATTTGAATGTTTCCCCCTTGAGCTTGACTGAGCTTTAATACTTGCATGGATGTCAGGATACCACAATCATGTACACTCAGTGAGCATTCACTTCACATTTTACTTTGTTCCCTCCAGCACTGTTTAATTCTACTTAGCCTCACACTGGGTGGCATTGCTGCTAAAACTTATCCGTACTACTGGTTTTATTCTCATGTTTCTGCTACAGATTCCTGGCAGTGTAATGCTACTGAGTGAAATGGATTAAGTGTACTGTTATGTACTACATCATCATTCTGACCTTGTCAATGACATAATACATTTTAAGTTGCACAACCTTTTTCTCACATGCAGTGATATGTTGACTAAGATCAGTGAAAAGCCTTAGTCAACAGTAACATTCACTCAACTTCTTTATCTCTTCAACTCATAATATTTAACTTGGTATTTTACTACATGTACATATTTCCAGCTATAGTACTTTTGTGATGCTCTTGTTTTCTCTTGTGTCCCACTTCAAACGTTAAAATGTTTGAACATACAGACAGAAGAGGGAGGCTGAAAGGGTCTTGGATCTTGTCCCATCTGAACTAAATCAGCCTTGATGTTTGAGTTTGATTACAATTGATTTTGGAGAGTATTTAAAAGTTTTCTTCTTGGCCAGCTTCTTGATGTTTGAGTTACAGCCACTAACAGGACGTGATGTATTTTAGAGTTAGGGTTTTAGTCTTTTCTCAACTGTATATCTCAGAGAACAGTTGTCAATGGTAGAAAGGACACTTTGGCTCTTATATAATGAAAAGCAGGATGTGTGTGATATACTGAAGAATACAAACATGTAGAAAATGCATTGTTTATCAGCACTGCGACACACAGTTGTAGCTACGCACAATGCTGCAGCAGGTGTATAGTAAATCTACAGGCTGTTAAATTCATCCTAAGACATGATTAAGTATTGATTAGAATTGCAAATAGTTTCAGGACTGGTGGAACAAACCCCATTTGCAACTTTTTAAGGGAATCAGCTTTGGAGGAAATCTGCCTTGTTAAGCACACAATTCTCTGTCTTTGTCCAAAACGCAGACTGATGCATTGGCAGAGTGTGGACTTTATATTCTCAATGGTCCAAACCTAGAAATAGCTTCTTCTGTTAATTAAAAGATAGTTTTCAGGGGCATCAAGACTGACAGTAGGCTTTTACTGGACTATTCTGAAAAAAAAAATGAATAGATTGTTTAAAAAGCTAATTAAACATGTTCTCTGTCAGTGCATGGCATGGATTTTAAATCAGGAATCCGATTTAAGGTGAGGAAATCTCCACTAAGAATGCAAGGGTGAGCTTCCAGCCACAGTTCAGACCTTCCCTGTCATCTTCAGGATAAACCTGTAGACTGATGTCTGCAGTGTTAGAAATATTAATGTGATTCTAAGCAGGGAGAGGTCAATGTTCATCTTTTTTTCCTTCCATTTTCCTGTGGCAAAATGGACACCTCTATATGAGTACACACATACAGATTCAGCTCACGTTCTCTGCTGTAGAATTAATTTTTATATAAAAAGACAGGCGTACCTGCTCTATAAGGTGTAATTAACTGGTGCTTTAGACAGCACAGTACCTCTACCACAGTGGAGTCTGTCACATACAATGCAGGAGGAATGCCAGAGTTTGCAGATGGTCTTCTTGAGATAGTCATTATCTGTTGGCTGTTTCGATTGGGTCTGAAAGTCTGGTTTGGCTTCCATCTCCACAGTTCCACTCCAAACATTAAGTTTGGATTTTTTTTTTTTTTTTTAAATTAAATTTGGTAAAATGAAACTTCGCCATGAATGCAAACCTGGGGTTTCATGACTCTAACTAAAATTGGATTATCTTATCTCCCAAGTATTTTTATTGAGCCAAAGATGAAATTACATATATCATGTTGCAGTGTCAGTGCTTATTTCATTTTACAGAAAAAAATTTTGAAATAATAAGTTCAGAGATGCAGGAAAACATCAACATGAACATGTAAACAGGACAACACAACATGTGTGTATCAAAGGTGGATAAAGTAAATTAAGGGAAAAAGAAAAAAATGAATCACAATGAAATAAAATGAAAAGAAAAGAGGGAAACTAAGTCTAGGTACAGGACTTCCTTAACCCCTTAACCCCTTCTCTGTTCACTTAACCATTATGAATTGGATCATTGAGTACTACTTGAGTACAGTTTAGTTCAAATCATTATTGTCCCACATGAGGAAATAGTTTTTGCTACAAGGCAACAAAACAATACATAAAATATAAAACACACACAAAAAAGGGGGCAACAGAAGACAAGACAAGACGGTTTCTTTATTAGTACCCGAAGGTAAATTTGTTGTGCAGACGGGAACTCAGCAATCCCAATATAAAATCACAGCCATGCAACAGACATCATGACAGTCAAATCGATCACACAATAGAAAAATAATAGCTACAATCATACCAAAATATAGAAAAGTGCTTCAACATCTCCATGGATCCAATATGTCACAAAATAGTGAAACATGCCTTGTGTATTTTCCCAGAGCCCAAGGTGATGTCCTCAAATGGTTTGTTTTTGTCTAATCTGACCAACAATCAAAGAAATCCAAAGCTATTCAGTTTATCATCATGTATGACAAAGAAAAGCATCGAATTAGAAGCATGAAACCAGCAAATGTTTGGGTTTTTTTGTTGAAAATTGCTAAAACTATTATTTGATTATCAGGATAGTTGCCAATTCATTTTCTGTGGATCGACTAATTGCTGCAGCTCTACACTACACACACACAGAACAGAATACAACAGAAGATTTGTGTGATAAAAGAAAGAATCCCATGAAGAGACCAAAAACATTGTATCCCACCAACAATTCTTGCTCTTGTAGCCAAAGCCTGATAGATCTTACTCCTCTGTGCCACAGAGTTTCAAAGTATTAAAAAGTGCATCGATAAGTCACACTGTTAGTGGGTGACATCCTTCATTATACGCACACTGTAGTTATTCAGAGTCGATCCCACATACACCATCCTCCTGCCATAAATACTCTCGAGAAAATCCAAGGCTGAAAATATCTCCAACGCAGTGTTATGACCTGATTTTAAAGATTTACATCTTCAGTTGGGGAAATGGATCAAGTGCCACAGGCCAGTTGGGGAAGTCAAAAGTACTGAGAATAAGGACATGAGACCTAAGAGTAATATACAATATCACCAGCCTTTTTTTTTAGTAATGCTGTGCAGTGTTTTGTTTTTATAGACAACATGTTGTGAGTCAAGAGACCGATGTTAATCCTGGGTTAAAGTTCAGTGTGTCTCAGTCAGGATTTACCATATTAACAGATTGAAGAGCTGTCCTCTCTTCATTTAGCAAAGTGCCTCCTGAGTCCTGCCAAATGAATATCTGAGGCAAAGAGCAGACACCATGATCATTGTTAACTCCTCCTTGAAGAAGGGGAGGGTCAAACAGTGAATCAGCTAAAATGTAATAGGCTCCAGAAACCCAGCGGGGATCATGTAGACGATTGAGACAAGATGAAGAGGAGTGAAAGGAAAATGCATAGCTTGCATCGCTCAGTGTTTCCCTCCTCTTCTTTACAGCAAAGGGGTTGCGTACATCGACTGATTGTTAATCATGGGAAATTCGATCAGTCTCCCATCCAGCAGCAACAGTGACAACAGGTGTTGGGCACGCAGAGATTGCATGTCCTCTTGCCTGCCCTGCTTGTGTGTGTGTGTGTGTGTGTGTGTGTGTGTGTGTGTGTGTGTGTGGGCAAATGCACTTCCTTTGTCCTTGCAATAAGTGTCTGGGTTTCCTGAGTTCACTGGTGAATGATTGCATTAAAGAGGCGGGGGGGGGGGGGGGGGGGGGGCGGAGTGATGCCAACCAGACAGGGAGAGAGGGTGGGGTGGGGGAGTGAAACCAAACAGGAGTGTGGGCTGGCAGACCTCTGTCAACCCTCCTTTTGCTGATATCACCTCAGGGAGTATGTGACACGAAGGGCATCTTAATGCATTCACACACATCCCGAGAACCTAGTCACTACAATCGCAGTTTCTGTAACCTGTAAGACCCTTGAGGGAAATAGGCTCATGTAGCCTTTTGTGGGCGACTTTTCATTTCTCACACAAAAGGCTAAATGAAGGTTATCCTTCTGGTGGCAGCTGCGGCTGCTACAGGATCAGCATCATCCTCTTGGGACTGCTCTGGATGTTGTTGTGTTTAATGTACATTGCACGACCACCTTGCCACCTGGTGATAGCCTTCCATGTGTCAATATAATTATTCTTGTGGAGAATATCATCCATATCCCACCACATAATGTTTCCTTATGCAATGCAGTTTCAGTTTCTGAGTCTCTGAGGTCGTCCATGCAGGGAAAATGCAACCCTGTCCCCCGACAGTACTTCAGTACCTCAGTACTTGACAATTATACAAAAATCTCTGATTACATACAGTGCCAATGTTTTTACAAATCTTGCTTCCTACAATATATTTGCATTGATCTATGGTATACAGGTCAGGGAAAGATTGTGGTTATGGCAATCAAATAATGGTTTAAGCATGGTCAGGGTCAGACAACCTGGTTAATCGTAGGAAATGCTCAGTGTCATGGTTACAAGACCAGGGAGAAATTCTGGATTTCTAAACTGCACTTTTAAGCCAAGAGGGTTAAATGCGGAATTAGGCTTGAATCTATTTCTGTATCCCCTATTGTGTTATATTTGTTCTTCAGTAATAGCATTTCTTCATTGAAAATATAGTTCTTGCATGGATGTGTTAAGTTCAAAAGCAGTTGGACCTTGAAATTTGGCTTATTTGTTTAGTGATGGTGGTGATTTGAAGGCATTGTATTATGAAATTGTAGTCTGGATGATTGGGATAAAAGAAATAGAATTTGTTTAATGAAAAATGGATATTCATTTATTTACCCATTGGTGGATTAGGATGAAAAAGTGTATACAGTAATGCTATACTGTCTTGTTTATGGTCATAGTTATTTTCTTGCTATTTTCATATCAAATGAGGGCCATAATGTTTTGTAGGATTATTGTAGTGTGTAACCTGCTATTTCTCTTTATCCCACAGGTCCAGACCCAGACCTATAACCTATAATTTACTGAGAATTATTAAATGTTGACAAAGCCTTTTCTACTTCCAACCTGGTGCAGATTTATAGCACTGCTTTGGGGGACTAGGTAACTCTCAGACGAATTTCATGCATTAGATCATCTCACTTAATGCCATGCAGCCAATTAAATCTGTGCATTCCAGTAAGCATTGTGATAGAGATTGAGATACACATTCAGGGAGAGAAAAAAAGTAGACAGTGAAAACAGAACTTTTAGTCAAGAATTTTCAGACTCAAGTTCATTCTTCCTACAGGCAGTTCAAAACCAGCAGGTCTCACAATATGCTCTGAGTTCATAGCAAATATTAGGAGCAGCATTGTAAAGCTGCGCCATGTGACAAAGCAAAGAGCATCTTTGAAGCAAACATACCCATTCAAATTCAAACTGACAGCAAATAAACATAAAATATTTTTTATGGCAGTAGGGTTGCCCTGGTGTACTGGTTTCAAGGTATGCTGTGGTATGAACATTGCGGTCACAGCTTGCACAACTGCTTATCTACAGTATTAAAAATAAATGCAACCAGACAGAGGATCTCACCTCTAATTTTATTCATTTATTTTCAAAAGGAAGATTTTTTTACACATACTTCCATTAACCAAACTTGTTTCAAGTTTAAATTACATTAAAGCATTTGTTAAACCCCCAAAAAATCCTTTAATGGTGATTTAAACTGATAATCAGAATAGTTTTATACCCTGAAACCATGATATTTTGAGACAATTATCATACCACTTAAATTTCGTACCATTGCAATCCTATATGATACTGAATTACTAAAACATAACACAAGTTAGACGTTACAGCTAGAATACATGGGGCACAGACTTTGTCTTTATAATATGTGGTTGCACCACATTCACTGTGCATATTGAGTTTTTCAAATGATAATGCAGTTGCCTATGCAGGGTTTGTAAGCGACTGGGCTCTATTAACTGTTGCTGAATTAGCTGGAACGTTTAAACTACAGGATGCATTGATATGATTGATTTATTTTAAAGTTACAATGTGTAATTTACGTGGTTGTTTATTAGCAAATATGAACTATTGCTTTCATAAATATACATTTACTAAAGTGTAATGCAATTCACATACAAATGGAAGCTTTCTCATAGGCTTAGAATGATTTCTCTATATATACACAGGCAGGGCGCGGTCTGCTGGAGGCTGCCCTCTTGCGTCGCCATATTTGAATACAGTGGCCAAAAGGGATATACGCGCTTCGCCTTTCGTGTTTACCTAGAACTTGCTGTCACTGGAGACGGTTAAGGTGAAGATCAATCCGGGGCGCTTCTGCGTGAACCTGCTTTGTACTTTTATGATTCTGTCACACTTTAAATGGAGGACCACACATATGTTTTGCCCCGTAAGAGGGAAACAAAATAAAAGAAAAAGATCAGATAAGCGAGGACAGGACAAAACGCGAGTGAATATCGGCGTTGCTTATTCCAAGTGGAAAGAACTCCTGAAGAAGAAGGATTTCACAAGGGATGCGGAGGTTGCCTGCTTTCTGCTAGACAGGTAATTCAATCTGATATTTTAAAATCATTTTGGCTTCATGTTTGCAACTACTTTTCCCTCTCGTCTAAGTTCGAGTGACAGCTACGTTTACGTGCTAACGTTATCCTGGCCTTGGCTAACGTTATCTCAGAGCTACAGCTAAATGGTTAGCCTAGCCTACAGCCTAATCTGTTGATTCCTCTCGCGCTGCTGCGAAGGCTGCCACCCTCTCCTTGTCCTCTTCCCTCTGGGTAGCTGACACACACCTCTTCGCCTGGCTGTTCCTGCACCGCCTCTACCCCCTCGCCACCTTCCTCTCCCTGGTCTCCCTGGTCTTCCTCCTCTCCCTCTCTTTCTCCCTCTCCCTCTTCCTCTTCCTCATCTCCCTGTGTCCTGTGGAAGAACACTCTGGAAACGCATATATTATAATCGTTCCAACCTATATTTGCCGCACTGTGCTGTGATTATCACGTAAAACGTGTTATTTTAGCATTACTGTGCTAATGCTCGTGTTACCAAATCAATTAGAAATAAAATACTCCTAACATATATCTCACAGATAACCTCTATCTCACTGGTAAGCTATAACATATCGTAACATGGTTTAGATTCCTAAATAAATATTCACCTCGTTGCTAGATACTCCTGAAAAACTCGAAAACTCTGCTGTCTGCGCAAGGCTTTTTGTCCTACGAGGCTACCATCACTTACCCGACGGGAGGGGTGAGTGAGTGAGCGCAAGTAAGCGTTGCAATCTAGAATTTGACCGCTGATGTCACTGTTACTCACCATTTTTACACACTGAGGCTTTAATGTGAAATGTAAAAACACAAACAAGATTGCTCTGCTGTCTTAAATTACTTCTGGGTTGAAGACTGAACTCTGTCTGTGGTGATATATTGACCACATGATAGATCAATGCATTGTCTATAGGGAAACTGGAAATGGCCACAGACACCACCCTAGAGAGGAGTTGTATGATGTCTTTTAATTTAAATGGACTTGCTTGGTTAAAAGAATTCAACGTTAACTGAATAAGACTACGAGTCTAGTGACTCTGTGAGGCTGTGTGCATATTGTGAAGAAAATCAAACTGTTAAACGAGTAAACCTATTGGACAAAATTGAATTTTGGCCTGACAATGGCACTGAAGGAAAAGTCAGGGGATCACCACAGTTTACAGACCATGGATGTCTGCAGTAAAATGCATGGTAATACATCCGACAGTTGTTGAGACATTTCACTGTGAACTGAAATGTCAACCTCATGGTTGCGCTAGAGAAATAGTTACAGAAACACTACATTAGAATTCATCCTTTGGGGATCGTGAATGTCTGTACAAAGTTTGTGTAAATCCATCTACTACAATTAGAGATATTTTAAATGATAGAAGAACATTTGACCTGCTGGTGGCACTTGATTAAAGGTCAGAGGATCACCGAAGTTATTGGGCTTCAGCCTCTGGGCACCATGGATGTTTCTACCAAATTTCATGACCATCCATCGGACAGTTGTTGGGATATTTTCATTTTGAACGACAGTTTGGGTCAAGATAACATGCTTTGGGGACCAAATCCATCCAGCCATTTTGGACTCCCCCCCAAAGGCATATTGAAGCAGTACAACAACTTAATGCCACCAGAAGAGGTCCTTGTCAGGTGAACATGAACACAGGTTGTTTAAAACATTTGAAAAAACAACTATGCTGAATTTTTCCAGCAAACTTATGTACAAAGCCAACTGTCAGTGCCAATACAAGGAGTAGTTTTTCCTTTCTGTAGAGATGCAGAAAGTAAAGTGATGTGTGGAGGTTGACAGGTAGATGTGTGTGTAGTGTGCCTGACTTTCAAGCAGGAAGCCAGAGTTTGTGACCTATCACAAAATTGCAACACTGACCTTTACATCCTGCAACACTAATCTTTCCCCAAACTCTCAAATCTAACCAAACCTTAGCTATAGTAGCAGAAGATGAGAAAAAATGGTTTTTGTTTTAGTCATAAGTAAAGGTTATGGAAGACACTGATGAATTGTGTGGTCCGGCCAATGGGGCGTCAGATCAAAAAAAATACTGACATGGGTCATTTCTGAAGGCAATGACAAACAACCAGTTTTGTAGTTTAGTTTTGAGGCCTTATCGTCTTGAAGATGTAGTTATTATTTTCATTCATCATGCTATCATTTTGTTTCCAACAGCAGGAGCATGGAATCTCATAGGTTGTATTATATCAGGCAGAAAATTGTCCCCAGGGATCTCCAGGCATATCTTTGTCTGTATTATCCACAAGATCATGCCTGTATTTTGTGGTGTGGGGCTGTGCTTTTTAGTATTTGCCTATTTTTTGCTCATCTTTTGTCCTATTGTTTTATGTGAGCATGATAAGCCACTTAAGCGCTGTGAGGGGTTTCCCTTTTACATAGGGATCAAGCCATGACAAAGACCTTTCATTTTGCCAGCTTTGCTTTTTGTTATGGAGACAAACAAGGCAGGCATATTGCCATCCCATGCAGGCATTTCGGAAGCAAAAAACGCAGGGCGATGGGTGTGACATGTAATACAGGAGCGTCAACCTCTTTGTGACATATAACGGGCATGGGGCAGTTCTTAATAAACAATAACAACGGCATAACATGACAAAAACAATAATGTACCATCCCTGTTATATGGTAGTTTATCTCATCCTCTGCTCGGCCCACATATTGTCACCCCAACCTTGTCACATTTGGTCATGGACTTTCCATGTCAAGATATGACATGCAAGGTACCCTGGGTACATTGGTTGTTGACATTCTAGGATGCCATGTCAAGATCCGCATGTTACATTCATTGTCTGTTTTCAAAATACACTTCCGTTTTCACAGGAAATGTGCAGTTTGCATTCAGTCTCTTTCAAAACAAACACTTCAAAGTGACGTTTTTTTTTCTTTCAACAACAGACACAGGTTAAGTTTTGCAAACACGCACGTGGTTTTGTTTAAGAAAAAGGAAAAGGATTTGACTTAACAATCTTACGGGAAGCAAACACCGGTCTCGCAGGTGAAAGTCGGTGGTTGTTGGATTCATCCACCCTAGTCAGACTTCCCCCACCTTAACTTTTGTTGTCGTCTCGCTGCGTTTCTCCCTGACGCCGCCAGGTACCATTAAATGATAACAGCCACTGACCATGTATCATGCTAACATGAATGGATGGCTTTTTTAATTTTTGTCTGATAGCAGAAGTCACCGACCTAGTGCTGGATTTCGACGACTTCAGAGTGAGACCGAGTTTGCTTGGAGCGTAAAGAGCTCCAGGACCTTACTGTTTCGCTAATTTGTGGACATTTTTGGTTGCTGTTCTTTCAATGTTAGCTGCTTATGCCACCTGCTGCATTTTAAATCTCACGATGGTGGGTCAAACACATAACTGCTCTTTTTAAACAGATGTCTATTCAGCACTGTTAGTACCTTTGCAGCTGGCTAAAAGGTAAAACAACTCTGTTCCCCCGTTCTGTGATCGCACTTTTTACACAGAACAGCAAGACAGAGTAACAGTGCAACATTCCCGCCTTTTAAACATGCAGTGTAAACCTGGCTTTTGTCTTTACCAATGCTGGCTCATCTCATAGTATCCCTTACTGAGAGCTGGTGAGAGCTGTGGATTGCTGAGGTGTCTAAATTAGGCACTGACCTGTGTGTGTTGTTTCTCAGTGGACCTTTAATTTAAAAAGATTGCCCTCCCTGGTACTGAATGTTTAGTTTAGTGTTGTTGCTGAGTTTCTGTCCTGCTGTGGTCCTCTCCAGGACATCCTCCACATCCACAGGAAGTCACCTTGCACTGGGAGGGTTTAATAGCCTTAACCTGTTCTGGTGTTATGTGTGTCCTCTAAGACTCTCTGAATGGACTGATCAAGTCTGATTGTCTTAAAAGGTTTGGATATTGTATAGTGTTTCTGGCCTCCCTGGGGCACCAGTGACAAAGCTAGACAGCTCAGTGACAATAAGCTTTAAGAGTGACTTTGCAGACACATGCACAAATGCGCACATACACCACAGTGTACACATTACTGTGTTGACAAGGTGGAGGCTGTTGTGTTGTTTTGAAGGTCAGCAGCCTGCTGTGCAGCGCCGTGTATTGCCCCAGGCTCAGTTTCTTTTCCATATACACTCATGTCCAACATAATCCTTAATGCTAATATGTGTTTTCCTCAGCTCCCTTGGCTTTTCTTAATGAGCCTATACATTATGCATCAGTGCCATTATCCTTTGTGGAAACAAGATCTCTCAGAATGAGCCATTTATATGGATAAATGGTGACTATAGCTGCCTTAAAGTTTGTTTTATAGGGACCTACAGTAAGCATATGCAGATTCAGATAATAACTGGGTAACAGGAGGATTATGTTTGACTGAGGCTACTAACAAAGATTCAGTGATGTACATTTCTATAGTAGTGTCTGTTGTCATGTGGCAGAGAGTGGGGAAGGAACAGCCATGGTGATTTGTAAGCATCACATTCTCTGTTGTGATTGTTGCTAGTGGTGTGAATTCTAAGACTGTCATTGAGAGTATCTGCGTCCTCTGTCGTTCCTCCCTCTCTACCTTGTTCTTTGACTGATTGGTCCGCCCTCAGCATGTTTCACTACAACATGACATGACTAGCATCTTAATTACACAAATGTCACCTTCTTTGTGAGTTTGTGTTTCTCCACCGTGGGCCAGCTCCATAAAACTATGAATATTGTCAAAACTAGGAATGCAGAACAGCAGAAATTTGCAAAGGGGTTGGACTTCACATGCATAAAATATTAGAGACCATTCCAACATCATTTATGAACAGCATAAACCAATACCAAGTAATAAATCAAAGCAAATGTTGGAACATTATAGTCCCTAAAGCTGCACTAAGCAATATTTCTGTATTAAAAAGGGGTCAAATGACTGTAATGTGGAATGGGTTGCCCATAATGAGGAACCTACAGAGACTTATCACCTGACTTTGCAGTTCCTCTGAGCTCTACGGAGCGTGTTAGCGTCCTTTAGTTCATTTTGCTTTTATGGCCCGCAACTTTACTGTTTTGGTTCAGTCATTCAACTGTATATAAAGTATTAAAAAAATGCAAGCTACACACCCATCTTTGTTTAGTCACCCTACACCCAGGTTTGGTCATTCGTATGTGTATGAGAATGAATGAGGTTGTCATTTGTGTGTGTGTATGTGTGCCAGCATCACTGAGAGCGTTCTATGCAAAGTACGTTAATTGTTTTGTTATTAGTCAAGATAACAGGGTTTCGCTTCAGAGCTTTTTAATCAACAGTTTCTAATTTCCTGTACCTTTTTTTTTGCTGTACATAAACATGTACACACAAACACACACACACACACTTCACCTTGCCAAAACATACAGACATGCACACACCCAGTATATAATCAGCCCTATTTGTGTACCTTGTGTACACTGCATACTAATTTATAAAACATGCTTATATGCATCTCACGTATTTGTCATTAATAAAAGTGTGTGCATGTGTGTGTTGGTGTGCATGCACGTGTGTGTGTTTCCAGGCATGTGTCTGAGTCCATGTATGCCTTCATTGTTGTGGATTCATGAATTTCATTTCATGACAGCAAATTCATTAATTCATCTTGTGTTACAAGTTGAGATATGAAACTATAAGACACACAGAGACAGAACTGAATGACAGGCCTGTGGGCTCAGTGTAAGCCAAACCAGCATGCAGTGAAGCAGAGTGATACAGACCTAATGGAACTAATGACTTTGTTTTTGTAAAATTACTTCAAGCAGAAACATCAACTGTAGCTGTTAATTCAACAGCCAATTTTTTTTTTTTTTTTCGGAGAAAGCATAAACAACAGAAATATGGACAGATTTGGAAAAACAGAGTAGAAGTTTCTCAAAATAATTTTTAAAGCAATAAAAACAATGGTGTAGTGTTGTAAAGCAACTTAAATGTGATTTATCCAGTCTCTCATGCTGATCTATACGTTTATTATTGGATTTTGTAGCAACAAGAAAATCAAATTTATGGTATTAATAAAAACAAGAAGTACAGAAGTTTTGTTGCTGTGGGGTTCATATTTTACCCACATATTTATTTACTAACAATACAATATTCTCTACTGTAACCTTCTCATGCAATTCCATAAAACCTAATACAATGCAGTAAAAACAGCTCAGTGAACAAACTTGTTATCCTCTGCATCTTTTTGCTTCTACTTTACTGACAGGTATTGTTAAATGAAGCACAGCATACATAAAAGTGCATTTCATTCCAAATTACTACATATCAGCTTTGCAATAATTGTGTTACTTGAAATTCAGCAGGGACGTACCAGTAGGTGCTTCATGTTAATGTCAGGAGTCAATACCATGTGTGGGTGTAATTTCTCTTTTTGAATGGAGGATGTCTCCTCCTGGGATAAAGCACTTCACATGTTGTCCGCTGTGACAGTGAGCCCTAGGTTGAAAGAGTGCAGTTGTTGTCAGGAGGGTGGCTCAGTGCTAATAAGCCAAGAGACATTCTAACTTTGGACCTGGAGTGCTATTGATCTCATCACTTGTAGAGCTGAAGAGGGGAGAAGGACACTTTACCTCTCTGGAACAGGGAAAGTAATTGGTTGAACTGACCTTGCAGGGATGCGGGCGAGACAGGGAGCCAGCCAGAGAGTCACTAAGAGAGAGAGGTGAAACGGATACAGAAAAACGGAAAGGGAAATGTTGATGCACAGTTTGTAATGGTAATGGAATACATGTTTTCTATAACTCACCTTGAGCCTAATGGGCTCAATACATGCCAGGCAACGTCGCCTGTCCTTTATCTATCTCCAGTGACATAAATGTTTAAAGGACATACAGTATACATGAGTTCCCTGCCGGTGACGCACAGTGCTTGGAAAAGATCGGATCACATATGTGATGCAATCTAGTAGATTATTTAAACTCATAATTATCTTTGTTGGACATTTGTCAGTTAGCAGCGATGACATATTGACAGACCAATTACATGTTGCATAATGCTGAGCATTACTATGTGAGGAATTAAGTAAGAGTATGATCCTTTTAGGATTCTACAGCAAATGCATGCAGTATGTTTTTTTGTATAGTAGAACATCAAACATGAAATAATTTGAGATCGATGTTGAACACTTAATGTAGAAAAATAAGCATACTGCAACACCAAGATAAACACATTTTGTTACAGAAACGCTGAAGATTTTGTTTTCTTATATTTAATATATAAAACAAAGAATAAGTTGGCCTCCAGGGTCCGTATTCACAAAGCTGTGTAGTACAAAGTGTTGCTCCCAGTGACAAAATTCTCAGAAAATTGTTATGGTAATGATGTTTTCTTAGAATTTACTTTAAAGTTATGACTAGGACCTGCTAAAATAGAAGTTATTCATAAAGCATCTCAGCCCTTAAGAGAGCTGTTAAGGTGAAAAACTGTTTGGAGAAGGAGGAAAAGTAGGAGGACTTTTTAGCACTTTTAAGAGGCTTAAGAGTTTCTTAAGCAGAGGAGAAAATGGCAGAAAGACAAAGAGGTAGGAGATTATGTTCTCCAAATGCTGGATTACAGTGAGTAAGTGAAATGCTACAGGTTAGATCATGCAGGGATAATGTTTATGTTCGCCCTCATTAGGGATACGCACACATTTCCCACACAACGCAACACTTAGATATTTGGAAAACTGGAATAATGCAGCAGTGATGCTTTGGGTCTGTCTCAACCTTCCATCAGCAGAGTCATCATACATACAATTGCAGTCTTTCAGTCTCATATTGTGATGTAGTCCATTAATTTCCACTGGGTGTCCACACCTTGCAAGGTCACAAAAGGGCGTCTCTGTGACAACCAATCACATCTGTTAAAAGAATGTGTCATGCCTAGAAACAGGGTCAACCTCACCTCCTCATTAAGGTAAAGTGCGTCCATTCCTTGCTCAGAGCTGCTCTGAGAATGTTCTCTGTTTCACTCCTAGGTTTCGACTCCTTGCTAAAAGTTTTTACACAAAGTTAGGAGCCCTCTGAGAATACTCTCAGCTCAAATTTTTGACATTAAAAAATCTGTGGGAAAACTTTGTCACCCCAATATTTTTAAGAAAACAATTTAGTACTAGAACAACATTTCTCTAGGAGACAGGGTTGAGGCTGTACAACATGCTGTAAACAAAACGTTGACATATCATGTTGATATGGTGAACTTAGCAGTTGTCTGAACACATCCAGCAGACATAGAGGAACATTAGGAGTCGTGCTTTTGGCACCTGATAAATGTACATCCAGAATTCTCTTCTAGTACAACAACAAGAAGGCGTTTAATCTATTGTTTCAGGTTTATTTATTTTTTTAATATTTAATAATAATTTTGAAAAGAACAAAAATCACATATTAATACTGTAAATATGAGGGATGGCTCAGGTATATTAGTGTCATGTGTTGTATTTAATGACATATGGTGTGTATTTTGAGTATTTCAATGCATTTGAAATTAATTACATCAGCTTGGATATGTGTTGTCGTTATTACATTTCGATGCCAGATTTGTACTTTTTCCAAGCCTGATTTGTTGTCTGTTTCCACGGCAACCACCATTCCCAGTTGCAAATAGAGGAATGGTTGTGTCTGGACCTGCAGTTGCAGTGTTGCAGAAATAAGAAAGCAAGGTGCTGTCTGATTTCTCGTATGCGTATGGAAAAGAAAACAAGAGACAAAAGCAGCTCTGGTTTTATATTACTGTCTCTACTCACACAAAAAGCTGAGAGACTTCCCTTACACAAAGAAAAACACAAACAAATAAATGTTCACTTTGGTCGTAGCTCAGTCATTCATTTCACAGTATTTTGCAGACGGAGACCCATTTTTACAACTGGCTGGTCTGTGGTCACATTTTTAAGTCTGAAGGATGTTTACTCGCTCTTGAATTTGTCCTGCAGACAAAGAAACTGGATGAGGAAAAACATTTAAAACCATAGGCCCACATGAAAAGATTTAAATAACTTGTCAGCTTGCATACAGGTTACTGTATACTCTCAGGTGGAAAGGAGAATTTCTAATCTGGGTTATACTTCATTTTATCTTGATTTAATTGCTGTCAATATCACATCACATGTCAATGGTCATTCTTCAAGTTTAAATGTTGGAGCAGCTGGATCCTTTTAAGCCTCAAGGTCAGAGATTGAAAACAATTTGAAGAAATCGCCTTAAGGCAACAATGTGATACTAGAACTTTATCTTTCCTCTTACTTTCAAAGCCCATAATCGTCTTTTATCTCCTGTAAACTTCAAGACTTCCACTGTCAGCGTTAATGTTTTCATGCTTTTTTGCTCTCTTGATCTGTTTTTCCTCAAGACTGAACCCCTTTCACTTTCCTGCTCCCTATAAACCATAACACTTCCAGTCTCACAGCTCCCCTGTGTTTGCTGCAGAGGCTGTTCAATTGAATTATTTAATTTGGCAGGTTACTGTATATACCTTAGAGCACACCGCTGCAGATGGAGAAAACATTATTTTAAAGGAGGAAGCACCGGATAGAAATAAGGCCCCTTGGCTCTGTGTCAGATCTTCTAATGGACATATCATGGGTTCCTTCTGGGTATGTGATACATCAGACATGTGCGTTCATTCCATATTCAGCCTCGTAGTTTACTTTTTATATCCTCTGAGATTTACACCTCCATGCGTGATGTAGCTAAGCACCGTGGATTCATAGAGGAAATGCAATCTTTTCGTATGCTGCAGATATTCCAAAACAGTCATCACCCGTGTAATTTCACACAGGTTTACTCCCATGTGTGACCCGTCTCTGTGCATCCATCACCGAAGCGTAGGCTGTACATGAGATGGATGGACTCCCAACAAGCCCAGACAAACAGCCAGATTCCATTACTATTCCATTATCTCTTGTCTTTTTCCTTACGGGCAGCAAAGGGATCTCACACTGCAAGATTATACACAGTGTTGTACGGGAAACCACGCAGATCCAGCCCTGTGAGGGACCACCTGTTACTCAGTGGGGGCAGGGTTTTTTATCGTTTCCATCAAAAGTCTGCACAAGGCAAGGTCTTGTGGAGCCATTGTCTCGTTGCAGGGACCTTCAGATACAGAATTATCTTGTGTAATCCTTAGAGAGCAGTTAAAAGAGAAAGAGGGTGAAGTAAGGAAGATTTTGTGACTCATGTTGTGTTGTATACCCCAGGTCTAATTGACTAACCTGCGCAAGCCAGCTCAACACTCACAGGCACAATTTCATACACATTTTTGTATTACACTCTTTTTCATGCGCACACACACATGCTCCTAGGTTTCTGAGCTTCATTCCTGCCTCTCTCCAGGTGCATTGTACCCTGGCAGTGTGGGAAGAAGAGCACAAATTAATCTGGCGGATACATTTTCTGTGCGAGATTGGCCGGAAATAGGGAGTCTGTGCAAACATGTCAAGATGACAGAGGCAGGGGAATGCACAGACTCATGGGGGAAGGGTGAAAGTTAAAGGGGGCATCATGCTTCATTTTGACCTACAGGGTCACAGCAGGGGCACTTGAGCTAAACTGAAGAACACTTGGGCTGCACAAGTGCCTCTCTGGTGTGACACTAGAGAAAGAATGAAGCACAGAGGTGTTCCATTATGGTGCAGACATGTCCTATGCGGCTCTGCATAGAAGAAAATATATTGACCTGACTTGCAATTACCCTCAGCTGCCTTCACTGACACCTGATCTGATAGTCTGGACTTATGTTTTCATGCCTATTTACATATTTCTCTCCTCACATCCTCACTTTCATCCCTGAATGATGGATACATTTAAACTGCTTGTTTACTGCAAATTTAATGAATCCATCCACAGTTGCAAAACAGTAATTCATCATGTTTATTAGAGCTGCCATTTCCTCTTCTTCCTCTCTTTTTTTCCTTTCTCTTTCATTTCCTCTTTTCATCTCTTTAGCCCATGAGTCTTCATTGCCTTTCTTTAAAGGTTAATTTTATGCAATAAAGCAATAGTGATGTCATCGCAGACCACAAGAGCCAGCACTTATTGAGTCAGGAACCTATAGATTTTAGGTGCTTCAGTCTTCTTCTGTGTCCCATTCTGTCTCAAATAACTCGTTAATCTCAGGACCAGCACAAACACCTGCAGATCAATATCTCACCATCTTACATTCACACACACACATACACATACACATACACACATAGTACACGTATATTTAAACAGACACTTTGCATTCAGCTAAACAGATCATCCATAATAATCAAGTAACCTACCAGTATATTAAGATTGTATAGGAAATCAATTATGGCTTAATAACTCCATTATTTATGTCCTCACAGTTAATGAGACCTGACTTTTGACCTTTCACACATAAGTAATGGAATACTCAAAGGTTTTTAAGCCTGGACCCTGTTGTCCCATGTTTTTTGTGTCTAAGTGACTAATTGGAACAACAGGTTTTTGTTAATTGGTCCAGCATTGAGCAAGAGGGCTGTAGCCAGCAGTGTCGAAACAGGCCGCAATGTAATCACTCATGCCGTGTTCACACCTTCAGTTTATGGCCGCTAAAAGTGCTTGTTTTTGCCAATGACAGACACAGATTATTCTTCTAGGTGTATGATAACATTATGTAAAGGATCACTACGGAGTCAGACCTTTTAGTTTAAGAGTAAAATTGCTATAAAAGAAACAGCCCCAGAATTGCTTTTCTCCATTTGAATAAATTGTAATTATATCATTGTAAAACACTCTTCGTTCGGGTTCAACAGAAACAAGATAAAACTCACAAAAGCTGTCTCGGTTCATCACCAACTCTAGTGACCCTTGATATAACCAGTTGGATGTGAAAAGATGCTGGCTCTACAGACGCTGAAATTACTTTAGGCATGGACATTTCCAGTCTCCTCTTTGTCAGCTCTGCTAAACGTTTGCTAAGTTTATGCTTTTCTGGTGATGCTTTTTGTGGATGATGTTGTACTATGGTGTTGTGCCGCTGCAAGTGACTTTTAAGATAATCAACTCACCAGTCTTTAATCTTTCTTCCTGCCAACTCATGCTAGCTAGCCAGGTCGAGGTTTTCAAATGTAAACATCAAGAAACATTGAGGAAAAGATGGAGAATATGGCCACTAGCTGAAGTAGCATCCTGCTAGCCATTGTGCAGGTATTGATAATATCCGACCAAAAAAATTTCAGTCTGCGACAGAACAAGCACCTTTTTAAGACGCCGTACTCCCTGCTACACCAGTGCTGCCACACTCACTACTGCTGCTACTGCCAAAGCTTTGCCCCCACCACCCCAGCCTCCACCTTCCTAGTCCTATCGTAACTCAATGGTCAAAATGGTATTTAATGTCTTGTGACAGCTACGACTACACCTGTCATCTTTAAAGCCGGTGTTACGCTATGGTAAAGTTACCTAGGTTGTCGTCATAGTAGCAACTTGTCAACAGACAGTCGCCACCTGTCACTCAAAGAGACCACGCCCTTAATCACGTGTAGCTTTAAGCCTTAATACAATTTAAACAGTTATATAACAGTGAAACAGTTTTTTTATGAATAGGGAAATTTGGTATAAAAATCTAAACCATTTTTTGTACCAGGCTGCAAACATGAGTTCCACAAGGTTCTATGTTTGGACCACTTCTATTCACTTTATATATGCTTCCCTTAGATAACATTATTACAAATCACTCTGTCAACTTCCATTGTTATGCAGGTGATACACAATTATATCTATTGATCAAGCCAGAAGAAATGGATCAGTTATCTAAACTTCAAATATGTCTTAAGGACATAAAAACCTGGATGAGCTCCACTTTCCTTGTGTTACATTCAGCGAAAAAATGAGGTCATTGTTCTTGGCCTCAAACACCTCAGAAACTCTCCATCTGAATATATACTTTCTCTAAATGGCATTGCTCTGGTCTCAAGCGCAACCTTAAGAACCTGGGAGTAATGTTTGACCAAGATTTGTCTTTTAACTCATGTCATGGACTGCATTCTTTCATCTGCATAATATTGGAGAAATTAGGTATATCGTGTCTTAAAAAGATGAAGAAAAACTGGTCCACACGTTTGTTACCTCAAGGCTGGATTACTGGATTGAATTGAATTGAAAGTTGGGCATTTTAACATGGGGGTCTGTAGGGATTGACTTGCTTTTGGAGCCAGCCTAAAGTGGCCATTCAGGGAGCTGCAGTTTCGGCACTTTGTGTTTGCTTAATTTTTCAACCCTGGAGGTTGCCGCTTGGTCTGGACTGCAGTGGTGAACTGGCTGACAGACAGACTGACATTGCCATCACTCAAGCCATCCAGCTATGATGGCAAAAATATTGGAACCAACACAGTTGTCTGTCTGGTTCTTGTCTTCATCCTCAGCCAAGCATTGTCAAAGCCGAGTTGTCTGACGGTTTGTTTTGAGAGAACAAACGCACACACACACACACACAAAGGAGAAGAAATGTTTGTGTGTGAATGTGTGCAAGTGAGTGTGTGCTTGACAATGTGCAGCCATGTGAGTGTAAGTGTGGGCACTGAGTGTGTCAGTGAGTGTGCCGTGTGTAGCCACTCCAAGATGCTCCTCAAGAGACTGTCTATATACAGCTGTTAACCCAAGAGTCAAATTAATTAGGGAGATTAACAGGCTAATACGTGCAGATTGCTTCACTTAATGACTCACTGCTATATTGCAACACTCCCAGGCCCATAAAGCAGAGAGCGATTAAATTGCAAAGCATTGCTAATGAAAAGAGATAGATAGGATGTGTGTATCAATGGCACTCTATATGATTGTCCTGCTCTGTTCCTATGCATTAAACTTTGACGACTGAAGTTCATCCCTGTGATAGGCAAACAGTGACATTACTGTAATACCCAGTTCTGACTTCAAAAAAGTAAACAAAGCAGACAGATCTAAATCATGTATGTGACAGATCTGAGAAAATGTAAACAGGGCGGACATGTCACAAATGATTAAGTTGCTATGGCATTCACAAGTTGGTATATCTGATTGAACACAGTGTTACATGCTGAGAGATAACAGGATAGAGCTGGAGATATGTTTGTAATAGAAAGTGGAAGGTATCCATGCTCTGGAATCAAAGCTCCCTTGGGAAACAGGCTTTACTAGCAATGTTTCAACCATATAAAAGAAATGAGAGGTATAAATAAGAAGCAACCACAGACGTCATGAACAGCTAATCACATCATAAAGTTACCGATAAAGCGATTCTCACAGGAGCTTTAATTCCAGTGTGAGGACATCTTTATGTCCTTCTTTGCTTTGATCTTCGTGTCCGGCACCCTGACCTGCCGAGGATTCTGTGGATGTGCACACAACTATCTTTCCTGATGCACTCACATGAGGCTAGAAAATGCTAATATGAAAATCATAACGCAGAAAATTGTGCTCACATGGCAATTTTCCTTTCCCAGAAAGCTCCAGGGTGGAATAACCTGGCATTTCAGGCTGACATCATAATGACTCTGTCCCATCTCTTACTTTGTCACCACTGCTCGCTCAGTGCACTTGGCTCAGCATGCTGCATTTAAGTGGAAAGGGCAACGGGAATGAGGCGATTGTTATTCATTCAACTTTCTGCCTAATATTCATGATTCATTTTATTACTGCATTTTTGATTCAGTCTCTTTTGCATAGAAAATGTGGTGTTTTATATGTATAATGGTGTAAGCCAGCAGAATACCATTAACCCATCCATTTGAGCAGTGCACTAATGTATGTCACTTAAAGTTAGGTTGGGTAGGTCTCAGGGGGGCAGGAGCCAATCCCATGATGGACAAGATGAGTTCATATGCAGCTCATGAAATTCATATTATCAGTTTATGAAAACATGTTCATCTGTGAATAAACATCCTATTTATGTCTGAACACACAAGACACACCTGCACATATCAGTTCTGGAGAAATCCATTATGCCCCCGTGGTTACTGGAAAATGACAGGATTTTCCAATAACCCTTTCACTCTCTGCTAGCTTGGTTAGCACGGTACATTTGCAGTGTGGTAAACTGTGTGAATGGTAATGCTAACGCTAGTTTACTCTAGTGGAAAAACAGGCTTAAAATCATTAGAGCAAAATGTACTTACCAGGAAACTGAACATTTGATTCCTTAGGGCCCTGACACACCAAACCAATGGTTGGAAATTGGTCAGTGTTGGGCTGTCCGCGAGTGTCCCACAGGATTGGCCCTCGTCATTCCTTGTCAGCTTACTTTTGGCCTATTCAGCATATTGAATTTGCATCGCAGATGGTGGAACCTGTCAATGAATGAAATCTCTCTGATCGGCAGCTAAACTCAGTGCACGTGAAGAGAAATGAAAGTGAGGGCAGCAAACAAACTGCAAAAGTCAAGAGGGAGTGAGATTGAAATAAACCTGTTACATTACATTATGTTGCAAGATTGTTTTTGTTTTGTTTTATTGTTTTTGGTTTTTTTTTTGCTCTAGCAGAAACCGTTTGTATTTGTAATTGTTCACTAGTGCACGGTAAATATGCTTTGTTCTTTCAGCATCAGGTTATGCTGTTAATGTGCTAACTGGTTAACTGGCATCTTGAATCTGTCCTGTTGGTCATCCAAGTTTCCATTTTGAATGACAAACACAGGCTACCACCATCTGCTGGTATGGAGAGTTTTTTCCTCTCACGCAGGTGCAGAACATACGTCCAAGTTGGCCATAGGTCTTTGCGGTGTGTTTAGTGCAATTTTTTTTAGACGAGAGACAGGCGATGTGAAGCAACACAGCAGTCAGCCTTTGTTGCAACTAGTCCTTTGATGCCGGTTTGGTGGCGAGTGTTAGATTAACTTTCATGAACTGAAAACACAGCTATGGTTATGTCTATATTCTGTAAATCTGGGACTGTGCCAAAGTTACATGCCAAAACCGTTTTTTTTTTGTTTGTTTGTTTGTTTGTTTGTTTTTGTACCAGGCTGTAAACACAACATTTCTGCTGTAATTTTGGGCATTTTAACATGGGGGTCTATTGACTCACTTCTGGAGCCAGCCTCAAGTGGTCATTCCAGGAACTGCAGGTTTTGACACTGGCATTTGTTAGCTTCATTTTCCAGCTCCCAAGATGGCCGCTTAAGCCCCGTTTCCACCAAGCAGTACGATACAGCACGGTTCAGTTTGGTATGCTTTTTTTCCATTTCCACTGCAAAAAAGTTGTACCGATGGAACCGTTCCTAACCTTTACCATTTTTGGTCCCTCCTCTGTTGGGGTACCTAGCACACAGATCTGGTACTAAAAGGTGGAGCTGTGAACACTGCACTGTTGCATATCAGGTGAATTCCAAGTTGCCTGCCACGTGTGGATGTGTTTATCCATATGTGTTATGTGACAGCAGCCTCAGCAGGGTTTTTCCCACCTCTCCCCCAGTGCATGCTGGGATAGGCTCAAGCTTTCCACAACCCTAAACAGGACTGCAACCCTAGACAACACTGTATTGATGCAAAAATGGCAGGCAACCTCAATGTGACCCCACAGGTGACATACTTTTTTTTTTCTTTTTAATGGTGATATAAGTACACAATTTTTATAATACATGCTATATTGAATGAATGCCTTTATATAAGTGCACACCTAAGTGGGCTTACAAGACACAATTTACATTACATACACATGCAATTACATTCTTATTCATGTTATCCCACTTGAGTTACATGGTCAAATAATGAATGCTAAATTAGATTTAGAATAAATCAAATAATGAATACTAAATTATTTTTTTCAGGTGGCATATGGACAACATGTTTCCTCCCTTTTGCCTATAAGGGGAAAATTTAAACCACCCTGATTACGTGAAGCATTAATCTCAGACAACAATTGTTGTGCTCAAATGAATCACCCCACATGTATAATGCAAACTTCATTAGACACGTGAGACATACACCCCAGAGACAGGCCAATCAATATTTTCAGTCAATGAGTGGAAAAATTGACAAGAATTGACCACAATGAGAGTCCTGAATACAATAAATACACACTAACACAGTCATTTAGAGACATTATTGTAGTAATCACTATTGAAGACAGACCACATCAGCCTCTGCATATTACATTGTTTCACCAACAGATTTGAAACCTAATCTGGCTGTTTTGTCTGATTAAAAGTAAGAGATTGCTGATGTTTATCTTGTATAATGGAGTCAGAAAGCTAACAGTTTACTCAATGTACCCCTTTTGACAGGAAGCAGCAGGTTTAATTTGCAGGCGCTTAGGTATTGTGCATTTTTAATGAATACATTTTTAATTTGGAGGCAAATGACTTTGGGCAAGCAGTCTCATTTGTTTATGGTAATTGTACCAATGTTTAACGATTAACTTGCAAATGATGTGTTCTTTGAAAAGCTACAACTTTGATATCTAGTAAAAACTGACTTTCTATATTTGTGAGTGTGTTTAATCCATCATGTAGAGCCAACAGAAAAGATTATGATACAAAACCACATTCTGCTAATTATCTTCTCCCTCAAAGTCAAGTGTGCGCACACAATAAAGGATAAATTAAGGCAGGATTCTCTGTTTATCAAATCTCATTTTGATTTGTCTGACAGTGCTTGTTCCATTAAATGACCATGGCCCGTCAAACCAGCATCATCTCCGATGGAAAACCTTCCCTCTTTTTGCTTTGTTTGAGTAAGTCGTTTTTCATCTTCTCCATCATTTCGTGTTGAGGACAGAGAGGAATGGTGATGGAGGGGGATGAGATGGATGGATAGAGCAAAACAGAGAGCGGGAGCAGGGAATGAACTTATGACCCTGAGGGTGTATGGCTGCTGCATGGAGGCAGCTTAACCAGACATCAGACCACGAGAAAGACATTTCTAAATGAAATAGTCGGATGAAATATAGAGCCATGATCAGCCCATGATAAAGCTTTTGTCTTTGGACAAAGATAAATACTATAGCCTTTATACACAGTTTTCGCCCAGAGACGAATTTGTCCTTGGAAAAGATTTTGCCATAAATGGGTTCTCAATTCACATGTATTTTAGCCATGTTAGCAGCATTGCTCTGTGGATGTACTGTTTGTCTGTTGGTGGGTTGGTTGTTCTAAAAATTTGGCCCAGACTTGACAGCATACATACATACAGCTATATGTAACTCTGGAGAAAGCTAGTTGATTGTTAAGTATTTTTTACAGGTCATCAAATGCCAACCCTTGAGCTGGTAGTTGCACCAAACCCCCAACTCAAAGTGTCTGCATTTGATTACCTGGGAATGAGATACCCACACACCAGTGTAACTGAGCTAGAAAGCCACAAAAAGGTCCACAGGCTGAGATCAATGCAAAAGAAGTCATTTCTTTAAAACATCTGTGCACAACAAAATGGTACTCAAAGAGCAAAAATAAATAAAAAGTGAATAAAACCAGGCGGCACGGTGGTGTCGTGGTTAGCACTGTCGCCTCACAGCAAGAGGGTTGCCAGTTCGATCCCAGGTGTGGGAGCCCTTCTGTGTGGAGTTTGCATGTTCTCCCCGTGTCAGCGTGGGTTCTCTCCGGGCACTCCGGCTTCCTCCCACAGTCCAAAGACATGCAGATTGGGGACTAGGTTAATTGATAACTCTAAATTGTCCATAGGTGTGAATGTGAGCGTGAATGGTTGTTTGTCTCTATGTGTCAGCCCTGCGATAGTCTGGCGACCTGTCCAGGGTGTACCCTGCCTCTCGCCCGATGTCAGCTGGGATAGGCTCCAGCCCCCCTGCGACCCTCAAGAGGATGAAGCGGTTAGAAGATAAATGAATGAATGAATAAAACCAGCAGTAAATGTTCAGTCCTTGACAGTGCTTTTTGTGCACGGATGTCTTAAATAAATCGACTATCTTTGCATTCATCTCAGCCTGTGGACCTTTTTGTGGCTTCTCTTTGTCCTTTCTTGTTTGTCTGTTATACCAGTGCACCCAAGGCCAACTTTTTTGTTGCCCTAAGTAGGTGCAGTTTCACAACAGCCCTAAGACTTTGCTGTTTGACAACCTGGGAATGAGACTCATCAATCAACTATCTTTCTCCAAAGGTACATATAGCACTTTAAAATATCTCTGCAAATATTGGATGGATGGAAATTCTGTACAGACATTCGTTGTTCCCAGGTGATGAATTCTACTGAATTTTCTGATCCTTGACTCTTCCTGTAGCACCATGAGGTTCACATTTGTGGTTTTGAGTTAAGTGTCACCATCAGTTAGTTGGATTGAAATGAGATTTGTTTGACATTTTTTTTCTCGCTCGAACAAATTATGATAACTACTAGCAAATGTTGAAACTAGAGGTGTTCTCTTCTTAAATTTGACTAAATATGTCATTTTATGAGCAGCAATTCTGACCCATATTTACATTTTTTGTTTGGTGGTGACCTCTCGTTGCTACAGTAATTATTACAGGGGTAAATTAAAGAATCAGGCGACATAGTACAAAGAATGACAAAGTCTGTTCAGGGCGGGAGTGATAGGAGATGGACCAGGCCCCGAGGAAGTGCACCAGGCTTCGAAGCTAATTTCTGTACTGGCCAAACAGCGTAATTACATGGTCACATGTTGCCATTGGGCTCAAAAAGACTTTTTTCCCCATAAAGTTACATGGTGAAAGAGGTGTCTGTCAATCAGTGGATACATTTTTTTGAGCATCACAACCCCTGCGAAATCAGGATTCACCCCAGTCAGTCTGATAACATTTGGAAAGTCTAGAAGAGCTACATTACTGAATATTTTTATCCCCATTCAAGTTAGTGGAGCGCTAAACCGGCAGCATCTGGCCTGGCAGGCAAAGTCTCTAGTACACATGCTCTTTGGACCCAATGATGTGGAAGCTGTGCCGATCATCCCAATTGTTCCAATTCTCACTCCGACCTCGTCCCATATCGACAATTGGTCATGGACATTCCACTTCGACATACAACGTGCAAGATACTCTAGGAGCACTGGTTGTTGATGTTCTGGAACACAGTGTAGAGTTCTGTCTGTTACATGAATTGTCTGTTTTCAAAATACACAATTTCGTGCACAACAGAGTCCGTTTTTTGCCTCTGTTCCAGAAAAAGACAATAGTACAAGTCAGCTGTTAACATGGCTAATTAAATCTATATTCCATTAATAATTACATTTACATGCAGCCACGAATAGAAAAGTGGAACAGTTTGAGCTGCTTGTGCCATTTTGCTTCTTTGTAGCAAAATAGGATATTTCAAAGTTTTTAACTGGAGGCGGACTTGTTAGACCTTTCGAACACAGCCTCCCTCTTCATTCCTTCAACCACCTTCTTAAACAGGTTGACGATATTTCCGCATGTCCAAAAACTTTTTGATATCTTTCAGTTTGTCTAAAAGTAGGTATGTATCCCCACCTCACGGCCTTGCAAACTGTAGGCAAGTTGTGTACAACGCATCCATGACAACACACAGAGATGCCGTAAACAGGCAAGATGCTATGTGGTGCAAACTGCAGTAAAAACCACAATTGAGAAGCTTATTCTGAATGCACTGTGTACATGTCCAAAGAATGCCTGTAAAACCTGCATTATACCGGATCCTCTTCTTCTTCTTCGAGTCCTTTGCAATCTCAAATGTTGTTTTGCCAATATCTAGCACAGGTCACAGCTACTGGGGTCGGTTCAGCCAGGTCTTGAGGGCTGCACTGGGGGGCATCGTCACATTCCAGTAGGTGGGACATGGTCTGTACTGCTCCACAGCTGCATTTGTCTTCAGCGTGATATTTCCATTCTTTCATCAGCACTTTGAACCTCCCCTACTCCACACGTAGTCTGTTAAGGGTCTTCCAGGTTGGCCATGGGAGGTCATGCCCACTGGCGAGGCATTCAGTCAGTGTGATTCCTCTCTCCGTCCATTCTTGGGTTCAGGTGTTGAGTCTGAACCATTCATCTACCCAGATGTTGGTCCTTGCGGATTTCTTGGATGTCTGGAGAGGTGTGACTGTTTGCAGGAAGCTGGATCTGGATTTCAGTCTGGGTGGGGGTGCCTTGTGTCTTCCTCCTGTGCTCTCCGCTCATCTTGAGCGATGATGGATCGCCTGATGTGAGGGGGTGCAATGCCAGCTAGGGCATAGAGGCATGGGACAGGGGTTGACTTTATGCATCCTGTAATGATCCGGCAAGTGTCATTAAGGGCTGTGTCGACCAGTTTGGTGTGGTGGGATCGACTCCAGCTTGAGCAGGCATATTCTGCTGTGGAAAAGCAGAGGACTAAGGCGGTTGTGTGGACAGTAGATGGGTCAGCGCCCCACTTTGAGTTCACCAGTTTGCCCAGAATGTTGTTGCGGGTGTTGACCTTGGCTTTGGTGTTCTGGAGGTGGAGCTTGAAGAAGAGTGTTCTGTCGAGTGTGACTCCGAGGTACACAGGGTGGGGGTGATTGGAAAGTTTGTGACCATCCCATGAGACACACAGTTCTTTTCCTGCATCTCGGTTTTTGAGATGGAAGCTGCATAGTTGGGTTTTGGATGGGTTGGGTTTCAGGTGGTTGTTGTTGTAGTATGCCGACATATATTATATATATATATATGTATATGTATATATACATATATATATATATATATATATATTATACTGGATTATCCAACGTGTCTTAATCAGAAAATGCTCAATTTTGAAAAAGTTGTAATTCGGAATATCTAAATGGAACATGCCGTTTATTATAGGCTTTTTGTTCATTTCATTCTTTATTATAGGTCCATCTTAACTGTTTATTTATTGTGTGTGCTGCTGGATCTGGGTAAAAGTTCATTTCCTCATGTTTTTTTTAACATGTTTGAATGACAATGAACTCTACCTTGAACCTTGAACATGACACACAACAAATTCAGAATATCATATTCGCAATAATAATGGAATATTAGTATGCATGTAAACCCAGTGACTGTAAGTATGTTCCCATGCTGACGTTAGCTAAAGGCAAGTTCCAGCCTTGCAGAGCTGCTAGCATGGCTGAAGACTCAATCTTTTTTAGACTCTGAAACAAAAATGCGAGGGGAAACAAGAATGGAGCATTTGGAGCTGTAAATAAATGATTGCTCCTCATTTACCTCCTCCATCAGCTTTTCCACTCTTTCATAATTCACTGCTGTCACTTTGAATAGTCATACCTCCTCTCTACACTTTATTTCAGTCTAGAAATAAAGTTTTTGCCAAATACATTTACTTCTGGTTATAAAAGTGGAAAAGACATTTTGAAAGTTTTTACATGTCCATTCAATAAAATAGGATTTCTATTTAAGTTTGCCTTAAGTTACGGGCTAGTACATGAAGTTTTTGGCTTTAAGGCTGGTTGCAGGTTGTGAGTGAGGAGCAGCTTGTGAATGCTAAAGCCATAGGGGGAAAAACAATCCAAGTAGACCATCTGGCTGCACTGTTAGAAAGTAGAAGGTGCTATTCCCCTGTGAACAGAGCATAGACATCTCCACTGTTAAAATGCAGTCCACAGAGACGACTTGTCTATTCCCTTAAATTAAAGCATTTAATTGAACCAACAAGCACTGATTCAGCTGAAGAAATGTTATTAAGAGCGGCTTTATTAGAAGGTACGCCAGATAAAAAGCAATCGTCCTTGTACTAAAACTAGGACCTAGAGCTGTATTTACTCCAGTGTATGTGTGTGTGCACTCCACTCCTGCTCTATCATGCAAATGGAGCAGAAGCTCACAGAATGGATGGCGGCTGTCAGACTGAGGAGAAGAGATAGATTGATTGGGAAAGAGAGAGAAAGAGAGTGAACGACAGAGGTTGAGATAGCATGAGGAGTGTGAGACTGATGGCAGATGGTGTGCCAAAGATGGAGTCCTCTGTTTTTCCAATCTTTGCTGGGAAGAGAGAAGAGGGACTTTTTCATATTTCTAAGGACCCCCCTATTTGTTGTGTTCACACCACAAGAACTATGAATGATCGTAGGTCTTTGAACGTCACTTTAAAGCTCCTATTTCCAGGTAGGTTCTCTGCCAGCACAAAAAGAACCATACGTTAGTGTACGGTGATTGATGTCGTAAGCTTAGGTTGGTTGAACACAACCAATGCAGTACCAGCAACCACCATTTTTAAAAACCTGTTACCCGTGTACACAATAGAAAAGCTCAAATTTACTGACCAATGGACCAACAGGCTTCACTAAGCATATACACGACAGTGGGAATACAACATGGTTTTGACCCAGTAGAGAGAAAGTGAACCCTGAGGAAAAAAAAAAGACTTAGTGATTGATTAGGGAATGAATTTTCTCCCGCATCTGAGTCTCCTGTGCTACATGTCTACCTTTTGACTTATTCTCTCACTGCTGAATCATCATTCTTTCCGGACTTTCTATTTTATTAATCAAATACTCGCATGTCTGATGTCATAACATGGCAGCAACACTGATAGAAATACACACTTTGCATAAAGGTATTAATATCACATTCAGTGAAATCCATTACAGAGCCCTTTATCTGTCTGTGGCAGAACTCTGTTTGCTAGACAATAGAGAAAAAGAGGTGGCTGTTGGTATTTTTAATTCACTGTCTTAGCTATTCATCTGTCATGCTGATCTTTGTGTTTGGCTGTAGGGCTGTGTTTGTGTTTTCTGTAAGAGAAGCAGCTGGAGGTTTTGGTCCTGATAGGGGCAACTGTCCTAATTTTTAAAGCAATAGTTTCACATTAAAACCATTGTCATACCTGTCCGTTGAATAGGGAGTCAGGAGTCAGTTAGCTTAGCTTAGCATAAAGACTAGAAGCAGGAGTTAATAGCTGCCCTGGCTCACTCAAATAGTCACATACACACCTACCCCACTAGGGAGGTGCATTCGGCCAGTGTAGTTTTTAAATTTGTTGCAGTGAGGACTGCCACGAATTTACGCTATGCTACAAACACCAGCAGTGTGAGGAGGCGCTTGTCTAATCCGCAGCACATTTGGCTTTTTTTCCTGAATTCCCACTCCAACCTTGTCACATATCGACGTTTGGTCATGGACTTTCCATGTCCAGATACAATGTGCAAGGTACCCTGGGTGCGTTGGTTGTTGATGTTTTGGGACACCGTGTCAAGTTCTTCCTGTTACATGCATTGTCTTCTTTTAAAATACAGTTCGGTTAATCACAGGAAATGTAACATTTACATACAGTCTATTTCAAAATAAACATAGTACATCAGTACAACATCACAAATTGACTTTTTTTCTCCTTGAACAACAAACGCACGTGGTTAGGTTTAGGCAACAAAACAAGTGGTTGGGTTTGGCTTTATAATCTTACAGGATGTGAACACCGCTCTCCTGGGTGAAGGTTAGTGTTTGTTGGACTTTCACTGCTTTAACTTTCCTTCTTGTTCCATCGTGGTTACCTCTGATGCCGCCAAGTGCCATTTAACTATAATCGTGACTGGCCACATATTGCGCCGTTGTTAATGGATAGCTTTTATCGACAGTGTCTGACACTGCAAGTCACTGCCCAAGTGCCAGATTTCAACAACTTTGGAATGAGACTGGGTTGGAGTGAGGAAAAAGTCGTTCAGTCACAGTGGCGGAGGGACAAAAACCATGAAGACCAACTGTCACATCTAACATGTAAAAGTGCTGAATAACAACAATGAAGAACTATGGTAATATACTATGTTTCCTCTCATGAACCCACACAGACCGGTGGGTCTGTCTTCTGTCCCTATGTGCTTTAGCCTTCTCTTCATCCAGAGCAAGTACTCTACCTTGTGCTGACGCTTTACTTCAGCAGATATTCTGTATTATAGCAACCAGACACAACTAAACACTTCAAAAGTGCTCCCAGCTGGGCGTTTCTTGCGGAGTGCCTGGCTTTTTCAGCTGGAAAAAAACTTTCAGCGAGCATTGGGCCTAAAGCTCACTAACAAGTTGTATCTTGAAAAGGCGATACAAAATGTAAAGATGATTGTGTGGTGTGGGGAAAATTTTTGAGGAAGCCAAGTGAGCAAAGTAGGCTGACCAAACGTCCTCTTTTGCCCGGACATGTCCACTTTTCACGTCCCGTCTGGGGCGTCCGGGGGGTGTTTATAAATTGATGATAATGTCCGTTTTTCCTTGTGTGTGTGTGTGTGTGTGTGTGTGTGTGTGTGTGTGTGTGTGTGTGTTTGTGTTAGAGTGCGGCACGGGCCGCATATTTCTGTCCGAACCCGACAGTCATTCTGTTTTGTTATGTCCGAAACCGAACCGAGCCCGACATTATTTAATTACTAAAGCACTGAGTTTGTGTCACACAGTTGTTATGGTTACAGGCTATTTAACAGGCCGGGCGTGCGCCGTGGGTGCTCTGCGGAGAGGGAGACCTTCCATGTTTGAGACGGGAGTGGGCGGCAGGAGGTCCGAGGCTCCAGTGAGGGGAGAGGGAGAAATATAACAAAATAAGATAAAATAGGAAAAACCTGTCTCCCTCTTTTACTTTATTTTCAGCGTTTAATCAAGGCGTCTTCCAGCGAGGGGAGAGGTAGAAACAAACAGCCAATGTGTGTGTGTGTTATGTTGAGGTGTTGTCACGTAAATAACACTCCCCAAGCAATAAACAGGACAGACAGTAGGATTTTATTTATTTTTACACTACATGTTCACTGAAAGCTGACCAAATCCGACCCAAGCCCGAATACAATTTATAGCTACATTTTTGACCAAACCCGGGCCGACCCGTTGGGTAGGCCTAGGCCTACCGTCGGGACCCGTTGGGCTCGGATCGCCACACTCTAGTGTGTGTATGTGTCCCCTGTCTATAAGGGCCTATCTGAATTTCTGTCTTTAAGAGATATTATTTTGAATTTTCTATCCATACATATAAATTTTAAATATATTAAAATGATAAGGCATCTTTGAGTAAACTGCGAGTATCATTTAAGTAGGCTATCTCGTGGCCGGGCCGAGTGTCCTCTTTTTTGGAAATTAAAATATGGTCACCCTAGAGCAAAGACACGTGCACTCTGTCTCTTTCTTTCTGTCTTTCTCTCTCTCTCTCTCACACACACACACACACACAGTCCTAAACAGTTTATTAATTTTTGCATGTTCCTATTGATTTGTACAACCCCCCCACCCAAATGCATAACCATCCATTTATTGCCCAGTACAGATTTTATAATGAATAAAAAAGAAGCAAATTCAGAAGACATGCAACGTTTTACATTCACATTATGAAGTATCAGTAGGCTACATGTATCAAACACATGACCTACAGACCATTTTGTATGTGTTGGAAATACACAAATACTTTCCATACTTCCCCATTGTTAAATTGGTGCTGTCCGTGGTGCTGATTTTCTGTTTGTAACTGTCCGTGGTGCTTAGAAGTTTGCCTTCTGGCTGCTTAAATTTAATAAAGTAGTCACAAATATTTGGCTATTATATTGTGTGTTTCAGTGTCTGTGTGTGTTTCAGTGTCTGTATGTGCCTTCATTGCACAATAGCGTTTCTCTGGATGCTCCATCTCAAGATTTTGATATGTAACACTAAGCCAGACCGAAGTGTCCACAGGGAGGAAATGAGGAAAATGAAGATTATGGGTAGAGGTGATCAAGATAAGGTTTGAGTGGTGTAAGAAAATCTGGTGTTCAAACTGTCCAGGATGTGTAATCATACGCAGAGGGAAAGTTGGTGGAGGATGAAAAGTGGGATTAAAGAAGAGAGGAAAAGATGAGGACAGAGTGGCATTGTCAATCAATTGACCACGTTTCGTAAGACTCAGATCCTCGAATGTATGCCTCAAATACTCCCAAAAAAGTAAATTCCCTCAAGTCCCCCCAGAAAACAATATACAGTCTGTCCAAGTGAAAGCTAATCTCCTCCACATTCAGAACCTTAGCATTAGGGTTTTTAGCTTTAAAACCTCTCATGAGTATTTACCGCAACATACTGTACAACATGAAATACTTTACAATCTGGCCCGTCTTGATTCGCCACTTCCCACCCACTGAGCGCTCACGCAGATCTGCTGAAATTAGTTATGACATGTGTGAGGGAGGCAGAGAAGACGGGGGATTTGGGAGGTCAGACTGAGTTGAAGACATCATTGGCGCCTACAACAGCAGAAGGCAACATGGTTAAAGACTTTAAAGATTTATGGAATGATGCTGTTTAAGCTCAGTTCATGAATATTATTTCTCTTTTATGATTTTTTTTGTTAAAGGAGCAGTCATGTCTGATCCAAGCAGCAGCATTTTCAAACTCAAGTACAGTCATGCTCTTATGCTCTTAAATAAATAAGATCAGTTAAATGAATATACATGTTGATGATGAAGAAAACATGTATTTAGCTCTCCTTTTCTGCCCCTTAAGCCCAGGAGCATGTTCAAAGACCTGAGTTAAAAGAGGACATGAGGTACGACAGTGCAAAGTGCATCTCTGTCTGTGCATTTTTCAGGAGCGTCTGATGGATGCTGCTTCAGATCTGCAGCACAGGAGCAAACCACCAGCAGCACGGTGATGCGACCCGCTGACACAGCAAGCCATAAAAACTTCGATGAGGGAGGGGCGGCAGTGGCAGAATCCATTCTGCTTCGTCATGGAGGCGACTCTAGTCAGCTTTCAGGAGGTAAATAAATGAGCGTGTGACAGGCAGGGAGAGCATGGGTGTGTTGTATACATCGTCTAGTTCAGTGGAAATTATCCAGGCTTCCTGCTAAACTCTGACCCAAATCTGACCTCTGATTGGATTGGGTCTCTCGTGAGTAGTGTTTCCCAGCACTCACATAAATGCATAATTACACATACAATATATCAGTGAAAGCTGAGGCTGCTAACCCCTCTTTGAATTGACCAGAATTCTTGCTCGTACCTGGTGCATTAAGCTACGGTGACTGAGCACACAAACAATTTTCTTGTCAGAAGTATAAAGGTGCTAACTTGCAGCACAAGATAATTAATTTGATTCCGCAAGATAATTAACATGTGCACAAATAAAAATACCTTTTGAGACTTCAGGCGCTCTGCAGTATTGTACCAGTTCTCCAGCAATTCTTAGTCATGCTTGTTAGAGGGACTCAGGTGCAGAAGTCACATGATAAACAAAAATGAAACCGGGGCTCTTGATTTAATTTGCTGCAGCCAACGCAGTTTGTTCCTAACCACCCATCAGGCTTTGTGAAAGCACTCTGGGGCACCACACTGTGTACAATTGTAGTGTGGTCAGTACACAAAACAGTTGTATCTCTGGAGGATATGATGCTCTAGCAGAACAGAAAAGATATTGTTTCCACCTACGATTGGCTACTGGGTTTCAGACAGTGGGAGAGAAAGAGCTGTCTCTGAGCAGGAGAAAATAGTTCGGTACTGTGTCATTCAGATAGCAACGTACATCTTTGGCAAACCACATCAAAGTCTGGGCAGACAAAGCAAGATTTTTGATTTGATTTTTAAACCTTTTTTGTGTGAATTGAAAGAGATGTGCAGGGAGAAAAACTCTGCAGAAGCCTCATAAGTATTTGTTTTGAGTCTGACTCTGACTTTGATCACTTTAGTTTGTACACAGTTAAGTCTCATTTTATCTGTGCAGCCTGTCTAGGGAGCAGCTTAGCAATTTTAATATATTTAATATATTTTAGTATTTTCTATCATGAGCCTCATTTACAAAACATCCTCACAAGTTCAAATCTTTACTTGTACAGTCAAATCCAAGCTCTTGCAAATCTAATGTATTCGAAAGTGTTTAAGTGTTGCACACAGCACAGTGTGTTACATTGAACTATAATGTTCCAGTCATAAACATTCATCAGTCATCCAAATATTAAACACGTTTATACAAAAGCACAGCTTGTATCAACCAGTCAACACGGATTCATTTCACAAACAACTGGAAAACTCAACAAAATGTATTTAAATATCCCTAAAATAAGATAAACAATATATCTCAAGAGTTATAGAATACAGTTCATATGAGTGAGTGACTTTTATCAAGACAGGAAGTTCAAATTGTGGACAGGGGCATGAAGATAACAACCAGACAACAACCAGACAATATTTTCTATTGTATTATAGGATCTTTAAATGCATTTATTGTCTCATTCTATTAATGTTTTATCATTCATTGTAGATGTAATATAATGATTCCCAACCCTAACCCTATGATGTCAGCTCAAGTACACCTTCATGAACACCATCCATCAGTTTCATGTATTCATTTAAATGGACTGCAACCTATTTAAAAGTATTAATTACAAAAACAGTGAATATTGTTCAGTCTTTTAATACAAGGTACAGTAATTTGAGTTGTTGATTTCTTTTTGTCAGTCAGCTCTGAAGTTAAAGTCATGAGCAAAGTTTGCATTCATTAAAGGTGTTATTCGACCAGAGGAACTTTTTCATATTTCTAAGGACCCCCCTATTTGTTGTGTCCACACCACAAGAACTATGAATGATCGTAGGTCTTTGAACGTCACTTTAAAGCTCCTATTTCCGGGTAGGTTCTCTGCCAGCACAAAAAGAACCATACGTTGGTGTACGGTGATTGATGTCGTAAGCTTAGGTTGGTTGAACACAACCAATGCAGTACCAGCAACCACCATTTTTAAAAACCTGTTACCCGTGTACACAATAGAAAAGCTCAGGTTTACTGACCAATGGACCAACAGGCTTCACTAAGCATATACACGACAGTGGGAATACAACATGGTTTTGACCCAGTAGAGAGAAAGTGACAGGGCTTTTTCCTTTTTTCCAAAGTGATGTTGCTATATGAGATGCCAGCTGGCTCACAGTGCATCACCTTGACATCCCTATTGGCAGTGCGAATGCAAACAGAAAGAAAGCCCTCGAAAGTATGTACAGTAGTTCTCAGGGGAGCTCCCCAGTGGGCAGTTCCTCTCAGGGAGTCCCCAGGACTGTTTGGTCTGAAAATGCCTATAACCACTTGCAGTTTAAGAAGCTGGACGTTTCAACCCTTTTAAAGGACAACTTTGGTATTTTTCAACCTGGGCCCTATTTCCCCATGTGTATGTGTGCGTATGATTCATGGGTACAGCTCGTTTTAAAATTATTGTATTACTGTATTGAGGGAGGCGGATGCAACCGGGAGCCACGAAATGAGCTAAAACGGTAACGGGGGCAAATGCGTCCCGTATAAGTTTGCGCATTGAAAGTGCTTTTTTCACCACTGACCAGTTCAGATCGCCAGTGCTATGAATGCTATGAGTGGAGTCAGCTGTCAGTCAGTGTTGGAGCAGAGAGGGGGAGGGCTGCCCCGCTGGGTACTGTAAGTGAGTATGTGTGTATGAAGTGTGTGTGTTACGCTAGAAGAGTCAGAGGACGGAGTCTTTTACGTGCTACCCCCTGGAGTGTTACTGGAGTTTTTGGAGTGCTCAAATAAACGGGCCTTTTTCCCGAACGCAAGAACAGGATGTTGCGCAACACCCCGTAAGTTACAGCTTTCATAGGCTGCCTTTGTTGGACGGCGAGATGCTGAAGTTGTGGCTAGTTGTGCTACAAATGGATGCTAACACTCCTGTCTAGACACTGCGCCTTGCAGACCATCGGGTCTGCAGTGCTCACTTTTCCCAAGATGACTACTGCCAGCCGAAGAAGAGAAGACATCCAATCCCAAAACACCTCTTCCTCCAGAAAACAGCTGTCCCACGAGTAGAGAGAGCTACAGACACAGTGGAGCAAAGCTCGTGACATCACACAGCCCAGAGGTAAGGGAAAGGCTAAGTTAGTATGCTATTTACAGAGATAGCACTGGCGATCTGAACCGGTCAGTGGCATAAAAACACACACTTCACACACACATACTCACTTACAGTACCCAGCGGGGCAGCCCTCCCCCTCTCTGCTCCAACACTGACTGACAGCTGACTCCACTCATAGCACTTATAGCACTGGCGATCTGAACCGGTCAGTGGTGAAAAAAAGCACTTTTAATGCGCAAACTTATACGGGACGCATTTGCCCCCGTTACCGTTTTAGCTCGTTTCGCGGCTCCAGTTGCATCCGCCTCCCTCAATACTGAACCAATTTTAGAACGGGTTGTACCCATGAATCATACGCACACATACACATGGGGAAATAGGGCCCAGGTTGAAAAATACCGAAGTTGTCCTTTAAGCTCTCCATATCCACTTCTTTGCTCACATGCTAACCAGTTTTCATGCAGGTGTTCAGGTGTTACAGCTGATTCAGGTCCTTTACAGTCTGCCTGTCATAGCTGGAAGGTTCCCGGTTATTGTGGCAAATATAGTTATCTTTTCATTTTAATTAGCTGAACTATTCCACAATTGTTCCATTTACTGTAACCCATGGGAACTGCAAAAGTGCCCGATGGGGTAAGACTACTGGTTGGAAATCACTGGCATTATTATATCGTACTGGCGATATGACTGCTGTCCTGATTGGTTGTTGCAGGCTGTGGTGCCACTTGATTTTGAAGGCTGGCAAACATCTATGAATGGAACGTTGCAGCTATATAAACTCAGCCATGACATTGCAAATTCATCACGTAATTTCAGTGTCCCTCTCACCTGTCTACTAGGTGTGTATCAGGCAATAATTAAAGTCTGATTTATTACAGATCACTAACCTGACCTTGGATTTTTATTTCCTGCACTGAAAATATCTTAAGGCGTTAATGACATAATTTCCATTTACATCACATTCTTTAAGTGGATTACACTTCACTGATGCTCTTAAGCCTGAAGCAGCGCATCAAGGAGGCTACCTTAAAGGGGAACTAATGTTTTTTTCGACCTGGGCCCTATTTTACAATCTACTTTTGTCTAAATGAGTGATAGGATGTTCAGTATTTGACATTTCTCCAGTATGAAGTTAGGCCTGACCTGCCTGCAGCCTGTGAGCGCATGCTATATTAAATAATAGGGCACTCAGACAGCGTCAAACAACGTCAAAATACGTCCACTAAAAGTGCATTTTTTTCACACAGATAGGCTCGGATTGTTAGTATAATTATCTGACAACATAACGGAAAGGAGAAATGAGCGTCTGTGTTTACCTTTAGCTGGATTCAGACATGTTCCTCTGCCTGTCGCTGCTCCCTCTCTCTCCTCGTCCGCTCTTCAGTTTCAATGAGTTCTGTGTCTGTGTACGTTCGTGTACATCCGTGTACTCCATTTTCAAATAAATATGGGTGGTCATCGAATTCAAATGGCTCATCCAGATCCAGTTGGTCAAAATTGGATAAAAATTTGGACATGTTTGTTGTGGCAAGTCAAAACACTCACTCAGAGAGTGAAAGTCTGGCTCTGAAATCTCACGTCTCGCAAGATTTGAGTTGTTACAGGAAGTTACTGCTGGAGTGACCTTACAAACGTGAGGAGTTACTCTGTTTGGAGTAGTCATGGCTGCATTTTTACCCAATTTTGACCAACTGGATCTGGTTGAGCCATTTGAATTTGATGACCGCCCATATTTATTTGAACACGGACGTACACGGATGCAGAGGGGATGAGGAGAGAGAGGGAGTAGCAGTCCTCAGCAGTAGGCAGAGGAAGATGTCCGAATCCAGCTAAAGGTAAACACAGACGCCCATTTTGCCTTTCTGTTATGTTGTCAGATAATTATACTAACAATCCGAGCCTATCTGTGTGGAAAAAAATGCACTTTTAGTGGACGTATTTTGACGTTGTTTGACGCTGTCTGAGTGCCCTATTATTTAATATAGCGTGCACTCACGGGCTGCAGGCAGGTCAGCCCTAGCTTCTTACTGGAGAAATGTCAAATATTCCAATATAAGTAGATTGGAAAATAGGGTCCAGGTTGAAAAAAACATGAGTTCCCCTTTAAAATGATGACACTTAAAAAAACAAAACAGATTTGTCACAGGTTCTGAGCCACACTAGTGCCAGTGTCAGTAGCAACAACAGTGATGTAACAGTAAAAAATAAATATAAATATTAACACCGGTGAAGAACACAGTCATGCACTTCAGCCATTTTCAAATGACAGTTGAAGTAATCTCTTTATTTGATCTTTTTGAATGTGCTCAAAGCAGAGAAGTAAACACTTTGCTCTTTTAGAAAAGGACAGAGTTTGGATGTAACATGAAAATTTTTCAAAGCGTTGTTCATTATACAAACAATACATTTTTATCATATTGATACATGTGTGATTATGAGGCACCACACAATAATACTATACTTTCTTCAATTATGTACACAAGAGAAAAAAAAGCATTAGCCCTTCTGGCTATAAATGCTCCAAATGTAAAGATGAAAATACCGACAGTATAAGCCATGTTTATGTCTTCATGTGTGTAATATTAATGTGTATGTGTGTGTGAGCAGCAGACATTAGAACAGAGTGATAAGGTGTTTGGGTGTTTACTGTGGCTAAGTGCTTTTTGTGGCTTTGAGGAAGAGAATAGACGTGTGACAGAAAATAGGATGCGAGTAGAAAGACATTTGACCAGAAAGAATTGGGCCATTTGAGCAAGCTTATGCACACACACACACACATGCACACACATACAGATACACACAGACACACACTTACAATCACTAACTGGCAGTTGGGATAAGATGCGTAAATTCTGCAGCTCACTTTATCACCACAGATTTCCCCATGTTATACACTTTGTCCTCTCTTTCTCACACACACACACACACACACACACACACACACACACACACACACACACACACGAGTACACACACAGCAAAAGCTTCAGTGGGTGCCCATCTGCCTCAGCAGTACCTCTGTACTCCATCAATTTTCTCAGAGGGGAGCAGAAGGTGCAGACACATGCCTGGGAGAGGAAATTGCCCATGAAATCATTCTGCTGTACATGCCACTGTATCCAGACCGAGCCACATGTACAAGTTCACAAAAAAAAAAAAAAAACTACACGTCCTGATAAAAAGTTTCCACTGCAGCTCCCAGTTCAGACATTTTTGAGCCCCATACAGAACACTGAAGCAGAAATATGACTTTTTAGTTTTTTTGTAGTTTTTCTTTTGTTTGTTTTTTAATGAAACTGTTTTGCTACTGAAACAGTTAGCAAGGAGCCCCTTTGTCCCATTGGTCCTCATGTCGAGAGTGTGACGTAATAGAAAGGTAGAGAAAAAAGTCGAGTTCAAGACAGAAAGAGAAGATAGACGCCACTATCTAACGTCACAAGCAACGGTTGTGTGGAGATTGTCAAGGCCTTCACAATACAGGTAAATTCAGTGAATGAGGTCACATTGTAAAATCGAGTGTCTCTGTAAACCTTTTGCCTCCTGTGCAGTTCCTCCAAGTGCAGCCACTGTGGTGTGCATGCATCACAGTAACTGTTCCGAGTCAGTTTGTTGTATGTCAGTGAAGGGGGAAGAAGTTGATGAGTAGGGGGGGAAATGAGCTGAAGCCCATATCACAGTTCAAAAGCAGCCTGAATAGCCTTCCTGAACCCCTTTTCTGCGCCTTAGTTCAATCGTCCCTTCATTTCTTAGTGCATCCCTGAAAGTAAAGGTCTGAAAGCTCCCCCAGGCCAGCACTTCATCCTACAGCTCAGATCAGTAAAAATCTGTCTGCTGGGTAAAATGTCTAATACAACCCTATCCATGCAGGAAGCATTCAGAAAGAGCGTTTCCATGACTTACAAAGGATCTTCTGGAAGGCTCTGCGGAAGTCCTGGTTGAAGATGGTGTAAATGACTGGGTTTAATGAGCTGTTACAGTAACCAATCCAGAAAAAGAACTTAAACAGCGTCTCAGGTATCTGGCACGGCTCCCGGCAGATTCCGTACAGGCTGTACGAAAAGAAGAAAGGGAACCAGCACACGACGAAAACACCCATGACGACAGCGAGGACAAAGGTGAAGCGTTTCTCCCTAGCAGCGGAGACTTTCTTGCGATTGACGGTGCTCCGGCGTTTGCGGCGAGATGAGAAGAGCTCCATAGACTTGGAACTGGCGCGCGACTTTCTGCTGGAGTATTTAGAGGCGGAGCTGCTTTTCCGGCTGGACTTCCTGTCTTTTTTGTCGTTACGGTGATGTTTAGAGGAACTTTTCTTAGGTTTCTCGTCTGACGAGCTGCTGTCGTCGAAGTCATCATCGTGGTCTGTAGGTGGGTGTTTGGGCTCGTTTGGTAGAGGGGATCGAACCACCTGCTCTTGGCAGTGCCCGTTCTCACGTTCCTGATCTTTCATGCTCCCGTCCCTGGTGGACTTTTGTGACCCTCCTCTGCCTGCTTCGGCTTGGTCCATCCCATTCTCCAGTGGCGAGTCCACATCCCTCTTCTTCTCTGACATTGTTCTGGTCCTGGTCTTTGCCACTTGGTAAATCCGAATGTAGACCAGGATCATGATGACACAGGGGGCAAAGAATGAGCCAATACTGGAGTAGAGGATGTACCAGGTCTCATCATTCAGGATACACTGGGGATTGGCCTCACTGCTGCTCCTGTCCATTGATATCAGCGGTGGGAAGGAGATGACAGCTGAGATCAGCCACACCACTACAATCATCCCTTTAACTCTTTTAGGCGTTCTCTTTAAGTTATACTCTACCGCCTGTGTCACTGACCAGTACCTGTCCAAACTAATTGCACACAGATGAACAATAGAGGAGGTGCAGAATAAAACGTCCAGAGCCAGGTAGATGTCACACCAAATTTTCCCAAAAAACCAGTAGCCCATGAGTTCATTGGCCAGAGAAAAGGGCATGACCAGGGTGGCTACCAGTATGTCCGCACTGGCCAGGGAGACAAGAAAAAGATTCTGGGGTGGTTTCAGAGCTCTGCTCGTTAAAACGGCGATAACAACCAAGACATTCCCGACTATTGTAAACAAAATCAGAAAGCTGACAAGTCCGGCCAGACCCCAGATAGCGAGCTGGGTGTACTGGCTCTGAGAGGTGGAATTAGATGAGATATTCTCTGCCTCTATCCCGTCCTCCAGGCTGGACCTGTTCAAGAAATCCATTTTGAGTCGTTTTAAGTCAATATGATGACTTTTAAAAAATTAAAATGTGCTTAAATAATCTGTAGAAATATCGCATCAGACCCTCAGCGCATATTTCACTCCAGAAATGTACTGCAAATGGCATTTTTCTTCTCTCCTCACCTGCGATCTTCCACCTCCTGCATGCAAGTCTCTCCTTTGGAAAAAAGAGAGGCAGACAGAGAGAGGGAGCGAGACAGAGAGCGCGATGTGTAAAGTCTTTAACTCCTTATTCCGAAAACGTGCAGGCTGAATTTCCATAGTTAGTGAGCGGGCTCCCTCCTCAACGCGCCCTCTCCCATCCCGACTGCGCCCGCATCTCTCCACCTCCGCATCCCCGCTGTGTCCTGAGAGAGGTTTGTAACAACCACGTGTCTTTTTTTTTTTCTTACATTAGAGAGAAAAAAAACCTAGCAGGGAGCCGCTCTGCCGCGGAGAAAAAAAGGAGCGACTATTGGAGGAAAGGAGATAAAAATTGTGGGGGAAAAGAGCAGGCAAACTATACTACACTGACTGTTTTTGCAGCTGATCATTTATTTGGGACTATTTCCTAAGAACAGTGTGTGCTGCTGCTGCTGCTGCTGCTGGAGACGCGCTTGTGTGTGCCCACTTTATCTGCATTGTCAGAATTGTGGCTGTCACAAATCGGACAGCTGATCAGTGAATCTCTCTTCTGATTTGACTTTTGAAGGTCTATTTCAGTGTGAAGAGCGTGCTCCCGCCCAAGTTAATAAATAAAGTCGGCAGGGCTCTCGGGGGGAGGTCACATCGCTGTCAAAACGCACAGACTGACAGCGGCGGAGTCCCGCACCACGGTGAGCACGCTCTGCTCCGTCCTTCTGTGCGCACACTGGAGGTCAGTATTGTAACAGCCAGCCCCGGAGGGAAACACACACACACACACACACACACACACACACACACACACACACACACACACACACCGTAAATATGAACGCCATTAGACATATATCCATACAACCATTAGGTGAATAGATATTCCATTGTGCATTGATTAACATGCGCCCTGTAAGATGATCATAGAGAGTCCTTGTGACCTTGCAGTGGAAACTTTTATCATTTCCCTGCGCTCTCCTGCCATTATTAATTTGTGTGTTTATGTTGTGGTAATTGTGTTGATAAGAAGATTGCAGGATTACAGGGTGCTGTTGTCATGTTCTGTTGGAGCTGAGAAGCACTCCACTTTTGGGGATATGAAAGGCTCTAAGTCATCTGCATGCAAAGCAGTGTGAATGCGAACAAAATATAGTGAGGCATGATATATGATTAATGAATTCATCCCCTGGGTGGGTGTTATCAGGTAATAAAGGGCCAAATCAACCATGGCTGTGACTTCAAGGTTATCTTGTTAGGAGTTATTTATTCATGTATTTTCATTTTCCATGAAAACACATGTGTGCATACACAATTGCCACACAAAGTTTTTGATCTCACTGTTTTTTCCTGTCAGCCCCCTCTCATCGAGGTGGTGCTGCCAGCAGGAGAAAGCCTGCCTCCCCTGTAGCCTGGTATTAAGGTCCTGGACCAGTGCGTTTATTGCCCAGTCTTCCAGCTAAGTACCTGTCATTAATCACAGAGTACTCAGCCATACTGAATTAAAGAGCAGCTGCAGCCACAAGAAATGCTCAAGTCCAAATTGACCCTCATCAAGGCAAGGAGGTGGAATGAGGAGCGCTCAAGGGTCATGGTCCAGCTGCTTGGGAATAAAGTCATGGTGGACAATCTCTACTGTAACTTGTCCCCCCTTACCCATCCCTAAAACACCCTGCTCCTCATCCTGCCTGTTTAAATTGAGCTAAGGCTAGAGTGATGCTGTAGGTCAGCTTGGATGCACTCTAAGCTGATTTTGAACAGACAGACAAGCCTTATTATGGTCATTAAGTCGTGTCCCGGGGCCACAGCTCTGTCCATATAATTGGGGCACCAGTGACTGATCTCAGCTATTACCGAGCCCTTTTCTTGTTTCCAACATTGTGCTCTGCTCTCAGGGAATAAGTTGGCTCTTTCTGCTGTAGAACTTAGCTAGAAGCCAGCTTTTGGGTGTCAGCGAAACTGTGTTGATTACTTTTATCTCTTTAAATCAAGGCTTTGTACTTGTTTTTTGTGCTCTTTGCAAACTACTAAATACTAAATTATCCTCCTTTTTCTGCTGTTCCTTTCTTTGTTTTTCTAGTTCAGTTACTGCAGCTGCACAAAATGTGGCCCTTGTTTGTTCCTTGTAACAGAGCGGTTGTTGGTTTGCAGTGACCTGCACTTTTATTTAAAAGAATGCTTCCCCCACAAATGACCATTTGTATCATTTGTAGTCATGCCATGTTACTCTGAATTTGTGAAGAAAACGTTGTTTTTCTCACATGCCTCCACAGGAAACAGCACTACTGTATTGATTCATTGATGGATAGTGAAAAATGCATGTTTGGGAAGTGCTAAGCATACGACTGGATAACTGGGATTTGGATTATACTGCACAAGTTGTGTAGAACAAATGTTTAAAAAATGTTTTGATATAGTTTTTCTGTTGTTAAACATGATCCCCAATCAAGAAAAAAATCAGTCTGTTTGCAGTTTTCTGTGGAGGCATGTGAGAAAAACAAAGTCAAGGTAACACATCATGACTAATTGATGCACAAATGGTCATTTTGTGGGTGAAGTATTCCTTTAAGTTCTACACTGCAGCAGCTGAGAATGGAGGCTCAGAGCTTTCTGTTAAATGGGGGAAGACAAAGGCAATCTGACCCTAATAACATTCACACAATGAGCTTCAAAAACTTGATGTACTCTCACAAAGTAACATGACCAGCCTTTTGTGGCCCCTTGAAATCCAATACAGTAACCACTCTGGTTATTACGCTTCATCACCCAATCAGCCTCTCATAATGGCTAGAAGATATATTGCCAGAGGCGTCTACCTCCTGTGTATGAACTCTTTTTGTTTACATCCTGTGCATGCATGCACAACATGAGAACAGAATACTAAGTCGCATACTAACAAAGCCTACTCCCCAAAGAAATTAAACTAGTAACGACAGCTACTTCTAATTTTCCCACCCTCCCTTATGTGCTGTGGTTTCTGTATAGGCCCCCCATAAAGGCAAGTATAGTACCAGCTGTTGACAGTGACAAATGACTGTGCTACCTGGGCAGACAACTATAGAGCCAGAAACAAATAGTTCAGGGGAGCAACAGCTTACCCAGGGGAGTTCCTCTCATGCTACCATCACCTCACAAAGCAGGGTCTGCTCCTTATCTAGTGTGTCTCTGTGACGAATTACATTGTAGGAAGAACAGTAAAATAAGAGTAATGGAAGTGTGGATTTGTTTGTTGAGTTTTTTTTGTGGACTGCTTTAGAATGCAGGAGATTTCCATATTTTTGTAATCCTAATCCTGAATCTATCACTATGAAAACATAAAGTTGGTGCTGCCGATATTTCTTCGCTCACCATTTCTCTTTTTCTGAAATAATCTCACGTGTCTCCAACTGGTCTGAACCATTGAGTCATTCTCAGATGTTTGTTCCTTTATAGTTGTGTATGTGTGCGGGCAACCCAGTAGAGAGAATACATGTTGGCATGTACATTTCTGCAAACCATTTCTACATTTCTACATTCTATGTGTAGCAAATATGTTGGAACTTTACATTTCAATTTTATGTTGTAATTATGCTGTGGTTCATTTGTGGTTAGGTTTAGGTACAGAAACCATGTGGTTATGGTTGAAATACCCAGTTTAGTTGTGACAAACACACCCGCTTTTGTTGGTCTTGAACAGTGGTCTCCTGCTGTCTGTTGGTTAGCTGCCTAGTTGTTGCGCCATCCACCAACCCCTCCTCCTCCTGATGAGAAACTCAGCTCATACGTAATCTAAACCAAGTCATATGAATGACGTGGTTTGCAGAAAAGTACACTGCCAACAGTTTATTTTGGCAGCTGGGCTGATGTGGGATTGTCATGACTAGGCCAGAGTGATTAAAAAAGCCAGTGGGAACTATTATTTTTTAGTCAGCTCTGTGTCATACCCTGATGCCTTTATCGACCCAATGCTGCCTCCAGAGACGTGCCAGCACATCCACAGTGACCTTGGCATAGTTGTCCCTGTGAAGAAGGCAGCTGGATGTCAAACAGGGTGCTTTTTAAACAACAGAGAGGCTTTTCTGGCTGGCTTAACATTTGGAAAGAAAACCTGCGGGTTGCATTTCAGTTGTGCCAATTGTCCTTACTGTGAACTTACAAATTATCCTTAATGGGTCTGCACAGTGACATGCACAGACTTTGATGATGGCTTAATTGTTCATGGTACTAACACGTAAATGTTGACCTTGCCTCGATATATATTACTCTCTGGGTGTTAGGATCTGCTTTTAAAAGAATACATTTTGATGATGCACATTCTTTTAATTGAGGAACTACAATCAATAGTTCAATAGTACGTTGAGCTTTTACTAAGATTAGTATATGATGCAATAATTACTACAATATTATTACTGTTGTAACATGAAATGGAGCAGCCTTGTTTTATCAAATAAGACAAAACCAAAACTATTATTTTCCTTGACAAGATATTTCTCCCAAAACTAATTTGTTTTCACATATAATCCACATTGTGTGCTTGTAAACACAAATTAAATAGCTTTTCCAAAAATGCTGCCCCAGAATGGCCAGTATGAAACCCTGTCATCCTCATGAAGCGTTTGTGCTATAGCCCAACACCCTGTTACAGTGCAGAGACACCGTTTAGATTATGCAACTGTCCCGAGAAATGTTGACTGTCCAATTATAAGTGTTGAACTTAAGACGAGTGTCTGAACACTGTCTGGCCCGACAAAGTCATTACTGTCCATCTGAGTGACAGTTGGGCCAAACTGGCAGATCTGCAGGCGACTCGAGCGTTAGGTGCAGCAGGAATGTGTTGAAAACGTGACACCCCCAGACAAAGACCGACACCAGTCCACTGGGTGTTGCATCATGATCTGCACACCAGATTGACTTGCTGTTGGTCAAAAATGACCATCTGTGAAGTGTTACTCAGAGAGGTCACAGATTGGCCAGGAGAGGACAGATAAATTGATACAGGAATCAGATGAAAGCAGACATGATGGATTGGCTGTGAGAAGTCATAATTAATTCTGGTTTGCAGATGGAATCAACACTGAACAATTTAATGCTTCATGTATGCCAAAATAAATCTGGAGATGTTGGACTCATGGTATATTGTCCTGTGAAACAATGCTCCTCAACTTTAATATACCTAGAGGTAAAACTGCTGAATGTGGACATAAAAATGAATCTAAGTTGAGGCATTCAGCTGTAAATCACCTGCAGGCACCCCCTCATTGCCCGCACAGAGCTTGGCAAAGCCAAACTTGTCAGTTGGTAAAGTAAACCTCCCTAATGGGAGTACTAATAGATCCAATCAAACATGGAACCACACTGTAATGCACCATCTGCACCTAAACCCACTCAAGCCTCTTGCATTACAGACCCTTTTCCATCTATACCCTGGTCGATAGATCATTTCAAAGCCTTCAGTAACCACAAGGTATTTTTTTTCGAGCGCTTCGGGTTTCTCCAAGATGCCTGGCTCGCTTGTGTAATCCCACTACTGATGCCTCTGCTCTCTGAGAGCTCAGGCTATAAAGCGGAAACCTGTAACAGCCCAGTGTGGAGAGGGCAAAGTTTTGGAAACAGAGTTGTGAAGGGAAGGGAGAGAAGGAGAGTGGAATGTGGAAAAACAAACAGGAGGCAAGAAAGGGAGAGATGCTGGAGAAAGAATAAAGCCAACCGAAGAGCAAGACGAGAAGCAGAGGCAGGAGTGAAGATAAGTCTTAGGAGGAAAAGAGGCTGGGTTGCCTAGATCCTTGCATCAGATTGTGTAGGGCGGTAGAAACCTTTCTTCATCAGTTAATTAACAGTAGGGTTGAAAGGTATTATTCACACTTTGGGAATTGAGTCGAGGATTGTATTCTATTTCCCCATCTTATTGATGTTCTCACAGGATACCACTGTATCTGGGGGTTTGTTGGGGGTGAACAGCTGTACAGCCTATAAGTGTATTGCCAATTAATTGCTATGTGGGTGGGTATCCAAGTTGTATTTCTGTGTTAAAGAGGCTTTTTATTTGTGATAAGCTAGGACCAGATGGTCAAGTTACCATATGAGGCATTTGTGATAATGGTAACATAAAGTGGACCTATATAGTAGGTGATTCACTTTTACATTTTCAGGGATGCTCATTAATCTGGAAGTCTAATCAGTGATTTCGCTGAGTATTCCACTCATGTAGTCTTTACTGGTCACAGCAGACCAACATACTGTATGCTCCTACTCTAACTTAAACAGTACCCTCAGTGCTACCTAGCAAAAACACAAGACTCTCTTGGTTTACTTGGTTTGTCTGTCAGTGTAGCATTGCAAAGGACTACAATACCCATTAGCCAGCTGCCATTGCCATGAACAAACAAAACATGGTGCCATAGTTGCTAATTCCATCCAGAACTTACCCAAACTTAAAAAGTAATTTTGTTTGATCTGCATATTTTAATTCATTTCAACAACATATTATTTAGCTTCCACCTGCCATTAACAAGGAACACAATAGAATTTTGTAGCTCTTGGGGTGGCCTCCAGCTTGGCGAGGCGAGTGTCCGCCCCATGTAGGCTTGTAGCAGCCTGGGTTCAATTCCAACCTGTGGCCCTTTGCTGCATTTCATCTTCATTCTCCCCTCTTCTGTCACTCTCTAGCTGCACTGTAATAAATGCAATAAAAGCCCCAAAAATAATCTTTAGAAAACATCTTAAGCTTTGTGTTTGGATGTTAGGTAGTCATAGTTAACTTCTTCCTTGAAGGTTTTTGCATGCAGGCTTGTGTCTTTGACTTTTCATCAAAGAAGATGATATTGTCTTGTTCGTGCTTTGTACTGATGATTTAACAAGAAGTGTTTCATGCTGATCCAATAAGCCGTAGAAGTGCTCCAGCTGTAAGTTATGTAACATTGGCCAGGAGCAGCTGAGATAGCTCCTCACACTTCCCAGCTCAATTACTGCTCAGCAACACAACCCTCTGACCAATATCACTCCCAATACTTTGCTTTTAGTTTTGATGGTGCTGAGGATGATGATTGGTAAGAGTTGGCATCATCATTGGATGCCTGAGGCAAGGTTGCTTCTCCAGGTGGGTGCTGGTGCCACAGCAGGCAAAGTTTGAATCAGTAAACTCAGATAAAGTCACAGTCATAACCAGTCTCACCTGTTGTGGAGTTTAATAAAAAAGGATGTAAATTAAAGCGTATTTTTTTTACTGTTGAAATAAAACGCAAATCAAAGGCTGCTGCATCTGTCTATGTCACCAGACTGCAACAGCCAATATAAGCAAGCAGTAAACTGCATTTTAATTGATAAGACAATAGATCCACCCACAAGCATCAAATTGTGGGTGGTTTCAGGAGCTCCAGTGGTGAGCTTAAGGCGTCACTATGCTGTAAATCTGACAAGCACACACACTTCATGCAGCAACTGGCAAAGTGTATGGAGGTGAGAGGCTGTGCAGGGTTTTTGCTTCTCCTTGTCTCGCCCCTCTCTATGCAGGCTGTTGTCATGCACTGTTCATACATATACCTACAAAAGGTAATCCATCACAATGTGTATGTAACACACATATGCCGTGCTTCTCTGACGGGTCATGTTCCTGAATATGTCTTCATTTTGTGTATTTCATGTTTTAGTTTGGTGTGTCTCGTATCACTTCAGGCCCCACATCCTGTCAGATTTCCTTCCTGTGTAATTACCTACCCTAATGTGTTTCACCTGCATCAGATTGCCACACCAGTGTGTTTTTATCTTGCCTCCCTTTGCATATATAAGCTGGGTGTTCCTTTTCTTTTGTGCCGTTTGTCTTGTCTTTTGTATCAAGCATTCCAGCAGTATTTCCCTCATGTTAGCCTTCTCATTCCTGTTAGTTTGGACTGTTTTTTGACTCTCCCTTTACCTTGCCCTTTTTTGGATTTGTTTGCCTCGCTGACTGGCTACTTATGTACCAGACCTGTTTTTATCATTGAAGACCTTGATTGCCACTTACCTGATCTGCCTCTGAGTCGTGCATGTGGATCTGTTCCCTGTGAGCCTGATAACGTAATCATGAGCAAGTGATTTGTGTATAACCCAAGTCACTGGGAAGGCTGTAATCACATGACCAATGTGCTGATGGGAGTAAAGAAGGAAAATCCGTGTAGGGAGGCAGATTGAGGTGGTGTATGGGTCAAACAAACACAGGACTTTCCTCCAGGAAACAGTGGTGGGGACTGTGTTCGGTGCCATGTAAAACCAAGTCAACTTTGAGTTATTTTAGGCACTAATAGATATCATATGAGCCGCTGTATGATGACACATTGCTCTATTACTTGAGGCTAATTATTCTTTAACCCTATGGGCCCGAACGATGCATAGTGCGTCCAAATTCACACTTGTTCTTCTCTATTCATTTTCTCGGCAACCGTGCATCACAGCGAGAAGCCACGCGTATCACGTGAAACAGCGGAATTGTAGCTTTCCGACAAGGTCAAGCACTTGTCGGTAGTCCAATGTTTTCACAGTGAAAAACAATGATACATTTACACCAAAATTATGTATAACAGAGCTTTCATACAGCTTTGCACACACATTACTCTTGGATGGATTACTCGCGAATGCAGGGTCGCACAGAAATGCCACACATATCACATGAAAGCGCAGGAGCAGAGCTTTCCAGTGATACCACACACATCATTGTGCTGTCATCCCATCATGCTATAAATACAGATTGATTGTCTACAAAATAAAAACCTGACGAATTTCTTTACAATCCATTATACAGATCTTGTTATCAGTCACTTCATATAGTGAGGAATATCGTATCTTACCATGTCTTAGGCTTGCGTGTGTTTCTCCCTGTCTATCCACATTTGTAGTCCGGCTTTCAAGATGCAAATATTTCCATATTGTCCAGCTGACACTCCATCAAACTTTGTATGACAAGACCAGCCATTTCACCTTTGCGCACCCAGACAACTGTAGCCTAATTATGCATGCTGGTAGGGCCGTAGTCACCATATACATTGAGGGGGACACGTGCCCCCCCCAATGCCCAAAATGCCCTCCCAATATATAACTGAAACTGAAAAACAACAACAAACTTTTTTTACTGCAAACAAAGTGGCAAATATTATCTTGGAGGACATAATTGCGCTTGGTTGACTATTTTTCTATTATCTTAGATGTAAATATTGCATGTTTCTTTCAGATAAAACACATTTTTGACTTGTGAATGAGTCAATGGAATTTCTTGAAATAATGAAAAAATACTGGCAATCATGTCTGCCTGGCACAAACCACATGTTTTGGACAGCTGTGAAGTGACAAAATGTCCCAGCATCATGGTTCTTATATTGCCAGATTCCAGAGAGTCTCCCCTCTTCATATATGGTAGAATATGTAATTTTCCAACTTGCTATGGTGAGATACATGTAAAAATGTAAGAATTTAGTAACACAGATTTGTTTTTTTCATTGATATAAAAATTAATATAAAATACAGGCACATAGAAGGACATGGAGTGATGGCAAATCTGGATAGCCCACATTGTCCTGAAAAAAAAAAACAAGATATAGCATGTGTATGTAGCATTTATAATGACTGTGATATGAGCTTAAAAGTAAAGGCAGTAAAAATACCCCAAAAATTCCTAGGGCCCATAGGGTTAATAAAACTCCAAGATGTCACAAACATAGTTAATTGTATGAAAACTTCTTCTAGCCTCCTTGACATCTTAGCTACATCCCTGGTGATGAATGTTATAGCTCTGTTGGTCTTTGTGTGCTCTCTATGATCAACAATCATCTAAAAATATATGATCCTGTCCCTGCTTATTTCAAACAAGCTGTTATTCAACTCGAGCTTAAAAAAATCAAATCTTGTGATGAAAAGGTTTTGATCAGGTTCTCCAAAAGGTCTCATGTTTCACTGATCTTGATTTTTCTTCTCTGGCTCTCCATCAAAACCAAAATCCATTTTAAAGTTCTTGTGATCACTTATAGTGGTTTGCATGGACAGGCATTTGCCTACATTAGAGATTTATTACATCATCTATTATCAGTAGGTCTGCCAGGTCCTCTGATTAGGGTTCATCGTATCATAATACAGTGGTTCATTTAATACCTTACCAATTAGCACCCCACAAAGGATGTTATGTACCTAACATTAGGTTTACTTTCCCAAGCAAGTAAAGTCGCCTTGGTTCAGTATGGAAAAGAAACATGGTTGGACATCTTTAGGTTTAGGCAAGTAAAGTTACGTAGGTTAAATTTGGGAAAAGAAACATCATGAAACCATACTTAAGATAACTCAAGTTTACTTGGCTTAACACAGGACATGAACACTGATCTCATGGGGGAAGTCATGTGTTGTTTGACCTATTTGGCACGCCAACCTGCCTCCTTACACCGACTTTAGTCTTTATACCTCTTCCTTCTCCACTCCCGTCAGCACATTGGTCAAGTAATTGAACCCAAAGATATACACAAAGTACTGGCTCGTGATTATGTGGCTTATATACGACTTGGGGTGCATTTCTTTTCATAGATAAACATACAAACAGTGCAGATTGTTGAATTCATCCATCACACAGGCTTCAACTGAAGTACCAATGAGAGATGGAGCATAAACAAAGATTGTCCTCTGGCAGACTTGTTCAACTTCGACCTGCAAAACAAATATGAAGCGGGAAAGCTTTATCATTCCAGTGATGTACTATCACACTGTTTTTACAACGTTACACTATTAGACTACAAACTGCATCATTGCTTTTATAGACTGTTTACAATTCATTATCTCTCTGCTCATTAATTCTTCATTACTTACATCAGACACGTAACATCACCCTTTTGTGGGGTGCAGGGCGATTTCTTCGATCTGAAGGCAAATGTGAAAAAGTTTGTCTTACAGCCTCTTTCTCCTTGGACTTAAAAGTTGTGGCTATAAATGAATGTAGACAGGGAAAGTCAATGAAGTTGTCATCTTGATTGAACTCTCACTCAGAGCCAATCCTGCCAGTATGTCCAGCAGTTTATCTTTCACTGTGATGCACCGAAAATGTTTATGTTTGATGAGGACTGGAGAAATGATTGTGACACATTGTCACACTGTGTTTTGTTGCTATTTCTCTCATTTCTTACAATCTGGGCAGTGCATGATGAAACCGTTTTGTCCTGCATCTGTATCACTTTTCTTTTCCCCACAGTCTGTCTATTTACAGCTAAGACTGTAACATCATCCAAGCTGTGAAAGTAAGGGATCAGTTGTATTTCGGTGCGTATGTGTGAGTGTGTATGTGTGTGTTTGGGCTTTGCTGAGTATGTGTGTTTGTGCGCTGTTCTCCTCTAACCTTGCCTTTATCCCAGCCTCAGAGGAAACATGCTTTATTCAATACAAAATCAAAGTGGTTGAATCTTCTTTAAGTTTGGAAAATACTCCTTATCTGCAGACAGTCTGCTTCTAAGCCCTTTTAAGTCTGTGCTGTGGACAGGCGGTGACAATGCCAGCTGATTTGAATACAGGCTTTGCCTTTGTGGTGTCAGTGTGGTTTTTCAGCTGGAGCGGTGACATCTCAGCCTCTCTGCCCAATCATGCCTACTGCCCTCCACCGTGAATAATGGATGGTGTGTGTGTGTGTGTGTGTGTGTGTGTGTGCTGTGCACAGAGTGAGAGAGACAAGTGTAAAACAGCTTGTGTCAAAGCAAATTCCTGTTGGTTTCATCTGTTTTGGAAGGGGGGCATTTCTTTTTCTATCATCCTCAACAGTGTGTTTTCACATGTTTGGACTTCGTTATGTGTGTATGAGTGTTTGTAGCCATGCTAAGTTTGGCCTGACTGGATTCAGTTATGCAGAGCTCAGTGTGATGGGAGGAGAGCTGGGATGTTTGGACAAACTGTATTGTACCAATTTGACTCAGCTGGACTGATTTTAATGAGGACTGCATGAGAATTGAGTGTAGTTTAAGTAGGACTGTCCAGTAATTAATTTTTTGATTAATTGCTGAATTTCAATAGTTGAGCGCAATTAATCTTTTAATTTATTATTGTATATTTAAAATTCCATTATTTTGTATTTCAAAACAGTTTGAAGCCCATATTACAAAGGTATAGTAAGTGTTTTGATTGGGAATCAGATTTATTTCCTTTTTTTTTTCTTTCAGTGCTGCACTGCTTACAATAGTGTGGTCTTGAAACCATGACTTAGAGGGATGAGACAACTTCAAAGTGCTTATTCAGTGAAATACAGTGGTGTTTTTTAAAAGGATAACACTGTTCCACATTGCAAAACACACAGGAGTGCAGGTACAAAATGTGCAGCACATTTCAATAAAGTGATTAACAAACAAAAACACTCAATAGCTCTATTAATCTTCAGTTCTGTTAAAAACTGAGGAACAGGAGTTTAACAAAAGAAAACCTGATGACTTTGTCATTGTTGTACTATGTCTTGCTCCAAGCAACTAACTAAAAGAAAAATATCCCTCACCTGAAATTACAGCGATGGTAAGGCATATAACTGGTCACAACATACCAACGTTAGGACATCCCTTAGACCAGAGCCTTCCACGATGTTGATGGGTCTGCAGTCATTTGCCAGCCATTTAGCAAGTGCTGTGGTTAACTTCTATAATTTAGTTTCATCCACAGGTTTTGGGCAATTTGCACAGTGTTTTGCCAGTTGCCTGCTGACACCTGATTAGCTGCACCTGTATGCTCAGCTCAGGTGGTAACTCATACTCGGTGTGGTACTGCAGTGATATTTAAATTACATTTAACACAAGGTGAATATTACTTTTGACTTGTCAATTGAGCTGTCTTGTAGTTTTTTAGAGTGAAATTAGCCATTCAAAAGCACAGTGGGATCATTATTTTCCATCACTGCAGCAGCAGGAAGCAGGAAGCTGCTGTGGCGGCTTTACTAAGGGTGGCTCCACTAAGGGCGAAGCCACCGCATTGTGATTAACGCTGACTGCCCTAATTTAAAGGGATTTCATTTTAAATAATTTTGGCCACCATTCCTAGTGTTCATGAAGAAAAAGTACTACAACATAAAAACTTGTTTTGATGTTTGATAATGGGGACAATGGCATGAGGTGTTTACTCTCCCTTTTGTCCCCCTCCTCCTGTCTTCTCCCTCGTTCCCTCTGTGCGGTGTTTTTTTTTTTTTCATTCATTAATATCCCAAACAGGGGATCTAATCTTTCCCTCTCTCTCTGCTCTGATTTGTAATTTTGATTTGTTGTCATCATGTTGAGTCATTTGAACAATGCACCAGCGAACATTTGTACCTGTGAGTGATGACTAACTGGAGATTTCATTTTAGCATTTTGATTGGCAGTGGCTGTGAGCATGAGAACAAAATGTGTGATTTACTAGATTTTTCAATTTCAGTGATAAATGCTCCAGTGTTTTGGTTCTTTTTTTCCAAATTGATTCAATTACCAGCAAAAACTCATGAAGAGAATCAGACTCCTGTTGATATGTGTGAAAATGTTTTACTCTTCAATCTTTGTGGATAAGAAACCTCATAATCTCCCAAAGAAACAAAAGCAGAAAACTGCAGCTGGGGTTGTGCAGTCTCTGTCAGAGGGGATGTCTTCTTCTAGCCCTAATGGTCTTCCCCTGGAGTTATAGATCATAGACTCTGCAGATACTATCGTTTGAAATGTTTTCAGCTAATTAGAACACTTTTAGAATATAGTCCACCCTGGGTTTGACTTGCGCTTAGCCTTGCAGTCCTATTCTTACAACGGTCACTCACTTTTTGGAAGTACATCCCCATATGAGGCAAGCTTACAGGAAAAATATCCCAAAACACAGTTAAACCTGTATGAATCAATGTTTTTGATACACAAGGTAAAACACTCTCAGCCTCTCTTAGCTCACTGGATTGGTTTCACTGAGTCTGACCTTTTGCATCGATCCCCACAGGTAGCCCTTTCCAGCCAAAAAGCAGTGATAAAACAACTCTTCACAACTTGTCCAGCGCCAAACAGCAGCCAGCCAAAGATCAGCCAGTGAAGAAAGGCAAACATCAAGCAGCTAAAAAGCCAGATATGTTCCTCAAAAGTTTTGTACAGACCAAAATGAAACTAAAACAGAGTAAATTATGGACTTAGATTCACTGATTAACCAAAGAAAAAAACAACTCTAAATGAGTGCCAATATTTTTTTGGAGTTTGCTGGATGTGTAATAGTGTTGTCAAAAATACTGATTTGTTGATGCATATTTATTCTGAATGTTTGAAATGGTTTTAAAGCTTATTTTGTGCAGTATCAGTTCTATCAATACTACCTTCTTGCTCTGTCTGAACGCTGCAGTACCCCATACCTCTGCCTACTATTTCTTACAATGCTATGGTCTCGTCACTTGTCTCATTTGCCCTGACTGCATATAGGCCTCTGCGGCATGGTTGTGTTTTGTTTTTCCTTGCACTTAATTGCATTTTGAATGTGTGACGATCTCAGAGGCTTTTGAACATGTGCACTACCACAAGAAGGAAATTATTTTCATTAATGTAAAAAGGTTTTGATTATTGTTCATGTTAACTTTAGTCATTCTGCTGTTTTCTGCTTCTAACCGAGAAAATGAAAGTCATCATTCTCATATATCCATGTTATATTATATTTTAGTAATCAGATGCCCTTAATTTTCCCCGTTGTATTGAAAATAGTATTAAATATAGATATTTTTCAAGGTATTGTACTGACTATTGTATAAGTAGTGAATTGTTTGTTAGCTGTAACATTTTTAGGTGATGGTGTGCATTTGTCAACTTGTGTTTAGGTTTCTCTGCCTCCTAGTGGCCATCAGTGGTTTAAAGCACATTTAAAACACCATAAATGTTTGGTGAAACAACAAATTTTGTTCTCCCTGGCTTTCTCAAAAGGAATTCTAATTTGTTGTGAATAACTAGAACATTCAAAACTACCAGTTTAGATTTACTTTCCTTTCCTATTTTGTTGCTTTGAGGTATATTTTACGTAGTTCTGTGTGCATGTTGGCACTGAAAAATCCCTCATTTTGCTTGCAGTTCACCAGGCTCACATCTTTGATCCCTGCTCCTGAGCAATGAAAGGAGGCCATGCCAAAGCAGGATCCAAGGCTCAGAAGCCACACGTGAACTCAACCCAGCTGGGCTGCACAGTTTAAAGAAAGGTAAACACTGCTTTGCAAAACATTGCTCTAAAAAGAAACGCAGAAAGACTATGAAGCTATAATGCAGCACTTTTTGAATAACTTGAGAATAACCGGGAAGGGTTTTGTTTCGGCTGCTGAATTTGGCTATTGTACTTTTCTCCATATCATCAATACACAATGACTTTCATAAGTGATTCTTGACTGCAGTATTGTTTCATCATGTGACATGTAAATAGGTCTGTGGGTAGACGGAGCTAGTTGAAAGTCAAAATCCATAAAACCAGATGGGCAGGATCAGTGTTGTTTGGCTTTTTATAGCCAGCAGTGATTCAAATATGCTGACCCTATGTTAATCTTTCTTTTTGAACTTTACCAGAATATAAAAAAAGTCTTGTTACCCAGAGGTTATCCCTCCACACATGGGGAAAAATTGACACACACACAAACAACTTCCTGACGGAGTTGAACTCTGGTCGTAGCCTGCTGCTGTCGATGCTGGAGATGAGCATGGCATGGCTAATTGAATTACAGTTGCACATAATGAAATGAAGAATATAAGCAAAACACACGTGCACGGCCATACTCAGTCACATGCACACACCCATCCACTCACACACACATACAGAGAGTGCACTCATTTTTTTATTATGCCTCCACACCAGTGTCATCCGGGGTCAGAGGCATTATGTTTTCAGGTTGTCCATCTGTCTATCCCATTCTCATTAATGCAATATCTCAGGAGTGTCTTGAGGGAATTTCTTCAAATGTAGCACCAACATCCAATTGGACTTAAGAATTAACTAATTAGAATTGGTGATCAAAAGTCAAGATCAGTGTGACCTCATAAAACACGTTTCTGGCTGTAACTCAAGAATTAAAGAAAGAAGTTCTACTGTGTTTGGTCTATACTGCCTTTGAAACATTAAAAAAAGATCTGATGTTAAAAGTAGGTGGAAAGGTAAAGATAATAGATTGGCTAAGCTCCAAGCTACAGCTATAACCATATTGACAAAGCATTGTGGGTCTATTGTTCTTTAGCATCTGTGAACCTAAACTAGACAGAAACTATCAACAGCAAAATAACTACAACTAATAAAGATTTTGAGCAAAATTAATTCACCCTTTTCTTTCAACAGGCTCTTCTCTTTATACCATTTAATGGATCTCTATTTAATTTTCCTTACAATACTAAAGCACTCTAGTTTTCCCAACAGCATCCTCAGTTCAATAGTTTACTTTGCCTGGGGCTACCAGTTTTAGCAGCTACTAGATGTCTTTATTATTAGCAAAAATGATGTAAGACAGATATTCCCAATTCTGGAGATTTTTTGTCAGTGGGCTAAAACAAATAGGGTCATGCTCGATATGCATAATCCCACAATGTCTGTTAGTTTACTGCTTTCTGTTTTCACGCTTTTTGTCTGCTGTTTTTAATTCACAAATCTTCTCAACAGTTTCTGCTGTTCAGCATTTCAGCCTCCCTCTCTGTTTGGGGGCCATTCTCATCGTTATTGTAGACTATGACAGGAAATTAGGGAGAGAGCGCAAGAAAGGTTCCCTGCCAGACTTTAATAGGTGGACACTGTAGTTTATGGTCAACATTTCAAATCATGGGAGCTCCCCATACTACAGTTACATTAATAGAATAGTTTGAGATTCACATGTCCCTCACTCAACTATTATGTTATGACATGTATGAAAATACCTGCACTTTCTTTAATATTTGTCTAAATTCTGGTGTGGACTTGGATCTCATCTGGGGTGTGGCTGCCTGCATCATTGTCATGCATCTCAGCCAGGGAAAACACAAGACTATCAGTCTCTCATGACATTGACAGCAGTGTTGCAGCTGTCTCTGAAGGGCACAAACAACATTAGACTACTAAAGCAGAGGATACAGTATATGTTGCTTTACACAGATTTTGTTTCCGTTTTGACGGACAAACACACAATATACAGGTGATCCGGCGGGGACTCGGGACGGTTGAGAGGGTACATAGATGGCATCGGACACCACAACAACTTTATAAATGGAAGTTAATACCAGTAGACTCTTGCTGGAGATGTGACGGAAGTGTTGCCTCTATACTACATATACTCTGGACATGTCCAGCACTTAAGTGACTGGTGGAATAACATCTGTCAGATTATATTTGAAGTCCTGCACAAAAAGTTCCAAATCTCTGCAAAACTGTCTATCTTGGGATCGACCACTGAGCTTCAGGACAATGACTTTTTGTATTTTGAGAAAAGGTGGATTATTTTGGCTCTCACAACAGCTAAACGGATATTACTTAGACACTGGAGGAAAAAATATCCACCCCCTATGAAGAATGGACTACAACAATGGCACAGCTAGCTGCTTACGAGAGGGTGACATACTCCCTACTGGATAAATTGGATTAATATATGTTTACATGGAGCCCTTTTACCGACTGTGTCTGTGAATTGATGGTTGATTTGTTGGTGTAATGCTGTCAGTGATTTGTAGTGCTTGACTGTTGAGAGGTGTCAGTGTTGTGGTCTGTGTTTTTGTTTGTTTTGTTGTTTAATTTGTTTGTTTGTTTTTGTTTTTATTTGTATTATTTGTGGGGAAAAAAACAATAAAAATGTTCATACAAAAGAGAGGGTGGTCTGAGTTCAGACCCTCAGTGCTTGATCTTGCTCTGGCTGCATTTGACTTGCTACAGGGCGCTAAGTAAAGGTCTCTCAAAATGTACAGTATATAATGAAAGCAGCATGTGTGGACTCCATGTTGTTGTGGGTACCAGTTGTTTGTTGACCATAGCAAACTAGTATTGCACACTGTTAGCACTGAGCTGAAGAGAGTTAAGGCACTTGGGAACACGCATAACATCATTTCTTTTGGATTTTCCCATAAAATTTGGCCCGAGTCCCTTACATAAAAAGCAGGTCAAAGGCCACTAAAAGCAACTGAGAAAGTCAGGGAAGGTCTCAGTTTATAAGTTATGTTACAACCTGTTTACCCACTGGCAAAAAAAACCAGTTAATACTGGTACACATTTACATACAGAACGTATTTCAGGTGCAACATTCAGAATATATATATTTTTTAAGTAATGAGCAAAAGAGGTGACTTCTGGCCCTGTGATCCATCTCAAAGTATTTCTATGAATAGTTTGTAATAGTTTTGGCATTCAGGTAGTTTATGAAAGCTATGTGCTGCTTTACAAAGTTATTGTACTTTACTTACAGTTAATTATTGTCAGTTCTGTATAAAAGAAACACAATTAATATGACATATAATGAAACAAATGAAATTCAACATGGGGACGTGACACCAGACACTACTTAATATTGTGACAAGAAATTGTCTGAAGAATGGTACTAAACATGACTTAGGAGTCAAATAATGTGTAGTAAAAAGTTTGTGTAAAAAGACTTAAATCATGTGTAAGTCTGGACATTGTTCAGCTTTGAGCCCATTCAGACAGGATATATTTTTCCTGGGGAAGTGAAGATATTTCACTGTCACCTGCACTGGTTTAGACTTTTTTAACCTCTACCTCAGTAATAATTAAAGCCCCAACCACTTACATTTTTTAGCAGAGACACTTTGCATTTTAAAAATGTTTAAAAGCCCATTATATGCTCATTTTGAAGTTCATACTTGTATTCTAAAAAGACACATACAATCTGTCTGAATATACCTGTATTCACCCTCTGTCTGGAACACATCCGCAGCATCTGTCTCTCAAACAATCCCAGTCTCCTCTGATTGGTTTAGGTCTTTCGCATCTGTACTCTGTGTCTCTGCACTGAACCTGCAGCTGGGGAATGACAGTAATGGCAATGTAGTGACACTTTCTGTCACATTCTGTATTTATTCATTTTTAAATAATTTTAATGGGGAACATGAGCACAAGGAGAAAACCCACACAGACACAGGAACAATATTCAGACTCCACACAGTTGAACAGGTGGAAGTGTCTCTGTGGGGCTGCAGTGCTAATGATTGAGCCACTGTGTCACCCTTAATTTGTCAGGAGAGGTAGAGGGTGATGGGGAGAGTGGGGAGGTTGAGGGGGAAAGGTGGATAGCAGGAAGGGGGTGATGCCATGGGGGAGGGGTGGATGGGAAAATGGAGAGATGAGGTGAGGTAAATGGAGGTGGAGTGCATAGAAGGAGGGGGCAAGTATACCGAATAGGGGTGAGAGGTAGATGGACGAGGGTGGATAGAAGGAGGGCCTGAAGTAAATGGAGGTGGGATGGAAGGTGGAGAGCTGAAAGTGGGACTGTTTTCCAAGCTGAGTGGTACAACAAGCATTCTCCTCCACCTTACTGCCATTGTCACACTTATTTTTCTTGTGCATCTATCTGAAAAGAACCCTCTTTGTCTCAAGTTTCTCCTCTTTTGTTTTCTTTTTCATCTGCTTCTGACACATTTTGCTTTTCATTTCTCTCTATCGTCTGTTTTCCTTCTGCGAAACAGGAAGCATCTCCTCTTCCTCTTCATATTCAGACAGACCTCGTCCAATTCCCATTTCTCGCCCTCCATCTGTTTTAGTATTGTCTCGGAGCTCTGGTGTTGATTGGCAAGGTCTTTCATTGATTTCTCCTCCAGAGCGTTGTGTTTTTCTTACCAAGCTCTTTCACTCTGGAGAAGTTCAGCTGCTTTGCTGCTCAGCTGGGAGAGACCCTCCTACTCCTTGCTGAGTTTCAGAATCTCAGTGTCCCTATGGATCTGTTCCTCCACCTGGTGCACCTTATTCTGATACGCAGTCTGCTGCATCTTTGAGCTCTGATGTGTCTTGACCAGGTCTGTTATAAATGTATCCTCCATTTCTGTTCTCTCTTCCTCCATCACTTTTAATGTTGTCTGCATCTGCTTTTCTTCTGTCTCCCAGCTCTGGTGTTCTTCAGCCAGGTCCTTTGTGAACTTGTCCTGGAGAGCGTTGTCCTTTGCTTGCCAGGCTTTCTCATTCAAACTTCAGTTTTTTTGCTCAACAGCTGGCTTGAGGTTGTTGAGAGCATTTTACAGAGAATCTCTTTTTTCTTGTTGAGATTGAGATTAAAGTGTCCTTCTGGTGGATATGCTCTACCATCTACTTCACCTTCTTCTGGCACTCAATTGCTCCCTCTCCCAGCATTGTTCTTTCTCAGCCAGGTTCTTTGCAAACTTTTCCCTGAGCTCCTTACTCTTATTCTCCACCTTTTTTTTTATCCCTGTCACAGGGTTCATCAGCCAGGTATTTGGTGAACTTGCCCACCAGGCTTCCTTGCTCTAAAAGAGTGCAGCTCCTTTGCTTAACAGCTAGTTTGTTGTCTCATTTAAGCATCTGATAGAGGCTCTGCTTCTTCCTGCTGAGATCAGGATTTCAGCATCCCTCTGGTGGAGTTGTTCTTCCATCTCATTCACCTTCCTTTGATAGCCAATCTGCAGCTGGCTCTTGACTGCTGTGTTGATTTTTTGGTCTGAGACTAGTTGTTTCTCTGCCTCATACCATGCGACCATCTTGTCAAATTCTTGCTTGCTCAGGCACAGGGCAGCATTTAACCTCTCCTCCTGTAGTTGAAGACTTTTCTTAAGGTTGAAGATTTCTGTCTCATACTTTGATGTGGTCTCTGAGTTCTTTTTGTGCTTGGCATTGAACTCCATCACCCTTTGATTTATGGCTTCTTTCTTAAAGTCTGTCAGGCCACCTTCCATCCATCTGGTCCACATTCACATTCTCTCTCTTTGAGAATACTAGTTTATGTGTGGAAAAAGGTGTACACGTGTTTTTTGTGTACACATTGTTTATATATCTAGCCCCTGCACACTGTCAACACTAACTGATGTTGGGTTAGGCTTGATATCTCCATCCACCCATTCATTTTCATCCGCTTATGTGAGGAAGCAGGCTGAGCGAAGCACCCCAGACGTCCCTTTCCACAGCGATGCTTTCCAGCTTCTCCTGGGGGACCCCAGGGCATTCCCAGACCAGATGAGATATGTAACCCCTCCAGCGTGTTCAAGATCTACCCCGGGGCCTCCTACCAGTTGGACGTGCCCAGAACACCTCTTACCGGAGGCATCCTAATCAGATGCCCAACCCACCTGGCCCCAACTGGCCCCCTTCGATGCGAAAGAGCACTGGCTCTACTCTGATCTCCCTTGAAATGTTTGTGCTCCTCACCCTATCTCTAAGGCTGAGTCCAGCCACCCCACGGAGGAAACTCATTTCAGCAACTTGTATCAATGATCTCGACCCAAAGCTCATGACCATAGGTAGGGGGTTGGGATGTAGATGGACCAGTAAATCAAAAGCTTTGCTTTAAGGCTTAGCCTCCACTTCCTCATGACAGTCTGGCACAGTGCCCGCATCAATGCAGATGCTGCGCCAAACCGCCAATCCATCTCACACTCCATTTTACCCTCACTAGTGAACAAGACCCTGAGATACTTGAACTCCTTTGCCTGAGGCAGTAACTCAACAATCCACCATTTTCCAGCAGACAACCATAGCCTCAGATTTGGAGGCATGGAGACTTGATATATATTGATTTTAAATATAAATGGGCAGTAACTGATCAAATACAACACTGTTTAACACAGGGTTAAAGCTTCATTGTGAGAGAAAAGCACAGCAGACTCTCTCTCCAGCTCTCATCCTATTTCTCTAATTACCCTGCATTACACAGCCTATATAGCCTATAGCTGCCAGTCAGCCAGATGTAAAGCCATAATTAGGAAGATTATTTGCCTGTTGTCTAATGGTATTTATCTTACTCTGACTATAACAGCTTTTATAAAGCATGTGGCATTACTTATAATGACAGTGTTTTGCTCCTTGACCGTGATTAACTTGAGTGTGTGTGTGTGTGTGTGTGTGTGTGTGTGTGTGTGTGTGTGTGTGTCTGTCTGTCTGTCTGTCTGTCTTTTGTGGCTTTGTGTTCAGGGCTGTTAAAGCACAAACCAGATGTGACTCCTTGTTAAATGAAGTGCATCACTGGCTGTGAATCACCCAAGTGCATTAAAAAAGAAATGTCAAGACAGTCCGAATTCTGTGATAAATTTATTTGGTGACTTTTTGTATTTTTATTACTTAAATTCTCTATTCACTGAATCACACATCATCCTATCAAACAACAGACCGGGTTCGTACAAAGTATTTTAAGTGCTTTAAGTACTTGAATGTGCCATTCAGAAATTGAAGTACTGAAAAACCTTGAAAATCAGACGTGTTTTACTTGGTCCTTGACAAAGTACTTGAATAAAACTAAGAGGAGAACCAAATGATAAATTGTTTTCCAAAAACACGTCAAGAAAATGTTTTTTTAAATTACAAAGCCGAGAACAGCCGTGTTTGTAATTATTCTGTCATGTGGTATGAGCAGTAAGAACTGGCTGGTAAATGCTAGTGAATAGTTGGTGCCATGATGTTTCACTGGGCTGCAAAACACTTTGAGCTATTATTCAGCAGTAAATATGCAGTCGTGTGTGACTGACTGTGGATTGTGGAACCGTTGAATGGATTTATGGAGTTTATTACTTGCAGCAGTGGCTGTTAGCAGCTAGCTCCGCCTGTTAGCCGGTGAACCGCAGCAGAGTGAGCAGCCGCCAGACTTCACATCTGTTGATCCCCGCAGGAGTCCGCTCAGATCTGGAGTGTTTAGAGAAGGTTTATGGTTTGATGCTGTTTGATGGGTAGGTAGGAGGCTTGGTTATCTGTGAGTGTGTGCTGTAAACAGTCTAAACTCAGCTAAAAGTCTAGTTTTATTCACCAACTCTGTGAGAGGAAATGAGTTTAAATACCCAGACTAACATGTTGCAGAATTTAAAGATTAAAGTCATTCTTCTGCTTTTCAAATCAAGATCGATAAGTCATTTTACAGTGAGCATGGGTACAAATACTTGTCTAAATGAGTTATTTGTGGTCTCAAAGTTTGAGGGTGTTTGAGCCCACTACACCCACAAGATCTGCCCCATTTGCCCTTTGGTACAAAAGAAGAAGCCCTGAAGAAAATGCTAAGTTAGCACTGAGCTAGCTATGAAGTGTTAAGTTAAAAGAGAGGCAATGAGCATTGGGGTAATGATAAGGGTAACATTTCTTTACATATAAGGTGACATCTTCGTGTATAATGAATAAAGTAGGTGTGTCTGTCATGTACTGGTGGCGGGCATGGTCTGTAGGGACATGTCATGCACGCTTCAATCAGAAAGTGGCTGCAGTTTTACATGTCTCTATTCTGTGTCGAACAGAGAATTGCCAGCAACCATCAGTTGGGTGTGAATTGCAGCACCTGTGTGCTCCTGCATCTAAACAATATAAACAAACCAACATTGCTCCATAGTGCTACTAGTGGTCAACAACTCACTTAAATTATCTCATTTAAAAAAAAAAAAAACTATAAGTAGATCGTGCCTGAGCCTATGAGCACATCTTACCTGTCCTAAATCTCAGAAAGTGCTGGAGACTATTTTTGTATAATGTGATTGTAAAAGCTGTAAGCTTTTAAGACCACTCTTGGATTGAAGATGAAGGCAATGAAGAGGGAAAATAACCCCTTTTATACACACTTAAAACATGTTAACAGCAACGACACACGCAGAGACCCATATTTTAGGTGCTGGGATTGTTATTGCTTCTTTGATCCTTAATGGTGTAGTAATGGTCCATCTGCTGCCTTATAAACTCTGTGAGTTCTCTGAGCTCCCTCCACTGTGGATGCTTTCACGGGTCCCTCGATCACTCTCTTTCTTTTTCACTTTCATTACACCCCTCTCTCTCTCTCATTCATTCACAGTCACACACTGAAGCCCACCCCATCACGCACACACATCCGGCTGTATGTGCAGAGGTCATTGTTATGCTGCTCATGTTAGGTTGTGTTTGTGCCTCTGGTCTGTTCATCCCCAGTTATCGGATTCTAAAATCCCAGACTGATCGTTCCCCGCTCACCCAGGTCCTGTATCACCAACACAGCTGGTGCAGCCCCACACATCTTTGTGCGTGTGTGTGTGTGTGTGTGTGTGTGCTTATATGATCTGTGTGTACCAGCACTGTGCAGTGTGTCTGGCAGACAGGTATAAAACAGCTCAGTTTTATGTTCTTGTCGCATCAAAATTACTGTGTCAGTACTGTGTCTGTGCACCCCACAGCAATAAAACTGCTGGAAAGAGAACACACAATCATAGAGAGTAGGAAACAATATATGTCTAAAGATCCAGTGAGATGCTGAGGCAAACACAACCATTCAAAATGATAGAACACAGATTTTGTTTTAACCTCCAATAGGTCTTAAACAATGTCAATGTGCACCTATGTAGAAAAAATGCATAGATGATCAGAAAAAAACATATCAGTATCACCATATCTGAAGATGTACAACTTACATGTACAAATTATGTGGTCACATAAGCAATAAGCATGTATGCTAGAAGGCAAAAAAGAAAATCAAATGAATGGAGATCGGAGTATGAAATAAGTCCCCACAATAAGAAGAATACTACAAACAAAATGTTTTGTTTTTTTATTCAGTCATGCCCCAAATAAGCAGTCCACTGTAACCGTCAGGCTGTATCATGTCTGTGTGAGGCTTTGGCTTTGTCTTCCCATCTGACCACATGCATGTGTTTTTTCATTTAACAAATCATCTAGCAACTGTCCTTGTATCTCTTTTACTCATTAGAGTCAGCGCTGAGGTGGCATTGTGATTGTTGACTGTGTGTGTGTGTGTGTGAGAGAGAGAAAGACAGTTAATCCTCTCTGTGTCCTGTTTGTGAGGATAGTGTCCATCAGAGAATTGTTTCCACAGCAGGCGGTTTGGAAAAGCATAGTTTGTTTCCAGTTCTGAAAACGTTATTGCCGTTTGGTCTTCAGCTCTAAGTGGAATAGGAAATAGGTTGCTAATGGCAACAGACAAACAAACAGCCAAAGCCTGTGCCATGCAGTTTAATGCATCTGTGTGTTTACTTGGGCTTTCATTGTGTGTATGTGCAGCTAATTGCATTTTGGAGATGAAGTTAGAGATTTAGATTTTACCATTGTAGTTTTTTTTTTTTTTTTTTTTACATAGTTAACACAGGCTTTGCACTCTTCTGCTGTTTTTATCCATTGCTTATAATTTGGATCATTGTATATAGGCCACTACATTTTTATTTATGTGATCCACCTTTACTTGTACTTTGCTCTTACTCTCTATTTCTGTCTTTTTTTTTCAACTGAAAGTTTCATCTTTCAAACATTTACTACTTTTTTGAAAGGTAGATGTTATTGTTATAATCAAGCGTTATTGGTTTATTTTGGTGAAGTCTTCTATATCAGTGTCAGGACCAAGTAGCAACCTCTGAGGCTGAAAAATGAAGCCAGTGTGGAAGTGCTAAAAACTGAAACGGCCACATGAGGTTGGCTCCAGAAGCAAGTCAGTCCACATGGACCCACATCTTAAAATGCCCAACTTTACAGCAGAAATAAACATGTTTACAGCCCGGTGCAAAAAACTGTGTTGGACCCTATAGTTAATCCCAACATTCATGACGACTGTACAGGGAGTAAGATGTTATAAAACTCACCCATTTACATTTTATTAAGGCTTAAAGATATGCATATTTAAGGGCGGGGCCGTTGAGGTGACAGACTGTCTTGGAGGTGTCGCTACAGTTTGTGAGTCACATCTACCCCTCTCATCCCGATGTGGTCACTGCTGGCTCCAGACCAAGATGGCAACAGCCAAAATGCCGAATTCAGGCTCCAAAACTAGACTCCACAAACCTGATGTCACTGTAGCTATATCCATTATTTTCTTTTTCAGTCTATAGTCAGAACTGACGCCAAACTATGGGGTGGTGGCACTGACTCATTAGCTTTTAGTGGCACCTGTGTCAAGAGATAGGGATGGGGGAAATTTCCGATTCTTAGATGCATCGCGATTCGGACATGGACGAATCTGAATCGATTCACAAACGTCCAAATTTCGATTATTTAAATCTGTTAATTAGAGTAATACAGAAGGTTCTAAAAAATGCGGAACTAAGAAGCGCGGTACGTGTCATTGGGATGCGCACCTGGAGCAGACACGGCGACACGTGCACAGAGGAAAACAAACATGGCTGACCGCTACCCACCTCGCCGTGAGAGCTGAACAGCTTCTTCTAATTTAACAGCTCTTTCTACAACGTTGACGGCGGAAGCGAACTGGACAAGAGCCACGTTATATGTAAGCTGTGTCGTGCTAAAATAAAATACTTAAACAAACATGAGAAGCCATGTAACTCGATTCCACCTGACGGAGGAGTCAGGGAGACGGCAGGCTGTTGTTGCTGCGGCAACTAGTGGCGCTACTGACCAGAGAACAATCGAGGAAGCAATTAGAAAGCTGCCACCCTCATCGGAAAAGGCGAAGCGAATTACAAAGGCCATCGCGGCATTTATTGCCAAGGATTTGCATCCTTATTCCGTCGTGGAAAATCAGGGATTTCGAGCACTGCTGCATTCACTGGAGCCCAGATACACCATCCCATCCCGACGCTATTTCACTGACACTCTACAACCAAACCAAAACAGAAGTCATGGCCTCACTGTTGAAGGCAGGTAGGAACGCAGTTACATGTGATGCGTGGACGTCTGTCACCACCGAATCATTTGTTACTCTAACTGCGCATTTTATCTTGTGATTTAAGATACCTGTTGTTACCTTTGGTTCCATACAACGAAGTTGTAACTTTCCAGTTTGCAAGCATTTCCATTTATATGTTTAATAAAATATAATGGAAATTAATTCAACTCTTTCTTATTACAAATGCCCTGTTTTTAAAAATTGCAAGTGTTGAATGCCTATTCAGTGAGACAAAAAGAAATGTGTGTTGTGAAAAAGTGCATCAATATACATAAATTAAAGATGCATCAATAATCGTTTTATAATCGAATCGTAGCCCCTGAATCGTAATCGTAATCGAATCGTGAGGTGCCCGAAGATTCCCACCCCTATCAAGAGGTATTTGGAGTTTTGAGCTGGATCAGACACAACACGAATAAGACACCAGACGCAAGACATTTTTAAGACAAAAGAACTGCCAGCACGTTGGTGTCACACACCACCACAAATTGTCACTGTACACGGTATACATCTTTACCACGGAGCACATCAGAGAGTAAGGAATGTTCAAAGGCAACCCTGTCCCCTAGAAATGAGATTTGTATATTACTAAATTAATCTCATAATTACATTCTTTTGAAAAGGTAATCATTGTCTTTATTGTGCTCATAGGCAAAGTTTCTTCTAGTTAATAAAAGACTACATATGTGTACCACACAGGAATTGCAGGAAGGTGATCCAGATGGATGGCAGACATACTAAGTGCAGGATTGTGACACCTGAACGCTGGGTTGATGTCCAGAATTAGGCATCAAAAGCACTTTGGATAAGGTTCATCATTTTGGTTAAATGTTAATAAAAAAAAAAAAAAAAAAAAAAAGGTAACAATGAATTTTGCTGATACTTTAGTTTTCAACATTTTTGCAACTTCCCAGTAACATTTCCACATTATGTCAATAGAAAACATAATTTTCATAAACTTAAAGGGCCAGTGTGTAAAATGGGTTGAAAACAGTGACACAGTGGTCAAATTCTAGATTGCAGGGCTCACTCGCTCACCCCTCCCGTCGGGTAAATGACGGTGGCCTCGTAGGGACAAAAAGCCTTGCGCACGACTTTTTCAGGAGTAGGTCTATCTAGCGACAAGGTAAATGTTTATTTAGAAATCTAAGCCATGTTACTATATTGTAATGAATCCCTCACGAGCAGGAGACCAGAGGAGCGTTCGGGAAAAAGGCCAGTTTATTTGAGCACTCCAAAAACTCTGGTAACACTCCAGGGGGTAAAAGACTCCGTCCCAAACTCTGACTCTTCTAGCGTAACACACACACTTCATAACTTTACACACATACTCGTTTACCATACTGAGTGGGGACCCCCTCCCCTCTCTGCTCCGCCAATCTCCAGCCCGCACACTGACTGACAGCGTAGCCGGTAAACAGAGCTCAGCTGTTTAGTTAGCCTAGCGATATCTCTGGACTATAGTAGCTGCAATGGACGACTTTGAACGCGATTTTGAAGAGTTTCTTGAAGCGGACACAGACCCAGAGCCATACCTGTTTGAGCTGGAGCATACAGATGAGGAACTCCATGTGTTTGATGCTGAGCGGGCGAGAAGAGAGGCTGAATGCACAGAATGGGATTCGGTGCTACTGCTACCATCGTTGGGGAGATATATCATCAGGAGGAAAAGCGCTGCAGAGAGTGCATCACAAGGAGTGAAGTTGCGTCTTCTTTTCCTCGCAGATGACGGTTCGGGTTCATTCTCTCTTGTTGCGTGGTAAGTGTGGTCCATTCGCAAACTTTATAACTAAAAAAACTTTTCACTACTCTCTATTGACGAACTACTAACAGTCTGCTGTTTCCTCCTCCTTCTTCCTTCCTTCCGCTGTCTTCGTTGGTTCATTTATACACGCAAAACGCGTTCTCTGGCTGGCTGGATTGTCCACTCGGGCTGCCTTACATACATGGCGGCGCAAGATGGCGACCTCTCTAAAGCAAGGCCCTTGCTATATATATATATAAAAGCATAATTATAAGGCTATGAAAACCAAACGAATTTTATTTTATAGCGATTATACACTTGTATAAACATATTAATGGGGAGAATATTCAGATTCAGATTGACAATAAACCATGCCAAATATTACACATTGGCCCTTTATGCATTGAGAGAATAAAAAAAAAAACTGATGGTGGCACTAGATGAAAAATGAGGGGATCATTAACATTATGACAGTTCATCCTGAGGGGGACATGCATGTACAGGTATGCGCTAAATTTCATGGCAATCCATCCAATAGTTAGTCCAATAGACATTTTACTCAGGAGCACAAATATGGACCTCAGGGTAGTGCTAGAGGAAAAGTCAGAGGATTACAAAATTTAAGATTCATTTTCTAGGGACCAGGAATGTCTATCGAAGATATCATGGCAATCCAAGTAAGTGTTCTCAGTCTGTATCAAAGTAGTGAAACTCCAGCATGGTATAAAACACTTAAACCCACAAATACTCTCTACATAGTTATTCTGTGATGTGTATTCTGGCATATATTGCATTCTGGGAGTTGTTTGATTTGTGACATATCTTTGTTTATTTCCACCGTCCTTCACTCTGCCTTGTTTACTTTCACTCCACTCTCTCCTAAATGACTTTCAGCAAGCCCTGGGGAGCCTGTATGGACTTGTATCCAGCTGGGTTATTACATACAGGTTCAGGGACCAATAATAATAGCAACAGCAAGAAAGTGAGGATCCAGAAGAGAAAGAGCAAGGTGCACACACCCATCCTTCAAAACACAACATGTCTTGGAGTGGTGTTGCATAATGATCTGTTGAGTCTGCTGAGTTTATTGCCAGTGGGAATATTGGTATCTTATTCTCCCTGAGTGACTACTGAATCTCAGTTGCAGCAAGAAAGAAGTCCTTGCTCTTTAGGTCTGACACCAAATCCTGACATTTACTTTTATTATTTAATGTTCTTAAATGTTCCTCCCCCATTAAATCCTTTTGTTTACAGTTGCATTTTTAATGTGGGGACTTGTTTTATACTCACATTACTTAAACTCCCTTTAACCATGATAAATAATTCCCACAGACTACACAGTATATTCCCCTGAGAAGCTATCTGGAATTGACTGTTTCAGCTAGCTAAACTGACGGCTCTGTTGTACATGGAGTACTGTCAGTCTGTGCCTCTCATTCCTGGCTCCCATGGAGAAGCTCTGAGAGTGACATGGAACATTTACACCTCTGTTGCAGTGTTGTTCCCACACATCCCTCAGCAGTGTGAGACCAGATGGATAGCTCCTCATTGGAATAGAGTACTGCATTGCTGCTGTTTTTCAATCCTGCACCCTGTGAGCATTAGACGTTATCCAACCTCGCAGGTGTAGAGTGCGCTGCGTAAAATAACAATAAATGTGCTACTCCTCCCTGAACCATTTGTATTTAAAAACCCTTGCTTCCGTACGTGTGTGTGTGTGTGTGTGCCAGCAGGGCCCTCATGGGCATATAACACCTAAGTGTTTGTGAGTGATCAATGTAAATGTGTCGAGTGGAAAAGATTATGAAGTAACACTTGGGAGGTATTGATTAGCTGAACGGGCTTCTCTCTTTCCTCCTCTCCTGTCTCGGTTCGGCCCTCTGCTACCACTGCTCTTTTATCAATTCCTTTTACAAATGGAGCAACTTGACTCGCCCTCTGCAGTACATCTTCCTAGAACCTGTCAATAAACCTCTCATCTGAAATATGTTTAAAGCAGCATAAGGGAATCAGGACATTTATCATTTATCAAACTGTCTTTGCCACCAGGGAAGTGCAAGTGTGGCAGATTTCTGGCACTGCTTGCAGAAGCAAATTACTGACACAAACAGAAAAGTCAGGTTTTCACAATATGGATGAGTATGTTACGTATCTGAAGAGATCCAGCAGTCCAACATGTCTTGTGCAGATAGGGCTACATCTAATGATTATTTTGATTTTTGATAAATACACATTTATCTCTGCCAGGCATAATACTTGTGTGCTACTTGATCAATCATCCTAATGTTTTGTGTGCACATTTATGACTATATAGGCAATCATGTCTCGTGGTTGTGTGATTCACAGCTATTGGTTGGAGCCCACAAGAACAATGCTCTGCAACACTTTTTTTTTTTCTCCAAGTGGATTGGGATATATGCAGTTCACATAATCCGGTCGAATTAAACATTTATATTTTCAAACGCTTGAAGATCCACAGGTTACTAAAAATGTATGTCCTTCAAGAGAGAGAATAAAAAATAAAGTAATGGTCAAAGTTGACATTTAAATTCAAGGTGTGCTGATGGATTCACATCAACTGCATTGAGTAACATTACAAGTATACCCTCCACTTTAAAAGTCACAGGCAGTCGGCCCAAGTTTTTTTTTCTCAGACCTAAGCTGGCACAAGAGCCAAGAAAACATCCTTTCATTTTATAGCTACAGTTTAGTGGCTTCTGCCTCAAAACCAGCCACAACTCAGCCCTGAGCAAGAGTAACCGTCCGCTATTGACCAACCAATGGACTGCAGTGTTCACAGCTCCACCTTTTAGTACCAGATCTGTGTGCTAGGTACCCGAACAGAGGGGGGACCAAAAATGGGGATGGTACAGAACGGTTCCAATGGTACCATTCACAACTTTTCACAGTGGAAACGGAAAAAAAGCGCACTGAACTGAAATGAACCATACTGCGAGGTGGAAACAGGGCTTTACTGTCTCCTGCAGGGCATACTTAGGTTGATGTTGACCTTTTTATCCATTTATGGCAGCTATGCTCTATTTTCAAGCTATTTGAGATAACAGAATGCCCAAGATTCTGTACATCATTTAAGAAAAACTCAATTTTTTTCTTAAACCAAAACACAACTAATTTCAAAGATGACTATTTTTCAATCCTGCCAACTAAAAGGAGGCAAAAATGTATGTTCCTGTCTTTGAGTTACATAGGTAAGGTAGGATTTTGGGGTAAACAGGATTACTAATCTTGAAAACTATTTTTGTTTTATGCATAGTATAACAAATAGGTTTAAAGAGTATGCTGCTGGAGTAGAGTTCACAGAATGAATGTTTTGCTTAGACGCTCTAATGAAAATTCAAGGATCCCCAGCAATGCCAAGTAAATATGGTCTTTGATACTGAATATCAGGCCAACAGAAGAACATTTACTCAATTATATTAGATTTATTCATGAAATAACTGTGGGATAAACAACATGGGAATATATTATTACCAGAAGGACACACATTTAAAGGTATTTTAAAATCCTAAAAGATTCAAGGCTTTTGTGAAAACATTCATGGCCAGAGCTCCAGAAGCCACCCCCCAGCTCCACCTCTGAGGAGAACTGAATAATTGTTCAAGATGACTCCCCACTTATTCAGATGAAGATACTAGCAGGCACAAGCACTTTTCAGAGTTCTGCGTCTGTGGGGGTATAGAGTATGAGCTTTATAGTCTCACTCTGGCTCAGCCAACTGACCTCCTGCCAGCTCCCTGCGCACCTGAAGGGTATGACAATAATATACAGTACAGGCCAAAAGTTTGGACACACCTTCTCATTCAATGCGTTTTCTTTATTTTCATGACTATTTACATTGTAGATTCTCACTGAAGGCATCAAAACTATGAATGAACACATGTGGAGTTATGTACTTAACAAAAAAAGGTGAAATAACTGAAAACATGTTTTATATTCTAGTTTCTTCAAAATAGCCACCCTTTGCTCTGATTACTGCTTTGCACACTCTTGGCATTCTCTCGATGAGCTTCAAGAGGTAGTCACCTGAAATGGTTTCCACTTCACAGGTGTGCCTTATCAGGGTTAATTAGTGGAATTTCTTGCTTTATCAATGGGGTTGGGACCATCAGTTGTGTTGTGCAGAAGTCAGGTTAATACACAGCCGACAGCCCTATTGGACAACTGTTAAAATTCATATTATGGCAAGAACCAATCAGCTAACTAAAGAAAAACGAGTGGCCATCATTACTTTAAGAAATGAAGGTCAGTCAGTCCGGAAAATTGCAAAAACTTTAAATGTGTCCCCAAGTGGAGTCACAAAAACCATCAAGCGCTACAACGAAACTTGCACACATGAGGACCGACCCAGGAAAGGAAGACCAAGAGTCACCTCTGCTTCTGAGGATAAGTTCATCTGAGTCACCAGCCTCAGAAATCGCAAGTTAACAGCAGCTCAGATCAGAGACCAGATGAATGCCACACAGAGTTCTAGCAGCAGACCTATCTCTAGAACAACTGTTAAGAGGAGACTGCGCGAATCAGGCCTTCATGGTCAAATAGCTGCTAGGAAACCACTGCTAAGGAGAGGCAACAAGCAGAAGAGATTTGTTTGGGCCAAGAAACACAAGGAATGAACATTAGACCAGTGGAAATCTGTGCTTTGGTCTGATGAGTCCAAATTTGAGATCATTGGTTCCAACCGCCGTGTCTTTGTGAGGCGCAGAAAAGGTGAACGGATGGATTCCACATGCCTGGTTCCCACTGTGAAGCATGGAGGAGGAGGTGTGATGGTGTGGGGGTGTTTTGCTGGTGACACTGTTGGGGATTTATTCAAAATTGAAGGCACACTGAACCAGCATGGCTACCACAGCATCCTGCAGCGACATGCCATCCCATCCGGTTTGCGTTTAGTTGGACGATCATTTATTTTTCAACAGGACAATGACCCCAAACACACCTCCAGGCTGTGTAAGGGCTATTTGACCAAGAAGGAGAGTGATGGAGTGCTGCGGCAGATGACCTGGCCTCCACAGTCACCGGACCTAAACCCAATCGAGATGGTTTGGGGTGAGCTGGACCGCAGAGTGAAGGCAAAGGGGCCAACAAGTGCTAAACACCTCTGGGAACTCCTTCAAGACTAGAGAGAATGCCAAGAGTGTGCAAAGCAGTAATCAGAGCAAAGGGTGGCTATTTTGAAGAAACTAGAATATAAAACATGTTTTCAGTTATTTCACCTTTTTTTGTTAAGTACATAACTCCACATGTGTTCATTCATAGTTTTGATGCCTTCAGTGAGAATCTACAATGTAAATAGTCATGAAAATAAAGAAAACGCATTGAATGAGAAGGTGTGTCCAAACTTTTGGCCTGTACTGTAGTTACACACTCTTCTACTTCTCAGGGTTATTGGATGAAATGTCTCTAAAAGTCATCTCAGGGTGTTTCATAAAAATGTACTCATCATTTTACAGCCATTCCTTTTTTAATGATTGTGTATGGAATAAGTCTTCTTGAGTTAGTGGGCGACATGTGACCTAAAAGTCTGACAGTGGTCACTACATCGAAATCACGAGAATCATCAATAATGTAATCTGGCTTCCTCAGGTGAGACACCCTCATTTTACCTGAGTTGATCAAGCCCAAGCTCCCATGGAACAACACAAGTCATGAGGTACTTTAGGTATAGTAGCTGCACTGGATATTTCAGCTACTGTTTTGTGTCACACAGGCCACAGACTGACTCTTAGTATTATCAGAATTCACTTCATTCAGTCCAACAACATTTGGAAAGTCTGCAGTGAGATTAAAATATTTCATAACATTCATGTGTGCCGGGAGCCAAGAGGAAGTCAGACGGCTTGGCCAGAGTAAGTCTGATCCACAGGCTCTCAACTGGACTCCATTGTACATGTTGTATGGGCCCAAAAATGCAGAATCGTGAGGAAGCCTGCGGAGGCATTTTTGGCATTTGAGCTCAGTGAGCAATTTTCATAGGAAGAAGGCACCATCTTTGAATGCAGAATCCAGTGTTCCTGCTCATGCCTGTAACCATAGGCGTAGATTTCAAGGGAACGCAGGGGATACCCTCCCACCCTCAGGATAATAATGATAAAGCTGCAGCATTTTTTACAAAAATAAAAACATTTACTCCATAAATTAAGACAGAAAAAGGCACAAATTGCTGCAGAAAAATTCACCAGAATGCAGGAAGTCTTTGACACTTTCAATTTCCTGGCAAAGGACCCCCAACTCCCTGCTTCATGTGTCTCTTACAGTGTTAAAATGAAACCTACGCCCTATCCTGTTCACTCAGTTTATGAAGATGGAATGTGACATACAGCAAACATCATACTCTTAAAAAGTTGTACGTACAAGTATAAAATCAGCAGCCACATGTATGTCTCTGAGCAGCCCCCGTGTGTGTTCGCCTACGTGCCGCCTGGGGAAGCGTGTTTCAGCCTTTAAAATAGACAATAAATAACATCACGAAACTTTTACTGTTCTCCTCTGTGGGAAAACTCTTCAACTTTCAGCCTTGCATGTGGCAGTTGCTGGCCAGGGCCTTTATGGTCATGTTCATACTTTGCAGCCTTCATAAGGCAGGGTCAGCTTTAACAGTGATGATAGAAGACATAAGAAACATGCAAGACGTCATATCTGATTTAGCCTTGTGTTGCCTAAACTGTCCATCCAGCTCTACCCCCTTTGGTTGTTGATGAAGCTGATGGTCTGCCTCTCATGCTGCTTAATCACACACCACAGCATTAACTGCCACAGTGTCATGATAATAACACATCTCTGTTATGTGCATTTTTGGAAATGTTTTGCAAAAATGTGAGTGGGAGGGAACTGGAGTGTCCTGAAATTACAGTGGGCAGGCAGGTTTGTGCCAACACAGAGCACATGTTGAGGTTTGAAAGCCAGAACTTGCAGCACCTTGCCAAGTATTTATTGAGTCACTGGCATTGATCAACAACCCCCACAAATGTACAGCGGTCACCCATGCTATGAGATGCTAAAAAGTTAATTACTGTGACTGTTCTAGCCTTGTATTAGTCGGGTAGGTCTGAACTTATGATGCGTGTGTTTTTATCCCCTATGACAGTAACCATTGTGCCTAATCATACATGTATCCTGCATCTGTCCCATCATCAGTGTTGCAATAGTCATTATATCCTGTTATTTCTCAGATATTTCAGAAAAGGTATCATTAAGCATGGAATATAGTGCAGTAGTGTTCTATATAAATGCATTTTTCGGAAGGCAGTGCTGCTGAAGAGCCAGCTGCCAGATATTCCTTTGTGTTTTCTGCTGTCTGAAAAGCAAATCTCCTAAATCTTCCTAACAAATCCGCTCGGATAAAATTAACTGCAGCTGTGCACATACAGGCAGCTGTATATGTGGTTGAGCCTGTACCACACAATGTATTACAGCTACACAAACCTCCCCCCAGTAACAAATGAATTATTATACTTGTGGGTATGAATCTATAGTAGGAAGAGCATGACAGCATGTGAGCTGTTTGTAGTACCAAGTAAGTCTCAACATGATCTGGCCCGTTTGCAGTTACTTTACTCATGAATTCCTTCAGATGAAGTGATGAGAAAAGAACGTACAGATGTGCCCCTGAACACAGAAGCACACCCAGATACTGTGATGGATGAAAGCAGTCTTCCCCAGTAGCCAAAGACGGCTCATGCAAACAGACGGGTGTAATCAGTAGTTAAAGGTCATATTAATTATATACACAGCCTTCAACAGCCCACCCGCTGTCACACGTGCATACCAATATGTGCAGAGAAGATACGTCTATAGACTTAATCTCAAAGCCTTTGCAGTTTGCTATTTAAACACCCAGAGTTTAAGACAGTAAAAATGGAAAAATGACTTCAGTAATGATGTTCTACAATGTTTGAACTGCCTGATGAGTGCTTGAAGTGTTGCCGTGGATGTATCCAGTTCCCCTACATGCAAATTTACTCAAATGTCTCCTCATTTATCTCACTTACTTCTGAGACCCCCCAGTTTGAAGAGGAACACCACCTAAATTAAGAAAACCAATATGTTATTTCCATGGCCTGGGAGAGTTCAGTTAATATTTGTGAACATGAACAGAGAAGTCTCAAACTTGTGATGTCACAGAGCATAAACTCTGGAGCTGAGCCATAACAATGAATAGGAGCATGACTTTGTGGACCCATAGAGTATTTGTTTTCTTTTTTTTTTCCCAAATGAGCTTTAATCTTCTGTAATGTTCGCAGTTCTGAAACAGAAAATGTACCCATATACTCAGAACATTCCCCTTGGTGCTCTCAAGTGTCACCTAAGAAATCATTCCCAATTCCCATTGTCAGCGGAGCAGTTCCAGACTTTATATCTGACAATTTTGAGTCACAAATTTGAGTCTTAACACTCCAGTTTTTGAATTCAGAGGAGAGTTGTTCATTTTTACTAATATTTTTGGACTGTCATAGACCATAGGAATAAAATGTATGGATTTTTTTAAAATAGGTGTAGTTCCCCTTTAAGGTGCAATGACGAGATGCAAAGACGAACAAATTGAGTAAATGTTTATATTTTGGTAAATGAGTCATCCTTCTCTTCTTAATTGACATCTCATGCAGCATCGGTTACTGATGACAGCTGCAAAGCTGTAGCCACAGTCAGTCTTGAAACTGTTTTGCTGTACGTCATTGCCCTGCTGTTTTTACCACAAAGGTGAGGTTTGTGTTTCTTTGGAACCATCAGCACACTGAAACATTTCTCCTGTCAATACAAGCTATATGAAAAACACAACTAATGTGATTTCAGTGTAAGTAATGGGGGTAAGTCAAGGGGTGCACTGTCAGGAGAGGCAAACCAGGCAAATGTTGCAAAAATAATTTGGGAAAAGGGGCCCCAGGTGGCTACTCACATTGGTACATTTTGCAATGACAACTGTAAATCCCCTGAAATCTCAGCTGCTGCCCCAAAAACCCCCATAACCCCCCTGGGGCAGGGGGTGACAGTGAGGCTGCAGCAGCTGTATGAAGTATGAAGTTAAACACAGCATTGCAGTGTGAGTACAGTTTAGGGACAATTATTGATCCCAACTCAAATCTATTTTTCTATTAGTAATTTGTAATGTACCTTTTATTTAGTGCTAAATTGTAGTAGTTGGGTTATGCTTCATTTATTATGTGAATTTGTAAATAGCGTTTTGTATTTATTCATATCGTTATATTTAAGTATGCTTTAAACTGTTAAGAGTTTATATAGTCAATTTCAGGCCCAAATGTGTCTGTCTTTTACAAAAAAGATATTCTTTAACCTCCCTGATCATCGTTTTGTGCCCCCAAGAGCCGACGGACAAAGTCTTTGTTTAGTGTACCATTAGGTGATTAAACTCAGCTAAAGCTTACATGGGGCTTTGGAGTTGGACAATTTTTTTTTTTTTTTAAAGATTATTTTTGTGGGCTTTTTGCCTTTAATGACAGGACAGTTAGTGAAGGGGGGAGACAGAGAGAGAGTGGGGACTGACATGCAGCAAAGGGCCGCAAGCCGGATTCGAACCCGCGGCTGCTGCAGTGAGGCAATGCCTCTGTACATGGGGCGCCGGCAATATCCACTACGCTACCGACGCCCCAAGTTAGACAAATTTAATGTGTTTTTAGAAGCAATTTTGTACTCCGTGACGTCTGAAAATCAAGAACGAACTTTGGACTTCTAATCTTTCAGTTGGTTTTTATTTAAACGAGCAGTGCAGCTTCACAGAGCTGTTAGCATGGCTATAGACTCTAGTTTTCTTTTTTTAACTACTTTAAGTGGAATCCTTAAAAATATGGGATTTGCAGATTTAGTTTCTGTAAACAGTGTGAGTGTTGGTCTGTCTCTTTCTGCACGTGCAGCCATGTGGTTGCATACTCGTGGGCGCGTGCTTGGCTGCATGTTTGCCTTTATGTGTTAACGGTGAATAGCAACTCTATATCGGCAGAGCTGTGAATTCCCTCTCCTTTGTGGGCCTGTTTTCATGTTGTTTTTCTCAGCAGGAAATGCAATATTGCCAGTGCCTAGGGCTGCGGGGCTTCTAATGTAGTTACTATTGTCTTTTTCTCCAACATCCACCCACATCTCTCTATCTCTCCATCTCATTCTGTCCTGGTTCATTCTTGTCTCCCAGGCTTCTCTCCCGTCTTTACACGATTAAAGTAGAAGCACTCATAGCCACAGACGTCTCTTTATTTTACTTTCCCACCCTCTTGTTTCCTGGCTTCACCCTCAATTTCTTCAGATCGCATTTTACTTTCTATATTAGGTCAGACTACTTTCAGAGAAATGTTTGTTGTTCTTCTCATTTGTAGAAATATAGTAAATATGTGAGAGAATCACTTAGAAAGATTTTACATTTGCGCAGTTGATAGAAAGCTATTTTTTATTCAGCCAAAGTTCAGGCTGCTCAGTAGAGAAAGAGCAAAGGTGACGGCTGATAAAAGCGAGATGAAATGAAATTTCAAAAAAGGGGTTGGGAGGAGGTTGTTTTTCTGAGTGATGAAGTATATGACAGGGGGGAGAGGTGGGAGAGACAGAGAACTGGTTCAGGCTCCCTTTGTTTATAACTCCGCCATCAAACTCCCACCCTCCACTCGCTGTCCCTGTCAATCACAAACTAGTCCATCAACCATCTCTGTACTAAATGCAGGCAAACACTGAGCCACCACACAGTCTATCACAGCATACACACATGCATGACCGTCCCTGTCCACTCCATCCCCATCAGACAAACAACATGCACACACACCCATAAATCACGGGGTTAACCATGCTCTAGCAGGAACACTGAATGAGCTGCTTTCCCGCTCCGTCTGCATCCTGATTTGTTAATTTATGGGCTGAGCTCACCTGAGTGGCTCTCACACACACACACACACACACACACACACACACACACACACACACACACACAGATATACACCTCAGCAGCTTGCAGCATTGCCACATATCTCCCTCTGTGGTCCTACAGTATGGACCACCGGAGCGAGTGATATGCCGGGATGAGAGATGACAGGACTTAATGTGAGGAGAGGAGCAAAGCAAAGAGGGTCGGATTTGGCAAATTTCCATTCCTTCCTTACCCGTCAAGTATTATCAATGGGCATAGACCAGCAGAGCATATGATAGGGGAAGGCCAAAGGATAGAAAGTCAGGGAGCAAGAGGTGGAGGGACTGACTGAAAGAGGGGGAGTTGTTGGGTAAGTGTAAAGTGATCCCTATAAGGTTTCATACAGGAAGAGAGACACCAGAGCAGGTGAATTAGCTCAGACACAGAGATGGCATTGCACAGAGACAGAAGGATCATCAATCTTCCAGTATTAGCCTGTGGTACTTAAGGGAAATAGAGTGGTGGGAGAGGGACAGTGGAATAGAGAGACAGAGAAAGAGGGTCCTCTTGAGCTCTGTAGGTGGAGATGGACTAGCAAATCAGGTTATGTTGAGATTTGAGCGGGGAATTTAGGCAGAAACGACTGAGAGGCATGAAGGATGAAAGAGGAATGGACTGAAAAGCTTATCCCACTGCTATTTACGTGATGGGCATGGAGTAATGGAGTGAAGGACAGAGAAGATAGATGGAAAGTGGCAGGGTTAAGTATCTTTGTGTGTGTGTGTGTGTGTGTGTGTGTGTGTGTGTGTGTGTGTGAGAGAACTGTCTAACAGCCCTTTTCTCGAGGCAACTTTTCCACGATGTTGCCTGTTATTGTGGAACAAGCACAACCTCAGGCGCTGTCCGGGGTGCTGAATCAGAGGCAGTGTGGAGCCTGCAATTGGAGTGAAATACTCGTATGGATGGATGGATAAACAGAACGAATTGTAGAACGTGATCATTTTTAACAAGGAAGAATGTTGTTTATATATTAGGTTGAGTGACTTGTACTGTAGGATTACAGCCAAGGAGCCCTTTTGAAGACCCGGGTCAGGGCTGTAAAGTGCCGGAAAACAAAATGTATTTTTCTTTAAAACTACAGTGCATAACTTTTACGATGTGTCATTTTTGCAGAAAATTTCACTGAGACAGATAACCTGTGGAAAAAAAATGTTCCTCCTCGTCTTCCCACTGCTGCTAATGGCTGCACTAGAACCTAGGTATAGGCACACCAGAAACAACCAGTCAGAGCTGAGGAGTCTAATGTAGCTGTCAATACTGTCAATCACCGCTCATGAACAATGGTTAAACTGCCAAACTAGGCAACGCTGATCAAATATGTAATATGTATGCATTTTCTTACTGCATTGCGTATTTGTCACCTCATATGTCTTGAGAAACATATTTTAGTGTACTGTTTAACTGTAAAATGAGAAAGTGTGTGACCCAGCCACCACAACCACCTACCAGGCAGACCAGCTTTGTAATGTGACAGCTAAACAGTAGCCTACACTTAAATACGTATCCGAAAACATTTGAGTTGAAAACAAGGTAGTCTCTATATATAGACTCTACATTCAGTGAATGTAGAGTCTGTAGGCAAACCCTGGAGATCTTGCCTCAGGAAGAAGAGCGGAAGAGCCCTGGTTTCTGGTGCTAGGCTGTTTGTAGTCCGCATGATATTGATCAATCACGTTTGAGCCGGCTGCATTTGTTGCCAGGTTAAACGGTCCGTGCGGTGAACTAACGAGGCGGAATATAATTGGCGTCACTGCAAACTCTGAATCCATCGCAATGGTTCAACATATTTACTTATATATAAACGCAAGTTGGAAATTTGCCTCCTCAAACTGGAATGCCAAAAAATCGGGGGTCTTCCCCCAGAGGCTGTATCGCCGAATACAGCCGATGGGTTCCGAGAATGAAAAAAAGGTAATATACAGTAGTATCAGAATCTTGATTCATATTTGATCAGCGCTGCCTAGTTAGACCAGAGTTCATGAGCAGTCTTTGACATGACTAACAGCTGCATAAGAGACTGCTCAGCTCTGATGGGTTGTTTTTGGCCACTAGAAATGCTACAAGGCAGTAGAGTAGGTAGAGAAATATGATTTTTTTTTCACAGATTTTTTTTTCACACACTTTTATTGCCGTGACAGTCTCAACAAATGTGAAAAGTTATTTTATAAGAAAAGTTACATAATACAGCTTTAACAGTTGGTGGGTAAATAAACAACAACCAAGTTTAACAGTGACCAGACAACACAAGCTAATAATCCACTACTACTACTTAATCAAAATTTAGATTAAGGATAAAGAAATATTTTTTCTTTTTTCTGACTGAGTCCTGTCTACTTCAAACCAGTGAAACAGCACAGACAAAGACAGAAACACTGAAATCACTTACATAAAATAATTAAAAATGCCCTGACTTCAGGGTAGCTCACCAGAGCATGTACTGTAAGGCTGAATCCTTGCCTCAGCGGCACAGGTTCTAGTCCAGCCCAGGCCCTTTGCTGCATGTCAGCCCCCATCGTTCCCATGTCTTTCCTCTCTTTCTCTCACCATCAAAAATAAAGCATTACGGGCAAAAGGTAATGACAATAATAATTTAAAATGCCCCTACTTTGCAGAAGTGCATTGCTTTAGGTAGCTGGCTGATAATTGGATTTTAGGGCCTTTATTTATTATCCATGTTGAGATATTGTAGCAAGATCAATAAATTAAATCAAAGAAGTGAAAAAAGAGACGATGATGGATGGATGGTGATAATAATAAATGCATGAACTAATGGGACATAAATAAGTCAAGCCTCCCACTGTAATTTGCACAAATACACAAGCAAAAAGGTTATATAAGGCTATAGCTGTATGTTGGTACGCAGGTTCATAAGCTCAATTTGTGGGCTCACCAACCGCAAACACAGAATTCCCTGGATACATCAGCTCTCTGCTCTGACCTGATCTGATATTAAACTTGCTGCAAACCTTGAGAATATATTTTCTCCTGGACGCAGTTAATTTCAGTAGGATGCCGTTGTGCGTATTCATACACCCACGTGAATAACAACAGGTTGTTCTTTATAGAGACAAGAGCTCATTCTGCCATTATTAATAGTGCCCTATGTGGGAGGGAGAACTAAAAGTTGTCGAGATGAAAGAATCTGTGATATGTGCTCTTGGCAATGGTTGGGCATAAAAAGAAAAAAAGAAGTCATTATAATAAACAATTAAGCCATTCACAATCCCAGGGTGTCAGATACAGATGCTTTGTCATGCTTTTTTGGTCTTTCTAGCTAATGTCCCTCTTCTGAACTACATTTTTATATACCTCACCTGTTTACATTTTATGAAGGCTTAAAGTTATGCATACTTGAGGGCGTACCACTGAGTGACAAGCTGCCTGTGAGGCATCACCACAGTATTAGTCATCCAGTTGTCAAGCACTGACGTCACTCATGATGTATTTAAGTCTTGTCAGGTAACAAAAGTACTTATTTTTTTTAACAAGATTAAAAGTGATATATGGGTCCAACAGACTTTCCAACTTTCACCCTTGAGGGCAGTGTTCGTGTCCCGTAAGACTATAAAGCCAAACCCTGTTCATATTTCCTAAACTAAACCACATGTTTTTGTTGCCTAAACCCAACCACGTGTTTTCGTTGTTTGAAGAAAAAAAATGTCAGTTCGCATTGTTGTACTGACTTAGTGCTTTTATTTTGAAAGAGACTGTATGTAAACAGTAAATTTCCTGTGAAAACGGAGGTGTATCTTGAAAGAAGACAATGCATGTAACAGGCAGAACTTGACACGGCATCCCAGAACGTTAACATCCAACACACCCAGGGTACCTTTCAGGTCATATCTAGACTACAAGGTCCATGACCAAACGTCGATACGTGATGAGGTCGGAGTGAGAATGTGTTGTACTGACAGACCTACAGACAGACTTCCCTAGACAGCCCCCTAACACTTCAAATTAAATTAGCAGTTTAAAAAGTTGCTCAGTTTAAGATGCGTGATCCTGTCTGAAACCATCAAGTGAGATATTAACAGTGAGAATCAAGTTCCTCATGAATGTGTAAATGAAGATTAACTTCCTGCAGCTATTCATCATGTTTCCAAGCAGTATACTGCAGTCAGACAAGAACACAGGGTATCAGAGGAGATTGAAACTTGGTAACACTATGAGCTTGTAATCAAACCCAAATGTTTACCAGCAAGTACCAGGCACATCCACAAACACACTCCACACAGACACCTCCTGAATTAGCTTTTTGAAGTGTTTGATTATGGTAATAAAAACATGGCCTTGAATTTGTTTTGGAGCCATAGTTTAGCTGTGATTATTTGATTTGCTGACACCCAATCCTTCAAAATGAGAAGTTATAATGAATGCACCCTTGTTTGTATTTTGGGAGAGTAGTTAACAGCACAAGACAAACATACGTAAGGACACTAAGGAAGAGACTGTAAGTAGTTGTGGGTTTAATGATGTCTTTTCAGAAATGTTTAGAAACTGTTAAAAGATAAAGAGTCAAATGTGTTTTGAGCTCTTTTTGAATTAACAGGATGTGCTGGTGTGACATCTCATCAACAGCTGCTTTAACTCACAGCCTCCACTCTTCCTCTGGGGTTTGTCCACCTGTTCTTTCAGGGGAAACACAGCATATTGCTGCAAATTACAATTTGGCAAGGGTGCATTGTTGACATACTGGGGCTCCTTTCTGCTGTGCTTGGGTCCACATTATGATTTCAGCATACTAGTTAGCATATTTTTGTTGTCATTTCTATTATGAGAGGCACATTGAAATACATTTTAGTTCTAACATCAGTCACCTTAAATGATTGTAGACCATGTAATTTATCCAGAGATAATTGATAGATCTGTATAATGGACTATCGTGTGGAGTCAGATGAGGTGTCCTCCAACGTGATCCAATTATGTCTCTGTCACAATTCTTTCTCCGCTTTCTGTTTATTGCTGCTGCACTGATGCTGCTCAGAGTCTAGAGGAGGTAGACTGCCCACATGTTTTAAAATAGAGATTGATTATAATAACGGCCTTGATCCTCACTGCAGAATAATAATAATATTTTGATTCTCTGTCATGGGCTATGAGGAAGAAAACCTATGAAGTGTAAAATAGAGTTAAGATCAACAGCTCCATTCTCTGACTGATGCCAGTTTTAAATTAGATGATGGACGTTCAATGGCAGGATTTTTTTTTTATTAACTTTCAAGAACAAAATAACAAAAATGTAATTAAACTTTGATTGTTAAAGTTTTCCATTCGACAGTCTTGTCATACCAAGCAAGTCTCCTTTTTGAAGACGTAACGTGAAGCCAATAAGTTTTATTAAGGTGTAAATCGGCAGCTTGCATTAATAAGGCCATGTTACAATGCGATAGAAGCCAAAATGTTTTGTCCTTCTAAACATATGATTATTGATTAAATCATTCTTTAAACACGTACAATTTAAAAGACATACCGTGGTAAAAGAAACAGTAAACAGTCATTGTCTTTGATTTGATTTAATTTGCTAAAAAGCCAATGTGATTTTTACAGAACAATTTTTTCATGATATGAGAGTTACTGTGTGAATGTGTTGGTGAAGATTCTCAGTTATCCAGGTCATTTTAATCATAAGTGTGATGTTGTAGGCAACTGGACTTGCTTGAATTTCTTGAAGACATTCGCCTCTCATCCAAGAGGCTTCTTCAGTTCTAATGGACTGGTGTGGAGTCACAGGCTTTAAACTCTGTGTGGGTTGAACCCTTACAGAGAGGTTGAGGTCACATGTGAGTCTTTGACTTAAGGCTAGTTCACATTACACGATTTTCACCCTGATTTTGCGTTGCAGAAACTATCGTAATCTTTTGAGTGTTCATACCTGGTGATGTGTGTTTCTGTCAGCGGGAGTCTCGCCAACTGCGTTACGACCTGTGTGTGCACACCACAAGATTTCTCCACCAAGCCCTCGCCGGTAGAGCCCCAGATAACGCCGTGACGTCACCAAACTATGTTTTTAAATTGGAGACAACACATCCTAAAGGCATGGATATTCTTCCCAGTGTTGAATCAGATCTGCCTCCAGGGCCTGGGTCAAAACACAATGCGCTCCCCGTGATCCTGTGGACGCCACCATTGTTGTTGTTGCTTGCTGGCTTGGCTTGTCCTCCTCACATTTCTACCGTCCTCCTGCGTGCTGACGTGGGACGTATCCCGCCTCTCATTGGCTGATGCTCTTTGTCAGTCGTGTCAGACTTCTTTAGTTTTCTAGCATGCCAGATATCCAGTCCCAGTCGCAGACGAGGGGGCGACTTGCTCTTAGGCTTATTCACACATGAGGACTTGTCGTGGCAGACTATCTGCCGACTCACCTCCGACCCAAGGTGGCTCTCAAGATCCTCTGCGACGTCAAAATTGCGGTGAAAATCGTGTAATGTGAACTAGACTTAAGCCGACCATCTTGTGTGTTGTCAGGGTTAGATGGGTCAAGGTGAGAATGGGTGTTAAGTCGTCTTGGATGGATCCCAAGACTGCATTGTAAGTGGGTGATAAATGGTGTCATAGGCCACCTCCTCTGTTTAAGGATGGTATGAATGCACAGCAAAAAACTGTGCAGGTCTGAATAGTCTTAAGTTAATGACTACTGCCCACAATGCCCAGAACTCTGCAAATAAAAGGCAGATTTTGAAAGAGAAACTCTATTTCTTAGCAGTTAATCAAGGTGACAAAGAGTTTTGCTCATGGTTAAATAGATTAAAAAAAAAAGGTTAAATGCAGAAACCTTTCAACTAAAACTTAAAACTTTCTTTTGTTTCCTATTGCACAAATCTTCAAGGTTCTTTTCCTGTTATTATCTCCAGTTATTGTGTGCCCAGAACTGTTTTATGCAAATACTTTTGAGCCATTAGACTTAAAAGTCAGTCGTTTGTACATCCAGCACGTCCGTCCATTTCAATCATGGGAATGCTCTTTAACTCATGATAACAGCTCCTATTTGATGTCTTGTTTAGACATCAAGCAACATGAGCATTCATTTGGAGTCATTTTTGTTTTGGCCTGATGAATCTAGCTCCAATGTTTACTCTCTTTGTACCTCTGCTGTGCTCTCTGCCAACTCCTGAGAAAATAATCTGGCTGTTACCTTGCTAAATGTGTTTCAGCAACACTAGCTAGGTGATGGCTTTGTCTGTCTGCCATTTGGTGGTGATCCAGTAGCTATGTTTTAGTGTTGTGTTTTGTTTTAGCTGAAAACAGCTTCCTGATGTTGATGAAAGCAGTGACAGTGCTTATGGGCTGTAAAATCAAAACAGTACATTGTAGGTTAAAACACTTCTGACAGCTGTCAGTCATCTGTCAATCAGCTGTCATCCATTTGTGGGTCAGTTGATGGGACATTTCGTCCGCTGCGCAGAGGATTATGGGTCACAATAGCCAGAAGAGCATGCTGGCCTGCGTACTGCAAAATCGAACCAGATGTAGTAGGATATCCTGGTATTTTTTGGCATACTGCATTTGACATACTATGTATTGAGACATACAGAATCTTTTTCTACACAGCTATATAGTATGGTAGTATGGGGATTGGAACACACAGTCAGTCTCGTCATGTGTCTTGTGTTACTTTGTTTCCTACTTGTTTTCCAACATGCCTGCCATCTATCAGTCGTGTTCGTCCCTCCTTGTTTCCAGTTTTCACTGCACACCTGTCTTGTATCAGTCTCATCTGTTTCACCCTTGTGTTCCCTACCATGCCCTCGTTGTCAGCCAGTCCCTGTGTTTCCCTCCTTTTGCCCATGTGTGCTTACTATAGCTGTGTCTTGTTCTTGTGATTAGTTTTCTGTGTGTACTGTATATACGTTCCCTTTTGTCCTTTTTCAGTTTTGCTGTATTCATGGTGTCTTTTCCTGGTCTGTGTTTCTCTCTCGCATTCTCCATTGGGTTGCTTCCCTGTGTTCATCACTGTGTGCCATCCTGGTTTGTTTTCCATTTAGGTTTTAATCTTTTTTCTTTTGTATATTGGGTTACGTCTGCCTGTATCTCCAGTTTTGTTGCCAACTGTGGCTTAGGGGCACAGCGGGTCCTCCACCAATCAGAAGATCAGTGGTTTGATCCCCGGCTCCACCAGTCCGCATGGCGAAGTGTCCTTGGGCAAGACACTGAACCCCAAATTGCTCCTGACGGTTCTTCCATTGGTGTGTGAGAGCGCGTGAATGGTTACTGAGTAGCAGGTGGCACCCTGTATGGTAGCCTCATGTGTGTGAATGTGACTCAGTAGTGTTTAAAGCACTTTGAGTGGTCAGAAGACTAGAAAGGCACTATATAAGTGCAGGTCCATTTACCCTTTACCATTTGTTTGGAGGTGTTCTGCATTAAACCCCCCCTTTATTAAACCACCTGCCTCCTGCTCTGCATTTGGGTCCTCTTTTGAACTGAAACATAACAATAACTCTGTGTGTTCATCATGTGCATCCCCATCCATATTACACATAGTCATATGATCCATTTTTAATAGAACATTTTTTGACGAGAGCAACTTTAAATCACCTCATTATGGAAGCCTATTTTAAATATCGAGAAGCTTTCCAAAAATATTGACTTAATATCTCAGATAATGATGATAATACTGATGATACTAAGTCTAAGATGGCTTTCGAGAGTTTCTTGTTATTTTGAGATACTAACTCATCATTTTAAGAAAGTTTATTATTTTAAGTTGAGTAAGTCATTATTTTGAGAGTTTATCATCATTTTAGAGATAAGTAAGTCATCATTTTAAATCGTTATTTCTAAATAAGCAAATCATTATTTTGAGAAAGTTTCTCATTATTTTGAGGGATTCTCCTCATAATGACTTACTGAGTCTGTTTTCCTTACCAAAGGAACATCCTCTCAGCAATAGACCTCAACAAAGAGCCTACTCCTACTACAGCATGCCACAACAGTAGGATTTGTGACAAATGAGGACACAGCAAAAGCTCCAGACTCAAGAATCAAAACTCCCTGAACAGAGTTGTCCAAAAACTGTCACTAACTTAATAAAGGAATCGCTGTATCACTTTTTAAAATTAGTTTTGCTTTTCCTTGTGATGCTTCTTTCCAATAAATCAGAAAGCAATCTTTGTTTAGGTACCTGATATATTTCACTTACTTTATTAGTGGGAGTGAGTCAGCGTGGACTGTCAGCCTGAGCTATTTCTGAGCTGCAAACAATGAATGCATTCAATCTAAACTGAATTGAAAGGCCAAGTTGAATAGTTTCTGTCCACACCTTCAATGAGTAATTGCATTTAGACTCCTGAAATATAGCCTTCATTTCTGCACCGACTGTGTGTGTGTGCGTGTAGGCATGCGTGTCCTTGTGTATATTATTCCTCAGGTGTGTGTATATTTAAATAGTGTATATATATACAGTACAGGCCAAAAGTTTGGACACACCTTCTCATTCAATGCGTTTTCTTTATTTTCATGACTATTTACATTGTAGATTCTCACTGAAGGCATCAAAACTATGAATGAACACATGTGGAGTTATGTACTTAACAAAAAAAGGTGAAATAACTGAAAACATGTTTTATATTCTAGTTTCTTCAAAATAGCCACCCTTTGCTCTGATTACTGCTTTGCACACTCTTGGCATTCTCTCCATGAGCTTCAAGAGGTAGTCACCTGAAATGGTTTTCCAACAGTCTTGAAGGAGTTCCCAGAGGTGTTTAGCACTTGTTGGCCCCTTTGCCTTCACTCTGCGGTCCAGCTCACCCCAAAACCATCTCGATTGGGTTTAGGTCTGGTGACTGTGGAGGCCAGGTCATCTGCCGCAGCACTCCATCACTCTCCTTCTTGGTCAAATAGCCCTTACACAGCCTGGAGGTGTGTTTGGGGTCATTGTCCTGTTGAAAAATAAATGATCGTCCAACTAAACGCAAACCGGATGGGATGGTATGTCGCTGCAGGATGCTGTGGTAGCCATGCTGGTTCAGTGTGCCTTCAATTTTGAATAAATCCCCAACAGTGTCACCAGCAAAACACCCCCACACCATCACACCTCCTCCTCCATGCTTCACAGTGGGAACCAGGCATGTGGAATCCATCCGTTCACCTTTTCTGCGCCTCACAAAGACACAGCGGTTGGAACCAATGATCTCAAATTTGGACTCATCAGACCAAAGCACAGATTTCCACTGGTCTAATGTCCATTCCTTGTGTTTCTTGGCCCAAACAAATCTCTTCTGCTTGTTGCCTCTCCTTAGCAGTGGTTTCCTAGCAGCTATTTGACCATGAAGGCCTGATTCGCGCAGTCTCCTCTTAAAAGTTGTTCTAGAGATGGGTCTGCTGCTAGAACTCTGTGTGGCATTCATCTGGTCTCTGATCTGAGCTGCTGTTAACTTGCGATTTCTGAGGCTGGTGACTCGGATGAACTTATCCTCAGAAGCAGAGGTGACTCTTGGTCTTCCTTTCCTGGGTCGGTCCTCATGTGTGCAAGTTTCGTTGTAGCGCTTGATGGTTTTTGTGACTCCACTTGGGGACACATTTAAAGTTTTTGCAATTTTCCGGACTGACTGACCTTCATTTCTTAAAGTAATGATGGCCACTCGTTTTTCTTTAGTTAGCTGATTGGTTCTTGCCATAATATGAATTTTAACAGTTGTCCAATAGGGCTGTCGGCTGTGTATTAACCTGACTTCTGCACAACACAACTGATGGTCCCAACCCCATTGATAAAGCAAGAAATTCCACTAATTAACCCTGATAAGGCACACCTGTGAAGTGGAAACCATTTCAGGTGACTACCTCTTGAGGCTCATCGAGAGAATGCCAAGAGTGTGCAAAGCAGTAATCAGAGCAAAGGGTGGCTATTTTGAAGAAACTAGAATATAAAACATGTTTTCAGTTATTTCACCTTTTTTTGTTAAGTACATAACTCCACATGTGTTCATTCATAGTTTTGATGCCTTCAGTGAGAATCTACAATGTAAATAGTCATGAAAATAAAGAAAACGCATTGAATGAGAAGGTGTGTCCAAACTTTTGGCCTGTACTGTATATATATATATATATATATATATACACACATATATATATATATATACATACATACATAAATGTGTATATATATACTTAACTTATTTTCTATCTTATTTTTCAAGGACTGCAACCTTGACTCTTTTGTATATCTGAATTACCCCTACATTAAAAGGACCCTATGCAAACACCGCAAAGATCAATTTCTTTGCCTCAGTGAGTGTGAGACAGCCCTGTGACGCAGTTACGTAATGAAAGCCTTAAGAACACATTGTTGGAAGCTTTATTGTTGAAGCTTCAGTACGTCCACATAGACTTTATCCTTCACGGTCTAATACCATTAAATTTGGTTATCCTCTTTACAGGTTTTCATTCCTCCATATAGGACTGAAAGACAAAATCATAAAGTGTGTATTTGTCTGTATCTGTGTGAGCGTTCGTGTGTGTGCACGTGTTAGCATATTTAGGGAGAGAAAGAGACAAAAAGGCATGTAATTGTGAATCCAGGGCATTTTAATGACCTTTCTCTTACTCACCAGTCATCACTGTCATTGCCACACACACACACACGCACGCACACACACACACACACACACACACACGCCATTTAATAACCGATTGTGTGAAAGCTTTCTGTCACTAGAAAGACGAAATGCTGACTGGTGAAAACACACATGGGCACAGTTTTTGGCATGAGATGGCATGCAGTAGAGGGGACTATGTGCAATGAATGTAGATCCAGCTGTCACGGGGACTGCCTCAAGGTTACCACTCACAGAGGGGAATCAGCTGGATACTGCTCCTAACTAACAGCATCTACAGTGTGATGTAAGTCCTTAGGGGAGATACGGCTGCACAAGTATAATGAAGCTGGATAAGTGTTTCCCCCAGCAAAGATGCCTCACTTTGCCTATTTTCAGAACATGCTTTTGATTCTGTGAGCCCATCTTTAACGCTGGCAGGCATCAGAGTCATGAGACTGTGTGACTGTGGTGGCCATTTAATCCGTTGGCTGAGCGTTCTGTTGTCACTTTGATGTAAATAAAATATCCCTACACAAACACAATGTCACAGTGCACAAGGGAATTAGTCACTGCATTGTCAGCTGTATGGCTTCTCATTGTAGTCCCAGCCCTTGCATATATTTCACTGCTGTGTTTGATCTTGATAGAATCACTTAGACCATTCTGTAAATACTTTTACATACGTGTATTTGTAGAATGTATTTAAAATACAGAATGTTGTTTTAAAGTGTGTAAAAAAAAACAAATAGAATGACACTGACCAAAACCAATGAGAAATTACCACAGCAGCATGCTCCCTCATTGGCTTCCCACCTGTGCTAATATTACCACACCGTTATAAGTACAGCGCAAAGAACTAGGCACCACTTCTTTATTTAATATGTTTCTACAGTAGTGGGAGAGACTTCATTTTTATTGGTAGCAAATACAGATATCTTATTATGTAATAGGTAACTATTTTATTCCTAACATATTACAAAACTAATATTTCTATTTTTGTATTACAATAAAACAATAATACTCTGTGTTAGCACATGTTAAATGTAATTTAAAATGCTTTCAGTAATCAGTCATGAGCTATTAGTTGTCATTATGTTGCTTGGTTTGGCCAGTGTTTATCCTCTCTATTTAGTTATAATGTAGTCGATAAATCCTAATAATCTATTTAATCTACAACATCTGCAGTTGTAAATGTTAATACATTGTAAATTAATGGATAATGGTCCCAGTAGACAAACAGTCCATCCAAAGGATTTTTTTTTCACATCCCAGCCTAACCCAAAATTTGTTGTTATTTATGACTTAAAACTGATCTGTAAAGCTTCACTTAAAACTACTCTTACCTTTCTTGCATTTCACACAGCACTTAGAAAAAAATTTGAGCATCCACAACTCCACCTCCCTCCAAAGGCCTACTCCCCCCTTCTCCATTACGTCTTCATTACATCTATGATAGATGTAGGCATTGGCATGGTAACATTTGATACACAGAAGAGGAGAGCCAGTGTAACACGCCAAGAGAGGAGTAGAAGAGAAGAGGAGTCATGTATAATGTTATAGCCTATGTTACAGACAGACAGGACACTTGGCCAATCATTGCATTCGGTCCGAATGTAATGATTGGTCTGAGTTTTCTTAGAACCATATGAGAATGGTATAATTATGAGTTTTTATTTCTGGTGGAATTCACTTACATTTTAGTGTGCCATCAGCTTATTAATAACATTTTAACCTAAACAAAGGAAAGTGTAAAATTTCCAGAAAGGTAAGCGTGGCTTTAAAGCAGACATTTCCAAAGACTGGATCAGGGGCAATTGTGGCCTGTGGACCAATTTTAAACAGCATGCAGCTTGTCTTTGAAAATATACTATATGTGGCGGCCACACAATATTGGTTAATCAAGCAATTTTACTTTTGCATTTTTTTGCGTAACCTTCCCAATGTCAGGACTATCATACACTTTGTAGACATGCACCTAGAAGGAACCACACAGGCAGAATGTGTTTTCATAAACAGACTGTAAACAAGCAACGAATGGATTTCTAATAGCAGACATTTCCTGCTAGGTAGCAGACATGGCCACAGCAAAGAAGTGTAAGTTGACAGAGAGGGCTGCTTTGGGGAGCAGTGGAAGGTTCAATACTTTTCACTAAAAGATGAAGATGGACCGTTGTGTTTGTTTCATTTGTATGTGATTTTTTTTGATAACCAATATGATGAAAGAAGCAGCTGGCCCACGGTATTTCTACATTATGTAATCTTGCCCCCATTTAAAATAGTTTGTACAGCCCTGACTTGAGAGGAATACTTCACCCACAAAATGACCATCTGCGTATCGCTTAGTCATGCCGTGTTACCTTGATTTTTTTCTCTCCCGTGCCTTCACTGATAACAGCAAACATACTGATTTATTGATTGATTAGGGACCAAGTTTAACAACAGCAAAACTTTATCAAAACATCTGTTTACAAATTCTCAGTCAACTCGTGGAGTTTAATCCATTTTGTCTCATTTATCCAGTCGTATGCTCAGGCCGAATTAATTGCACAATATGGCTAAATAATAGAAGAAACAAAAACATACATCAGAGACATTCTTGAGAGACATTCAGCAGCTGTCCCTTAACTTTCCTCAAGAAACTTGAAGTTTAACCTCCTCAAATGTAAGTTTTAAGTTGATGGATCGCATTTTAAATTGAAGCTAAATTTCAATTTAACTTTAAATTAAATTAAATTAAATTAAATTAAATTAAATTAACAAATCGCCATGTCAGACCACAGTGGGTAAAGAGAACTGCGGGATGGCTTTTCTATAGACTTTTGCATTGACATCTGATATCAGTATATCCGCATTAATGAATAGAGCCAGTGAAATACTGCTGGGTGTATCATTTATTATATGCGCTTCTTGTCATATCACTCAGAAAGACCCATCTACAAGTTTTCTTTTTGTTCTGTGTGTTGAGCGTCCATTAAATAGACAAGCTCTCACTGAGCTTACAGGACGTCTGTTCTGTCAAATCCTTTATTGGCGCGCTCTTATCCATGTCTTTATCCCTCTGTTTACAGCTTCCTTGTCCTCTTAACACTTCTGTATCCCTCCTCTTTTCTTTCCTCTTGGCATTTATCCAACTATTTCCCCTTCTTTCTTTTTCCATCCTCCCCTCCCTCCTTACTGTGTCCCCTGCTGGAAATTCCAATACACAGAGACTGATCCTCCTGAGGTAATTACAAATTTTGGCAAGACTACAGTCCACTACAGACGATGCATATGTGTGCAGTTTCTGTATTTTTCCTAAGCTTGCAGTGTGAGTCATGTCAGTGTTACAACGATCTTAAGTCATTTCAAGGGTGTTTGTCCGCAGCAGCTCCTGCACCACTCTCCCTTTATCACAGCCCTTTATCGGGTGATGCACTCCCTCACATACAAAAGTCAACATTTTTATAACAACAGATTGTTACATTACTGATTTTATGTCTTGGTGATTTATGCTGTGACATACTGGAACAGAGGAGCAGACAAACATGCTCATCTCCTCCTCCTCTGCTTCTCTTCCCATTCTTTCCTTTGTCACATGCCTAAATTACAGCATTGACCATCCCTGTCTATTCTGTTGTTGCAGAAATAAAAGCTTAACCACACATTTACTGTGAGCTCTGACCAGTCTTTTAAATCAGATTGGCAGTAGCTGTGCCAGCCAGGGAAGAATGGAGAGCTGTGTACACTCTCCAGCTGCTGGTTGGCGTGTGGGTGTTCTGCTATTCTGACAATAAATCAATACGCTATCTGGTCGACCGACCTCATGTCCCACGTCCTGTGGGAAGGTGGGGAGCATGGATGAAGAGGAAAAAAAGGCGAGTTAAGAAAACGGCACACTTTTATGTAGGCACAGACAAATGGAGAGTGCCAGTCAGCTGGCAAGCGGCCACTTCCATCCAACCTGCATGTCTCTACTTCTCTAGTTTCTGATTAAATACCACTCTTGGTTCAAGAACCTCTTAGATTGCTGTGCTTATACATCATATAATTGACACTGCAGCTGCACAGGGTCAAAGTCTATTTAAATGGTAATGATGATCAAAAAATGATGTGAATATAAAATCAAACATTTCTGCAATGTTGGACCACAATGTTGGACATCAGTGCATCTCTGATGGCCAGATAACCAATCTGATTACAATCCTTCATGTTTTTCCTGGGCTATATGTAGTTAGCATTATGTAGTTATTAGTGTCGTTTGTACTCCCGTCTAGAGGGTGTCGATATAAAAGTGTTATCATCATGTGCTCTCACTTGCCCTTCTTCCTCACCCGTACAGATCAATGCTCTTTCGCACACACAAATCAATCAGTGGTTAAACTGATCAGGGCTGATGTAAATGCTACAACTACTTGATACCTTTTCTGTCTGATCTTATTTTTGACATTGCTGGAGACTTTGTTCATGTTGCTTTGAAGGTCAGGTTTGTCAGATTTAGTGGCATCTAGTGGTGAGGTTGCAGATTGCAGCCAACAGAAACTTCTCCAGTGTGCTGAGCATTGTAGGAGAACTATGGCAGCAGATGTGATAACACCAATGGCCTTATCTTGAACCAATGTTTGGTTTGCCCTTTCTGGGCCAACGCATTGTCCTCTACTTTGTCAGCAGCCTTTTGCCTAAATATTATGTGCTAGGTAGACTCACAAGTCAGTCTTTAGACGATTTGCTTAACTAAAGACTGATGACTTTCTCCCTGATTTTGTGTTTAGATGGGCGGATACAATTTCAGAGTTTAAAAAACTCCCTACGTTGCAGAACCAATAGTAAATCTGCAGGGCGGTCCTTCGGTGGCTCGCTGAACTCTTGTGCTTGTAAACATAGTCCCACTAGAAACACGTGTAGCGGTACAAAATGGCTCAGCCGTGCTCGCAGAAAACGCCGTCAAAGTTAGTGGATGTTTGTCGCGTTTGCGACGACACATTCTCACCAACTAAAAGAAAGAAACATAATCTAGAGGGATTCGCCTTGTTGTTTACAAATACTTCCGGGCAGAAAACCAGCAGAGCTTTTAGCTATATATATAGCCTATATATCACATTTTTCACATCACTGTATCACCGTTTGGACTAATCCGATGTTTGTAAAGTCTATAAACACAATGATTGAACAAACATTACTATTTCTGTGTGCACGTTTAGCTGGGCTAACCGTTAGCTGTTAGCCCTGTTAGCCGTTAGCAGTGTCTATAATAGGTAATAACTCATTAAACGCTATGTGTGGTATTTATTCAGTTTTGGGAAATCACGATGTCTAGAAAGCATCAGTGACTGCAGCTGACAGGGACAGCTAACACCAAGTTAGCAGCAAAGCTAACATCAGGACGTCATCTGTTAAAAGCCTCCCGTTGTCGGATACGACATGAAACTACTCCAGTTAGCTCAATCATGTTGTAACTAAGACATCTGCTGGAAAAAATATTTTCTTCACAGATGAGCACACGTTTGATAAAATGGAGTTAAATCTCTCGGCATCCATTTTCAAGCTCTCTGTGTGTTTGTTTCCTTGCGGACGAGAAAAGGGGGAGCGCATGTTTCCAAGAAGGCGTGTCCTTTTCAAAAATGCAAGAGGCGTTGCTTTGTTGCCGGCCGTTTTCGCCGGTGTGTTAAACACACTTTTGAAAGGAGTGTCCCCAGACTATCAGAAGGCGGAGATCTCTGATTGTCTGGTGGCGAGACTATGTGCTAGGTATCCTTCTGCGTCTGCTGTTGACCTTCCAGGATGTGCTACCAACACTGGAATGTCAACACTGGGGTTTGTTGGACCCATGCACCACAACTCCCACCTGCCCTATAGGGACTTTGCAGCTCCTAACATTACATTGTTACAGGCAGCATTTAGACCTGACACTGTCCATTGGTGTATCATAGCACAGCAACTGTGCCGTCCGGCCGACCAGCAGCATATCATAATAACGCAAAAGGTTACGTCCAGCCACATTGCATCCTGACGCCACCTGGCTGCATATCATGCCACCTTGACACGTGCTGTCCGGCCAATTGGTGGCATATCATAACAACATGAGAGGTTATGTCCGGCTGTGTTTCATACTGACGCCTCCCGACCGTGCACCATACTGCCGTGAAAAGTGGCTTTTGGCGTCAGTTGTCTGACGTGGAAATCACTCATAAAATGGTGGTATTTGACAACTTTGGAATGAGAATGGGCTGGGGCTACTGTAGGAACAACTCGGTGCACTCTGAAAGAGGACCCACTCTGTAGGTAGATATAACAGTTCATTCTTAATTAACGACAACAGAACAATTTTTATTTTCAGGTGATTATCCACTAAATAAAACATAGTTATGAATATTCTATCTCATTTTTGCTGATATCCCCCTGAATCCTAAACACAGCTCCATTATCATGGGGACAGATGCTGTAAGTGGCTTGCTGTAACGACTGCCTGTTGAAGTAGTAACTTTTGCAAACTTGTCTTGGAGAGATAGATGAATTTTCACATTTTTAATATCTGCTTATAATGTGTCTAAAACCACTTCATGGTGTGGTTAGAGCGGTCAGATTTTAATCTGTGTTCAATGCTTCTTAGATGCATTAGCACTTTGTTTGAAATCAGATTGCTAACAAATCCTCCCAAGATGCATAAATTGTCTCACGGAGACCAATTTACACCTTGTTATAACATGTTATGTTTTGGATATCTTATCTGAATAAGAAAAATTGCAGGAGATAAGAAAATTGTGTGAAGGTACACACAGTGCATTGCAATCAGACTGCCAGACCACCTTTAGATATAAAGCCACAGTGCAGCTAAAAAGTTATTTATCAATGTATGATACTAGGGTGACCCCATGGCTTAGGGGTTAAAACTCCAACCCTGAATCGTAGCAAGCACAGTTGAAATCCGGATTGGAATCTCTTTCCTCTTGTCCTGTCGTTTCTTTCTGCTATCACTCTGAAAGTATGAAACCCATCCATGAAGTAAGGAGGAAACACAATGTTTGAGAGCCCATATACAACAGCATTGCCTCTCTTGACCAACATTTTGTTTGTTTCTCACCGGCTTCACTGACTTAATCTGCATATTGACATCCAATCACAGTCAAGATGTCAGATCAGATATTGGAGCCAAGATAATGAGAATGGATATTAACCTGGTGCAGCCTGGTCTCAATCCCAGAGCACTGAAATATGCTGCTTTTGTAGTGTCCCTCACATCATAATGACACCAGGGGCACCCTATAGTGTTTGTAGAAGATGCACAGGGCTGAAAAGAAGCCCACACTTTAATGACACAGTGTATGTTCCTGCTTGTTAAACCTTCATTTGTAGGGCCTGAGAGTCCACTAAAAGTGTAGCCCTGGAGCACATCCTCTGCAGCTGCTCCACAGCACTGGGGAGAGATGATACAGATGGAGGCATGATCAAATCTTGAAGGTCATTGTTAAAAGCCATCTGCTCTGATTTTGATGGGATCGTGCCCTTAAAAAATACTTCCACCTTTACGAGAGTCAGGGAGTATCAAAGACCTGCTGCGAAGAAACAGTGGAAATTCCTCCAACATGCTGAGATCAGGAATTGTTCTCTTGTCTTAATCCACTGAGCAAAGCTGTCCTTCTGATGCTGACAGTCCCTCGGGAGGATCACGTGGATGAAGCCTTTGAAAGGTAACTTGCCAAATACAAGGAGCTGGTTATTGAATGTGGGAATGATTGGCTTGAGAGCAAGGAGCTTTCCAGTAGAGGTTGGATTCTGGGGCTTTGCTGCCCGATGGCTGTCTGACAAGCTTTCATCTTGTTGGGCATTAAGGGGAAAAGGGGGTGAAATGGTTGAAGAGGGATTTGATCAGCCTTGGCTGGGTCACCTGGTGTGTCCAGAAGCAAATAATGTTTCAACAATAAATCCGTATCAACACATGAACATAGAACCCCCCCCCCATATATTCTATACCTCCTGCCATTTCCCTTTATTTTTCCTTCTCCATTTTTATTTCACCTTTCAGTCTCACTCCTTTGCTCTTGTGTTCTCCCCCTGAGGAACAGAATAATAGTCTAGAAGGAAATAAAAGAGCAGTAGAAGCACAGAATTGAGATGAGCAAGGTTAAACCACAAACAAGATACCCCCACTCCATTGTACAACATGTCTCTGGTGCATTCAGAACTCATCAAACATTAAGACACCTCAGTCATGTCTACCTTGTTTTGTTTTGAATAATTTATAATGCTCCAGTCATTGTTTTACTCGTACACAGTTCCTCTAAATTAATTACCAAAGACTCAAAGATGGATTATGATGTGACCTTGGATGCTTTCATTCCTGAGCACGCTGTAGGCACACAATGGGTGTGAGTGTAACCATACACATGTATGCACTGTAAACATGCATGTCAGTATGTATATGTATGCTCCACTCCACTCCATCTCAATGACTGCATTTACATGCACAACATATTCATGTCTGAGCTGTTTAGGTGGTTAATGAAAATGAATATACCACGAATATTCCTGTCAACATGCAGCTGCGCATACTCCGATTAAAGGGCCAGTGTGTAATATTTGGCATGGTTTATTGTCAATCTGAATCTGAATCTGAATATTCTACCCATTAATATGTTTATACAAGTGTATAATCGCTATAAAATAAAATTTGTTTGGTTTTCATAGCCTTATAATTATGCTTTTATATATATATATATATACATATATATATATATATATATATATATATAGATATATAACAAGGGCCTTGCTTTAGAGAGGTCGCCATCTTGCGCCACCATGTATGTACGGCAGACCTAGCGGACAATCCAGCCAGCCAGAGAATACGTTTCGTGTGTATAAATAAACCAACGAAGACAGCGGAAGGAAGGAAGAAGGAGGAGGAAACAGCAGAGAGTGTTAGTAGTTCGTCGATAGAGAGTAGTGAAAAGTTTTTAGTTATAAAGTTTGCGAATGGACCACACTTACCACGCAACAGGAGAGAATGAACCCGAACCGTCATCTGCGAGGAAAAGAAGACACAACTTCACTCCTTGTGATGCACTCTCTGCGGCGCTTTTCCTCCTGATGATATATCTCCCCAACGATGGTAGCAGTAGCACCGAATCCCATTCTGTGCATTCAGCCTCTCTTCTCGTCCGCTCAGCATCAAACACATGGAGTTCCTCATCTGTATGCTCCGGCTCAAACAGGTATGGCTCTGGGTCTGTGTCCGCTACAAGAAACTCTTCAAAATCGCGTTCAAAGTCGTCCATTGCAGCTACTATAGTCCGGAGATATTGCTAGGCTAAATAAACAGCTGAGCTCTGTTTACAGGCTACACTGTCAGTCAGTGTGCGGGCTGGAGATTGGTGGAGCAGAGAGGGGAAGGGGTCCCCACTCAGTATGGTAAACGAGTATGTGTGTATGGAGTGTGTGTGTTACGCTAGAAGAGTCAGAGTTTGGGACGGAGTCTTTTAGCCCCTGGAGTGTTACCGGAGTTTTTGGAGTGCTCAAATAAACTGGCCTTTTTCCCGAACGCTCCTCTGGTCTCCTGCTCGTGAGGGATTCATTACAATATCGTAACATGGTTTAGATTTCTAAATAAACATTCACCTCATCGCTAGATAGACCTACTCCTGAAAAACTTGTGCGCAAGGCTTTTTGTCCCTACAAGGCCACCGTCATTTACCCGACGGGAGGGGTGAGCGAGTGAGCCCTGCAATCTAGAATTTGACCACTGATATCACTGTTTTCAACCCATTTTACACACTGGCCCTTTAACATGCTGTAACATGTTGTTTATCACGTCAAAATATGGAGAAGTTGAACAGCTGGAGCTGTGCTATTTTGCTTCTTTACAGTTGTGCTTTTCTTTTGGGCATGCATGTCTACCCTACAGCCTTGGCTAGTTGGTGTGTGTACAACGCACAGAGCTGACTGTAAGCAGGCATGAGGCTGTGTAAAAACCCCAATGGAGAGGCATATTCCTAATATGCTGTATTCATGTCCAAAAGATGCTTCTAAAACCAGGATAATACCACCACATCCCACATGTCTTAATCGGAAAATGCTTCATTCGAAAAAGGCCCAATTTGGAAAATCCAAACATAATATGTTGTTTGCATGACCCATATTAAATTAAGAGTATTGTCATATAACAGTGGAGAATTATACCATTTTTCCACCAAAATTCTAATATATGCAGGTTTTTCAAACATGGGAATACCCGTTAAAAAAAAGAGCTAACGCTAACATGTTCACCTGGATGTCATATTTCCATATCTGTTGATCAGAGCCACTTGGAGCTGGAGCCGATAAACACCTATGACAACTGCAGATTAATTTGTCCCAGCAGTGACTGCCAGTTGTAACCTTTCCCATTAAATACAAAAGCCAGATGTTAACAGGGTTTTTGTCCTGTGGGAAAGGGGCTTTAGTGTGTGTGTGTAAACCTAGTCACTGTTTAAAAGGTGTCTCCCAGATGAAAGATGAATCTTTTTAAAATAGCAGGAAAATATAGAGATAGAATTATGGAGTGTGTGTCCTAGAATAACACAGTAAACGAACTCAATTACATTGGTTAGAACTGTTGGTTGTTAAATACACTAAGAGAGAGAAGCACACAGGGAGAGCAGAAGAGAAGAGACAAGCACAAGCCACCATGATAAAGAGGTGAAGAAAGGCATAAGGGAGCAGGACATAAAAATTGGAAGAAGACATCGAGACAGATGGAGAAAAATAGCCAAAATAACACCAGAGAGTGAGACACATGAGAGAGTGTGCTTCTGATTACAAGGGAAGAAAGATTGCCTTGGTGACATATTAGTTTAATCAAGCGAAGCTGTATGGGAGAAGGGAGAATCAAATCATTCGACAGGGCTGTCGTCATTCAGCTAAATTGATGCGGGTCCTTCCTCGTTTTTATCCCTCTCTGTGTCTCTGATAAATTGTGATGTGCACAGAAGGCGACTGGAGCAAGATCTGACCGCAAATTGCCGACTATTCAAAAGTGCACTAGAGTCAGTGACTGAGTTTGTGTGCGTGAATGTATGCAAACAGTTTTTATCCCTTTGTGTGGATGTGGGCATGCATTTGGATTTGCTCGTGTGTGTGTGTGTGTGTGTGTGTCCTTCCCAGAAATGGACTGCCTGCAGCTCGTTGGCCACCTGGTCCTCTGTGATAGCTCTAACCCAATAAAGAGCTGAGAGAGACTGACTGGCAGTGGCTGTCAGGGCAAACTCTGCCAGACCACACAGGCAGAAAGGAAACCTCCCACTCGTGTGAGTGTGTATGTGCAGTGGATCACCTGTCTCATTTTAAGTTCTTTGTTCTGCGTTTACAGTACGTATACACTAATTATATGTATGGGAGAGAGTCTACACGCTGCTGATGTCTTTCTTAGTATCTGTCATATTGTACACCAGATGGAAACTTCCATTTAAATACACTGTAAATCCAGACTTTGGCAACTGAATGTGCAGCCCCTGCTTTTGAACATAAAGATATTGAGTTGACATGAGACAAGAACAAGGGAGAGAAAAGCAGCACTTGTCAGACTTGTCTTTTATCTGCTGACAGCACAGGACAGAATGACAGCTCGGCGTATTTTAACAGACAGATGATATGCATGCTAAAAAGCCACTTATCCATAGTTATACAAGAATTTGAGGTTTCTTATGCACACAATAATGTATTATCTGCTAACTATGGTTGAAAGGAATGACTGAAAAACATAACACACAGCTTCCTAACGGTGTTTTGAAGCTGAGATTTGCATGTTGTTGCCATTTTTGCTGGTTACTGGAGGCAGAAAGTTCCATTTTGGGCAAATGGGAAGAGATCTGTGGGATGTGAGATTGGATAGGCAACTGAAACCCACAGGGATTGACAATGAAAGACTGAGACACCTTCTTCTTTTTTTAACCTTAAAGAGAAAACAGACAACTTCCGCCCCTCTTGCATTTCCAAGTTGTGTTACTGTTGGGACTGCTGTTGTAAAGACAACCAGATGCTGAAACTACCATCTGGGTAGAGTTTTCACCATTACTTTGGTTGTGTCATTGTCCACCATTTCTGCAACCAAGCATAGTAACAAGAAGAACATACATTAATACTCTCTGGTAACTGGGTAGCTACCGGGGAAAACAAAAGCATTATCCTCTTTCTTTCTTGGATGTGCATTTTTGATGCACTTCTTTTGTGCTGTAAATCGAGCCATCAGTTTCCCAGGAGATCTTACACGATGGCAGACAATAGTGCATAGTGGTACATGTTGTCTTTTTCCTGGTGGGGCTTTTTTCTGGTGTAAAGTACTGCCAAATTGCTGACATTTTGTTAACAGCTAATGTTAGATTATTTACCAGACATCCATTCTTCACTGCTGTAACAGTAATGGTTAGTGCCTGCACAACACACCTTGTTGTATAGGCTACTGTTTTTTTAAAAAAAAAAAAAAAAAACTTTTGTTTTTTCTTGGTGTGAAACTACTTTAAAGTTTATTAACAAATGAAATGGTATTGGATCAGCGCATAGACTCACATACTCAATGAAACCTGATCCAGCATTTCCAGCAGTGTTGGAAGCATTTCTGATACTGATATCCATATCTTAACATCTCTAGGTTTTTGCCCTAAAAAAACATAACTTTAAAATAATAAATAATTTATAATAAACTTTTACTTGTATAGAACTTTTCAAAAACAAGTTTACAAAGTGCTTTACAGACACAAAAAACAAAATACAAAGTGCAATTGCAAGACTGGAGTAATTCAAAGAGGCTTAAAACGGAAACAAATAAAAGAGACGAATAAAAATTTGAGAATAAGTTAATTAATGAAAGCATAGAGTAAACAAACAACCAAAGACACACACACACACACACACACACACACACACAAACTCTATTCAAAAGCCAGTTTATTAAACACAGAGTTTTGAAGGAGGACACAAGTATTTCAAAAAGTTTTCCTTTTTTATCTCACTCTCTGAAGGGGTGCTTTAGTTTCTGTGTTTGATTGACAGCTTGCAGGCTGAGTGAAGGGTTAATGTAGGTCACTTTATATGATATAAAGGGTGAGATTTTGGACACAGCTGTGGAAGATAGCAACAATTATACATGCATAATCTCACACACTTATTTTATCAACATAAGAGTGCTATTGATATATATTGATAGCATGCCGAGGAGCTGTCTGAGAGAGAAAATGTCAGGGATTTACACACACACACACACACACACACACACACACACACACACACACACACTCACACACACATGCAAACAACATGCTGGCACACACGCAAGGGAACCTCCATTTCTCCTGGGTTAATGGCAGTCTGCGTGTAGAGGGGAAATAAGGCAGTCAGAAATTATATTACACCATGTGTGTGTGTGTGTGTGAGAGAGAGAGAGAGATAGAGAGAGAGAGAGAGAGAGAGAGAGAAAATGTAATATAATAGATTTGTTTCCATGAAGAGAGCGATTGAGAGATAAAGAGCAAGAGCCTCTGGTTACTGTTTCATCAGAGCAGATAGACTGGAGTCCGCTTTCTGTCTCGCTCAGCCTCTTAATGGCCAAACCCTGCAGACACTTTTACATACAGATATACGCGCTATTCTTATTCATACACACATGCTGTGCACACCTACACATACATTCAGTTAGGCAGAAACACCATGCTCTCAACATAGTCTCTTTAATACCACCTTAATCTGAATTCCAACTTGCAAGGCTATAAGATAAGGCGTTAATCAATTTATTCGGTGGATGTGCTTTAAAAGCCCAGGGTATATCCAACACACACACACACACACACACACACACACACAAAACAACACTTTATCCAGTGAGTAGTTTGTTCAGCAATTTCTAAACTGAGTTTCAAATTTCATGTGCCGTGTGGCACCCAGTCTGCTCCGTTCATTTCTGAATGAAGCATGAAATAGTCATAAGCTGCACTGTTCCTCAGTACCATGGACAGCACCACTGCAACACTCACACTGCAACATCCAGCTCTGATGAGTTGCACATTTGATGGTGTGATAATGTGTGATTAGTTCAGTGGCTGGCTTGTGTGTGCATGCTTAGCACTTTTTGCAATGTGCAGGGCTTAGGGAAATGATGTTACATCATTTCAATGCTCCGCAGAACCCTTTGAGTGGAAAATACTTTGTGCTCATATATAAGCCTCACATTCACAAGCTGGTGTAGCTCAATACATTCACGCAGCAGGGGGTAACTTTGAACATGCTTATTTTAGAATCTATGTCAACATGTTTTGTTTTTTATTTTCTTGGTTAATGCAAAACACATCTTGGCACTGGCGTGTATCTCACTTACTGACTTGTATCTCTTTTCCGCAGGCGAGAGTTGTTCTGTCATCATCAGATGAGATCTACACATGTTGTGCCACCTAAAGGTAAGAAAATTAATAGAAGCAACAGTTTAGATGCACACATATTGATGTCATCTCCTACAGGCAAAGAAAGTAATAGCTGAGATTTGAACTCTGCGATATAAATGATCTGCCAGTGCCTGCATTGGTTTCTTCAAATGCTTCATATCCCTAAAATCTGTATAACCTAAGTCAAAAGGTTATGTAAGTCAATAAACCATTATAATTGAAAAAGGTATTGAAATGCAATATAAATGAAAAAACGTCTTCTCTTCAAAAATGCTGTTTTTCATTACATTTTACAAAATGAAAACACAAAAACATATTAATCCAAAACATTTTTAAATGATGAAACATGAACAAAATATTTCTAAACACTCAACAAGTTATTTGAACTGTGTACACTGTTTAATTTTAGAGATATGCTTTTATTTGTGAGCAGAGTGCAAAGGCATTTTAATAAACTGCTTCAAAAAATAAGGGACTACTTAAGTCACACATCAGATTCTGATGAACAAATTATTCAAGTTGAAAATCATTACTGATGCACATTGTATAATTTGTTGGGCACAATAAATGGAAACCAAAATCGTCAGCCCACTGAAGGCTGAATTCAAAATTACACTGAAAAAGGGCTGATCCAACTTGCGTGAATTTTATCACGGCAACTCATAATGTGACTCAGTAGCATGTATGGCCCCCGCATGCCTGTATGCACTCCCAGCAACGTCTGGGCATGCTCCTGAGTGGGCGGATGGTGTCCTGGGGGATCTCCTCCCAGACCTAAAATCAGGGCATCAGCGAGCTCCTGAACAGTCTGTGGTGGTACTTGGCGGCGTCTGATGCACCAATACATAATGTCCCATAGGTGCTCAATTGGATTCAAGTTAGAGGAACCAGAGGGCCAGTCAATAGCATCAATGCCTTCATCATCCAGGAACTGCCTATACACTCTGGCCGCATGAGGTCCAGCATTGTCCTGCACCTGGAGGAACCCAGGGCCCACTGCACCAGCACAAGGTCTGACAATGGCTCTGAGGATTTTATCCCGGTACGTAACAGCAGCCAGGGTGCCATTGGCTATGACATAGAGGTCTGTGTGACCCTCCAAGGATATGCCTTACCAGACCATTAATGACCCACCGCCAAACTGGTCATGCTGGGTGATGTTACAGGCAGCATGACATTCACCATGGCGTCTTTAGACTTTTTCACGCCTGTTACATGTGCTCAGTGTGTTCCTGCTCTCAACTGTGAAGAGAAGGGGGTGCCAGTGGCATCCCTGCCAATTCTGGTGTTCTCTGGCGAATGCCTGTCGAGCTGCACAGTGCTTGGCTGTGAGCACAGGTCCCACTAGAGGACGTCGGGCCCTCATGGAGTCTGTTTCTGACAGTTTGGTCAGAAACACCAGGAGCCTGCTGAAGTTCATTTTGCAGGGCTCTGGCAGTGCTTCTCCGGTTCCTCCTCACACAAAGGAGCAGATACCGGTCCTGCTGCTGGGTCGATCCCTTCTACGGCCCTGTCCAGCTCTCCTCGTGTAACAGCCAGTCTCCTGGTATCTCCTCCATGCTCTTGAGACTGTGCTGGGAGACACAGCAAACCTTGTGACTGCACATATGGATGTGCCATCCTTGAGGAGCTGGACTACCTGCGCAACCAGCTGGGGTGCAGATACCACCTCATGCTGCCAGTAGTGACAAGGACACTAGCAGACACAAAACTAGAGAAGAATCAGTCAGGAAGGATAAGGAGAAAGCAACTGTCTGTGGACACCACATGTAAAACCATTCCCTTTTTGGGGGTGTCTTGCTTTTGCCTCTCCATTGCACCTGATGTTACTTTCATTTGCACCAAAGCAGCTGAAACTGATTCACTAAACGGACAGATTGATATCCTTGAAGTTTAACTGCCCTGGTGTTAGACTGTACTATACTCATTTCTCTGGTGCCACCATGCAGTTTTGTGCCACACGTACCGTGATGTAATGACATCAATACAAGCATACAACATGATGATACAAAAGACAGAAGCCTTTGCTTTCTGCTGCATAAAGACTGAATGTTCTTGCTAGTATGGTTTTTGTGTGCTGTTATGTTTTCTTTTCTTTTGTGGCTGTCTACTGGTGCTCTGTACTCTTCAATACTACTACTGAAACAACATCTGAAATCACATTGTACCATCCTTTTTTGCGATCAAGAATAATGTTTTTATATGCATTGTCAGTAGATGTATTTTTTCCTTTTCACTTAAAGGAATGAAAAAGTTATTTGGAGAAATATCTCTATTCTTCTCAATTTCTAGAGAAGCTTGACAGTGTTTGATGGACAGCAGCTGGCAGGCTGAGCACTGACAGTGGGAGAAGAGATAAAATAAACTAACTTGTAAGTGCAACAGCTTACTAGCCATGGGCAGACCGTTTGTTGTTAGCAGTGGTATTGAAGAGTAAAGACCACCCCAGCATCTGCATGAATACTTGCTGTTTAATGTGCTGCAGTTGAGCATCTAATTAGCTATCTAGCCTGCAAAATGACATTAGCAGTTTCTTTTTTTCCCCAGTGAATGGTTGTTTGGTCACTTAACAAGCTAAGGTGCAGGTTAAAATGTGTTCATGTTTATGAGTGTGATAAGAAGGAGACTAATGCAAAAAGGCTAATGTGAGTTGATGTTTAAAGTCTGTGGCTCTTGTGTAGCAGGGTATTATTTGTTTGTTCATCAGTGTGACCGTCTGGTTATGATAGAACATTGCTTTCACTGCTTTATGCAAAATGTGGATCCAGCTGTTTGGTATTTTATGAAGGTTTCAGATACATTATAGCACTCAAAATAGGCTATAGAGGTGAGGTTCCCAGAGGTTAGACTAGGTCTCCCACAGCTTAAAGCTCATTTATTAGTCCTCCTACTTAAAACTTTTTCTCCAGTAATGAAAACATAATGAATAAAACATATATCTGACCTTTGTGTGTTTAAGTATGTTAGTCAGTGCAGCTAGTGATAGGCATTCCTTCATTCTGTTTTTCACTCACATACTCAGACACTCCTCTGTCAATCTCTAGATAACAGTTGGAAAGATCTGTGATTGTTAAGATTTTTAATCTCTGGCTGCTTTGCGGATAACTCCGTCCCTGGACTGTGTCTGAAGCTGCGTCCACACTTTACGTTTTGAGGACATTTTAGAAATGCTATTTTTCAAGTCCATCTCCCACTGTGTGAGTAAATTATCCACAATGAGAAGGCAATGCTCCCAATTTGTGTGCTCACTGTTCGGTGCGATCGCCAAGCCACAACCTGAGTACTCGCACTGTACGTGTAAAAATTGATACTGAAATGGCCCATCGTCCCCTGCGGACCCTTTTTGGTGCAGGCCAGGGACGACTTTGTTTGCTAGTGTATGTTTGTAATGTTACAGCACTGCTGTTCATAATAATGTAGAGACAGAGGTCCCAGAAAGAGCTTAAAAGTCAATTTTGCAAAAGCAGAACAGTCCAATTTTTGATTTTCCCCTCTTGTTTATCTGGTCTCCCTCTCTTTCTCTTTCACACACACACACACACACACACACACACACACAGAAGCACAAGATAACAAGTTAGCAGCACCAACATAATAGCTGGGTATACATTGTTTAATTGATTGAGTGAGAAAAAGGCGCCGACCTTGGGAATGTGCATGAGGCTGTGCTTTAGTTGTGCAAGAGCCTGACAACAGCCGACCAAAATTAATGGCATGTCAGAAACTCATCCGAATGTCCAATAGTCAGTTGGGAGTTGTTGATCAGGGCCATGATCGTTCCTCGCTCCCACCTGTATACTGCATGGAAAACCATGTCCAATGAATCTGAAATTCAGTTTGACTGAAATGAGTTATGTAACTAAATATTCAGGTCAAAGGTGGGCTCAAATCAACAGTGTATCACCAGCTTTTGAAATTAGAGGACACTTTCCACTCCTCTTCATTCATATGCATGTATTGTCTTTGTGGCAGCAGTAGGTGAAACTAACAAGTACAGGTACAAATGCGCTAGCTTTGCAATGACATTACCAACAAACCTCAATCAGTACGTTTACATGCACAGTTTAATTCCACTTTTAATCGGAATGAAAGGCCATTCCGATTAAAAGTGGTCATGTAAACGGTCATTCCGATTGAAATTAAATCCAATTAAAGGGGGTGGTTTATTCCGTTTGTCATTCTGAATGAAAGAATTTTGTGTGCATGTATACACTCATTCCTCTTTAAATTCATTCCGGTCTTTCTGCGCATGCTCGTTTCCTTGCCCTTCTGGCGCGATGACGTATATAGCGCGCATAGCAACGGGCTGCATAGCAACAGGCTGAGATAGAGCAGTCAGACTTGTTGCACTCACCAGTTTCCATTCGCCACAGCACGGTCTTCTACCTCCCTTCTCCTCCTCAACAGACGAAGCATTAGCTGAACAAGGTTGTTGTCGTACTGCTGCTTCAAGAATATAAGCAAAACACGCCCGAAAAAGGCACTAAGAACGCCATCGTCAAGCATCTTGTTATCTGGAGCGAGGACTATACAGTGTTTTCTTCCGGTAAACGTAAACACGTAACATCCGCCCTGCCCCCTATCCAATCAGAAACCTTCCCTGCCCCAAACCTTGCGCAGACCTGAATAAAGGCGATTGAACTGATCTCCCGTGTAAACCCTCATTCGGAATGAATATTTCCCATGTAAACTACCTGGAAAGACTTTGATTTCGAATGATTTCATTCAGATTTATTTCATTCCGAATGAGAAGCTATCATGTAACCGTAGCCAATGTCTGTCATGTGAATAAAGTCTAACATTAGAGCCTTTACATGCTCCATTAAAAAATGACACATCTGGGTGTCAAAATATAAAGTTCTAGTCTTCGAATAAAATTCAACCCCAACTTTGTTCAACACACACAGCATCCCATTTTCAGGCCACAGGGTTTTAGTAAGGTTTTATTTCCGGATCACTAATAAAGAAAAAAATCGAGGAAGGAACAGAAAGTCATAGCCATATGCCTCTGCTGAACCTGGAAACGAGTGTTGGCCTCCCAATTAACAGTGCTGAAAAAACGAGCCTGTAGCTAAAACTAATTGCCAAGCCCTGATATAACGGGTGTTCTTTGATGTTATGTTACATCTTGTTAACTTAATAAGCAGCTATAAAGCAGCCCTGTGATAGGGCCAGAGGATTATTCATGTTTGTTTGTATTAGCAGAGAGTATTGTGTCTGTACCTCAGGAAGAAATATTGGTATGCTGTATTGGATTTTTTGTAGAAAGTTATTACCCCTAGACCCAGTGATTGGCAATTTTACCTAAGCAATCTAAGGCCCTGTTTCCACCATGCTGAAAACACCAGGTGCTCCTCAGGAAACACCCAGCTGGGAGCACTTCAGCACTCTGGAGGCACAGCGGTTGGTTTGGTTGTGTCTGGTTGTGTCTGGTTGCTATGATACAGAATAGCTGATGAAGTAAAAATGTCTGCACAAGGTAGAGTCGTTGCTCTTGAAAAAGGGAGGGCTGAAGCACGTAGGGAGAGAGGACGGAGCTGCTGGTCTATGTTGGTTCATGAGAGGAAACATACATTAATATATACACAGTATATTAACATACTCCTCCACTGTCGTTGTTGTTCAGCACTTGTGCATGGGACAGCTGGTCTTCATTGTATTTGTCCTGCCCCTCCTCCACTGTGATTGAATGGCTGAGTAAAAAGTGACAGTGGCGAGCACAGCCTTTTACCCAAAGTTGAGCATTTTTTAACTGTCAGCACTGAGGAAAAAAAAAGCAAACAGGCAGTGCTGAGTGCAGAATATACACTCAGCGCCTCATCACACTGCTGGACTCAGGGATTTCTTAACTGTATTTGTGAGTACAGCACTTCACCTTCCTGCAATAATGACATTATGAGATGCCTCTTGGGTGTCTTTACTGTAGGACATCCATCTTGACAAACCAGAGGTTGTCAGCAGGCTGTAGTTACACTTGCTAATGTGATACCAACAGTGGAATTTGATAGAGCAAAGCAAATAAAGAATATGTGATTTCAAGGTTTTTTTTGGAACAACAGAGAGTTGTGTAATGAGGATGTACAGGTATATGTCCACAGCTTTACAATGCCATGTGCATGAGGCTTAAGCGGAGGATCGATGTTGTTCTCTGACTCATTAGTGCTTTCCGCTGTCCTCTCTACCAAATCGCATCAATCCAGCCTACACTCCTTCAATTACAGACAATTGATTACTGTAGCCGACATGACTGCTACAAACAGCTTCTCTCTAAGTCTGTGTGTAAGCATATGTGTGTGTACCCCTGTGTGTGATAATGAATAGGTCTACAAGTGTAAAAGTATCGGCTTATCAACCTAGCACTTAGCCTCGGTCCTGTGCAATAACTGCCTTCATTTATTTCCATGCAATATTCCATTTGTAATGGAAGGCTCCACTTTTAATAAGCTGTTGTTGGAGTGAAACTTTCAAGTATAGATGTGCAGTTACTGTAGTTTAATAGTAATAATATAACTTTAATAAGGATAGTTATTGTAGGGTTAGGGGCCGTACACATGCCGCGTCTTTAACTGTCTAGAATGCGCGAGTTCAGGCGCTGGGTGCTACTGTTGTGCCTACTGTGTGCCAGCTTTCAAGGACGCGGCGGCAGGTTGCATCTGAGGTTGCTAAGCAGCCTCAACAAGCCCCATATCATAGCCTATTTACCTGAAATCCTGAGTGCAGAGCTGATCTTCTTCCAAGTGCTGTTTATGTGTAGGCCTATTGTCCATGGCACAGATAATAAAGCTCTGGCAGTCCTGCACTAAAATGATCAGCTTTTCAATAATTACCACAGATTGATATTTACAGAAGAACGGAAAGATATCTGTTGGCTGTGATTGGTTAGTCCTCGTCACATGGCATGCAGTGCATGCTGCTGCATTCCAAAAGCTGAGTTTATGTCAGAGTGCAGCCGTCATGCCCTGAAAAATAGGTACTCGGGAACGCGTGTGCTGCAAAGGCATCATTTTGGCGTTTGAGCTCACCTGCAACACATCTACATTGAAATCAATGAACTTGAGGGCACAAAAAACACGGCATATGTACAGCCCCTAAAGCTTCGTTATATTTGTACTTTTCATACACATCATATCAATGTTTATAAAGTGACATAGTATACGAGCTGTCATCAGGAGGTGGAGGGGATGGTGGATGGCATGCCCCCTAGGCAAGTGGCCGGCTAAGCTGCAGTCCACTGTTCAAGACCAACAGACAACAAAACCATTTGTTTTTCACTGACTCATCACTGCGTTTCCACCGGGGATAGTGCCAGGAAAAGCAATTGTTTTTTCATGAGACAGTTCTTTGTTTCCACCGAGGATAGCGCAATGACAAACGTTTGTTTTTGACCACGATATCATATGTTTCCTGCCAGGATAGTGCCAGGAAAAACAGTTATTTTTTAATCGATAGACTTCTGTGTTTCCACCAGGGACAATGCCATGAAAATGGGCTGTTTCTTACCAAGACATGGCTGCAACTCAGTGGGATTTGTGTCACCAAAAGTGGGTATTTTAAGCCAAAATCTGATCTTTTCCAAACCAGAACTAAGTGGTTTTTGTGCCTAACCCTAACCACGTGTACCAGCTACACAATAACGCACAAATGTAGCATTATCTGTGGTTTACAGAAATGTAAATGTAAATTATTTCAAACTTAAATTCGGATTTATATTCAGTACATGAAAGAACATTTGTGCCAAAGCTCTTATTCTCTTTGTGCACACAGTCTTAGGTTCTGCCTGAAAGTCGTGTGTGAGTTGTTGAAGCAGCAGCTGCTGTAATTCTCCAGCCTGAGACTGTCCTCAGGACTTGCTGCAAGTAAATGGGGGCTTGAACTCGTTCAGTGTAATGGTTTGCCTCTCAGAAAGCTTGAAAACAAAATCAAAACATAGAGATGCGTAAACATGCCGGGATTATTTGATATTATATATTTTTCATTGAGTACTCCTAAACTGAGCCTCAGATGACAAAGAAAAGTAGATAATGTGCCTGTCTGTAGGCAGAGAGCACACGTACAAGGGGCTTAATAAATCTGGCCCTGAGTCTGCAGAACATCCTACTACTCATAAACCTATGAATTGTCAGATGTTTTTTGCTTTCGACTTCCCACTCTGTCAAGTCATGGGCTCTGTTTATCATTCAGAGAGTGAGCTTCATTAAATCATTCCTCTTCTTCCTCCACACTGACCTCTGACCTTTCTGAAGCATACTGTCTCCTCCTCAAGACAGAAGCTGGTGTGTCACCCTCCTGTGAAAGGTGTGTGTGTGTGTGTGTGTGTGTGTGTGTGTGTGAGAGAGCTAGAGACAGACAGACAGAGCTATAGAGGTAATGTGTCTGTGTCAGTGCAGGGAGGTGTCAGCTGCACTCTCATCATTAAGAAGTAAAATCTACTCTTTCTCCCCCCAAAAAATAAGAATGATAAATTTGAGAAGTTTTACAGGCTTCAGAAATGATTGGGTGAAAGTAATGCCTCAGACTGAAATGCTTTGGAAAGGACTTTTTTTTATTTTCACCTCTTTGTCTGACGTTCGATTGGTGATTACTGTAAACAGACAGAATTTTTGAAGAAAAACTCAATCAAAATTTTACATTTTTAAAAGTAAGCATCCTTTAATATGTCCTATCTTGAAAATGTGATATACATAGTAATTTAACTTTGTGTATTAATTGGGCTAATGGGGGGTGTAGAGTTGCAATACTGCAAATTCTATCAGTTCTTTTCATATGAATCATTTCCCTTGTTCATGACAGCTCATTGTAATAAGCCAGTCAGTATTGATTTTCTTGACATTTTAAAGACACTGTCTTGAGGAGGTTACAACTCAGATAAGAACTGACAGTAAAATCTTTTTTTTGTGCTATCTGTTCAATAATATTGAACGTGAATAGAGAGCTTTAAGACAAATATCAATATTCATGTCTGGTCTTTCTGTAGACGTCCTCTCATTCACATTCACCCTCGGAAGTGGGACTAAACAGAGCTGTTAGGTGAACAGGTTATGTTTTGTATTAAATTTGTTTTAGGGTTTGTTTGCCTTGAGCCAAACTCATGCAGACCATTTTTATAGCTGCAGTACATATAAGCTGAATTGTGATTTCCGACTTTGATCCTAATGAGTCCTAATAGGATTTGACATTTTCTTTCCCTTAAGAAACAAAAGAAACTTTTACACTACTTTTCAAAACAAACAAAAGAAAAAAAAATCCTTTGTGTCATAAATAATTCAAAGCAGACACTTTGGAGGCAAACATGAATACTCAAAATAAACAGCAAGAGCACAGCTTCATTTGATTCTGACCAGCATCTGTCATCCACAATTGTTTGCAAGTTTGAAGGCCTTTCCTCTCAGTTGTTTAACTCTCTGTTGTAGCTGAAGTGAAACAATAACTTTAATTTTCTTTTACAGAAGAAAGAAAACCTTGCCCAAAATCACATCAACATTTATAATTGTGAAATTTTTGAAACCGGTCACCACAACATGACCTTGCTTAATATTGTTCCATGCAGTTCACGTCATTTGTCCAGGCAGGGGTGGTGCTTTAAAAAATATATTAAAAAGCAACTTTTAACAAAGACTGTTGGGAGGTAAAAACCTTCAGCTTCTGCATTGTTTGACTGCAGAGAATACAGCAAAAAACTAGGAATAATATCACCAGAGACAAGCATGGGTGGATAACATGAATATAGGAAAGCAGTTATAAATGTGTATTTAATGAGCGCACTGCTGCACCGACAAAACTTAATGGAAACAGTTTTGTTTTTGTAATGCTAACAGAGGAAACATGTATTTTTGTTTAAATCACAGAGGGTAATGTAGAAGTAGCACTTATAAGAAAACCTCAATGGGAGAATCCATTGAGTTACAGAAGCCAGTGGAGCCACTGTTACGAAACGTCAGGACTAAAGTGTGTGTGGCTGTCTGAAGACACCAGGTAATGTTGTTTATAAAGGAAAATATCCCAGCTGACATTGGGCGAGAGGCGGGGTACACCCTGGACAGGTCGCCAGACTATGGCAGGGCTGACACATAGAAAAAAATCAAAGAATCACAGAAAAATGATCCCCTAAATTATAGGGGAATTAGTTTGATGAGCACAGTTTATAAACTGTATTCATCGTTACTTAATGAGAGATTGATGGAATTTTTGGAATCTGAGCAATTACTAGTAGAGGAGCAGAATGGCTTTCGTAAGGCCAGGGCGTGTATTGACCATA